>NW_026606111.1:17920000-19120000 GCF_029834395.1 Sorex fumeus | reverse complement strand
AGTTGCACAGGAGGAAGAGAGCGGCTTGGAATTCCTTCAAGAGCATCAAAGAAATATCTAAGAGGACAAAGAACCTCCAGCTCCAGGCACATTTTTTCTATTCCACTGTTCTTCCTGCATTAACATACGCCTCAGAGACCTGGGCCCAACGAAAAAAGGATGAGAACGCTATTCAGGTCTCCCAAAGAGGAATCAAAAAAGACCAATGCTTGGAGTATCACGTTTCACTCAAATGAGAGAAAGAATCCAGAGTTTCGATCTCCATCAACAGTCAAGAATCAGGGATGCTGTCTCATTTGCCAAGGTGTCGAAAATCAGATGGACTGGACATGTAATGAGATTTGTAGACCATCACTGGACTAGAGCCATTACTGACTAGATTCTACAGGACGTCAAAAGATTCAGTGGCTGCCCACCTACAAAATGGTCAAACTTCTTCGTGAAGGCGCTGAACGACCGGTTTGAGGCTCCTCATGTTCCTGAAGCAAGCAGATGCCATTTGGCTACACTAGCACGTGACAGGGATGAATGTAAAAGGGTGCCCACTCAAGCAAATGAATGAGTAACAGGATGTCAAATTATCAAATGATCAAGAAAACCTGATGAGTAAACCAAGTTTTGCTAGAATTAATGAACGTCCATATAAGCAATTGGTTTCAAAGTGTGATACAATTACTATTTATAGGAAAGACAAGGTTAATCTATCTTCAGATAATAAGACTTTAAAATAATATTGAGCAAAGTTATCTGAATATGATTTATAAAGTGCCTGGGTCCTGAAAAAATTTTTAAAAGTTAGGTTAGTTAAAGGCTTAAAAATCTGGGAAGACTTCTTCAAGTTTTCAAAAACTTACCCCAAATAAAAATAGAAATTTTTTCCAAATCAAAATTAGGATTGTCATATTTCTCAATTATAGTAGGCCAAATTTTAAGTGAAGGGGTTATATTTTCAGAATTATAAAATCAGTGTTCTTATGCTGGGTGTTTGTAAATGTTCTTAATTTGCATGCAAAAAGCATTATGGATTGCAATTCCACATTTTCTACCCCCCCAAAAAAACTCATTGGTCTCATCAGATGAAATCACACATTATGCTTTTTTGTTCTTTTTAACAAACACTCTTATTATGGGTCTTGTTGAAAATATCAAAGTGGCTTCTTTTCCTAGCCAACACATGTGCACAGAACTCAGCCCAAATCAACAAGTTATCCCCATCTTCCTTCTCTCCTCTCCCTCTCTTTTCCTCTAAAGAATTTTATCTCAAGTGATAAAAAGGCATCAAATACTAATATAATGAAGCTCTTCAAAAGATGCTAAGAGAATGAAAAGTTACAAAATGAAAAGTGACATTTGGTAAATAAGTTGTACTTGAAATTTATTTTAAAAACTCAAAAATTCACTTTAAATTGCCTTAATTTTAAAATAGACTATAAATCTCTAATTATGACAAAATAATATTTCCACTTATCATAATGAAAAATCCCTTCCATATAAGAAAATGTATGACTGGTTCATGGAACTCAGGTATCTGGTCTAATTAATTGAAGAACATGTTATGAAGGTGGTTTGGGTTGATATTTACATAAATGAGTGGGCTTTGAACAAAATACATTGTCGTATGTAAGTGAGTGGCTCCCATCCAATCTTTGGAGACACAGAAATAATAAAATACTGACTTCCCTTAAACAAGAAGAAATTCTGACCGTGGATGTCTTTGGACTTGATTTATAACAACGGCTCTTTCCTAGTCTCTATCCATTCTTCCAGCCCACCCTGCAGTTTTATGGTTTTTTAAGATTCCATAAGTGAGTCAATTATAAAACAAATATTGCTGTGTATATGCACATCCTGTAGATTCTGTTTCTCAAAGAATCAGATTATTAAAGAAAAGCTGACTAAATTATGGTTCAACTCTCACTAAAAGACTTTGTGAACATGAACATAGTGCTTATTTAGGTATTGGTATAGAATATTCTCTAAGAAGAAATATTTAATCATAAAAAATTTGAACATGTGTATAGAAATACTAAAATTTCTACCTATATATTATCTTTTTTGCATGTCAAACAGCTTTAAAAGGATGCTAGAAATAAGATCAGTGGATGCACTAAAGAGGGGAATTAGATGTCTGGCAGCAGGAAACCAAAAAATTGGAGGCTTTATATATCTTTTACCTTTTTATGCTACAAATTGATTTCTTCAATTATTCAAAAATAGATTATTTTAAAATATTCTTAGTATTATAAATTAGTAAGTAAAGTAACTGCTACTAGAATTAATTTTGTGTTTTGGGAGGAGCCATACTAGATGGTGCTCAGGGATGGCTTCTGGCTCTGTACTCAAGGATCACTCCTGGCTGGGCTGAGGGGACCATATGAGATGCCAAGGTTAGAATCCATGTTTACCATGTGCAAGGAAAGCACTCTATCTGCTGAATTATCTCTCCAGTCCAGTGTCTTAAACACATTTTTAAAATTAATTTATGTTTTCTAATTTTCCCCTTACAGTTTATATAAACACTATGGTTTTTAAAGTTGTTCATGATGATTTGTTCCAAATATTCAATATTCCAACACCAATTCCACCACCATTACACCCACCCTCCACCATTGTCTGCAATTTTTCCAACCACCCCTTAAGCCTGCCCCCATAGCAGGCCCTTGATAATTTATTTAATATTGCTTGTTATTAGCAACTTGCTAAAAGAATAATCAAAAAATGATTCCTTAAAAGAAACTTCGTGGAGATTGCTGTATCTCACCTTAAAGCCATTAAGTTCTTATGCAAAGAGATTATTTAATTGTTGTTACAGGCTTAGCCTTCTGTGTTCATATTTTGCTAATCAAGATTGATCACCTACTGCATTGCATCCTATCTAATCTGGTGTACTACTGCTGGTTTATCAGTAGTGATATTAGAGTTTGAGATATCACTACAGGAAGTCCAGAATTTTCAATGGGGTAGTTCAGCTGGAGTTTAATTTTAAACTGGTTGGTAGCTTTGGGGTGTGTGCAAGACTGATGGGGCTTCTAGAAATACAAAGAAATGGGGAAGGTAGCCCATCCCCAACTCCTTGAAAGCCCGGAGATTTCAGTAACTAAACCCCAATACCTGAGTTTTTCAACAGATTAATTTCTGGATGAGCTTCTCCTGAGCAGTGGAATCTGGCCAGAAGCCTTGCAATTTTGGAGTGTGGAGGTTTTGGGCTGCCCAAGCTCTGTTTGGACGGGCTCTGGGCTCATCTGATATCTCTGGGGTGCTCAGATGACTCAGTCATGAGATTGTGTCTGGAAGAGTCTTCTGCAACTTGTTCTCTTTTTAGATTTATTTATGATTCTCTGCTTCATGGCCAGTAAGGCATTTGTAAATTTATTTAGAGCCAGAGGTCATTCATAATAAACACATTTTTTTAAGACTGAGTTTGGAAGAAGAAGGCAGGCAGCAAATCTGTGATCTTCACTGTGAAGGCATGGAAAATATATTTGATTCAGTAATTGGTGTTTTCATTTTAAAATGAAGCATCTGAAATTTTTATATTCCCAAAGTTTAAAATTTTTTTAATTTATGGGGCTGGAGCAATAATAGTGCAGTGGACAGGCACTTGCCTTGCTTGCAGCTGATTCAAAATCATTCCCCATCACTTCACCTTGATGTAGGTGGACTCCATGGTTGGCCCATTTGGAGTGGGAAGGAGAAAGATGGTAACTTTCTTCAGATCTGCCTCTGCCACCCGAGACCCAGGGTTACTGGGTTCTTGTCTCACTCACAGAAAGGAATTTCAGGAGTAGACAAGCAGTGAAGCAAAACAAATTTTATTTGGAGGTTTTTTAAGGTGTGGAGGAGAAGAGAATGGGGGGAAGTTGGGAGAGAGAGTAATGCGCTCAAGAGACAACCTGGGCTTCTCCAAGGATGGAGAAAGCCCCTACACATACCCTGACATTAGACATGAAAGCACAAAAGTACACATCTCAAGAGGGGAGATGTGGGCGACACATGTGCTCAGGCACTACATGTGTTCAGCCACGTGGGTGCAAGCAGCACATGGGCTCAGGCAGCATATGCATACCCTTCCTTTGCTCAAGGTGGCCTTTATAGTGTTTCTCCAGCCTGCCCCCATGTGGGGCTTCTACCTAGGTAAAAATCCATTGCTAAGGAGGTTACCAGGGGGGTTGGGAATGGTGATGGTCTTCTTTGAAATTCCTTTCCTGGCCTTTTGTTCCTGCAGAAGCTTCTCTGGGTCTGTTGCTGTAGATGTTCCTGTTTTTCCTGCTTTTTTGCCGGGCTGGCTTTTGCCATTGCCTTGGGAGGGGGCCTTCCCTGTCTACCTGTCTACATCAAGATCATATGGTACCCCACACACTAGGAACAATCCCTGAGTGCAGAATCAGGAGTTAGTCCTGAGCACCACTGAGTGTGGCAACCCCCCTCCCCCCCAAAAATAAGGTAAAGGTAAAGGTAAAGGCCCTCCCGTTGATCATCGATTTGCTCGAGCGGGCCCAGTAACGTCTCCATTGGAGACTTTGTTGTTACTGTGTTTGGCATATCGAATATCTCGGTAGCTTGCCAGGCTCTCCAAGAGGGGCGGAGGAATCGAACTCGGGTCGGCCATGTTGGCCGCTTGTAAGGCGAATGCCCTACCTGCTATGCTATCGCTCCCAAAAAAAATCCCAATAAATTAATTCTAGCTAGTTAATATTTTCTATTCCCACATCCAAAATGCCTACTGAATTTCACTGAGACTTAGGGTACATGCTAGCAATGATCTTCAAATATTTATTCTCTTTCTTCTGATGATTTAATTTAAATACCTAGTCCTAAATACTAGAGTAAGCCTAAATCATTGTAAATTCTATCAGGAAACAATAAGAAATGCAAACCAGAATTAGACAATAACTACGTATACATGTGATTACTTATTTGTTTTAAAAATTTCTGTTTTTTTTCTTTGAGGAACTTGCTTAAGCATACAAATGACAAAAAGCAGCTGAAATATTCACTCTATTTTAATAGCAGTCCATGGAAACCATGCATCAATTGTACCCCTAATACATTAACCTGCTGACTATGGAGTATCTTTAAAAACTGCAATCTAACTTTCATTCACTGGAACAAGGACAAATAGAATAGAAAAACTGTTCACCTCCAGACTCAGGCAATTAGTTTTAAGTATGTTTAGATGAGTGCTGTTCTGAAAAATAAATGCACTGAAGAATAACTCTAAGAAAAGATAAATTTCAAATGAAACCAAGGTATAAGTAAATATCCTAACAGATACCAATTGAAAATAAAATCTCATTACTATTACTAGATGGTTCAAATATAAAGAGATATTTAATTTTATTTTTGAACTTCCATAAACTGTCCCCATGGTAACAGTCCAAGACAAATTAGATAGAAATTTTTAATTAAAATACTAGTAGGACAAAAAGAACAAATTTTCAAAAGTCTCCAACCTAATTAAGAAGATGAGTTCTTGCTTGTAAAAAAAAAAAAGAAAGAAAAGAAAAAGACCTTGACCATGATCCAGACAAGGGTTATCAGAAGATACTCAGATAGTATTTTACTAAAAGAAATAAATCTATAAATTCAATATTTTAAAGGCTCTTTATTGTTTGGGGTATTCCAGTGGACCCCTAGACCCATACCTACATTGTTTGGGAGATCATGAAGTAACAGAAATGAGTCGGGTGTGGTATATAGTTCCAGGGCTTAGAGCTTGGAGCTATCCCTCTCCAAAGCTAGTGACAATATTCTAAGTGTAATTTTTCTCTTTCCCTGGAATGGCAGATATTTTTTAATCTTATTATTTTATTATTATTAATAAGAGTAAAAGCCTTTTTAATAAAAAACACATATAAACAATTTTAATAAAAAACAGTTTTTAAGGTGAAAAGCAAATCTTTCTTCCTGCCCTCCCTTCTCATTAGCACTCTTCATAGGCATTTTAAAATTTCATTTCTGATTTTAGTTTTCTTTTTTTTAATTTTTATTAAGGCTCTAGTTTTCTATAGGTACTTTTTGTTATCTCCTAGGCCTATATAACAAAGATTATATTGATTTGAGATTACATAAGCAAATAACAATATGCTTATACGTTTACATATGCTTTATTTTATCAATTATTCTCAAGAATTTATTCCCTCTATTCTCTATCCTCTTTATACAGTTTACTACCTTTTTTTAGCAGGTCTACTTAAATACTAAATTCGTTGAAAAATGCATTTAATTATTCACAATAAATAAGAAAAAATTAGTATGTCTTTGCCTCATTCTGCATCTGTTCCTCTCTGTTCCTCATTATCTAACCTTCATCATATATGCCACTACTCTACTGTCAAGATTTATTGAATTTGCATTTTATTTTCTACCAATGGTTCCTTCATTGTTACATGTTGATACTGGAAACTCAAACCAATAGAAAGAAATTACATAATTATTTATTACAGAATCATATTGCATGATATATTGAACCTAGATTACAGTAAATCTAATCTATAAAGTTTACCAAGTTGAAAAAAAATAACTACATAGATCAATTGGATTTTCAATGTTCACTTGGTTGCGTCTCAAAAGTTTTTGACTAGGAAAGGCTGGAATCGATGAGAACATGCTTATATAATCAGGCTATCTTTTTCGAAGTTTTTTGTTGTTGTTGTTTTGAGACCACATATGCTGTGCTCAGGATTTATTTCTGGCTATGTGCTCAGAGTTCATTTCTAGTGGGGCTCAGGAAACTATATGCCCTGCCATACCTGTGTCTGCTACATGAAAGGCAAGAACTTTACCCACTACACTGTCTTCCCAACCCAAAATTTTATAAAAATAAAAATAAAATTATTTTTATATTTTTAATTTTACATTTTAGGTAAAATACTAAAATTTTAATACCAATATTTTATTTTTTAAATACTAAGATTTTCAAAGTTACAGCAGGTAGGATATGTGCTTTGCATGTGGCCACCTGGGTTCAATCCCTGGCACTCCATATGGTTCCCAGAACTCTGCTAGGAGCAATCCCTGAGCTCAGAGTCAGTAATGAGACCTGAGCACTGTTGGGTAAGACCCCTCTGACCACCCCTCCCCCCAAGAAAAAATTGTTTTTACTGAAATCAAATTTTTCTGAAACTGTCAATCATTAACACATTGACAGATACAAGAAAGTCTCTCACTAAATATACAGCAAAGAAAGGAAGAAAAAACAAGAGAAGGAAGAAAATAGGAAAATGAGAATGGATGGAGAAAAATCTTAAAGAAAACCAGACTCAGAGTGTAGAATCCTGGTGAGCACCACAAAACTGGAGAATTCTCCAGGCCCCAAACCAAGCTGATATCACCGGGTGTCCCAGATACAGCAGGTGCAGTCTCCCCGCCTTCTCCAGATGGAATCCCAGCAATCATGAGCTTCTACAAGCATGGTTCTGGTATGTGGGCACCAGGACTATTCCTCCAAACCACACGTCTGCATAAGCTTTCCTGATATACAAAGTGAGCAATGGAAAATAGATGATCTAGCGTCTGCCCCTAGAAAGCAGGCTTGAATGGTGGTGGAAATATCAAAGCAAAATAAATGCCCAAAACTATAGACAGAGTATCTGAGCAGTTGTCTGCTGTAGAGGCAGGGTAAGGACTGAGATGGAAATGGAGAGGATAATAGGGATATTGGTGGTAGAAAGTTTGCATTGGTGGAGGGATGGATGATCAATCATTGTGTAGCTGAATATCAAATATGAAAGCTATGTAACTGTATTTCATGGTAGCTCATGCTTCTGGACTGTGAATTAAGCTACGGCCCAGTGCCATGCCGGGCGGGGGGGAGGGTGTTGTCCCTTCTGCCTTCTTCCCCTCAGCGACGTGGTGACCACCATCTTTCAAAGTCTATTGAACTTAGACATATGAGCCTGCAGTGACGAGATACGCAGGCCTCACAGAATGGGGGCTAGAACCGACCCTTCTCCCCTCCCCAACGAGATCTCGACTTGCCACCCACGCTCCTCTGGCTCCTAAATGGCCATGATCCCAAGAGGCACACAAACCAATCCAGGAACCCAGTGGCTTCTGGCAGAAATCCGTCCGGACTTAATTACTAAAATATCAGAAATCTAAAATTGCGCAGCGCAATGGCGACCATGCAACAGCATAGGCTCTTCATTATGAGCAATAGAAAACAAATTATCTAGTGATGACTTCTCAGCAGGTCAGAATGTTGGGGGAAAATTCCAAATAATAATGTTAGGTCTTCTGTCGAAAAATTGAATGCAATCAAAGTAGAAAGAGAGTAAAGTGGAAATTATCTGCCATACTGGCAGCGAGAGAGGTGGGATATGGGGTATACTGGAGTTCTTGGTGGTAGAAAATGCACTGGTGAAGGCATGGGTGTTTGATCATTGTATGACCAAGACATAAACCTGAAAGCTTTGTAACTTCTCACGGTGATTCAATAAAAGTAGGAAAAGAAAAAAAAAGAAAACCAGTAATGAGTTTGATGAAGACCTAAAAACATTATTTTATATGTAGTTGTAATGCATTTGCTAGATAAAAATCTAGTTCAAAAAATTGTGTAAACATAAATGAGATGAGCACAAAAAAATGCTGCAGAAAAATTTATAGTCAGTGATAAAATATTTAGAAAATTTATT
Organism: Sorex fumeus; assembly: GCF_029834395.1. NCBI lineage: Eukaryota > Metazoa > Chordata > Mammalia > Eulipotyphla > Soricidae > Sorex > Sorex fumeus. The sequence continues at coordinate 19,111,364 of NW_026606111.1, read as the reverse complement.
TTTAAATAACTGAAAAAAGTCATTTACAATCCCCATATATAATTTAATAAATATTAGATTAAACAGACAAGATTCACCAAAAACAGCAAAAAAGTTTAAAGCATAATGTGACCTTTTAGAAAAATTTTATTAATATTTGACTGTGCAAACACATTGAGGCCATCCATGCCTGTATTGCATAAGATATGTATAAGAAACAAATACATTCTTATTATGATAGAAAATTTTAATTTTTTTCTTATTCTGACTACTATGAAAATGTTACCCACTCCTCCCCCCAAATTGAGAACTGTTACTTTTTCTTTTCCAGGGAATCTGGCATTCAAGTGGAACAGATTCCATCTGCCTCCCTTGGCGCTTCTTTTGCCATCCCTGTCCAATGCCCTAGACAGGGAAGAGGTCCTGATACTCATGAGCCTCATGCAGTGGAGCATGAGGCAGAGAATGCCTATGTAAGGGCCTCTCAAATTATCTAAATGAGGCTCAGCAGACACTAAGCCAAAGAACCTAAGGTGAAAAAAATTACCAGCCACTTAAATATATACCAACATGAAATTTTCAAATTTTATTACACCTAAAATGTAAAGGGTTAAAATATTTATCCTTTAATAGTCTCAGAAAAACTCCATCCATAACCTCCTCCTTCAGCTTAGTAACTTAAACTATTAGGCTTTTGAAACAACTAGCATCTTTGTTCTATCTTTAAGAAATTAGTTTTTCTTCATTTTTATGACTTCTGTGACTGTGGGCCTAATCTAAACCACTCAGATCCCCTTTCTCAGAGTTATGCACATGAATTAAATCCTAGTACTTTGGAAGCCGATTATATTTAGTTTCAGGGACTTTAAAGAGGCAATTAGTTAGAATGAGGTCATTAGCATTTGGATGAGATCCTTATCCAATATGGCTTGTGTTCCAGTAAGTGGGAGAGATTTGGAGAACATGTTTAGAGAAAAAAATATATATCAGTGAGCACACCATTAAAAGGTACCCCTACCTGCACGTTGAAGAGGAAAACCTCAAGAGAAACAAACTAGACTGTTTGAATATCAAACAAATCTTGATTATTCAACTACTACTATCACCAGCTTTGAGAAAATAAAGTCCTTTTTTTATTTAAACCACTTAGTCTTTAGTATTTTACCTATTTCTTACTTCTCCTAATTGATGTAGCACTGGTTTACAAAGTTGAAAATATTTCTACGGGAAATTGGCTTTCTTCATGCAAGTGTCCCGAGTGTCCTCTAGGACCCTGGGTCACCCACCAGCCCTAAGCCTCTTTCTGTTCGTCCCCAATACTGCGAGGGTCTTCTTCCCCTACCAGCTAGTACCCTCACCACACACACCAGGTACCTGGGGGGCGTGGCCTCTTCAGAGTGGGCGTGGCTTCTGTAAAGTGGGATAGGCCTAATTTTCAGCAGGCCAATGCTAACTTGGCCACAGGTAGTTTAGTCATACCAAGAAATCTAGTGTTGCATCTCAGTCCCCATACCTCCACATCAACATGAAGAAACAACGCAAATTCCCACCACATGGGGAGGATAAAGAAAAGAGTCCAGAAGCCTCAGTAGGTGCTACACACCTAAAAGACCTCTCTGAGAAAGAATTCAAATATGAAGTCATGAAGATGTTCAATGAACTCAATGAAACAGACAGATATCCAGGAACATGACAGAAACAATCAAGAAATTACGGGAAGAAATGAGAGCAGAAATTGGAAAGCTATGCACAGAAATGTCACAAATAAAAGATTTTGTACATGAAGTGAAAAACTCAGTCTGTGCCATCAACAGTGGAGTGGCCACAACTGAAGACAGAATCAGTGAACTGGAAGATCAGCTGCACCAAGCCAACAGGCAACAACAAACAATGGCAAGAGACATCAAATTAACTCTAGAGTGAATTAGAGTCCTAGGAAATGATTCCAAGAGAAACAACATTAGAATCATTGAAGTACCAGAAGCTCAGGGAAACAATCCCAATGAAAAAGCCAAGGTCAAACAAATCATTGCTGAAAAATTTCCAGAGCTGGACAATGCAGCCATTCAGATTCACGGAGCCCGAAGCATACTAGCTAAAAGAGACCCTAACAAAAACACTCCAAGACATATCATAGTTAGAATGATGGGTGCCACGATAGAGACACAATACTGCAAGCAGCAAGGTCAAAGAAGGAAATCACATACAAAGGAGCACCCTGTCACAGCAGACTTATCAGAGGAAACCCTCCAAGCGCGAAGGCAATGGTTGTATATAGCAAAAAAAAAAAAAAAAAACCCAGACCTCACTGAAATGAATGTCTCACCAAGAATACTTTGTCTGACTAAACTCTCACTCAAACTCAAAGGAATGGTACACTATTTTTCTGGATAAACAGAAGCTCAGGAATTTCATAGGCTCAAAACCAAACCTAAAACAAGGGCTAAAGGGGCTACTGTAAGATATGACAGGAGCGATAGCACAGCGGGTAGGGCGTTCGCCTTACAAGCGGCCAACATGGCCGACCTGAGTTCGATTCCTCCACCCCTCTCGGAGAGCCTGGCAAGCTACCGAGAGTATTCGATATGCCAAACACAGTAACAACAAAGTCTCCAATGGAGACGTTACTGTGCCCGCTCGAGCAAAATCAATGATCAACGGGAGGGCCTTTACCTTTACCTTTACAAACATAACAGACCCTTACAGAAAGATGACACAAAACCCCATAACAATAATCTCTCTCAACATCAATGGTCTAATTCACCAATTAAGAGACACAGAGAGGCAAAATGGATTCAGAGACAGAACCCAACATTCTGCTGCCTACAAGAAACTCATCTGAACAGGCAGAGCAAACACAGACAAAGTTAAAGGATGGAAAACAATTCTGAAAGCAAACAGCTCCCTCAAAAAAAGCTGGGAAGGCCATACTAGTATCCGGCAACATTAATTTCAGATTGAAAAAGATTAGAAGGGACAGCGAAGGCCATTTTCTATTCATCAAGGGATATGTAAAATAGGAAGAAATCACACTCTTAAATGTATATGCACCTAATGAGGGAACAACTAAATATTTAAAACAACTAAAACAACTGCTAACATATTTTAAGGAGGACATGGTTAGCAACACAATAGAAGCTGGAGATTTCAACATCACCTTATCACCTCTGGATAGATCAACAAGAACAAAACTCAGCAAGGAAACATTGGCTTTGAAGGAAGAAATAGGAGAGAGAGGGCTAATAGAACTAACAGGGCTTTACACCCCAAAAAGAAAGAATACACATTCTTTTCCAGTGCACACAGAACATTTTCTAAAATAGACCATGTTCTAGGACACAAAACATACCTCAATAGAATCAGGAAGTTAGTAATAGAATCAAAAATCTTTTCAGACCACAATGCACTGAGAATAGAAGTGAATCACACAGAGACCCGGAGAACCAAATCAAACACCTGGAAATTAAACAACTCAACGCTGAACAATGAGTGGGTCAGGAAGGAAGACAAGGATGAAATCAAAAGATACCTGGAATAAAATGAGAATGAAGACACAAGATACCAGAATCTATGGGATGCAACTAAAGCCGTGTTAAGGGGAAAATTTATAGCACTGCAAACATTTCTCAGGAAGGAAGAAAGGGCCCATATAAAGGACTTGACTTCACAGCTCAATGCTTAGAAAAGGATCAACAAAAGGAGCCCAAATCAGGCAGAAGGAAATCATAAAACTTAGAGCAGAAAACAGCGATATGGAAACCAAAAAATCAATCCAAAAGATCAATGAACCCAAGAGCTTGTTCTTTGAGAAAATAAGATAGATAAACCACTAGCAACACTCACAAAGAAACAAAGAGAGAGAACCCTCAATCAACATAATCGATCATATCAACAAAATAAAAGATAAAAATCATATGATCATATCAATAGATGCAGAGAAAGCATTTGACAAGATCCAGCACCCATTTATGATGAAAGCCCTTGCAAAAATGGATTTAGAGGAACTTTCCTCAATATAATTAAAGCCATCACCACATGCCTACAGCAAGCATCATCCTCAATGGGGAAAAACTGAGAGCCTTCCCTCTAATATCAAGGATAAGACAAGGATGCCAACTCTCTCCACTGCTGTTCAATATAGTACTGGAAGTACTTGCAATAGCAATTAGGCAAGAAAAAGATAATAAGGGCATCCTGTAGGAAAGGAAGAAATCAAGCTCTCACTATTTGCAGATGATGTGATACTATACTTAGAGAACCCTAAAACCTCTACCAAGAAACTCCTAGAAACAATAGACTTGTATAGTAAAGTTGCAGGCTATAAATCAATACCCAAAAGTCCGTGGCTATCTTATATGCAAATAGTGAGAGAGAAGAAAGTGACATGAAAAAAACAATCCTGTTCACAATTGTGCCCCAGAAAACCAAGTACCTAGGAATCAGCTTAACTAAAGACGTAAAAGATCTGTACAAAGAAAACCACAAAATGCTACTTCGGAAATAAATGAGGACACAGGAAAATGGAAAGATATCTCCAGTTCATGGATCAGGAGAGTTGACATTGTCAAAATTATAATACTTCCCAAGCATTATACAAATTTAATATAATCCCTATAACGATACCCATGACATTCCTCAAAGAAATGGAGCGAACACTCCTGAAATTCATATGGAACAATAAGCCCCCACGAATAGCTAAAGCAATTCTTGGGAAAAAGAAAATGAGAAGAATCAACCTCCCTAACTTCGAACTCTACTACAAAGCAGTAATAATTAAAACAGCATGGTACTGGAACAAAGGCAGAACTGAAGACCAATGGAACAGGGTTGAATATACTGACTTCTTCCCCTAAAGATACAATCATCTAATCTTTGATAAGGGAGCAAGAAATGTGAAGTGGAGCAAGGAAAGCCTCTTTAACAAATGGTGCTGGAAAAACTGGACGGCTACATGCAAAAAAAAATGGGCTCAGATCTCTGCCTAACACTATGTACAAAAGTAAAATCAAAATGGATTAAAGATCTCAACATCAGACTGGAATCTATAAGGTACATTGAAGACAAGGTTGCTAAAACCCTCCACGACATTGATGCTAACGGTATCTTCAAAGATGTCACTGGCCAACCAAGTGAAAACAGAGATAGACAAATGGGACTATCTTAAACTAAGAAGCTTCTGCACCTCAAAAGAAACAGTGATCAAAATACAAAGACAGTCTACAGAATGGGAAAGGATATTCGCCCAATACCCATCTGACAATGGGTTAATATCAAGGATATATAAAGTACTGGTTGAACTAAGAGGGGAAAAAATCAGCTTTTTACCATTTTTTATGATGTTGGTGTGGTTTTATGATAACAAAAAAAATCAACATAGGACTTCAATTAAAAAAAAGTTAAGAACTGTTGTTCTTAACAACAGTTGTTCTCCCGTTGTTCATCGATTTGCTCGAGCGGGCCCAGTAACGTCTCCATTGTGACAATTGTTACTGTGTTTGGCATATCAAATACATCATGGGGAGCTTACCAGGCTTTGCCGTGCAGGCAAGATGCTCTTGGTAGCTTGCTGGGCTCTCTGAGTGAGGTGGAGGAATCAAACTCAGTTCAGCCAGGTCAACCACGTTAAAGGCAAACGCCCTACCTGCTGTGCTATCACTCCAGCCCACTCCTACATAAAAAAAATAATAAAAATAAATTAAGTTTACTTGAGTTTTGGTCTCATGCATTCGGTGTTGTTGATTCTGTGATTTGGATATTTAGCTCTGTCATTTCTTAACACCAGCAATGTATAGTGACCCTTGCCCTGTGTTGTTTCTCATCTGTCTTTTCTCTCCCCCACCTCCTTTCATTGCCTTACCTTCCTCTTCTTCCTATACTTTGAGACCAACAGTGATCTAGGCATCTCACCTTTAAGCAAGTATTTTTTTTAAAAAAAAATACATTTTTACCACTGACCACTCCTAATCTTTTCCTTCTCCTCATCCTCGTCCTCATCCTTGTCCTCTTCCTCTTCTTCCTCCTCCTCCTCAACATCCTCATCCTCCTCCTTCTCTTCCTCTTCTACTCATTGTCCTGAGGATCATGTTGATGCTGGAGATTTAGTCCATGTCAACACATGGAAGGCAAACATCCTGCCCAGTGTACTATTTCTCCAGTTCCCCAATTCTTCAATTGATGATCAACAAGAAACCTTGTTGTAATAATTGTTCACACATGAAATTTCTCCCCACAGAACAAAATTGCATACTGATTCTACATTAAATTCTCTTAGAAATGTAGATGAAATATATGTGAATTTACACTATATGCAAATATTTAGGTACACCTCTATAATAAAAACTAACTGCACTTTTGTTTACTATTGTATAGCTCTTATAAAATCAGTTATATCTTGTTATAGCAATTAAATATCATCTTTAGTATATAAAATGCTAATCTTCACTTCATCAAAAGGGCATGAGCACTGTGAATATTTTTAGCAGAGGTAAAATGCTGATAAAATTCTATTATGCTTTGTTATTTCAATTTATTTATGCTTCTCTCAACCCTAAAGTGCAAATGACTGGTCATGATTAAGTATTTAGCTCCACCATGGAACATTCTGACCCACAAAAAAAAAAATCGTGTCCTTGACCTCATTAGAACAGTTTCACTAAGCGTAATTATCCAAATTTACTTTTTAAACACCCCAATAGCAATTATTGTCCATAGAATTCTTTTTGCAATTAATCACATAATACTTTGGAACAAACCTATTGTTTTCTTCAACTGTTTCTTACCTATTTTAGTTTTTAGGAGTTTTGTTGCTATCTGTCCTTAATATTATCCCAAAACAAGCTTTCTGAAACACGAGTATTATGGGTACAGTAGTATTTTGATCACTGCTGAGTTTAGTCTCTTTGTACTCAAAGAATTGGGGTATTTTAGAAACAATTAATCTTTTCAATATGCACATTATATTATACAGGTACCCTAGAGTAGACAGAGAATAGACTTCAAAGATGTCCAAATACTGAAACCCAGAAGCTATAAACATGTTACCTCGTGTGTCAAAGAAGCTTTGTAATTGTAATTAAGGATCTGGAGATGCTGAGTTTCTCCTGAATTATGTGAAAGGGCAAGTGAGAGTACAGGGATCTTTATAAATAAAAGAGGGTAGAAGGAAAGCCAAAGTCAGTGAAAGATGTGACAACAAAGCAAAACTTAGAGAAAGGGAGATATAATGACATGATGCTGCTCTCACAAGATGGATGAGAACTATGAGTCAGTACAAACGGAAAGTTTCTTGAACCTACAAAACACAAGGCATCTCCCCCAATGCCTCCAAAAGAAATATGCCCTGCTGATTTTAGTTCAGCCCTGTATAGTAAAGTCTAATAGTCTTTTACTCTTTTTAAAAGAAGGTAGAAGGAAAGCCAAAGTCAGCCAAAGCTTAAAAGATAAGCTATTTAAGCCTTATTTAAGTTTGATACTGAGGCATCCACCTCAAAAAAGGGTTAATTAAAATATATTGATGTGGACTACCATGCTATAACATGAAAATTTGATTTTTGCTCTAACTTGGATTTAACTGAAGTAAGTCAGAGGCAGAAGGACACATGATGCATGGTTTCACTCACAGTGGTATAAATAAATAAAATAAGGAAATGGAGAGTTCCACATAGAAAGAAACCACTGGACTTTGCCAAGAAAACTGAGATTATTGAGTGGGAAATATCTAGATCAAGGAGAAGAAAAAAGCAATCTAGATATGGTGTCCAGGCAGTGATGGAGGACCTTGGCACTTTGATGGTAATGGCAGTGCAGTAAGGACGTACATCAACTATTAACATTGGGGCTGGAGCCATACTAGAGCAGGTAGGGTGCTCATCTTGAATGCAACCAACCCAGGTTTGATCCTCAGCATACACTTAGGGTTCCTTGAGCACTGCCAGGAGTGATTTCTGAGTGCAGAGTGATCCCTGAACAAGATGAGGTGTGACCCCAAAACTGAATAAATAAATTAATAAAAAATTATTAGCATTAACATTATTGTAACCGCACCATGTTAAAGCTAACCAGTGGGATTTTGTTTTCTGTTTTGTTATTTGGTTCTGTTAGTTTTTATTTTTGAGGAAGCTTTTGATTTATATAAACTTTGGTTTCTGAACCACTCTAGGTTGTGCTCAGGGCTTACTCCTGGCTAGGTGCTCAGGGCTCATTCCTGCCAGGTCTTAGTGGAACTAATTAGTATGAGGGATGAAACCTTGGTGAGTCACATGCAAGGAATGCAGTCTACCTATTGAAGTTTGGACTCAGGACCTCCAGAACTATAAGATAGTAAATCTGTGTTGTTTTAAGTCACTATGTAAGTGCTAATTTGTATTGCAACTCTAGAAAACTAATACAAATCTAGATCTTCCAAAACTCTACTGAGAATTGAAGAAGGCAAAGCAGGGCAATTATATTTCAAAATAATGATAATTAGTCATATCTACTTCAAAAAATTGTATCTACTCTATTTTCTCCCCATCTTTGAGTGCTCTTTCCCTGTTCCTCAAATTCTTGTTTGTTTCTAATAAGTAAAAGTCAAGCTTTTTCTTTTGTTGGTTTGTCTCCTAATAATAGAAATCCTTAGAGTCTTATTTTTCATGCAAATGTTTTCAGAACATTTCCTCACCTAAAAAAAAACAAAAAAAAAATGAGCCGGGAACTGCTCCTGCCCCCCAGCCCCGCCTCCGATTCCCGCCTAAAGCCCAGCTCCGCGGGACCGCCCACCAGTCCATCGGCCCCTCCCCTCCAGGTGGGTAGGGGGAGCCCAGCAGGGAACTGCTCCTGCCCCCCAGCCCCGCCACCCAGCAGGGAGACTGTCCACCACCCTTCCTCCATTCCACGACCCTGGGTGGGAGTGGCCTGGGACGGGCTAGGGGCTGGCCAACAGGAAGGGGGCGTGGCCTCCCCGAAGTGGGAGTGGTCTTCTCCTTGGTGGGCGGCCACTAATGCGACTGCCGTTATACATCGAGCTCTCAGGACTCTCATCCCACAACTTGTCGCCTAATACCAACCAAAAATCTCCCACCTCTTCTACTACAATCCAACAACATCCCACTCGCCTACTCCATTTCCAACAAAGACCTGTTTGAAAATAGCTGTATAAGCTCAGTACTAAAAGTTTCAGTCAATGTCGGTTATAAAACAAAGAATAACGCCTGATTGAGAAGAAGATCAAACTTAGAAAGGGAGAAGGGTGCCTACCATCGACCAACCTTATCCAAAATCCTTTCCCACCATAAGAGGGAACAGTATGATCTACGCCAGATGGGAACCGAGGCTCATTTTTCGGCAACAAAACTGAATAGCTCTTGGCAGTCTCTCCTCATTCAACCAGGTACAGCCTGCCCCCATGGCTTGGGACTCTCCCTGGGCATGCACAGCTAGCTCGATCCCCTAGAATAGCCGGTTTTCTCCCTTGACCTGCGCAGGACGGGAACTGAGGCAACATCCCATCTCGCGGCAACAAAGCTGAACGGATCCGGGAACTCTCTCCTCACTCAACCAGAATATTAACAGTGAACGTGAAGGACTAAACCACACTTGTCACAATGGTAAAGCAACGCAAAAGCCCACCAAACTTTCTTATTGAAGAGGCTAGCCCAGAAGACACAAACAGTATTGTAGCGTTAGACAACCTCTCTGACAAGGAATTCAGAAGGGAGCTACTTAGGATGCTTAGGGAACTAAAAGAAACAATGAAAAGCAATGCCAATTAAAGACAAGAGGGTTTGAAGGCAGAAATGAGGAAAATGCAATCGGAAATGTTGGACCTGAGAAACCTGGTAGGCGAATTGAAAAACTCAGTGGAAGGCCTCAGCAGCAGAGTAACAGCTGCTGAGAACAGAATCAGTGAGCTCGAAGATGAAGTTCAGAGACTCACCAGAAAAGAGCAGAAAATGGAAAAGAGACTCACAGTTCGGGAACAGATGGCAAGAGAAGATCGTGATGAAGCCAAGATGGGTAACATAAGAATTATTGGAGTCCCAGAGGGACAGGAAGAAAACCTTGATGAAGAAGAAACTGTCAAATACATCATTGCTACAACATTTCCAGAGCTGAAGAAAACTTGTGAGCACATTCAGGAGGCCCGAAGGGTACCAGCTAGAAGAAATCCGAATAAAAATACCCCAAGACACATCCTGATCAAAATGACCAAAACTTTAGACAGAGACAAAATTCTGAAAGCAGCAAGATCAAAGAAAGAAATCTCTTACAAAGGAGCATCCTTAAAATTCACAGATGATTTTTCTGATGAAACTCTCATGGCCCGAAAACAGTGGTGGGACATAGTGAAAAAACTCAATGAAATAAGTGCCTCTCCAAAAATACTTTACCCAGCGAGACTCTCATTCATAATAGAAGGAACAACACACAGTTTCACAGACAAACAACTCAGGAACTTCATAGACTCAAAACCATGGTTACAAGTACAACAAAATGGGCTACTTTAAGGCAGGACAGGCCCCTCAAATACACCAAATTTCAACAGAACAATGGGACAAAATCCCATAACAATAATCTCTCTCAATGTCAATGGGCTAAACGCACCAATTAAAAGACATAGAGTGGCACGATGGATTAGAAAATTGAACCCAACATTCTGCTGCCTGCAAGAAACACATCTCAATAGTCAAAGCAAACACAGACTCAGAGTCAAAGGCTGGAAAACAATCCTACAAGCAAACAGCTCCCAGAAAAAAGCTGGGGTAACCATCTTAATATCAGATCACATCGATTTCAGAGTGAAGAAGGTCATAAGAGACAGTGAAGGCCATTTCTTATTGATCAAAGGAACTGTACAACAGGAAGAACTTACAATAATAAATGTATATGCACCTAATGAGAGACCAGCAAAGTACTTAAAACAACTACTCATAGATTTGGAAAAAGACATCAATAGCAACACAATACTAGTGGGAGACTTCAACACCGCTTTGTCACCTCTTGACAGATCAACCAGACTCAAGCTTAGCAAGGACATACTTCATCTGAGGGAAACAATGGAAGAAAGGGACTTAGTAGATATATACAGGACACTTCATCCTCAAAAAGCTGAATACACATTCTTCTCAAGCGTACATGGAACATTCTCCAAGATAGACCACATGCTGAGCAACAAAACATACCTCCATAAAATTAAGAAGATAGAGATTGTATCAACAATCTTCTCAGACCATAATGTGCTTAAATTAGAAGTAAATCACACACAAAAACAGAAAACTAAATCATACATCTGGAAATAAAACAGTGCGCTATTGAACAACGAGTGGCTTAGAAAGGAAATCAAAGAGGAAATCAAAAGATTCCTAGAAACGAATGAAAATGAGGACACGAGTTACCAAAACTTATGGGATACAGCAAAAGCTGTGTTAAGAGGAAAGTTTATAGCTCTACAAGCATTCCTCAGGAAGGAGGAGTGAGCCCACATAAATAAACTACCCTCACAGCTTAAAAGCTTGGAGAAGGATCAACAAAAGGATCACAACCCGAACAGGAGGAAGGAAATAATAAAACTCAGAGCAGAGATTAACGAGATGGAAACCCAAAAAATAATTCGAAAGATCAATGAAACCAAGAGCTGGTTCTTCGAGAAAATTAACAAGATTGATAAGCCTCTAGCAAAACTCACAAAGAAGGGGAGAGAGAAAACCCTAATAAACCGAATCAGAAATGAAAAGGGGGTCATAACAACAGAGACTACAGAAATTCAAAGGATCCTCAGGGAGTACTTTGAGAAGCTTTATGCCATGGAACAACAAAACCTCGAGGAAATGGATAAATTCCTAGACTCCTACAGACTCCCAAGGCTGAACCAAGAAGACCTGGAATACCTGAACAGACCTATCACCACCAAGGAAATTGAAATGGTAATAAAAAGTCTCCCCAAGCACAAAAGCCCTGGCTTGGATGGATTCACTAGTGAATTCTTCCAAATCTTTGAAGAAGACTTACTCCCAATCCTCTTTAAGCTTTTCCACGAACTTCTGAACAGTTTCTACGAAGCAAATATCACACTGATACCAAAAGCAGACAGAGATACCACAAAGAAAGAGAATTACAGACCAATATCCCTGATGAACACAGATGCAAAGATCCTCAACACTACTAGCAAATAGAATCCAACTACTCATCAAAAAGATCATACACCATGACCAAGTAGGATTCATCCCAGGGATGCAAGGATGGTTTAACATTCGGAAATCAATCAACTTAATCCATCATATCAACAAAAGAAAAGATAGAAAGCATATGATTATATCAATAGATGCAGAGAAAGCATTTGCAAGATCCAGCACCCCTTTATGATGAACACCCTAGCCAAAATGGTTATAGAGGGGACTTTCCTCAACATAGTTAAAGCCATCTACCACAAGCCTACAGCAAGCATCATCCTCAATGGGGAAAAACTGAGAGCCTTCCCTCTAAGATCAGGGACGAGACAAGGATGCCCACTCTCTCCACTGCTGTTCAATATAGTACTGGAAGTACTTGCAATAGCGATTAGGCAAGAAAAAGATATTAAGGGCATTCAGGTAGGAAAGGAAGAAATCAAGCCCTCACTATTCGCAGATGATATGATACTATACTTAGAGAACCCAATAACCTCCACCAAAAAACTCTTAGAAACAATAGACTTGTATAGTAAAGTTTCAGGCTATAAAATCAATACCCAAAAGTCCATGGCTTTCCTATACGCAAACAGTGAGAGAGAGGAAAGCTACATGAAAAAAACAATCCTGTTCACAATTGTGCCCCAGAAAATCAAGTACCTAGGAATCAGCTTAACTAAGGAAGTAAAGGACCTGTACAAAGAAAACTACAAAACGCTACTTCAGGAAATAAAAGAAGACATGAGGAAATGGAAAGATAACCCCTGCTCATGAGTCAGGAGACTTAACATTGTCAAAATGGCAATACTACCAAAAGCATTGTATAAATTCAATGCAATTCCTATAAGGATACCCATGACATTCTTCAAAGAAATGGAGCAAACACTCCTGAAATTTATATGGAACTATAAGCCCCCGCAAATAGCTAAAGCAATTCTTGGGAAAAAGAAAATGGGAGGAATCAACCTCCCTAACTTCAAACCTACTACAAAGCAGTAATAATTAAAACAGCATGGTACTAGAACAAAGGCAGAGCTGTAGACCAATGGAACAGGGTTGAATACACTGACATCTCCCCTCAATCATATGATCATCTAATCTTTGATAAAGGTGCAAGTAATGTGAGGTGGAGTAAGGAAAGCCTCTTTAACAAATTGTGCGGGCATCACTGGACGGCTACATGCAAAAAAATGGGCTCAGAACAATGCCTAACACCATGTACAAAAGTAAGATCAAATGGATTAAAGACCTCAACATCAGACCAGACACCATAAGGTACATTGAGGACAAAGTTGGCAAAACCCTCCATGAAATTGAGGCTAATGTTATTTTCAAAGATGTCACGCCACTGGCCGAGCAAGTGAAACCAGAGATAGATAAATGGGACTACCTTAAACTAAGAAGCTTCTGCACCTCCAAAGAAACAGTGACCAAAATACAAAGACAGTCTACAGAATGGGAAAGGATATTCGCCGAATACACATCTGACAAGGGGTTGATATCAAGTATATACAAAGTACTGGTTGAATTCCACAAGAAGAAAACATCCAACCCCATCCAAAAATGGGGCAATTAAATGAACAGAAACTTTCTCAAAGAAGAAATCCGAATGGCAAAAAAGCACATGAGAAAATGCTCTACATCGTTAATCATCAGGGAGATGCAGATCAAAACCACAATGAGATACCATCTCACACCTCAGAGACTGGCCCACATTCAAAAGAACAAAAGCAACCGATGCTGGCGTGGCGAGAAAGGCACACTCCTTCACTGTTGGTGGGAATGCCGACTAGTTCAACCCTTTTGGAAAACAGTATGGACGTTTCCAAAAAATTAGAAATTGAGCTCCCATTTGACCCAGCGATACCACTCCTGGGAATATATCCCAGAGAGGCAAAAATGTGTAGTCGAAGTGACATCTGCACTTGTTTGTTCATTGCAGCACTCTTTACAATAGCCAGGAACTGGAAGAAACCTGAGTGCCCAAGAACAGATGACTGGTTAAAGAAACTTTGGTACATCTACAGAATGGAGTACTATGTAGCTCTTAGAAAAGATAAAGTTATGAAATTTACATACAAGTGGTACAATATGGAAAGTATCATGCTAAGCGAAATGAGTCAGAAAGAGCGGGATAGACATAGAAAGATTGCATTCACCTGGGGGATATAAAGTAACAAAATAGGAGATTAATACCCAAGAATAGCTGAGATCAACACCAGGAGGATTACTCCATAGCTTAAAGGCCAGCCGGGTATTCTAGGGAAAAGGGCAGTTCAGATAGAGAAGGGAGCACCAAGTGTTTGGAGGATCCTCCCAGGAGGGGAGATGCATGTTGAAAGAAGACTATGGACTGAACATGTTTGCCACTCAATGCCTCTTTTGCAGACCACAACAACCAAAAGGAGAGAGAGAACAAAAGGGAATGCCCAGCCACAGAGGCAGGGTGGGAGGGGGGGTGGGGGGGATATTATCCATGGTGGTGGAAAATGGGCACTGGTGGAGGGATGGGTATTTGATCATTGTATGACCGAAACCCAAGGACAAAGATTTGTAAATCTACAACTGTACCTCATGGTGCTTCACTAATAAAATAAATAAATAAATAAATAATAAATAGCACTAAACGAAAAAAAAAAAAAACCAAGACAATCCTATTATCAGTTCTTAAGATAACAAGTTTTTGTTTATTTGTTAGTCAATTTTTTTTTTCTGTAAAGGAATTAGTACCCAAGCCTCACAAATGGGGGCTGGGCCAGTGCCCTACCGCTGATCCATATCCCTGGCCACAGTAAAACTATTTTTCATCTCACTTTACAAACAGGCATCTTATGACTTACATCCTTTTTACCTCTGTTGTTCCCTTCTTAAGGTAGATGGTCATTATATCTTTCTTCTTATTCAGTTGATCAAAAATGTTATCTGAATATGCATTTGTATAATATTTGTAGCTATTTAACATCTATGAGCAGTTATATAATGTGTTTTTGTCATATTTCTTTATCAGATATATAATATACATATATTTACAAATGATAGTTATTTAGTATATATAACATAAATAGTTATATAATATGTACATTCTCCTTGTGATGAAAATTCCAGAAATTTCCTTTGAATTTCTTGTCAAGAAAAGTTCAGAGAATTTAAACTTAATAGAAAAGTTAATACGTCCATGGCTCCAGAGGCAAACGGACTTAATCCAGAGCCCGGCAGCTTGTGGCAGAGAAATGAATGGACCATGCATTAAACTACAGGGCCATGCGTCCCCTGGAGGGAAAGGATGTTGCTTCCTCCCACCTTCCCCCACCTCCCCCCCGGCAGCAAGGTGGCCACCGCCTCAGAGCATATAGAAAAGCCAGGTATGAGCCAGCGGTGATGGGGCAACTGTAGTCTCATGGGAAGGGGGCAGTACTGGCTCGTCCTTCATGCCCTACTGAGGTCATGAGTTGCCCCCCACGAGCGACTCTCCTGCACAGCCATAACACCAGACACACAGAAACCAATCTTGTAATTATCTGGCTTTTTGCAGAACCCCCTCCAGACTTACCTAGTAAAATATCAGAAATCCAAAATCATGCGCCCACGATAGCAGCCACACGACATCGTATGGTTCTCATAACGACCTATAGAAAATAAATTATTTCACAATGCCTTTTCAGCAATTCTGATTGTTGGGGGGAAATTCTAAACAGTAATGGTGCATCTTTTGTCAAAATAATGAATTGAATCAAAGTAGATAGAGAGTTACGTAGAAATCACCTGCCTAACAGGCACTGAGAGAGAATCCGGAGTTCTGACATCCATCGACGATCAAGAATCAGGGACGCTGTCTCATATGCCAAAGTGTCTAAAATCAGATGGGCTGGTCACGTAATGAGATTTAAAGACGACCACTGGACTAGAGCTGTTACCGACTGGATTCCACGGGATGTCAAAAGACCGCGTGGCCGCCCACCTTCCAGATGGTCAGACTTCTTCGTCAAGATCATGAACGATCGGTTTGAGGCCCTTCATGTTCCCGGAGCGAACAGATGCCATTGGGCTACACTAGCACGCGACAGGGACAAATGGAGACGTTACTGGTGCCTGCTCGAGCAAATCGACGACTAACGGGAAGTTAAGTGATTAAGTGTGAACAGGCACTGAGGAGGGGTGGGAGGGGGATATATTGGGGTTCTTGGTAGTAAAAAACGAGTTCTGGTGAAGGGAAAGGTGTCTGATCATTGCATGACTGAGACTTAAACTTGAAAGCTTTGTAACTTTTCCCACAGTGATTCAATAAATAAATATAAGAGGAAAAAAAAGAAAAGTTAGTAGCTATATTTTTATATGAAATTGCATATAATTTTATCAAATATTCACCTTGACTAATTAATGGTTTGGATTTTCAAAAAGCTTGTCCAGAATTTTTCCCTCTTTCTTAATCTTTCTCATAATCTGAAACCTTAGTCTTTAATTGGAATTATGGCCATGTTTTAGGGTTTCAAAGGGAGAGATATACCAAAGGCAAAGCATTGTATTAGATTGTACTTGAACAGATCAAGAGATACAGATAAACTAAAAGCCAGTAACAAAGTAAGCAGTCCAAAAGGTAAAAATTCTATAGGATAATATAATTAAGTCAATTTTGTTCATATATTTTGCAATAAATTTTTTTTGCTTAGATAAATATAAGAGGAGACAGAGACAGAGAGAGAGAGAGAGAGAGAGAGAGAGAGAGAGCTCTGTATATATCTCAACTTGACATGCAAGCAAATCTCCAAGATGGAGAAATGCTCCAGTCCTTTTTTAAAACTTTTAAAAAATCTAATAGCCAAATTATTTATTGCATTCAATATGAGTAGCTGCCTGGAATTGTTCCTTTATCTTTAGATGGAAAGTATATGATTGGTTTGATAAAAAGGAACCAAGAATGTTCTATTAACTGTTTTATAAAGGACTTTGTTTCATAAATCTCATTTCCAATTCATGATAAGAAAAATATAGCATATAAACCAAAGTCTAGACTGAATTTCATGTTACCTGAGAGGCTCATCTTACACCTAGATAGGTAAGGCTTTTTGGTATTTGATTTTGATTTATCCATTCAAAAGTTTTATTTTCATGATTTAAATTCTGGAATAGCTGAAGAACTGTCCTCCTGTTGTTCATCGATTTGCTTAAGTGGGCCCAGTAACTTCTCCATTTTGAGACTTGTTGTTACTGTGTTTGGCATATCGAACACATCACGGTTAATTTGCCAGGCTTTGCCGTGCGGGTAAAATATGCTCGGTAGCTTGCCGGACTCTCCAAGGGGGTGGAGGAATCGAACCCGGCTTGGCCGGGCTGACTGCACGCAAGCAAATGCCCTACTGCTGTGCTACAAAAGTGATTAGTTAAGTAATCATAGTTTCAAGAGACAGAGATAATATTTGTTTATTTTAAATCCATAGCTGAGTAAAGAGCCAGTTACAAAACACATCCATGGGGCTAGAGAGATAGTACAGGGGGGTAAGGCATTTGCCTTTTATCCGACAAACCCTGGTTCAACCCTCAAACACTGCTAAGAGTGATGACTGAGCACAGAGCTAGGTGTAGTTCCTGAGCACTGCCAGGTCTAACCCCCAAACAAACAAAAAACCTAGAAACTCTCATTATCAGTACACTTTGTCCAACTAGGCCGAAATCACTAATAAGGGTCATGATTCTTAATTTTAAAGTCCTTACCTGAAAAACTAGCAAATCTAAAGACCTTACCAACTCCTCACATTTAGCTTCAGTAGACACAGAATAGAAATATGGGATTATTATTAATATAAATCTAATGTCAATGTCACAGGTTAAGTGGACATATGACAAAGAATCAATGTTCCCAAAGGAGCAGACAATGCCATCTATCATTTTTAATGAAAGAATGTAACATAAATCCCAGCCCTCTAGCAACACTCTCCATTAAAGCAACCACTCTTCTGTGACTAAAATCCTTTTATTACCTTATACTATTCTACAAAGGTTATTTTCTATCATTTCTTTATTGTCTTTCATTCATTTATCTCCAATGCTTTCCTCAGCTGCAAAAATGAGTATCACAGTATATTTCACATAAATGTCTGAGGAACACTCTACTATAATGTATTTTATAATTAATTTATTCAACATTTTAGGGACATTTGAGCAGTTACAAAATATTAGTCATTGAACATAATGCTATTATGAACCTGTATACATGTCTTTGCATAGGCATCTGGTTTGTTTCCTTTTAGTAAACATTAAAAAGTGAAAGGACAGGTGAAAGAGATAGTACAGTAGGTAGAGATTGCCTTACATATGGCCAACCTGCTTCCGATCTCCATCATCCCTTATTGTTCCCTGAGCAACATCAGAAGTAATTCCTGAGTGCAAAGACAGGAGTAACTCCTGAGCATCACCAGGTATGGCCCAAAAAACAAAACTTAAAAAAGATAACTGAAAAGGCTGGATGATATATAAGTTTAGAATTTTACTTAAGGACTGTTAATCTCGTCTCATAAGTAACTATGCTGGACTAATCTTACCTTGGTGGATGAAGGGTTGCAGGTAGGGCAAATTAAACAGTAGTGAAGGGAAATGGACACTGGTAGAAGGTGTGATGATGGAACATTGTATTCTTAAACCATCACTATCACTATCAATGTCACTAACATCGTCACTATCATTGACAGTGTTGTAAATCATGATGTTTCCAATCAAATTTAAAATAACAACAATAATAATTAACTGTACCATTTCATATTCCTAGCAACAGTGTATGGAAGCTCTATTTCTTGAACATCTTCACCAAAATTAGTCTTTTTAAATTCCTGGCCATGTAGTTTACTTTTTTGTGGAATTGTCTTTATATATTGAATTAATTAATTAATTTTTATTGAATCACCGTGAGAACGGGCTGGAGCGATAGCCCAGCGGTAGGGCATTTGCCTTGCATGTAGCCAACATGGCCAACCCAAGTTCGGTTCCTCCGCCCCTCTCGGAGAGCCCGGCAAGCTACCAAGAGTATCTCGCCCACACAGCAAAGCCTGGCAAGCTACCCATGATGTATTCGATATGCCAAACACAGTAACACATCTCACAATGGAGACATTACTGGGCCCGTTTGAGCAAATCGATGAACCGTGAGAACAGTTAGAAAGCTTTCATCTCAGTCATACAATGATCAAACACTCATCCCTTCACCAGTGCACATTTTCCACCACCAAAAATCCCAGTATACCACCCATCCCACCTCTTCCCCACCAGTGTGGCAGATGATTTCCACTTTACTCTCTCTCTACTTTGATTACATTCAATTTGTAGACAGAAAACCTGCCATTATTATTTTGAATTTTCCCCTAGCATTCAGACCTGCCAAGAAGACATCACTAGATAATTTGTTTTCTATTGCTGATAATAAAGAGCAATTTTGGATTTCTGATATTTTAGTAATTAAATCCGGAGGGATTTCTGCCAGAAGCCACTGGGTTCCAGGATTGGTTTGTGTGCCTCTGGGATCATGGCCATTCAGGAGCTGGAGGAGCTATTCGTGGGCGGCAACTCAGGGTCATGTTGGGGCGGGGAGAAGGACTGGTTCCAGCCCTCATCCTGTGAGGTTCCACGTGTCTTTGTCACTGCAGGCTCATACCTCTCAGTCTAATAAGCTCTGAAAGACGCAGTCACCAGGCTGCCGAGGGGAAGAAGGCAGAAAGGACAACACCCTTTCCCCCCTGGGGTTGCACTGGGCCGTAGCTTAATTCACAGTCCAGAAGCATTTCTGCTAGAAACCACTGGGTTCAGAGATTTGTTTGTGTGCCTCTGGGATCATTGGCCATGTAGTTTTTAAATCTGTGTTTCCCTAATTAATAACAACGTTGAAATTTTTCATTTGCTTATTGTAAAGGTAAAGGTAAAAGGTAAAGGCCCTCCCGTTGTTCGTCGATTTGCTCGAGTGGGCCCAGTAATGTCTCCATTGGAGACTTTGTTGTTTCTGTGTTTGGCATATCGAATACATCACGGGGGAGCTTGCCAGGCTCTGCCGTGCTGGCGAGATACTCTCGGTAGCTTGCCCGGCTCTCTGAGAGGGGCGGAGGAATCGAAATCAGGTCGTCCATGTTGGCTGCATGCAAGGCAAACGCCCTACTGCTGTGCTATTGCTCCAGCCCTTGCTTATTGTAATTTTTCAAATCTTCTTAGGAGTGTATGGGGAATATATCCAGATATGCTCAACTCTGGCAATTTTCACATGGTTTTCTCTGGTGAGATTACAGTGCTGGGGATGATCCTACATCTTTCACATGCAAAACTTGTGCTCCAGTCATTTGACCTGTCTCTACAATCCTTATTAATATTAATAAAATATTTCATCAAATGTTTTTGCTCATTTTGTCTTACTACTGCTATTTGTAAGTTTTCTATTCTGAGCATAGGTCATAATCAAATATGTGATTTACTATTTTATCTATTGTAGAGCAAAAGTGTATGTTTTTATTAAGTCTAATTTATCAGTATGTTTGTTAATGGATGGTGCTTTGGTGACATAACCAAGAAAGTATCATATAATTCAGTTTCTTCTTGTTTTTCTGAATTTATTGACAGTAATAGTTTTCTTGTTAGTGCAAAAAATTGTATTGATTTAGTTATAAACTAAATCAATTTTCTAAATTAAACTAATTTGTATTTCTAGAATAAATCCCACTTCATCATGATGTATTCCTCTTTTTACCAATTTTTATTATTTTACAGTAGTTTTTATAAAGGTTTTCTATGTATACGAGGAATAATTATCTATTGGTATCTTTATTTGTAATGTATCAGAGAAATTTTGCCTCATACAGTGAGTTAGGAAGAAGTTCCTCCTTTTAAACTTTTTCAAGGATTCTTAGATAATTTTATTATTTCCACTTAAATGTTTGGAATATTTAACAAATGAAGCTACCTAAGACTGAAGTTATTATTGTTGAAAGATTGTTCATTATAGATTCTCTTTCTTTTGTATTGACATATAATGTCATTTGTTAATTTTTTCCTGAGTATGTTTGATAGCTGTCTTCCTCAAAATCAATCTATCAAGTAGCCTCATTTAGTGGCATAACTTTGTTAATTATTGAAAGAGAAAGTCACTTTTAACCTCATCTTAGTATAAACATGAGATAATTTTATTGTAATGCCCTTGGATAAACTAAGAAAGAAGCTGGCTTCGGGGAACCAGTTATGTGATTGGTACTTTTCATACCATCTCTCAACCTCCAAAGGGGGATGAGAGACTGAAGATTGAGTTCAACCACCAAGATCCAGCTATTTAATCAATTGTGCCTATGTATAAGGTTTCCTGTTTTTTTTTTTTTAAATTGGATGGGGTTTAGAGTCTAGGTTGGAAATTACATTGAACTACTGAGAGAGTGGTATGCTTAACAAGAGTACAGAATCTCTGCACCTCTTCCATGTATATCTATTTATTCTATCTAGCTATTTATCCTCTTATACAAATTGGGGATTTATTAGTAAATACATGAAGATGTTTTCATGTATTCTGTGAATCCAGTCTATTATATTAATGAAATCTAAGTAAGAAATCATTTGAACTTCTTATCTGTAGCAAGAAGGTAGAAATCATAGACTTTTTAATTGCCAAGAGGAAGTCTTATAGAACTGAACCCTTAACCTCAGGGATATGATACTATTACCAAGTAGGCTGTTCTAGAATTGAGTTAAATTAAAGGACACCAATTTTGTGTTAGGGAAATTTCTTGATGTGTGAAAAACCCACACATCTGATGTCAAAATTGAAATCACATAGGAATAAACTGTTGAGAGTATAAGAGACACAGAGAAGTGCATATCTTTCCTCTTGCAAATATTTACTGTTCATTTAAGTTATTGTATAATAATAGATAATTAATGTGAGCACAGTACTTTTGGTCATTTTCACTGCTGAGACTGGATAGCTTGGCCACATATGACCAAGTAAGTCAATGAAATGTAATCTACACAAATACTTAGTAACATAGGGTCACAGCCTTCAGTAGACAAATGGAATTCTCTGTAAAACATATTCTAATATATGGACATCATCTGACCTATGTCTCAGGTTCTCCAACTATATTGTGAAGATGAAAACCCATATGTTACTTCACTTAGCCTCTACACAACAGGCCTATGTTAAATGCCTACATTTTAACCAAAAAATCACGGTAAGAGACAGGATCAAAGAGAAGTAGGGTAACCGCTCTAGGAAGACACATGTAGGTCATAAACAATTCCATATATATATATACATATATATTAAACAATTCCATATGTATATACGCATTTGTTTTCCCCATTATTATTGATGTACCATGATTTATAACACTGTTAATGATACTTTCATACACAGAATGCCCTAACACCACACCCTCTGCTATAGTGGCCATTTCCCTCCATCAATACCACAAAGACCCTTCCCATCCACCTTCCTCCACTCCCCACCCCTCTCTCAGGTAAGCTGAGTTCTGTAGACCAACTCTCCAGTTCTATTGACTCTGACTATTTATATTTATTAATATATACTCATAGAATGAGTGGATTGAGATCATATAAATTTTAGGTTGAGATGATCTAAATTTCAAAAATAAAATTGTTAGGGTTGTTGATGTGACTCAGCAATGGATTGTATGACTCTCATGTCTGAGGCTCTGCATTCAACCCCCAACACTAAAAAATAGTTTAAGTCTATTTGTTTCATAAATATATGTACTAATAAAAAGCAAAAATCAATAAAATAAAGATATTCTTGGGGGGGAAAATAACCTCTTTCTAAAATGCTTCATAAATTTCTCTTTATTATTGACTGCTATTTCTCTAGTACATATCTTGGCCATTTATGACCTGGACCAGGAATCAATAAACTTTTCTTGTTAAGGGCTGTAAAGAACCATACATGCCAGAAGCCTGCTTCAGGTGCAAGGGCTATAAAGAACCACACATGTTGGAAACCTGCATCAGGTGCTGGGAGAAGGCAGTTGGGATAGAGAAGGGAGCACTATGACAATGATAGTTTGAAATGATCACTTTGGACAAGAACTTAGTGCTGCGTGTAGGTATAGGAACAAACATGACAACCTCTCAGTGTCTGTACTGCAAACCATAATGCCCAAAAGAAGAGAGAGAGAGAGAGAGAGAGAGAGAGAGAGAGAGAGAGAGAGAGAGAGAGAGAAGAAAAATGCCTACATGGCAGCAGACTGGGGGTTTGGGGATTGGCTGGGGGTAAACTGGGTCACTGGCAGTGGGAAATGTACACTGGTGAAGGGATGGGTGTTGGAACACTGTACGACTAAAATCCAATCATAAACAGCTTTGTAACTGTGTATCTCACAGTGATTCAATTTAAAAAAAACCATGAAAGCTCCATGGTCTCTTTTACTCAATTCTGCATCAGTAGCTCCAAAGTTTCTAGACTCAGAAATAGACTGTATTCTAATAAATTTCATTTACTGAAACAAGTAAATGGTAAAACATGTTAGTTATACTTCGTTGATCCTTCAATTTGATTATTGAATCCCCCAAATTTCCCTTTTAACCCCAATCTGTTTCCCTTTCCTTTATTATTTCTTACACTATTTCTATATGGTGTGTAATTTCATCACATTGTAAGTATTTGAGAAAGTGTTATAATTCCATAAAATTCGTAGATTCTTGGTGATCATGGATCATTCCTTGGAACCTTTGAGTGTAGCTCAGTGGTAATACATCCGACTTCCTTACTACCCTATATAAGCTCCAAATACATCCTTGACTCCGCTGCTGTAATACTTTAAATCAGTATGCAAGCACCTCAACTAAGAATGTCCCATAGCAATGGGAGGGAAAGAAAAGGTAGAATTTTTTTAAACCCATAATATTCTTCATATCAGTTTCATAAATGAAACTGACTGCTCTGTGTCTATGCCTTCCAATCTCTGCGTAACTTGATTGACATTCCTTATTATAATCATTTTTATTTGAGCCTTTTATTTATATGATAAAATCATTTTATTGTATTTATTCAGACACAATATAGCTGGATACCTAAAACTATGCTTTTCAATTCCTGGAACCTAAGATAAGACAGAACTGAGAGTGAGAATTCAAAAACGCTTGCTGATTGAAAGAGGAATATTTTTGTTCCTTCAACTTTCAAATTATGTACAAAAAAGACTCCTCCCAGCAGTTCTTTTTCCCTTCACACTTAGGACAATCCACACCAACAGTGTTGTTCTTTCTTACTTTTTATATTTCTCCATGTTATAATGCCAGAGAATATAGTATCATAGAACTATATTGAATTGCTCAATCTCTTTCATCAACTGGCCCCAAACAATAATCTAAGCATTCACAAGTAATATCACTTAATGATGAATTACTTGACTATTTGAAGCATATTTCTGAAAGGGCGAACAATTACTTATTTCATAAGTGAATGACTCCATAGACATCAACTGCAAGTTCAGAATGCATCCAGGTAAGTTTTAAATTCTCAGAGTGCTCGTACACAAAAGAAAACCTACCTTATACACAGTAAACTATGAAAACAAATTATTATGGGCTTACTACATGTTAAATAATGTCATTTACAGTATGCTGTTCAAGTAACTCTTCCATAATACCTCCAGATGGCTGTTTTCTCCAGTTTTCTAAGGTTTCCTATTGTTTGACATCTAGTCCAATGTGTCATAAAGAACAGGGAGGTAAAGCTGTATCTTGGCCTCAGTTCCACAGATGTTAAAACATTTGTCTTTTCTTATATGTGGCATATCATTCATTTTATTTGTTCTCAACAATTGTACGAAGACATTTGCATATCATTTAGTATGACTATTACACTATCCTTGGAGCTCCACTTCTCCTCTGGCATTTTCCCCAGCAACCAGCAGCTCCTACTTGAGCATCCGGGTGCGGGGTCTCAGCATTCCTGGAACTCATCCTGACCCGCCGTCTATCCTGGGACTCCGTGCCAGGCTATTTTCAGCCCTCCCCACCCCAAGGGATCTAGCCCCAGCAGCCAAATTCCACTACCCAACCACTGCCACACTCCAGGAGCTGCTTTCCCGCTTATCACACATTCAGCCAAGCCTCACACATGAGTGAACATATACGCGGACACATCATAAGACATTTCCTACCCATTTTTCATGATTACCACACCATTTTTGATGGGGTTTAGATAGTAGGCAACAAATCATAGAGGAAATTCATATATATATGTACACTCACACATATATATGTGTGTATATATATATACACATATACATATATCTATATCTATCTATCTATCTATCTATCTATCTATCTATCTATCTATCTATATGCCTCTTGGAGATCCCGACAAGCTACGGAGGGTATCCCGCCCCCATAGTAGAGCCTGGCAAGCTACCCATGGTATATTCAATATGCCAAAAACAGTAACAATAATGGGTCTTATTCCCCTGACCCTGAAAGAGCCTCCAATATGGCAGCATTGGGAAAGACGAGTAAGGAGAGGCTGCTAAAACCTCAGGGCTGGGATGAATAGAGACATTACTGGTGCTCGTTCAAGTAAATCAATGAACAATGGGATGACAGTGATAGAGTGATACAGTGATTTGACTATCCTGCTCATTAGTGAAAGTTTTGCAAATTACTTTCTACTAAATAATATAGTTGATTTGTGCAAACCTTTGTTTATAAAGGTTGTTGCGTTTATAAAGGTTGTTGTTAAATATTTTTTAAATGTTTGAAGCAGAAAAAAATAGCATTTTGGCAAAGCAAAATATTTTTGAAGGAAATCTAGAAAGATGTGAAGAGGAAAAGTGAGCACACATGAGAGAGGGGGACAGAAAGAGACAGGCAGAGAGACAGAGAGACAGAGAGAGAGAGTATAGGCTTGGAAGAGAAGCAACTAGTTTAAAGTTCCACTACCTCACTACCTACTGAGCTGTCCCAAGCTCTTCTTGGGTTCTGCCTAACAATGATACCAAGTAGATTAAGAAACATCATCCATAGTCATGGGATGATTAAGCTACACCAGAGAAACTCAGCTTAATCAGACACTTAAGGTCAGTGACAATAATGGAAAATTTACAAGCTCTCCAATAGATGTATAGAATATGATAACAAAGTACCAGAGATATACTGATCAAAACACTCTGATGATGGTTTTAGAAATCTACTTATCAGAGTAGGACTGAATAAAGAAAACATGGCAATTTCTCATAGGGATAAGCATATTCTTCTAGAAACAAAGCAGAACCAACAACATACCAGGAGAAGGAATAGGAAGCAAAGTTAAAATGATAGCATCTAACTTAAAGACTTTGGGCCCTGTCCATGCTTCTCTTTCTAAAGGTAGAAAAACCTGTGATTGAAGGAGTCTTTTTTTTTTGAGCTAAGAGATAAGAAAAACAGAGCTTACAATATTCTTCTGAATGGAGCTTTCACCCAGTATGCTCATCTTAAACGTCTCTCTTCACTGTCTTACCTGTCTCCCTTTTTTCCTCTTTCTTCACTGTTTGAAAGCTTTATGTAATCAAAATATACTATGAATCATTGTAATTAATTTCAAAACAATGTTCTTTTTCTCATTCTATTTTTTAATCAATATTTCACAATTCTTATGAAAAAAAAGTGATATTCTATTCAAGTGTTTTTCTTTGAGTGAGTACCCCACTTCAGAATTCCAAATACTGTTTCAAATGACTCTATTTACTGGGTTGAAATGTGCAATTAATACAAAACAGACAGACTGGAATTTTTAAAATTTCTGTAATACAAAAAAATAATTAAGAGTATTCATGCCTCCTAAATATTCACAAATGATAAAATGACTGATTATTGTGCACTCACTTGATGAAACATTATGCACTGATTAAAATGATACTTTAAAATGCTAAGAAGCCAGACAAACAAATGCTTGTATTAAAAGAACAAAACTATGGATCCACCAAACCAACTTTGTAAAGTTTTTTAATCATCTGGGCAACGATCTTAAGATATCATGAAAAACAAATAAAATACATATGGTAGATAGGAAGAAATTTTAAGAGAATAATAAATTATATTTTAATATGTGGTATTATGATATTACTTGCTAAAAAGTTCAACTGAGGGGGCTGGAGCAATAGCACAGCGGGTCGGGCATTTGCCTTGCACACAGCTGACTTAGGTTCAATTCCCAGCATCCCAGCATCAGTTCAAGAAAGATGGTCCCCTGAACACCGCCAGGAGTAATTCCTGAGTGCATGAACCAGGAGTAACTCCTATGCATCACCGGGTGTGACCCAAAAAGCAAAAAAAAAAAAAAAAAAAAAGTTCCAACTGATTCAAATGAGGCATATATTCCACACATATGTATGTTTACATTTAACTGTCATTTATTTATTTGGGGAGTCACATTCTGTGGTGCACAAGGGCCACTCCTGGCTCTGACATGCAATGCTTGAAGGCCCATACAGGGGATTAGAAGCAAGTTCATGGCCTTAGATGTACACCAATGCAAGAACCTTAACCCCTATACAATCTCTCCAGCCCCATTTAACATTTAATCTGTAGAGATGATTGCACAAGCTCACATAACATAATCAGTTTTATAGAATCACTACCCTGAAAATGCTCAGCAATTTCATGGTGATTCTATTAAGAGAAAGCATTGCAAAGAATTTAGTATCTTGGAAAGTGAAGCTATGCATCTATGAATCTAAAAACAAAAACGCAGAAAATGTCCTTCCATAAGAGACAAGATAAAAAGGCAACATTTAACATAGTCAGATTTAGAATAAAGTGATTTCTCTGTAAATATCCATGCCCTCCTCATCACCTCCAGTCCCCAACCTTGCCCTTACCCATCCCTCTGTAGTAGTAAAAATCAGTTTTCATTTGGGATTTGAAACTTGTCTCTAATCCTTCCTATTCCTGCAGAGAACAGCAAAATTGTAACTTTTTGCCCTTCCTCTGCCTTCTGATATGTCATTTTTGGTTTCTAATTTGAATGCACTTAAATCCTACACAAAATTCAATTCTGATTATGCGTTCACTTACCTTTTATTCTTTAAAAGTAGTTTTTCTTCCCTAGAGTTTATACTAACACGCTGATAAAGGCCCACTTACATGTGCAATTTTATTAAATTAATACACATTCAATGGAAAATTTCAGATATGATTATTTTACTATTCATAATATGTAATTTGTTTCCTTTGAGAAATGGTTTATTCTTCCAACAAATAACTTCAATAAAATACAATAGAATAAGATAGAATGCTTGGATAGACTCTTTTCATTATAAGGAAATATAAATGCTTATTAAAAATATGGACTTTTCCCATAAGAACTTCTTACACATCAGTTCAAGAAAGATAAAGTAAAAGGAAATTTTATAATGGTATTAAAATTTGTGACAGCGTAAGTTGCAATAAGATGCTGATATGAAAAAGCTTACTTTATATTGTTTATATCTTCAAAATCATTGCCATTCTATTGTTTTGGCTGCTAGCTATGAGTTTTCATTTGTTTATTCGCTTTTATTTTTAATCTTATGGCAAAATACAGAGTACTGAAAATTTATTTTAAATAATATTGAAAATTTTTATATCAACTATACTATAGAAGTATTGATTGTTAATGAATATAAACTTGGAGTAGTGGGTTATTCAATCACAAAGAAAGAGAAGAGGAAGCATGGTTGGTCTATTCCATCAGCAATAGATGAAGACAGGACAACTGTAGCAAAGAGAGGGATAAAAAAGGTGTTATGTGAAGATAAGACAAAAAATATAATCAAGGAGCAGGTAGGTTCTAGAGGTGATAAAAGATATTCAAGGAGAAGGGGTACGGGTTATAGCAGTCTTTAGATTTTATTGTAAGTGTGATAGAACACTACTGTGGGTTTTAAGCAGGGATGTGATACGATCTGGTTTGTGTCTTTGAAGACTTTCTTTGGTTCTGTGTTGGTGACTAAAATATAAAATGAGCAATAGTGGAATGAGGATGATGAAGATAGTGCCTTGAAGTAGATTGTTTTAGACTGAGTATAAGGTGTGGTTATATTGAACATATAAGATTAATTCTGAACACATAAGAAATTTCAGATTAATACCCTATTAGTATCCAATGGTTCTCTCTATCTCTGTCTCTGTTTCCATCTCTCTCTATTTATATATTTATTTTGCTTTTTGGGTCACACCTGGAGATGCACAGGGGTCACTCCTGGCTCTGCACTCAGGAATTATCCTTGACAGTGCTCAGGGGACCATATGGGATGCTGGAAATTGAACCCAGGTCAGCCATGTGCAAAGCAAACCCCCTACCCCCTGTGCTATCACTCCAGCCTCTCTCTCTCTCTCTTTCTCTCTCTCTCTCTCTCTCTCTCTCTCATTCTCCTCTCCTTTTTGTTAACAGTTTGAATTATTCAAGGTAAAAATCATTCATCATGCATCATGATGTTTTTACATCCAAGTTTTTTTCTCTTTTTTTGGTTTTGGGGCCACTCTCTGCTATTGTCAGGGTTTAATCCTGATTCTGTACTCAGGAGTCATTTATGGCAGTTCTCTGGGTACCATATGTGGAATGCCTGGATTTGAATCAGAGTCAGCCACATGGAAGGCAAATATGTCTTCCCTCCTATGTTATCTCTGTGGCCCTACTTCTCAATTCTTTAGGACATATTTTCAAATAATAGTGGCCATCTCTTACATGTTACATGGTGTAACTATCAATTTTAGAAAATTAACATTGTATGGGTCAGAAAGAGAGGGATAGACATAGAAGAAGTGCACTTTTGTGGAATATAAAATAACATAATAATGTCACTGACAACCAAAGACAGTAGACACAGAGCTAGGAATAGTGCCCCATAGTTGGAAGCCTGTCTCATGAGCTGGGGGAAAAGGCAGCTGGAATAGAGAATGAATCACTAAGACAATGATGGTTGGAGGAATAATTCAGGGTGGGAGATGCGTGCTGAAAGTAGATAAAGGACCAAAGTGATAACCTCTCAGTATCTGTATTGCGAACCATAATGCCCAAAAGTAGAGAGAAAGTATGGGGGAAGTTGTCTACCATAGAGGCCGGGGGAGGGTGGGAAATGGGAGGGTATACTGGGGACATTGGTGTTGGGGAATGTGCACTGGTGGAGAGATGGGTGTTTGACCGTTATATGATTGTAACTCAAACATGAAAGTTTGTAACTATATTTCACAATGATTCAATAAAATTTTTTTAAATATTAACATTGTATATAAAAATTTTCTCTAGCTTACTGTTTGTATTTACAGTCTTAAAAGCTGACCCCATAGTTACCTTTAGCACAGGATCAGCATTGTATTTAATAGTAATATCTCTTTGGAGTTCTTTAATATGGAACATTTTAGTGGTTTGTCTTCATAGAAATATTTTTAAAGTAGAGCCAACTGAAAGAACTGGATATTTATATAGAACAGACTGAACATTTTTTTCTTTGGGTCACTCCCAGCGATGCTCAGGGGTTACTTCTGGTTCATGCACTCAGGAATTACTCCTGGCGGTGCTCGGGGGAACCATATGGGATGCTGGGAATCAAACCCAGGTCA
Source organism: Sorex fumeus (assembly GCF_029834395.1). NCBI lineage: Eukaryota > Metazoa > Chordata > Mammalia > Eulipotyphla > Soricidae > Sorex > Sorex fumeus. The sequence goes on along the minus strand of NW_026606111.1, from coordinate 19,080,693 downwards.
GCCGCATGCAAGGAAAATGCCTTACCCGCTGTACTATCATCCAGCCCTTGACTGAACATTTTATAGATGGAGCTGATATGAACTTTGAGGGATTTAAAGTCAACTTGAAGAATATTGACTTGAAAACTGAAAGCATTCATTTATTGTGAAATCTAAAATAGCAAGCATGAGGGATATGTGGTAGAAATTGAAACACCTACGAGATTTCTCTCTGTGAAAGAGACTCCAAGTACTAAACCACATCTGATTCTCCTCTTCTGAAAGCACCAGAGAATTACTCTACCTTCACCTACCCCTTCCACAACCTATATAATAAGTTTAGTTAATTAGTTGTCGGCTGAAATGATGCTATCACATGCCAAGTGAAGCATTTTCTGCTCCTGGCCAAGGAGGCCGCATGTTTCAGACAGTGTAGCTGCAGCACAAAGCAATTGAGTTGTCTCAGTAATGAAAAGTTACCCTGAATAATTAAACAGACCCATATAAAGTTTCAAATGAGCAAATAAACATTTATCATGTTAATTCAAAAAAATTTGGAATTTATTACTGCTTAGTTTGTTTTAATTCTCACAGTTAGACGTTCAAGTAAAAATGGCAAGTTGACGTTTAGATATAAGTTTTTTTTTTTTCTTTTTGGGTCATACCCAGCAGCACACAAGGCTTACTCTATATGGTATGCTGGGAATCAAACCCGGGTCGGTCACGTGCAAGGAAAATGCCCTGCCCACTGTACTATCACTCCAGCCCCTAGATATAAGATCTTTGAATTGAGGTCACGTCAAGTCTATCTTATATCAATGTAATTGTTAGATTAATTAAAGAAACTAGAAGGAAAAATTTAAGGTTATATAAGAATTTTGCTCTTTGACTGGCCCACATCCAAAAGAGCAAAAGCAACCAATGCTGCCGCAAATGTGGTGAGAAAGGGACACTCCTTCACTGTTGGTGGGAATGCCGACTGGTTCAGCCCTTTTGGAAAACAGTTTGGACAATTCTCCAAAAATTAGAAATTGAGCTCCTATTTGACCCAGCAATACCACTCCTGGGAATATATCCCAGAGAGGCAAAAATGTATAGTCAAAGTGACATCTGCACTTGTTTGTTCATTGCAGCACTCTTTACAATAGCCAGAATCTGGAACAAACCTGAGTGCCCAAGAACAGATGAGTGATTAAAGAAACTTTGGAACATCTACACAATGGAGTATTATGTAGCTGTTAGAAAAGATGAAGCCATGAAATTTACATACAAGTGGTACTACATGGAAAGTATCATGCTAAGCGAAATGAGTCAGAGAGAGGGGTAGACATAGAAAGATTGCATTCATCTGGGGGATATAAAGTAACACAATATGAGATTAATACCCAAGAATAGCCAAGATTAGTACCAGGAGGATTACTCCATAGCTTAGAGGCCATCCGGGCATTCTAGGGAAAGGGCAGCTCAGATAGAGAAGGGAGCACCAAGTAAAGGGTGTTTGGAGGATGCTCCCAGGAGGGGAGATGCATGTTGAAAGTAGACTATGGACTGAACACGGTTACCACTCAATGCCTCTTTTGCAGACCACAACACCCAAAAGGAGAGAGAGAAAAAAAGGGAATGCCCTGCCACAGAGGCAGGGTGGGTTGGTAGGGATGGATGTGGGAGGGATACTGGGATCCATGGTGGTGGAAAATGGGCACTGGTGGAGGGATGGGTATCTGATCATTTTATAATCGAAACCCAAGCACAAAAAATTGTAAATCTACAACTGTACCTCATGGTGTTTCACTAATAAAAATTTAAAAAAAAAGAATTTTGCTCTTTTTAAATAACAAATTAGAATAGCTTGAAGAATAAAGGCATAGATAACTAAAGAATCTATAAAGAAAGAATAAGATTATCTAGATGAAATGTCCTAGGAAAAATACAAAAGTAACTAGCAGATAGATTTATCAGATAGATTGATGAGGAAAATTGTTTCCCACAAATTTCTTAAGTTTCCACTATTAAAAAATATCAGTGAATTGTAAAACAATTTTGTGTTTTGAGTAAACTCAATATATATATATATATATATATATATATATATATATAGCCAAGACAACTTCAGAAAGTTGTCTTTAATTTGAAATCAATTGAAATTATCTTGGAAATTCAAGGGTTCAGAAAAATATGCCCTCTATGTATTCTACTGGGAGAGTTTGCTTAAATATTCAAATCTATTAGCAAAATAAAAAATCAAAATGAAGACCTTAAAATTGCATATCACTTGGAGAAGCCATGATTGGCTTTTCCATGCTCACATGAATACCTGACTAAGGAAATAATTCTGGCTTTTAAACAGATTATACAATCAGATTAAGAGACAAAGATAATGAAAGAAACTGAGTTTTGCTCTGTTTCTTTATTGTCTTCCCCAGTGGAATGATTTTTAATCTGACTTATATTTCATAATTTAGGAGGCCTCACATAGCTAACATAGTATTGATTCTTTTCCTCTGTAGGTTATATATCTAAAGACTGATATTTTCTTATCCAAAGAATGCAATGAGCGTTTTTGTTGTTGTTGTTGTCGTCGTCGTTGTTGTTGTTGTTGTTTTATAACATTTACATCATTTACGTTCTTAAGGACAATTGGCTAAGGAGGAATGAATAGGAAAGGTTTCTGCCTTTTGGATAAATTTTTGTAATCATGGCTCTAAGTTCCTCTAAGTTAAGTAGCAACTCTAAGTTGCTGTGTTCCAAACTTTGGGGTTGACAGTTTCAATTAAACTAAGTAGCATAAGAGCATCCATATTTCTAAGTAATCTAATAATTTACAATTTTGGTGTTCTTATTCTGTCTAAATCTTATAGCTAAAGATACTTAAAATGTATACTTAGAAGGTAACTTCCATTCCATATTCTTAAATTAGTCTCCACTTAGGAGTCATATGATATTAAATACACAACATACAAAATTACTCGTTTGTATTCAACGTAGACAAGACAAAGGCCAGAGGGGTGTGAGGTTATAAGTATGTGGAAAATAAGATGGATGGGTTCTCTAATGCCTGATCACTTACCACTGGGTTTTGCTGTAGAGGTTCCTTAATGCTAAGGCACACAAAAGTTACCAGGGAAATTGTTTAAATTGTTTAAAATGCTCCTGATTCCATCTGGAGATTCTTCCTTTGAAAAAGAGATCCTTTTGTCCTTTCATTTTCCCAATAAGGTGATTCTGAATGAGAGATCTCTTTTTAAAAGCATTGGTCTAGAAACAAAGCACAGAACAGAAATGTAAATACATCATCAAAGTGCTATATACAAAGATTGACAGATTTTTTTCTTAGTTTTACAAAGTTTTACAAAGCTTTCACATTTGAGTTTCAGTCATACAATGATCAAACACCCATCCCTCCACCAATGCACAATCTTCACCACCAGTGTTCCCAGTATACCTTTCCAATTCTCCCCTGCATCCATGGCAGACAATTTCCCCCATACTCTCTCTCTCTCCTTTTGGGCCTAATGGTTCGCAAAACAGATACTGAGATGTTATCACATTTAGTCCTTTATTTACTTTAGCACACATCTCCCACCCCAAACGATTCTTCCAATCATCATTGTCTTAGTGATTCTTTCTCTATTCCAACTGCCTTCTCCCCCAGATAATGAGACAGGCTTCCACCTAGGGGACAATATTCCTGGCCCTTGTGAGATTGACAGACTTTCATCACCAAAGTTTGAATTTAGTCTTACTATTTCTGTGCAACTACGTAAATTTGATCTTTTTTAATTTCAATGAAAAAAAAAAACCTGGAATTTTGTGATGCTCAAAATTAAAGACGTAAGGTGACTATGAAGAAAAGAACTAAACTTTACTACTTTACTAATTTTGTTTTACTGAGCGGGCTGGAGCGATAGCACAGTGGTAGGGCGTTTGCCTTACAAGCGGCCAACATGGCTGACCCGAGTTCGATTCCTCCGCCCCTCTCGGAGAGCCCGGCAAGCTACCGAGAGTATCTCGCCCGCACGGCAGAGCCTGGCAAGCTACCCGTGACATATTCGGTATGCCAAACACAGTAACAACAAGTCTCATGGAGACGTTACTGGGCCCGCTAGAGCAAATCGATGAACAATGGGAGGCCCGTGACCGTTTTACTGAGCAGATACTATAATAAAATGCGTTGCTACAAGAGTGTAGTAAACAGTGTAGTCAGAGAGAGAAATGTAGAATTTATAGATCCTATGAATGATAAAAGAGGTTTTGAGATGGGGATTAACATCTGACAGTGCTCAGGGGCCAAGTCTGTCTCAGTGCTCAAGGATCACTCTTGGCAGTGCTTCGGGTAAGTGGTTCTGGGGATGGAAATAGGGTCAGCCACATGCAAGGTAAGTGATATAACCTCTGTACTATCTCTCTGTCCCTGAAAGAGATTTTTTAAGAAATAAAGATACCCTATAACGGGGCTGGAGCGATAGCACAGCGGGTAGGGTCTTTGCCTTGCACACGGCCAACCTGGGTTCAATTCCCAGCATCCCATATGGTCCCCCGAGCACCACCAGGAGTAATTCCTGAGTGAGGAGCCAAGACTAACCCCCGTGCATCTCTGGGTGTGACCCAAAAAGAAAAAAAAAGATAACTGATAATTAATCTTGCCTAGGTTACACTTTATTGGATGCAAAGTAGATTTCTCAAAGAAAACTTCATAACATTTTTGACTAACACATGGTTTTGAAGTTAAACTTGATTCTTCAGGTAAGTGCTGAATTATTCTCAAAGTGGGTTGCATGCCAGAGATGAGGCTTCTGAGAAGATATAATCATATTTTTATTACGTGAATAATAGGTTGGCATATAATAAAACTTCAGAAAAATCACAATAGCTACATGGCACCTATTATTCTCATGATTCCATGTAAAGACTTCAATAGTAACAGCCTCAAAGATATTTATATTCTAGGGGCCGGAGCGATAGCATAGCGGGTAGGGCGTTTGCCTTGCACGCAGCTGACCTGGGATCGATCCCCAGCATCCCATATGGTCCCCCAAGCACCGCCAGGAATAATTCCTGAGTGCATGAGCCAGGAGTAACCTCTGTGCAACGACGGGTGTCACCCAAAAAACAAAAAAAAAAATTGTATTCTATACATATCTGTGTTTTATCCCCAGAGTCTTTGACTATCACCACATAGGTAAATAACATATTATCTTATATGACATGTATACATGTGTGTATGTAATAATTTGTCAAAACTAAGTTAAAGATTTTGAGAAGAGTTATCTTGGATTATCTGGGTGGGCCCTAAATGAAATTACATAAATTCTTATAAATATGAGTCAAAGAGAATTTTGAAGTTTAAAATGTAAAAGCAAGGAGACTACAATGTGACTACAGTCTCTATAGATTCCAGACTATAGAGACATGAGCCCACAAACCAAGGAACTCTTTGACCCACCACACCATGAGTTTGATGCCTACTACAGAGATGTGGAGAGAGGATAAGAGAGGGGAGAGAAGCGGAAGGCGGGGGCAGGCAGGGAAAGGAAGGGAAGGCAGATGAGGGGAGGAGAGAGGGAACTTCATTTTGGTAATGTCAAAGTTTATTCTTCGTTACACAGATTAAATTCAAACTTTAAGAAATACAGCTTTGTAAAATGTTAACCTTGAATAACTTCAAAAGTCCAATGACAACATAATGGAAAACCTGATCCACCACAATTGAGTTGTGAGGGTTTAAGAGGGAGAGGCGCTGGGGTTCTTGGAGAGGAGGAGGAGGTGGGTACACTGATGATGGGTATGGTGGTGGAATTAGGTGCATGAGAAACCATATTATTAACAGTATGTAAAACACAGAACCTCGGGCTGGAGTCATAGCACAATGGGTAGGGCGAATGCCTTGCACGCAGCCAACCCGGGTTCTATTCCCAGCATCCCATATGGTTCCCTGAGCACTGCCAGGAGTAATTCCTGAGTGCAAAGCTAGGAGTAACCCCTGTGCAATGCCGGGTGTGACCCAAAAAGCAAAAAAAAAAAAAAACAAAAAACAAAAAACACAGTACCTCAATAAATTAAAAACAGTTTAATGTTAACCTTGATCTTTGCATTTAATAAAGTGCTAAATAGCGTTCCAAAGCCAGGCCTCCAAAACTTCTCACTGCCTCAAAAGATAAGAAAGATGAGGCCTTACTGACCACACTGAGGTGTTCCCCAAACAGGACCCTCAGGTTACTCTCATGTCCACTGTGCAGGTATAAGCCTACTTTCTAGAGAGAGCTGTTGCCATTTTATACATCTTTTGCATTACCTCATATGATGAATCATTTAATTCTGAAGATGATTCTTTACTAAAATTTTACCTGTTAGCAGAGATTTAAGCAACTAAATAGGATTATTCATATAAGAAAAAGTATAGTATGCATCACCTTCAGCAGTATAAATAGAAGTATCTTTTGAGGAGGTATCACTGTCTTCCTGTTGTTCATCAATTGCCCCAGTAACATCTCCTTCGTCCTAGCCCTGAGATTTTAAAAAGTGCCACATTAGAGGCTCTAACAGGGTCAGGAGAATGAGACCCATCATTGTTACTGGTTTTTGGCATATTGAATATGCCACGGGGAGTTTGCCAGACTCTGCCATGTGGGCAGGATACTTTTGGTAGCCTGCCAGGTTCTCCAGAGTAAGAACTACATGATAAGATGTGGCGCAGCAGCAAATGCGGCTGCATGCTTCCAGGAGCAGGGTTTTATAGTCTCTGTGTCTTGGCCATTGATAGGATTACACGGCGCCGGGGTCAGTTGGTGGGTGTAATGCCTACATACTGGAAGGTGGGAGATCTGAGTGAAGGAGGCCCCAGTCCCAATTCGAGAAGGCTTGGAGATCTATGCCCCGGGTCCCGCACACCTGGGTTCCTCTGCCGGTTCCTTCAAGTGTGAGGCTCGTCCAAACGTGTGGAGCGTGGTCTTAAGCATGGCTGTGGCTGGAACCGGAGGTCTTCAGCTGCTGGAGCTCTGCTCAGGGTGGGGAGGAAAGCTCAACCCACCCTCCTCCAAAGGGCCCAAGTGAGGACAACCAGGCATGGAGGAAGGAGACTGCGCTGTTCTCTTCTGGGAGCAGGGTTTTATAGTCTCTGGTTTTATAGACCTGCGGTTCCAGCCACAGTCATGCTTAAGACCACTCTCCACACGTTCAGACAAGCATGAAGGAACCGGCCGAGGAACTCAGGTGTGTGGGACCCTCCACTCAGATCCCCCACCTACCAGTATGTAGTCATTACACCCACCAACTGCCCCTGGGCACCATGTAATCCCATCAACCGCCAAGACCCAGGAACTGAGCCCGGCAAGCTACCGAGAGTATTCGATATGCCAGACACAGTAACAATTTGAGAAGGTAAGGCAGAGAAATCTGTCTTAAAAAAGAACTTCTGGGAATAGAACTCATTGCCTGAAAACTGAGGACTCTGTAGAGCTTTTGTCTAAACACAACATGCAAACAAATTTTTAATGGATTCCTGCTTTGATAAAAAAAATCAAACAAATAAGAATGTTTGTTATATTGAATGTTGAATGTTGAATAGTGGCAGCCTCAAAAGAGTGAGACAAGTTGAATTAGTTTACTTAGCTTAGAAAGTGTCCAAAGCAAAAAAAGAAAAGAAAACATCCTAAAAATGAGAAAGTTCTAAAAATTAATGTCAGTTGTGGTCGTTAGCAATACCACTCATTCTATGGGCTGCGAGTTCAACAAGAAAATTTGCTATTACTAGATCATAGTTGTCTACTCTTGGCAATTTCACATTAGGAGAGGCTATCATGCTATTTTCCTCTTTTGTAAAAAAGAAATGCTATAAGATTGGGAAGATTACTTAAAGAGTTGGAGTGCATGCTTTGTTCTTTGACCTGACCATTTAGTCCCTGGCCCCTCATGGTCTCCCAAGCCAGAGGTGGACCCGCCGTCCCCACTACAGAGTATTCACTCCAAACAAACAGAAGCCAAAAATGTTATAAGTGGTATGTATATAATAAAATAAGTTGATTAATGTTGTTTAGTATATATATATATGTATATATGTATATAGATATATAATCTTGCTTAATCTTGTTTAGCTTATACACACAAACATATATATACACACAAACACACACATATATACATATATATAATGTCTTGCTATATCTCAAAGGGAGAAATTCTCCTAAATAATACATAGGTCAGCATTTGTTTTGTAAAGAAAAACAACAACAACAACAACAACAACAAAAATTACTTTACACATTAAATGACTATATCTGATTAGAGTTATGAAAACATGAACATTTAAGTTCAGACAGGAACATTTTCTGTAGTCTTTTTTTGTTAATTGAACATATATTTAAAAAAATTTTTGTGGTAGCAAATGGGTTTTTTTTCATAATTTTATTTATTCTTTTTTTTATTGAATCACTGTGGGAAAAATTACAAAGCTTCCAGGTTTAAGTCTTGGTCATACAATGATCAAACACCTTTCCCTTCACTGGTACTCATTTTTCACCACCAAGAACCCCAATATACCTCCCTCCCCCCTTCCAATGCCTGTGAGAGAGATGATTTCTACTTTTCTCTACATTGATTACATTCATTATTTTGACAAAAGATGCACCATTTTTGTTTAGAATTTTCCCCCAAACAATCAGAATTGCTGAAAAGGCTATGTGAAATACTTTGTTTTCTATAGCTGGTTATGAGAATCATATGATGATTTTGAATTTCTGCAAAGAGCCAGATAATTACAAGATTGGTTTCTGTGCGTCTGGTGTTATGGCTGTGCCACTGAGACACTCGTGGGGGGCAACTCATAACCTCATTAGGGTGTGAAGGATGAGCCGGTACCACCCCCCTTCCCATGAGACTGCAGTTGCCCCATCACCACCGGCCTCATACCAGGCTTTCCTATAAGCTCTGAGGCGACAGCCACCTTGTATGTGGTCCGGATGCATTTCTGCCAAAACCCACTGGGTTTCGAGATTTGTTTCTGACTCTCTTGGATCATGGTCGTTAATCAGCTTGATCAGGAGCCAGAGAGGCCGTTTGTAGGCACCAACTCGGGGTCTCGTTGGGATGGGGAGGAAAGGGCCGGTTCCACCCCCATCTGGTGAGGCACCGCGTGTCTCGTCACTGCAGGCCCAAACCTGACAGGCCAATGGGCTCTGGAGGATGGCGGGTACTGGGCCGCCAGGAGGAACAGGCCAAGGCACGAAACCTATTCCTACCTGGAGTGGCCCAGCGTCAATAACCTACTGCAGGAACAGGATGCATTTCTGCCAAAAGCCACCGCATTCCAAAATTCGTTTCTGAGTCTCTGGGATCATGGCCATTAAGCAGTTCAATCAGAAACCAGAGAGGCCATGCCTCCAATTATATAGCTGAGGCGGAGGTGGTTTGTGGGTGTGGCTGCCACATACCTAACTTTTGACCATTTACTTTCTTGGTAAACTTGCCTCAAGTTGTTGGGGTCTGGCCAAAGACACACCAGCAATTTTGGAGTATCTGAAAGTCTGATGGTGCCATGAGGCTGCTGATGCTCTCGCCATATTTTAATTTTTTAAAATAAGGTAGTGTTGAAATCAATATCACATTTTCAAGAAAGAATTTATTTATTTTTCTTTTTTTATGTAGGAGTACTGCTATTTATTCAGCCACTGGTTAGCTGATTGAATTGGGCATGAACTCCACCTTACTTTTTTCATTTTTCATAATTTTATTTATTGAATCACCGTGAGAGCAGTTACAAAGCTTTCAGGTTTAAGTCTCGGTCATACAATGAAACACCCGTACCTTCACCCATGCCAATTCTCCACCCTGAACAACCCCAGTATATCCCCATCCCCCACTTCCCCCTACCTGTGGGGCAGACGATTTCCACATTAGTCTCTCTCTACTTTGATCACATTCAATATTTTGACACCAGACCCACCATTATTATTTGAGATCTTACACCAACACTCAGATCTGCTGAAAAGGCAACAGTAGACAATTTGTTTTCTATTGCTGGTTATGAATAACATATGATGTTGCGTGGCTACAGTAGTGGCTGCGCAACTTTGAAATTCCAAAATTTAAATCTGGAGGGATCTTTGCCAAAACCTGCTGGGTTCCGAGATTTGCTCCTGAGTCTCTGGGATCATGGCCATTAAGCAGCTTGATCAGGAGCCAGAAAGGCCGTTTATGGGCGATGACTTCAGGTCTCATTGGGGTGGGGAGGACAGGACCGGCTCCACCCCCATCCCGTGAGTCCCAAAATGTCTCATCACTGCGGGCCCAAACCTGTCTGTCCAATGGCCTCTGGAGGATGATGGCCACCGAGCAGCCAGGGGGAACCAGGCATAGGGACAACAGCTTTTCCCCACCTGGGGTGGCCGGCGACAGTAACCTACTGTGTGGTCTGGACGCATTTCTACCAAAAGCTGTTGGGTTTTGAGATTTGTTTCTGAGTCTCTGGGATTGTGGCTGTTAAGCAGCTTGTTCAGGAGCCAGAGAGGCCGTTCGTGGGTGATGACTTGGGGTCTCGTTGGGACGGGGAGGACAGGACCGGCTCCACCCCCATCCCATGAGACCCAAAATGTCTCATCACTGTGGGCCCAAGCCTGACTGTTCAATGGCCTCTGGAGGATGACGGCCACTGAGCCACCAAGGGGAGCAGGCGGAGGGACAGCACCCTATCCCCCCTGGGGTGGCCCAGCAACAGTAACCTATTGTGTGGTCTGGACGCATTTCTGCCAAAAGCTGCTGGGTTTCGAGATTGTTTCTGAGTCTCTGGGATCATGGCCGTTAAGCAGCTTGATCAGGAGACAGAGAGGCCGTTCATGGGCGATGACTTGGGGTCTCATTGGAACGGGGCGGACAGAACCGGCTCCACCCCCATCCCGTGAGGCCCTGCGTGTCACTGCAGGCCCAAACCTGACTGTCCAGTGGCCTCTGGAGGATGGCGGCCACTGGGCTGCCAGGGGCAACAGGCCAAGGCACAAAACCTATACCCACCTGGAGTGGCCCAGCGCCAGTAACCTACTACAGGAACAGGACGCATTTCTGCCAAAAGCCGTTGGGTTCTGAGATTCGTTTCTGAGTCTCTAGGATCATGGCCGTTAAGCAGTTCAACCAGGAAACCAAAGAGGCCATGCCTCCAATTATATAGCTGAGCCAGAGGTGGTTTGTGGGTGTGGCTCCCACATACCTATCTTTTGGCCATTTACTTTCTTGGTAAACTTTGCCCAAAGATTTTGGGGTCTGGCCAAAGGCACAGCAGCAATTTTGGGGTATCTGGAAGTCTGAAGGCGCCATCAGGCTGCTGATGCACTCACCTCACAGGTACAGATTGACCTGCTGGCTGCACCATACCCCCAGAAAGAACTTATTTTTAAACAAACTTTGAAAATACTGAGAGATTAAAACTAATAATTGATTCTATTTTTTCTATATTGTTTGGGAAAAAGTAAAAATAAACACCAGCTGACAGAAATATAACTAAAATTATCCCTTTATCCAAGCCTAGAAAATAGTAGGAACCCAGATGATAAAACACTCAATTAAAAAAAAGACAAGATAACCCACAAGTCTTGTCATTTGACCCCAGATCATGTCCTTCCTTATAAATTCCCTATCTTGCCAAAAGATGGGGCTCTTGTATCCAAGATGAAAATTCAAAGTAATAAAGAAGGAAAGAATACTTTTTTTAGATACTGAGTAAGTAGGTCTTTTACAACTGTCAAGGGCCTTTTCACATCAAGAAAACTCAGCTTCAAAGAGTGGACCAAGAAGACTTTTTTTATTGAGGTGCCGGGATTTACAATACTTTTCATGTTTACAGCATCTCAACACCACATCGGTCACTAAAGTCCGTATCTCCTTCCAACAGCATCTCAAAGGCCCCCACTTATGCACCCTTTTCATTGAAGCTCAATTCTATAGAGAAAACATCCAGTTCAAAAACGTTTAACATTTGTTATTGTTGTTTTTAAACTATATTTATTTATATCTCTCTCACATGAGAGAAATATTTTATTAATGTATTGTGGAGAGGTGATACCTACACACATATAGATAAAGTTAACTTCTGAAATTTCACAGAATTGTAAACCACTGATACATTGATTAAAAAAATAAAAAGAAAGACATGCAGGTTTTTAAGATGATATGTGGTTTTTGAAAAAATATGATTGTAAATAATGATAAGTTGATAAAGCCCTAAATCTTTATCTTATTTTATTCATTTTGTGGGCAGGAGCCATAGCACAGTGGGTAAGGCATTTGCCTTGCACATAGCCGACATGGTCGACTCGAGTTCAATTCCTCCGCCCCTCTTGGAGAGCCCAGCAAGATACTGAGAGTATCTCACCCACATGGCAAAGCCTGGCAAGCTACCTGTGACGTATTCAATATGCCAAACACAGTAACAACAAGTCTCACAATTCGTTGTGAGACGTTACTGATGCCCGTTCAAGCAAAATGATGAACAACTGGAGGACAGTGCTATTCATTTTGTAATGAGGGCAACAACCAGAGGTGCTTGCGGGTCAATTTGGCACAGTGCTCATGGAAACATGAGTGCCAGAGATTGAACCAGCTTTCTGCACTCAAAGCATTATTTTACTCCATTGAGCTCCCTCCTTCATCATTAAATCTCTATTTGAGTATATCATTTTATGGGGCCAGAGAGGTAGTTCAAAGGACTGAGTACATGCTTTTCATGTAAGAGGTTTTGGTTCAGTCTCTTATACTCTTCAATCTCGGTTACTTCTGCTAGGAGCAACTCCCAAGTACAGAGCCAGCTGTAGGTCCTGAGTACCAGCAGATATGGCTCAAATACCAAAAAAAAAAAAAAAAAAAAAAAGGAATAAAAAAATCCAAACCATAATGGCACGAGTTCTTCAGTGAAGATTCTTTAGCACATTTAGGCAAAGAATGAATTTTTAAAATATACTGACAGTTTTAGACAATTTTATTTCTTTATGCAAGTCTATAGAAATTGGCCTTCTTTTAGGAGCATCTTTTTTTTAATTTATTTTTATTTTTATAAAGTTGTTCACGATGTTATATTACCTTTAATATTCCAAGACCAATCCCATCACCACTGCACTTTACCACCACCATTCTTTCCAATTTTCTCAACCACCACCTAAGACCCAATAGCTGGTTCTAAAGAATTTATTTTGTATTGCTTGTTATGAATAATTCACTAAAATGATCAAAAAATATTTTCTTAGATGAAAGTGTGTGAAGATTGTTAAATCTAACTCTGGAACCATAAAACCCTTGTATAAGAGATAACTAACATGTTGTTGCAAGTTGAGCCTTGTGTGTTAATATTTTCATAATCGAGGTTGTTTGCCTTCCCACCCATTGTGATGTGCTACTTCTGGTATATCAGTGATATAGAATAGGATATATGGTGCCAGCATTCCAGGAAATCTAAAATTTTGAATGGGGTTATACAGCTAAAGTTAAATTTTTAACTGGATGGTGACTTTGGGGTACAGAAGCATCTCTTCAGCTTGCTGATCTGTTTCGAGATTTATTTATGAGTTTCTGGATCATGGCAGTTAATGAGCATATATGGCACCAGAGGCAGAACATGGGTATGACAGACAGGATCTGGGAAGAACTGGGAGTGTGGGAAATCACTCATCTCGACTCCATTAGAACTTGAGATTTAGTTACAAAATTGCGTACCTGAGCTTTTCAATAGTCTATTTCCTGGACAAGGCTCGGTTCAATCCTGTGGAGTCTGGCTGTGAACATGGTAGTGATTGGATTATGAAGGTTCTCAGCTGTAGGGGCTCTATTTGGACGAGTGGTGGGCTCACCTGACTCCACCTCCGGGGGCTTTATAGGCAACTTTAAATGTTGCACCTAAACTTTAAAGTACCCATGTCTCAAAATCAAGGAAGAGTTGCTACTCAGTCTTACTTTTCATTCATTGTTGGTTCTGCTAATGTAACCTATTATTAAATGCTTGATTTTATTGCAATGCTGCTTAACTTTAAAAAGATTCCATTCAGAAGTAAGTCATAAAGCAGTCTTCCTATTTATGTATCATACAAATATAGAGTGGGTATAGAAGTGAGGACGGATTTCTACAAGGACAGTACCTGTAAGCTTGCAGTTATCCTAAACTTTTTCTTGAAAATTTTCAGGCTTGTTGAAGTAAAAAAAGGTCAAAGGAAGTTCTCATGATGGTCATTTTATAAGTAACAAAATGTACTTTCATAGTAGAGGGTAGTGTGTTATTCTGACCTTCCCTACCCTTAAAGTAAATACAACATCAACTTCATGCCAAAAGTTTTATGATACCTCTAATTTTATTTTTACTACATAATAAAACCTTTTCCATACTCTTATGGGGCTTTCCCATAAGAAAAGACTTTAAAAATAGAAGATGAAAAATCTCTTTCAAGTATCAACAAGCTTCACAAGTTAAGGTTAGCAACAATATGAAAAAAATATTGAGTAACATACTATATGACTGTACATTTATGAATTTTCAAAACTGGGAATACTAATTTATATTGAGAAAAGTGGTTATTTTGTTTAACTGAGCTGTATAGAAAGTACTAGGTGGAAATGTGCAAGTTCCAGAGTAATCTTTTGTTTGCTTTTATTTTTAAAAATAGTATACCTCAACTAAATGTGTAAGTTTCTAGTCACATAAAGAAAACTGAATGTTAAAGAATACTGGATAGCTCTGCTTATCCAATTGACCTGGGTTTGATCCTGGGAACCGCACTTGATACTCAGAGCATTATCCAGAGGTATCCCTGAGAAAGAGCCACAAAAAAGACTTGAGCACTGCTATGAGTAGTCCCCAAAATAGAAAAGAAAAAAGCATTCTTTGAAGATTTTTTCATGGAAATTTAAAACTGGTTATTTTTATTCCCTTATTGATAACATATTTTCTGTTTATAATATTTGGGTATTTAACTTTTTAGTTATCAGTTTTCCTCCATAGCTTTTATATTTCATGTGTCGTGATGAGGTCTCTCAGTATATCTTTTTCCATTTATTTTCTGGTCATCTGTACTCAAAACTCATTAAATCTAAATTCTAAACAATCATCTTAGAATTAACACGTGTGTGTGTGTGTGTGTGTGTGTGTGTGAGAGAGAGAGAGAGAGAGAGAGAGAGAGAGAGTGTTGAGGGAAAGAGAGGGAGAAGGAGAAGAGGAATTCTGTAAGTGATTCTGGGGATAGAAATCTGGCTAGGCACACATTCTGCCACTGAGCAACATCACCAGTTCTTATTTAAAAATAGTTTTTTTTTCTTCTGTTCCACTAGCTGGATGTTAGTCTGTTAGATTAGTCCTCCATGATACTTATTTTTTCTCATCTTGCCTGGTTATTTTTGTAAAGCATACTGTAGATTTGATTTTATATAAGTAGCTTCCAATGAATTTTTTCTATTTAAATAACCATTTTTTAAATGTCTAGGAACTTTTTTTATTGGTTGGTTGCTCATATTTCAGAGTAACTTGTTTGTGTCTTTCAGATAAATGATCTCTGAATACTGGTGTAAATTAACTGGAATACTTCTTAGAAATGTTGTCTTTTATTTTATGGATTCTATCTTTTTCCTCTAAACTTCTTTTTTTTCTGTATTTCTTTGTCTTTCTTTCCATAGCTGTGATTTTCCAAATAGCCTATTGATTCTTCATTGTGTTCTCTTATAGAGAGCAAATGGGTCATTGGTGTGATTCTTTTCCTTTAGGCAGGTAGAGTTCTCCTAGTTTTCTCTCCTTTGTATAATTGTGAAATAGTGGCTTGGCTGGGCAGGGAAGGACCAAGAAAGTCAAACATTAGAGTTCACTGTAGTATGAGTCAGCAAGTATCTGACTCTGGATTCTGGTTCTGAATTGCAGGATGAGAACGATTTTATTCTCTGCTGTCAACATAAAAGCTTTCACCTTTTCACTACGATTTACACAACTTAGAGAAGGCTTTGAGGGTCTGTCTTGACTTCTGCTTTAGCCTGGTTGCAGACAGCTTGCTGCTCTTACTGCTTATGGTTGTGAGAAGTAAGTGTAGCATATTTAAAATGCTTCCCCCAGTTTCAGCCCTTATGGTAATTTCTCTTATGCCATAACCAACTCCTGTGTGACTTCTTCAGTAGTTATTTTTAGGAAATGGTTTTGGGTTTTGGGTTATTACTTGTCAAAATAGTTATTTGCTTTACAGGAAAATTTGAAATTTCATTTACTTTTTTCTCTTTCATCTACTGTTTTCTCTCTCTCTCACCTGTTCGTGCATACAAAGGTACATATCTGTACAATTTTATTTATTCCTTGCTTCTTCCACTTCTACATTTTTATTTTGCAGTGTCTAGTAAAGGATAGCAGGGAAATTATGTGCCAACTCCACCAGTTTGAACAGTAATCTAGGAATGACTTGTCTATAAGCATAATATTGTCATTAGGTAAAACAAATCACAGAATTGTTCCCAACTGACTTAATTACAGGACTACTACTATAAGGTTTTTATTCATAAGAATAGTATTATTTCCAAAATAATGGGAGGGACCCATACTTCTTTAGTTTGGGACTCTAACAAATGCACTTTATTAATTAAGGAAGAGGGGAAAAATAGCAGTTGCTTAGATAACTAGTAGTGATTATCATGGCTACTCCCCCCCCCCGCCTTTGTAAAGGTAAAAGGTAAAGGCCCTCCTGTTGATCGTCGATTTGCTCGAGCGGGCCCAGTAACGTCTCCATTGGAGACTTTGGTGTTACTGTGTCTGGCATATCGACTACTCTCGGTAGCTTGCCGGGCTCTCCGAGAGGGGCGGAGGAATCGAACTCGGGTCGGCCATGTTGGCTGCGTGCAAGGCAGACGCCATACCCGCTGTGCTATCGCTCCAGCCCTACCCTTTGTAACATAATTTATTAGAAAGTTTGGGGAAGTTTAATTTAGAATTTTTAGTCTCTATTTTTAGTCTCTAATTAATTTTAATCTTTATTAGTCAGCATATTCTAGAGGATAAAGTCAATTACAAGGAAAAAAATACAGAACTATGGTCATCAAAGATGGCATTTAGGGGTTGGAGAGATAGTACAGCAGATAGGGCACATGTCTTATACATGACCCAGGTTCAATCCCTGGCACACCACAAGATCCTCAAGTCCTCCAGGAGTGATCCCTGGGTGTAGTAGCCAGGAGTAGAGCCTGAGCACCACTGGGTGTGACCCCCCAAATACGAAATATATGTGTATATATATATATATATATATATATATATATATGCACCAGGAGAGATAGTACAGGAGGTAAGGCACTTGCTTTGCATGCTGTCTTTGATGAGCAATAGTTTGACATATGGTACCCTAAGCAATGCCATGGGTCACTCCTGAGCACAGAGCCAGGAATAGCCCCTCAGCACCACTTGGTGTGCTACCAAAATATGTGTGTTTGTGTGTGTGTGTGTTTGTGTGTGTGTGTAAACAGTTTACTGTTCTTTTATCAGCTGTTTTATTTTGGGGTGAGGGTGTGCAGGCCATACCTAGTGATGTCAATGCTCTTAATCCTGGTTCTGTGCTTAACCAATCACTCCTGGAGGGGATCAGGAGACCATATGTGGTGTCAGGAATTGAATTCAGCTCTGCTATGTTCAAAGCAAGTGCCCCTCTTGACCTGCTGTACTATAGCTCTTGTCTCTATGTAGACTGTTTTATATGACTGTATAGAGAGATGATTCTTTAGGACACATGTAAACCATCTTCCAAATTGCAAGCTTGTTGCTAATAAAGTGCTTTATCTATTCCTTACTTCATCTGTCCTTTGTTTAACTTTATTTATTTATTTATTTATTTAGTTGTTAGCCCACGCTGGCAGTGTTCAAGTCTTAGGTCTTATTCCTCTTACTCTTGGCTCCGGAATCGTACCTGGTAGTGTTTCAGGGGCCATATCTTGTACTGGGAATTCAAATCAGGTTTAACTGCATGCAAGGCAAGAGCTTTGACCCCCGTACTATTTCTCTGGTCTCTCATCTGCCTTTTGATTAGTCCCTTAAGAGGCAGTGAAATTGGACTTCTGTGGTTCTTAGTGCATATTGAAGGAGATACTGACAGACTAATCGGTTGGAAATTCATCTTGAGCTTGTCAGTTCTAACAACATATGAGGTGACAAGGCTGAAAATGAATGGCTAAGGATGCTATGATTGAATATAGAGATTAAAAGAGCTAAAAGCATATCTTGTCAAGCCTCTAAAAAATACTGGAAACACTTCCTAGTTCTGAGATTTTGAGATAATTATGATACTAGTAGTCAAATAGTCACATACATGTCATAATTTTATAATTCAAATACACACAACTTTACATATATTGTTTTATATTAGGAGAATATTGTTTAAACTATTTTATTTCATTGTACACCTTCATTATGTTTCCCATATCATGCAATAAGAGATTCATGGTATTTTTGTTGGTTTTGGTACACATGTGGTGCTTGACTCTGCTCAGGGATGATTCCTGATGAGGCTCCAGAAACTATATATGCTACCTGGGATTGAATCTGGATTGGTTATATGCCAGGTCGGCAATTTATCCTGTGCACTCTCTCTTTGGTCCTGGGTCACACTTTAATGCCTATCAAACATTCCACTTTAGAGGCGCTGTAATTTATTTAAATCAATCTACTGAATATTTTTGTTGTTATAAGTAGTAAAATGAGTTTTCATTGACTTCTAAACAGTTCATTAATTTATATACATCCACCCATGATATATATGTATGTGAATGTGTGTTTTGAGGCTACACCCCGCTGTGTTCAGGGCTTACTCATGGCTCTGTACCCAGGGATCACTCCTGGCAGGGTTTGGGAGATCATATGGAGGTGCATATGAGGTATCCAGGATTGAACCCTGGGTCAACTGTGTGTAAGTTAAGCACCCTTTCTGCTGTACTATCTCTCCAGCTCCCCATAATAATTTTTTGTTTTGGACATCAAGGAATTCTCTTTATGTAAGGCCCCCTTGCAATTAATCCCTGCTAAAACTTCAGAATCTATATCCTGTCAAGTCCAGTAGGGAAGGAATGGATTTATCTGTCCTAAGGCAGAAGATTTCTCTTGTTCATTCTTGAGGGGAATTCTTTTTCAATGTTTCTCTCTTAAGTCTGCATCTCTTGGGACAACACGAAACAAATCTAGATCACATAATGAGTCTACATATTTGGAGATAGTACCAATAGTTTATAGAACTTGATGGTGTTTCTTCATGTCATGCTTGAGTTCTCATGATTTTTGTTCTTTTGATTTTTTGGTTCACATGCAGTGGTGCTAATGACTTACTTCCGGCTCCTCACTCCTGTAGAGGTACAGGGTACCACTATGTGGTACTGGAGTTGAAATGAGTGCAAGGCTAGTGCTTCCGCTGTCATTTTTTTTTTAATCTGAAATAATTCTGATGCACTAGAAGACATCACAGGGTATGAGAAGTGTGGTATTCTATCACACTGGCTGTCATTTGTTAACACTTTTCAAACGTCCAAACATATTCTCTTCTTAGGGGGTTGGGTACGGTGGCAGAAGAGAAAAGTGAGGGTCCCAACACATTTTTATTTTTAATTTTTATTTATTTACTTTGGGTCACACCCAGCGATGCTCAGGGGTTACTCCTGGGTCTGCACTCAGGAATTACTACTCCCGATAGTGTTGGGGACCTTATGAGATGCAGGGATCGAACCCAGGTAGGTTGCATGGAAGTCAGATGCCCTACCCACTGTACTATGGCTCTGCCACCCCAATACATTTTTAATTTAGAGGATCTTCGCATATACCACAAGGTGCTCTTCCACTGTTTGGTGGAAATGTCTCCTGGTTGGGCTTCTATGCTACAATGGCATGGCCATTTCTCAAAAGAAGAGAGAATTGAGCTTCCAAATGACCCAGCAATGTCACTTCTCGGTGATCCCATTCTTTTGAAGATGGGCTCTCAGTGCTTTCAAATTGAGCCCAGGTCTACCCAGTGGGAGTACACCGACCAAAAGCACCAAGTAGCTCAGATGCCTTCGAGAGAACTCCACTGAGGAGCCTGGGCACTGAAAGAGGCAGGTGTCAAGAGGGCAGGGAACAGTGCATCGACGTGTCCACGCTGGGCGAACGACAGCAGGCAACTGCCTGTTGGTCTGTTCACACTCCTCAGCTCTTCCTCTTCAGAGGGATGCTTTTTTTCTTCCTGCAAGTGAAGAAGTTGGGACGATGCGGTACAAGGGACCCCAAAGTGCAGCCGGGACCGGGAGAGACGCTGATCTGGTCAGGAACTGTAGGCCCGGAGCTGCCGCTGGCCTGTGTGGAAGCGAGAGCGTCCCCCGCCCTCCGCCTTCGCGGGCTGCAGGCGCGCTCCCGGCTGTAGGCGCGCTCCCGCCGCGGACTCTGCCCCCTCCTCCCCTCTAAACCCCCCTAGGGGGCGGGGCGCCGCCGCGCGCACGGAGCGACTGCGCGACCGAGCGGGCGGGCGGGCGGGGCGGGGGGGAGGGGAAGGTGAGGAGGGAGGTGTGTGTGTGGGGGGGGAGGGGAGAGTCGACGTGCCGACGTTGGCGCCGCGGCAGGCGGGTGACGTGTAGGCCCGCGACTGCTCCGCCCCGTCCCTCCTCCCGGCCGGGTCCGTGGGTCTGTCCGGCGGCCTGGGCGCGCCAGGCCCGTGACTTGGGAGGGATCCCCCCTCCCCCTCCCCACACACACCCACCCTCCCCACTCCCGGCAGCCTGGCGGTGCAGCTGCCCGTGGGGCATCCTCGGTCCCGCCCTCGAGGGCTCCCCCCTCCTCAGCCTTCCCCCCTCCCCACACACGCGGCGTGCGGAGTCGGACTCCTCAGCCCGGAGGAGGAGGGCGGCAGCGAGTAGGCGCCGGCGGCCGGGCAGCCGGCGGGAGAGAGGTGAGAAGGGGCGGTGGGACGCGGAGGGGCGCGGCGCGGCGCGGCGCGGCGGGGCGGGAGGCGGGGACTGCGGGGACGCCGCGGGGTGGGGGCCGCGGTTCCGGGAGCCCCTCGAATGGGCGACAACTTCCGCTCCCGACGCGCGCTCCGAGCTGTCAGCGCTGTCCCGGCCTCCGCTTGGAGCTGGGGCTGCACGGGGCGCTTCCTGGGAACGTGGTGGTGGTGGTGGGTGGGGGTGGGGGTGGGGTTGGGGGGGCACCGGGATGACGAAAAATACCAGGTCACGCACGGGTCCAGCTCTTAAGCCCCAGCGTGGGTCAGCACCTGGGGTCGATTTTTTTTTTTCTTCTCTGCTTTGTTTTTATTAGTCGTGCAGCCACAGATCATCACCCCCAGTTAACTTTTCGTTTTGCTTCTCGGGGAGTGAGTGGGTAGCGAAATCATCGCTGTAGCCTTTATTTATTTATTTATTTTCGAAAACTTCTTTATCGGAAAGTCAACAGATCTGGTATATCTGGTATTGACTGTGCTAACTGGCAATCGAGGTTGAATGTGGCCAGCGAAAACCAGAGTGGCACTTGCAAATAAGGACGAGTGTGTTCGCTGGGGGAGGTGGGGTGTGGGTACGGGTGGCAGATGTTTTAAATAGGCTTATCTTAGGCTCTTTTTTTCATGCATGGTGTTTAATGTATTTTGCTCTTATTCGATTAGAAAAAAAAAGGTTTTTTTTTTTTTTTTGGAGTAGCAGTAAGTTTGTTGCTGAATGGCATCCCATGTGAAATTCAAACGGGTGATCCATTTTTTTCTTTTTCTCTATGTAGATTACTTTGAAAAGCTGATACCGTCCTGATCAGGTTCCATGTTCCACAGATTGCAGATACCTATATGATTTTTAAAATAGTTACAAAGAGTTGGGAATTCAACTCTTGATTCTATTCTGGAATGTCCATTTATGTTTCATTACTAGTGATGGTTATAATAGTAGTCTTGCATGAGAGAAATGCTCCTTAGAGACGCCTGTTAAGTACAGATGAAAGAACCTTATTTGAGTGACTTAACTTTTCTTGCCTTAGTCTTAAGTGATTCCTGGTGAATAGTTTTCTTTTGTCACTCATTTCTTCATATATGCCAGACACTATGCCAGGCCTAGGAAATAGAGTGAGCAACTTGACTTTCTATGCCCTTGTATCATTTTAATAGAGAATCCTGACTAGGATGCCTCTTAATTTCCAAGTCTGTAATTAACCAAAGGAAGACTGTTGGCAAGAATAAGTTGTCAGTGATTTCTTTCTTTCTTTCTTTATGGTGTAGTAATTGAACTCAGGGTCTCCTACATGTGAAATGTATGTTTTGCCTCTAAACAACATTGTTGGCCTTGTTGTCAATATTTGCTACAGTTAGTTACATTGAAACAAACATCATTTTACTGAACAGGGTGATTTGATTTTGCCTTTGGTCAATAAAGTGGCATACATTCTAGTAAATACACATTGCCAGTAGAGTACAGTTATCTTTTTCCAAAGTTGGTTTCAGTATTATTGACACTTGGAATCAGCTTCTACTTTGTAAAAACCTTTTTTTCCCCCAGTCTTTACATTACCTGTGTTAATAGTTGTAATTCTTAAGGGTTCTCTGCATAGAACCTATTCAGGAACTTGCACGTACAGAAGTAGATTTAAGTCAAAGTTAAGTTCCCTTAAGTTCCTCACTGGCCCCTTACCACCTTCCAAAGCAAGGTAACTATCATAAATCCTTTCAGTACAAAATATGTCTTTCTATAAAGTGGCACAGTTTTTGACTTTCAGAGATGGCTAATGTGAAACAGAAGTCTTAGCCAGTGCAAATGTTTCTAGGAGGAAAAAGGTATGTGATTACCAGGGACAGCAGTAAGGTATCTAATACATATTTAGTACCCATCAGAATGGAGGCGTTTTTCTCTGATATTATACTATAAAGTTTTTATATGTGGAGACTGGGATAATGGAGTTAGTTGAAAAGGCTAGTACACATGCTTTGCATACAGGAGACCCTGTTTCGACCCTTGGCCTCAACACAACGCTGACCAGAGCTACCCCAGCAGTGAGTTGAGAGTAGCCCTGCTACCTTTAGAATGGTCCCCAAACTGAATATCAAGGGAAAAAAAGAAAGAAGAGAAAAGAAAAGAAATAGTAGAGACTGGATCTTATAAATTTTACTTAGTATAATGCCTAACATATTGAGGACAGGTTTTACATATCATGTATATTTATCTAATTGTACTATCTCATTTAAGTCCTTCCTTAATGCTTGTAGATAAATAAGTCTGTAAATCTATTCTGCTGTTTTGAACATCTCTCTTACAGATTGTCTTGTTTTGTTTCAGGATCACACCTGGTAGTGCCTAGGCCTTACTCCTCACTCTGTGCTCAGTCTTGGGGGAGTGGGGGAAAACATACGGGGTTCTGGGACTTGAATTTGGGTCAGTCATGTGCAAAGCAACCTTCTTACCCAAAGTATTTTCTCCCCCAGTCCTGTCATATATGTTACCTTAATTTATTTCTGAAACTAACTTATTCAGAGTTAATGGATTTTATCCATGTTCAGAGTATTCGAATTTAATCAGATTATTTAAACTGAAAGGGACATAAAATTTTATGTAATCCCTGTTTATTTTATTGATTAGAAAAGAAGTTAACTGATTTTTTGCTATCAAACCCAAATTAATTTTTGAACTCATTTATTTTTGTCTTTTTTATTATATCATCAGCTTCATTGTTATTTAAAAATTTGTTTCTTATTTACGTATAACATTGTACTAGTTCAGGTATACAGCTTAATGGTTTAATATCTCTATAGATTGGTGATTACCTTAAGTCTAATTAATACCTGTCTCTGTACCTAGCACGGTAGCACTGTTCTCCCTTTGTTCATTGATTTGCTCGAGTGGGCGTCAGTAACGTCTCCATTGTGAGACTTGTTGTTACTGTTAGCATACCAGGTAGGGCATTTGTCTTGCATGTGGCTGACCTGGGTTCGATTCATCTGTCCCTCTTGGAGAGCCTGGCAAGCTACCGAAAGTATCCTGCCCACACGGCAGAGCCTGGCAAACTCCTTGTGGTGTATTTGATATGCCAAAAACTGTAACAAATCTCTGTATCTAGTTATGATTTTTCTTATGAGAACTATTAGGATATACTTGAATAAATTTCAAATGTATAGTTGGTATCATTAACTGTAGTTGACTAGGACTACCCAAATATATTAAATAACTTATTTATTTTACATATGGAAATTATATCTTTTGATATTTATTCTCCTTGTTGTTTGAATAGAGTAACTCTTGGGGTTCCCTGCCAGTTTGGATTCCCATTTTCTGTTACTACTTTTGGAGTATTTTCCTAATAGTTTTTCACTCCTGTGATTCATTCTTCATAGAGATTTTTAAAGAGGATTCTTAGGAATTTTATTTATTATCAAACATTTGAAGAAGCTTGGAAAATTACAGTGGAATTTGGAGCAATGCCCGGGATCAGAAAGGGTTGGCTACATAAAACGTAAATGCCTAAACTCCTGTACTATTTCTCTGTCCTGTGAAAATCATAACAACTTCCACTCATAACAGTGCATCCAGTTCTTGTTGCAGGATTTCTATATTAAGTCAGAAGAACCCAGGAGTCTCTTAATTTCAGGTAAAATCTGTTCTATAAAACCAGAGCTTTAAAAGAAGGAGGTAATTTATCCTGGAATTCTGGAGTAGTCAAGGAGGTAGTTGCTAATGCATGGTAGCACAGTCCTCCCGTTGTTCGTCGATTTGCTCGAGCCGGCCCAGTAACGTCTCCATCATGAGACTTGTTGTTACTGTGTTTGGCATATTGAATACGTCATGGGGAGCTTGCCAGGCTTTGCCGTGCAGGTGAGATACTCTCAGCAGCTTGCCAGGCTCTCCGAGAGGGGCAGAGGAATCGAATCCGGCTCTGCCGGGCTGGCTGCGTGCAAGGCAAACACCCTACTGCTGTGCTATCTATAGTTACTAATATTCTTCCAGTATTTAAGACTTGTTCAGTCACTATGAAACAGTATGTCAGTGACTAAGCAAGCTTATCAGTTGTGTGTAGCATATGAATTTTATAAAATAAAATATATTTCATTCTGAGAGGAAATCTTTGTTTACTAGTATGATAACTTGTCTTTTAAGTAAACTTCTTTTACTTTCTCGAAGTGACACTGCATGTCTGATTTTTCCTGGCCATTTTTTATTTCTTTGCTTTTTACTGTGTTCAGGCTCATTTATAGAAAATTTCATCTGATTATCTTAAAGAATCTTGTTTCTCCGTCCTTTTGCTTGTTTCCTAAGTTTACACACAAATCCTTGGGTAGTTTTTAACTCTTTTCCATGGTGTTCTTAAGGAACAAAAATTCTGTTGGATTCCAGAGCTTCAGAATACAGAACACACCCTATTCACCACTTTCTCCTCAAATATTGTACAGACATCTCAAATTTGTTGTGAGATAAATTCTTAATATTTTCTTCTTTTTACTCCACCCCACTCAAAAAAAAATCTTGTTTAATTAGTGAACAGATAATCAGAGTAGATTAATAGGTTTGACTTGACTCTGATTTCACATCCATTAATTCACTTCCTGGAACCTGTATTCTTAATCATTCATCTGCACTGTGATCTTGTCTCCCTGTGAGCCATTTCCTTCACTGAAGTCATGGTAATTTTTATGTAACCAGGTCATGTTTTAAAGAGTACATATTTTGTGTGTGTTGGTGGGGGGGGTGAGGGGCAGCACCAGTAGTGCTCAGGGCTTACTCTTGGCTCTGTGCTTGGGGTTGTTCCTGGCAGGGCTTGGGGAACCATATGGGATGCCAGGGATGGAACCCTGGTTGGCCATGTGCAAGACAAACATCCTATCTGCTTTACTATGGCTCAGGCCCCAGATTCCTTTTAATTTCTAAGTGTGACTTACAAGGGCCTTCATGACCTGGCTCCTACCCTTCTCTCTCTGGCTCCATGTCTGACATTGCTTCTTGACCACTCTCCTCCACTTATGTTTTTAGTTTTAATGTGAAATTTTCTTACCTCTTTGCTGGAATATGTACTCTTTACCTAGCTAGGTTTTGATTCTTGAAAGATAGTATATGTGTGTGTGTGTATGTGTGTGTGTGTGTGTGTGTGTGTATGTGTATGTATATATATGCATACACACACACATACATGTTCTTTGTCTTGACCTCCTTTTTTGCAAGGCTAGATACGCCTGCTGTGCTCCCATAACATAATTTAATGACTCTTTTATATTGGGATAGCTTGTTTAATTGCTTTGTCCTTCCCATTAGACTTTGAGTTTCACAAGACCAAGTTTTTCTTTTTCATTTCTGGTCTACCCAGCCTGATGGCTAGCTTGTAAACAGAAGCAGTACTGGTTAAGGGAAGTTAGTCAAGTGAGTGAAAGCTGTTCCTACATTCTTATACTATGATTTTTTCATTTAAACTCGCTCCTGTTCTGGTATTTCTAGTAATCATTGGCTTTTGTGTAAATCCTTTTTTTCTTTCTTGCTTTATTAGCTTGAGATTTAGAAGATGCTTACTCAGTTATTAGTTCTCGAGCTAAATTTCTGCATGTGTTAGTGTTTGTGTTTTTTGAGAAGAATGGTGTCATAAGCTGAATGAATAAATATTAGATTGTGATTCCTTTTATGTTTGAGAACTTGAACATAAAGTTAAAGTTAGCTGTCAAAGATAGTACAGTGGGCAGGGTGCTTACCTTACATGTGGCTCATCAGGGTTCGATCCCCAGTACCTCTTGGTCCCTGTAGCCTCACCAGGAGTGATCCTTAAGCAGAGAGCCAGGAGCAAGTCCTGAGCACAGCTCGGTGTGGCCCCCAAACCAAAACAAACAAGCAAAAAAGAGCTATAGAAAGATTTTTTCCTCCAAGGAAAGAAAAGTTACTAAGCAAATCACTGAAAAATATCTTGAATACTTGCTAAAATGTAGACGTATAATATTGAAAAAATATGTATATGTTTATATAAAGACACAGAGAGATATCTAGGCATGTTAATATGCTGCTAGTATTGTTTTTTTTTTTTATTTTTGGCTTTTTTGGGTCACACCCAGCGATGCTCAGAGGTTACTCCTGTCTCTGCACTCAGGAATTACTCCTAGCGGTGCTTGGGGGACCATATGGATGCAGGGAATCTAATCCCGGTTGGGCTTGTTTAAGGCAAATACCCTCCCTCCTGAATTATGGCTCTTACCCTGCTGTTTTTTTGTGTGTGGCTGCTTTGGCCTCCCTTTTTCTCCTTCCTGTTATCTTTCCATCAAGACATTATGCAGACATTCATTGAGATCCAGCTATGTGTCCAACCATTATTTCAGGTGTTGTGGTTACTACATTGAATGAAGTAAAGTTCCACCTTCATGGAACACATATCTTATTATGTGGCACCTAGAACATTATAGAAAAATGTTTCATGGCATGTGATAAATAGTAAAGT
This sequence comes from Sorex fumeus, assembly GCF_029834395.1. Taxonomy (NCBI): domain Eukaryota; kingdom Metazoa; phylum Chordata; class Mammalia; order Eulipotyphla; family Soricidae; genus Sorex; species Sorex fumeus. The sequence goes on along the minus strand of NW_026606111.1, from coordinate 19,053,347 downwards.
AGCTTGGGCATAATAGAAAGATCAAGGGAGAGGGCAGCTTCTGCTGAGAAGTCATTTGAATAAGTGCATGAATGAAATGAGTTACTTATGATGAATCTGAGGGTAAGGTGTGTATGAAAAAAATCTAGTTTTATCGCTAGAATGAAGGCAAGTGTGAATGCCCAAGAATGAGCAAGGAGAATTACAGGAAATCAAAACAAGTCCTTTCATTGGGACTTTTACTTGGAAGTTTGATCAGAGATGGAATTGGGGGCATGGGGAGGGTTTTGAGAAGAGAGCCAAAATTTTACTTGTTTCAAGAAGGAATCATTTCAGACTACATATGGAAAACTAACTTTATTAGGGTGGAAGGGTGAAAATAGAGAGAAGACTGTATAGACCTTTGCTATGATTCAGGAAAGAGATCTTCAGAGCAAGAAGTGTTATATATTTTGGAGGTAGAGCTTGAAGAATTTGCTGATAAATCAGATGGAGTAAAAGACTCAAAGAGCCAGTATGGTTAGTAGAGCTTCTGGTTTGTGAGGCCTATGAATTTCCCCCTTGCTGTTTTCCCACAGGCCTGACTGTGATGATCCCCATGGCACAGCACTGTCTTAGGTGATCCCTGGTGCCACCTAAGATAACTACCTCTGGCACATTGCAGCCAGTTGTGTGACCCCAGCAAGTAGTGCAGTCAAAATATGTATGAGCAGTATGGTTACAGTATGTGCTTCTGAGCGAGCCGCGTGCAAACACCACTCCAAGACATATAACCCCTATTATTGCAAAACTACAACAACCAATTTAATAGATATAATGATTAGAAAAATCATTGTGCATGAGAGAGTGCGCGCGTGAGAGAGCACGCCTGTCATAGAGGTGGGGGTGGGGCAGGAGGGAAACTGGGAACATTGGTGATGAGAAATGTACACTGGTGAGGGGATGGGTGTTGGAACACTATATGAATGAAACTCAATCATGAACAACTTCGTGTATCTCACTGTGAATTAAAAAAAATTGAAAATTCATTGCTCCTTTAAAAAAAGTTTGGAGCTGAGTAACAGGCAGAATATTCAAAAAATAAATTGGGGTGGACATGGGAGAAAATATGTAGTGGGAGATGGAGTTTGACATTTTGAAGTTTGAGCTAACCTACTGGGCATCCCAGAGAAGACGTGGAGGTGGCATTGGGCACCTGTATCTAGAATACAGGTGAGATGTGCGGGATGGAGATAAGATTTTGGAATTAGTGTTTAAAGGATACTTTAGAGCCTTAAAACTGAATGGAATGCTTGGGGAATGAGTGTAGAAGCTTAGCACTTCTAAGCTGTGGGCTTAAACACAGAGCAATGAGGGAAGCATTGAACAATGGAAAAAAGCCCAGGGAGAGAAAAGTGCCAGTTATGTAGGATAAAAACTCAAAAGATGTTAGTGCCCTGAATACCAAGTGAAGTAACTATACCTAATAGTGCTTGGCTAAAAACTCCTCTATCTGGGAGAAGGCAGCTCAGATAGAGAAGGGAGCACCAAATAAAGGGTGTTGGGAGGTTCCTCTCACGATGGGAGATACGTGATGAGAGTAGACTATAGACCGAACATGATTGCCACTCAATGTCTCTTTTGCAAACCACAGCACTCAAAAGGAGAGAGATAACAAAAGGGAATGCCCTGCCACAGAGGTAGTGTGGGTTGGGGGAATGGGGGGTGGGAGGGATACTGGGATCAGTGGTGGTGGAGAATGGGCACTGGTGGAGGGATGTGTATTCGATCATTGTATAACTGAAACCCAAGCACAAAAATTTGTAAGTCTACAACTGTACCTCATGGTGTTTCACTAATAAAAATTTAAGGGAAAAAATTAATAAAATAAAAAATAATAAAAAAATAAAAACTCTATCTGAGATCGAACATATCTGAGATATGGTGCCTGTGATTGAACCAGTGCCAGCTGCTTGCAAGGCAAGTGCTCCACTGCTTTACTATCTCTCTGGCCCCTTTGGTGAACTCCTTTTTTTTTTTTTAAAAAAAAATAAGTGTGTTTGTCTAAGCATATTTGTCTTATGTATGTCCCAAATAGTTGCATCCTGCATTTTTATCTTTAATTCTGAGGAACACATTTAGAAGAAGAAATTTGTTTGATTCTTAGTCCAAGAGTATAAACAAAAGTAGTTCATCAGAGTTTGGGTCTCTTAAACATACAGTCAGAAAGATGTAACCATATATGACTCTCATGATTTTAAAAAAAAGGGGGGGTGGAGTGGAGAAATCTCAGAAACTGATATTGCTGTGCCTGCATATTTTTATTTTATGTATATATGTATACCTTTTTTTTTGTGATGCTGGGATCAAATGTGGGGCCTTACAGATGTAAGGGGAGTGCTGAACTCTGTCCTGGTGGTTGTATTTATTTATTTATTTATTTATTTTTTTTCCCCCTTTATTTTATTTTATTTTTTTTAAAGTTGTAGATTTACAATTTTTTGTGCTTTGGTTTCAATTATACAATGATCAGATACCCATCCCTCCACCAGTGCCCATTTTCCACCACCATGGATAATATCCCTCCCACCCCCATCCCCCCATCCCCCCGTCTCTGTGGCAGGGCAATCCCCTGTGTTCTCTCTCTCCTTTTGGGTGTTGTGGTCTGCAAAAGAGGCATTGAGTGGCGAACATGTTCAGTCCATAGTCTACTTTCGACATGCATCTCCCCTCCTGGGAGGATCCTCCAAACATCCTTTATTTGGTGCTCCCTTCTCTATCTGAACTGCCCTTTCCTCTAGGATACCCGGCTGGCCTCTAAGTTATGGAGTAATCCTCCTGGTGCTGATCTCAGCTATTCTTGGGTATTAATCTCATACTTTGTTACTTTATATCCCCCAGATGAATGCAATCTTTCTATGTCTATCCCTCTCTTTCTGACTCATTTCGCTTAGCATGATACTTTCCATATTGTACCACTTGTATGTAAATTTCATGACTTCATCTTTTCTAAGAGCTACATAGTACTCCATTGTGTAGATGTACCAAAGTTTCTTTAACCAGTCATCTGTTCTTGGGCATTCAGGTTTCTTCCAGTTTCTGGCTATTGTAAAGAGGTTGTATTTATTTTTATAGGGGCTTCTTCAGTGGTGGTAGGAAATCCAGGGCCACTTTCAGTGATGCCTGGCCCTGAGTTGATGGCCAAATGGTTTGCCGTTGGGCCTTGTGATACCAGGGGCCACTTTTGTTATCCTTGTCATGTTTGGGGCACATGTGGTATAGGGCAATGTTTCTCAACATTATTCTTTTTTCTTTTTCAAATCATATTTAGTTTACACGGTTAAAGATTCTAGAATGTACCTTTGTGCGTAGCAATATTTTATTTTTCTTTTTTAAAAAATTGAACGACAGTGATATACACAGTTAAAAAGTTGTTCATGATTGGGTTTCAGTCATATAATGATTTAACACCTGTCCTTTCATCTCCCACCACTAATGTCCCCAGTTTCCCTCCTACTCACTCATCCCTACTTTCGTCTGCTTCTATGGCAGGCACCCCCCCCCCCCCTCTCTCTCTCACATTCCTTTTGGGCATTATGGTTTGCAGTACAGATTCTGAAAGGTTATCCTGTATATCCCTTTACCTACTTTCAACACTCAGCTCTTGTTCAGAGTGATCATTTCTGACCATTATTATCATATATTGATCCTTCTCTATCCTAACTGTCTGTTCGCCTCCCCCACACACTTGTGAGAAGCTTTTAGCCATTTACCAGTCCTCTTGGCTTCTGTTTATTCTGGCCTTGAAAATTAGTCTTACACTGTTTTAAATATTCCACAAATGAATGCAGTCATTTTATATTTGTCCCTCTTCTGAGTCATTTCACTTAGTATGATACTCTCCATGTCTATTCATTTATAAGTAAATTTCATGACCTCATTTTCCCTAACAGCTGCATAGTATTCCGTTGTGTAGATGTACCATAGTTCATCCAATCATCTATACTCATCTAAACCTTTATCTGACTTTGATGCCCTCCGACTGTATTTTTTTCCTGTATCACAAGCCATCCCTTCTATATAGTCCCTCCCCCTCCTCATTCTACTGGTTGACACTCTTGTCACATAGATGATTTTTTATTGTAATCCTTTGGAATATTCTGGAGGTCCATGGGAAGGATGTGGTTCCTGGTTGAGGAATGCTTGTGTCAAGGATTTAGCTGAGAGCCGCTGCACGCACAATTCTTCCACTTCTCTCTTTTGGGCTGTCTCCCTGCCCCATAATTGGGTAGTTTAACTAAACAAGAAAAGAGACTATATAAACAGGGATCTCTCTTCCTCACCCCCCCCCCCCCCAATAAAGTCCCCCCAAATCAAAGCATAACTTGGCATGCATATCCTTAACATATTGATGTCAGTGCTGCAGTTTGTGTTAATTAAGCCACATTCAGGAATGAGCCACTGGTGGTATGTACTGGTGTCAATGTGTAAAGAAGCATTAAGGTTAGTATAGTAAAGACAATTTGTAATCTGTATTCATCAGTCTGTTTCTTAGGAATAGAGAATGAATTTTGGATTGGAAACGGCAGAATTGATTTAGATGAAATGGAATTGAAGCACATTATGGACAGGAATGTTAAAGACCACCCAGGTGTTCTATGTGCAGATGATTAATCCCTTACAAGCCTGGTAATTTTTAGCTAGTGTTTTCCAAACCTGCCATTCATTCAGACTGATGCCTGCCTGCCTTTTTTTTTTTTTTTAATCTCTTACCAGCTTTTGGTATTGCTTTAAAGCTTAACTAAAACTTTTATTTAGTGCAGTATTTTTACAATATGGAGAATTTAGAAACAGTGCAATAAACCCTGATGTGCTAACAATGAAGATTTAAAAAGTATTATTTTTTCCTTTTCTACTTCAGAGCTTTAAAAAAAATGCAATTCTCTCCCCATTCCTCTTTCCTACATCCACTACCTTGAAACTGGTGTATGTAGTTGTCATGCATGTTTTTACATATTCCTGTGTGACAGGGTAGATACAACCAAGACATATTGATGGAAAGAAATGGGAGTGATTAGCCGAGTGAATAGAATACTTAATGTAAGACAACAGGTATCTTTAGCTTTCTAGAAATCATTCCTGTAAAGTTGTGCGTAAATTTCTTAACTCATAATTGGTAGTACAGATAATTGGGGGAGCAGGGTTGATCACAGGAACTACTCCTTGACTCTGCTCAGGAACTACTCCTTGACTCTGTGCTCAGCGGTCACTCCTGGCAGTGGTTGGGAACCCATATGTGGTGCTTGGTTGGCTGCATGCAAGCCAAGCACTATAATCTCTGTGCTGTCTGTCTTGCCCCAGTGCAGGTGATTATACTTTGGTTTCAGTTTTGGGGGCCATACCAGGCGTGCTCAGGAAATATTTCTGCCTCTGCACTTCAGGGGTCACTCCAGGTTGTGCTAAGGAGACCATGTGGAGTTCTGGGGATTGAATTCTGGTTTGCTTCATGCAAGGCAAACACCATGTCCTCTGTGCTGTTTCTGCAGCCTCTAGTATAGATCTGTCACTGTCTTCCCGTTGTTCATCGATTTGCTTGAGCGGGCCCAGTAACGTCTCCATTGTGAGACTTCTTGTTACTGTGTTTGGCATATTGAATACTCTCAGTAGCTTGCCAGGCTCTCCGAGAGGGGTGGAGGAATCGAATCCTGCTGGGCGGGCTGGCTTTGCGCAAGGCAAACGCCCTACCACTGTGCTATCGCTCCTACTGCCTATCTAGAATAGATAATATGTTAAAAACAAAAATAAGTCTTCTTAACCTTCCTTTACAACTTCTTCACTTTCCACTTTCTTGTCTCCTTCCCTTCCCGATGTTGTTGAGATAACTAGAAGCCACACTGTTGCTTGTATGGTTCAGTTGGTTATGGTGCCCCTCAGGGGTTGCACTCTTGAGGCGTGGTACTTGCATATGCTCAGTAGAGGTATGCTGGAGATGACACACTTGATTGTAGGGCTGAACATCACAAATGGCATTGACTCTGGGATGGCACTGGGCATGTGGGGAATGCTGAATTGACCAGAGACTGCATACCCGTAAGGTAAATGCTCTACCTCTGTGCTTTGCTGCATCTCCTAAAAGGTATCCCCACTGCCTTTGTGTTTTTTTTTTGTTTCTCCTATTTTGGGGGGGTGTGGGGGGGTCGGTGGGAGGTGACTACACCTAACAGTTCTCAGAACACTCTTAGCCTCTTGGCTGTGGAGTTAAAGGGACCCAGTGGGATGTTGGGCTTTGAACTCTTGTCTGCTGAGTGTAAGGCAAGCAAGCACCTTACCAGGTATACCATCTCTCTGCCTACTGATAAGTATTTTTATGTTCAGAAAACTTCCAGTACTTGTTGTTTTCTGTGGTCCACACTTAGCTGAAAAATTTTATAAAGCATCAAAAACCGTTATCTTCCTCTCTATTAATGACATTTTTATTAGAAAGTCCAGCAGTAGCATGATTTTCCTTATATCTTTGTAAGATGTGGCCACATTACTATATAAAATATTAAGATAACATGCTGTAATTGTTAAAGCATGATACAAAGTGAATTTTTTTTGCTCCTGTTTTGATTCTCCTTTGAATCATGGTATTTTAAATAATTTTTAAAAGATAGTTGTTATAATCTTCTTTGCTTTTTTGAGCATCAAATTTCAGTTGCTCTATTGAAAAACCATATGGGATTATCTCTGGTTTACGATGCTCTGAGTTTTGTAGGTGCACACCTGTACATGCGAATCAGCCACAACTGCACCCACATCCAGTCCACTCTTTTCTCTTTCCCTTAAGTAACCTTCTTATGTTTGCAGAGTCTGGGTTATGTGTGTGTGTGTGTGTGTGTGTGTGTGTGTAAGAGAGAGAGAGATAGAGAGAGATAACAGATTATTTGTTCTTTAAAAATTTTTTTTTGATAATTCTAAAGAGAGGAAACCATCTGATGATTGTTTTTTTTGTTTGTTTTTTGTTTTTTTTAACTTTGTGACTTATTTTAACACAATCATCTCATTTCTTCCAGGTCCAACCTGTTTTTCCTTTCAATTATAGTATACTTTGAGGCTCAGAAAAACAGTTGCAAACTAAGACTATAAAAAATCAAGGAGATACAGGGCTTGACCCTTTCCACATCTGTCAGCTTAGGATGTGTGAGTAGCATCAGCAGGAGTGTGGTAGGGAAGCGATGGGTCAGGTTCGAACAGGCATAGATAACACACTGTCGTGTGGACGGTATTTGTGGGGGCCTGTTTCTGGCTGATAATCTAAAGGTAAAGAGAGTACCCAGTTTTTTTTTTTTTTAATGTAGGAGTACTGCTATTTAGTCAGCCACTGATTAGCTGATTGAATTGGGCATGAACTCCACCTTACTTTTTTTTTCATAATTTTATTTATTTATTTATCTTATATTTATTTATTGAATCACTGTGGGAAAAGTTACAAAGCTTTCAGGCTTAAGTCTCGGTCATACAATGATCAGACACCTTTCCCATCACCAGTACTCATTTTTCACCACCAAGAACCCCAATATACCCCCCTCCCACCCCTCCCAATGCCTGTGAGGCAGATGATTTCTACTTAACTCTTCTCTACATTGATTACATTCATTATTTCGACAAAAGATGCAGCATTATTGTTTAGAATTTCCCCCAACAATCAGAATTGCTGAAAAGGCATTGTGAAATACTTTGTTTTCTATAGCTGGTTATGAGAATCATATAATGATTTGGGGTTTCTGCAAAGAGCCAGATAATTACGAGTTTGGTTTCTGTGCGTCTGGTGTTATGGCTGTGCCATAGAGCCACTCGTGGGGGGCAACTCGTGACCTCAGTAGGATGTGAAGGACGAGCCAGTACCGCCCCCTTTCCCATGAGACTGCAGTTGCCCCGTCACCACCAGCTCATACCTGGTTTTCCTATAAGCTCTGAGGTGGCGGCCACCTTGCTGCTGGGGGGGAAAAAGGCAGAAGGGAGCAACACCCTTTCCCTCCCAAGGAGGCATGGCACTGTAGTTTAACGTATGGACCTTTCACTTTTCTGCCGCAAGCTCTTTTGCCTCTGGAGCCATGGCTGTGCAGGAGAGCTGCTTGTGGGGGGGCAACTCTTGACCTTGGTAGGGTGTAAAGGATGAGCCGGTATAGTCCCCCTTCCTATGAGACTGCAGTTGCCCCGTCACCTCTGGCTCATACCTGACTTTCCTCTAAGCTCTGAGGCGGTGGCCACCTTATATGCTGTTTAGGTGCATTTCTGCCAAAAGCCGCTGGGCTTCGAGATTTGTTCTGAGTCTCTGGGATCATGGCCATTAATCAGCTTGATCAGGAGCCAGAGAGGCCATTTTTAGGCGACGACTTGGGATCTCGTTGGGATGGAGAGGAAAGAGCTGATTCCACACCTATCTGGTGAGGCCCCACATGTCTCGTCACTGCAGGCCCAAACCTGACTGTCCAGTGACCTCTGGAGGATGGTGGTCACTGGGCTGCCAGGGGGAACAGGCAAAGGCATGAAACCTATTTCCACCTGGAGTGGCCCAGCACGAGTAACCTACTACAGGAACAGGATGCATTTCTGCCAAAAGCCTTTGGGTTCCGAGATTCATTTCTGAGTCTCTGGGATCATGGCCATTAAGCAGTTTAATCAGCACCAGAGAGTCCATGCATCCAGTTATATAGCTGAGCCGGAGGTGGTTTGTGGGTGTGTCTCCCACATACCTAGCTTTTGGCCATTTACTTTCTTGGTAAACTTTGCCCCAAGTTTTTGGGGTCTGCTCAGTGCTTTCTCTGGGCTCTGATTGAACCTGGATTAGGCTGTACTATCTCTTGGCTCCAGTCCTAGTGTTTGGGAATAAAAATTTGAATCTGCTATGTGAAAGATCTCTAGTTGCAGAGATCATTTTTAGGAATGTAAGGATATTCCATGTCATTTGGTACAGAGGAGTAAGAAAAAAGACCAGGAAAATTTTATTTACACAGCTATGGTTAGTGCCAGAACCTAACTAGAATTCATGTTTGGTGCATGAAACTATCTCTTGGGAGGAGTATTCACAATTTTAAATCAAGTCAGTTTTTTTTTTTTTTTGGTGGGGGGGGTGCATACCTGGTTGAGCTCAGGACTTACTCCTGGCTCTACACTCAGGGTCACTCCTGGTGGACTTGGGACCATATGTGGGATTGAATCTGGGTCTACTGCGTACAAGGAAGTACCTTACCTACTCCTGCCCCTCAGATTCCCCCCCCCCCCCCAGGTCTTCTAAAAGATCAAACATCAGTTCCTTGGGTCTATTAACCAGACCCCACAAATTGGGGTAGAATGAGAATTTTGCATTTCTCAGATCATCTGGGCTCGGACCTTTCTCTTTGGTCCAGTTGGGAGTAAATCAAATTATGGCACACCTTGTATTGTAGGTCTCTGCTCTGTATATAAAATTTTCTAGTGTGTTGTGTGTGCTTGTATCATCTTTATGGAATGTTCTTTCTGATTATCCTTAGACTCTGGTGCAAATGTTACTTGAGTCTATTGTTTTCCCAAGGTATTTAAAAGAAAAGCTTTTTTTCATCTTTTGTAATGGTGAAATTAATTAACTCTGGGGTCTTCTATAATGCAAAGATGATTTGGTTTGTAGTTAGGAGGCCAAATTCTCCCTTTACTCCCTTTGCATAGGAAGCCTGAAGTTATTATAAGTAATTGGTGAGTATATGAGAATAGGAACTTCATATACATTGTTTTATACAAACTTTAATAGATTTTAATTTCTATAAAAATTGCACATATATGTATTTAATTCTCTTTCTTTGTTCTCTGTTCTCCTTGTACCCAGTGTGTTTACTAATTTGTTTGGAAACTATTCAGAAGAGTGAATGTGTTGGGTGGAAAATTTGAATAGTAAGATTCCCCTTGAAAATCCTTCAGGAGGACACCAGGTTGTCATAACAGACTTTCAGTATTCCTGTGAAGTCATGTTCTTTCCCCCAGACTTGGAACATATGACGATTTTTTTCAGATGAACCAGGTGGAAAAAATTGGCTTGTGTTTAATGGCCATACTGTATATTTTTAAAAAACAGAAGTCTTTAAGCCTTGGAGTCATGCGATGCAACAAGATGTTCACAGTTTGAGATACATGTGTTGATTGAAACAGCCTAAGGGAATATCATTCTATTCACTCATTTTTTTGTTCACTCTCGAGTAGATATTCAGTAGGCAAACTAGAAGGTAAATCTCCAAGGTATTTCTTTTTATTTTGTCTGATCTGAAACTTTTGATATACCTGCCAACTGCTTTTGATTTTTAGAAAGAGGATTTTTTTCATTCTTTCTATTCTTTGTTTTAGGTGTAGCACTTGTATTTACTTTATTGCCGTTTAGTAATTCAATATGTCAGTCTTTGAACTGTTAAGTTGAACTTAGTATATTTTATTAATACACTTAAGCACATTTACTTTATTCTTTGTTTAATCTGTTGCTTATTTTACTTTATTTTTGGCTTCTGGGCCACGTTGATTAGTGCTTAGTGTTTACTCCTGGCTGTGTACTCAGGGATTACTCCTGATTGGACTCGGGGACCATATGGGCTGCTAGGGGATCCTGAGTGGGCCTCATGCAAGGCAAAAAGTCCTGTTTGCTATACTATAGCTCCAGCTCCTGTGCATTATTTATTTCTGATAGCATGTTGGGTTAGAGGTTTCTCTTTCATGTTGCCACTTCTCAGCTGTCTATTGTTTAGCCCACTGCTTTTATATGTAGCAACTATGTATTTTATTTATGAAAACTATTAATTTTGATTAATCCTGTTATATTTGATTAATTGTAATCTTAAGCTATTTAATAGTTCACAAAACTCTTTTACCTTTTGGGGGCCTCCTAAACAATGCTAAGGGCCTTAGGGCCACTTCTGCTAACACTTAGCCAGCTGTGCTGGACAGTTCTAATGCCTGGATTAGGGTTAATGTCATGCGTCTCCACTTCAGTGGCACCAGGGCCACAAGAGCTCACTGGACTATGTATGAGGGGCCAAGTCGTACAGGGGATTGAAATTAGGTTCTTTCTTATGTATTCAAGTCTTACGTACCAGCCCTTTGGATTCTCTTTCTATCCTACACCAACTATTTATTAAATTTTTTCAAGAATGATATGTTTAGTAATTTCAAGGATATGTCATCAAAGAGCAGAACAGAAGCAGAGACTGATCTTGTTGGATAACACTGGGTTGTTCTTGCTGTTCCTGCAGAGAACTTAAGGTTTATTGAGCCACTCAGTAAACTTAGTGCAACTGAGGCATACCCAGTCCTACCAGGCACTGTAGCACTATAGCACTGTTCTCCCGCTGTTCATCGATTTGCTTGAGCGGGCACCAGTAACGACTCACAACAAATTGTGAGACTTGTTGTTATTGTTTTTGGCATATCAGATACATCACGGGTAGCTTGACAGGCTTTGCTGTGTGGGCGAGATGCTCTTGGTAGTTTGCCAGGCTCTTTGAGAGAGGCGGAGGAATCAAACCAGTGTCAGCCAAGGCAAATGCCCTATCCACTGTGCTATTGCTCCAGACACTAATAATCCTAAATTGCTTTTCTCTTTCCTTTTTGGTTTGCATGGTTTATATAGCTTTGTCCTTTTTTTTGTATAGACACAGGAAGACAGTTAATGCTATGCTATGTAATATGGGAGTTAATTGACTCCAAAATAATACTTAATCCTGGACATCTATATTTACTTGACTTAAGCCTCATTTACTTTTAGTTCCTAGCACTCCAAGAGCAGGGTCCTGACTAGGGACTGATGGACCCAGGGCAAGCTGTGAGCCACCTTGGCATCAAAGTGGGCCAGGCCAAACACCATGATACTTCACTATAAGTTAAGAGCATGGTCATGGACAAACTCTGTCTTGACCCAAAAAAGAGGTAACTGAATAAGGACCCTTCTGGCATCAGGGAAGACTAACCTGGCCTGAGGACTTTGGTCTGGAATATATAGTGAGACATTCCCAGGAAGAGCCAAACTTTAAGCTTAATATATTGTTTACTGTGCTCATACAAAATTACATTGCTAGAAATATTATAAGAAGTGGGGCTGGAGCAGTACACAGCAGGTAGGGCTTTTGCCTTGCATGCGGCCGACCTGGGTTTGATTCCTCCTTCCCTCTCAGAGAGCCTGGCAAGCTACTGAGAGTGAGAGTACCCCGCCCGACAGAGCTTGGCAAGCTCCCCGTGGTGTATTCAATATGCCAAAAACAGTAACAATAAGTCTCACAATGGAAATGTTACTGGTGCCCACTTGAACAAATCGATGAACAATGGGAGGACAGTGCTACAGTGCTACATCATAAGAAGTAAATTTTCTCTGTTTATATGGATTATTATTAGCTGAGGAAAGGAGAAAGCAACATACCTCAGATAGAATCCCACCCTTGAGCCCTTGAGCAGATCTCCTAGTAATCTGGGATAATCTCTTTTTTTTAAAAAATTTTTATTAGTGGAACACCATGAGGTACACTTGTAGATTTACAAATTTTTGTGCTTGGGTTTCGATTATACAATGATCAAGTACCCATCCCTCCACCAGTGCCCATTTTCCACCACCATGGATCCCAGTATCCCTCCCACACCCATCCCCCATCCCACCCTGCCTCTGTGGCAGGGCATTCCCTTTTGTTCTCTCTCTCTTTTTGGGTGTTGTGGTCTGCAAAAGAGGCATTGAGTGGCAATCATGTTCAGTCCATAGTCTACTTTCAACATGTATCTCCCCTTTTAGGAGGATACTCCAAACACCCTTTATTTGGTGCTCCCTTCTCTATCTGAGCTGCCCTTTCCTCTAGAGTGCCCAGCTGGCCTCTAAACCATGGAGTAATCCTCCTGGTACTGATCGTGGCTATTCTTGGGTATTAATCTCCTATTTTGTTACTTTATGTCCCCCAGATGAATGCAGTCTTTTTATGTCTATCCCTCTCTTTCTGACTCTTTTCGCTTAGCATGATACTTTCCATGTGGTACCTACCACTTGTATGTAAAATTCATGACTTCATCTTTTCTAACAGCTGCATAGTACTCCATTGTGTAGATGTACCAAAGTTTCTTTAACCAGCCATCTGTTCTTGGCACTCAGATTGGGGTAATCTCTTTAGGTGAGATTTTGTCCTTGAGTTAATCTCCTGAAAGAGTGGCCTTTACTTCTCTTTGTTGTTATGATAATGTTCAACCCCACCTTTGTATCCCCATCCTTTATGATTCCTATATAACTATCCTGTAAGGGCTGGGAAAGATAGAAGACTTAGGGAGACAATGAAAGAAGACTTAGAGAACAAAAGAAGATAGAGGTCAAAGACTTGAGACTGAGGAGGAAGACTTGAGACAAGGACTTGTGACTGGAAGAGTCTTGTGGCAGAGACTTGTGGCTGGCAGAGAAGCTTGGAGGAGGTAGACTGGACTCTCAGAAGGAGATGCTCAGAGGAGATAGTGAAGCCTAGATGCTGAAGACTAGGTATTGAGGACGAGAAGCTTAAGTACAAGACACTGAAGATGAGGAGGAGAACTGAGATTTTGGAGAATTTGAGGTCTATGAGGAGACTAGGATGATGGAACCCTGATGACTGGGACTGCGACCAAAACGATGATGACTGTGATATAAATGGAGAGATGGATGATGCCGGGGAGGAGAGAGAAATAAACAAACTGCCGGCCACTGAACACCTGAGTCCTGTATTTCCGTCCCTCGCCTGTACTTTAGTCCCACCATTTTTATCTTTCATTGAAACTTACAGATCTGAGATATATGAACCCTTCCACTGCCTTAGGTTTTTCCTCCCATTCAGAATACAAGTTCTCTAATATAAAATAACAACTGAGTAGAGTTGCCTAATTGAGCTTTGTGGGTGTTTGTCTTTTCTTCTCTTTCTCTTCCCTTCCATTCCTCCCAATTGGGGGGCTTACCTGCTATTGCTTAGGGTGTATTCCTTGGTTCTTCACTCAGGGATCACTCTTGCCAGTGCTTGGGTGACCATCTGGGGTACCAAGGTTAGCTGCATGCAGTGCAAGCGGCTTACCTGTTGGGCTGTCTCGCTGGCCTCATTGTGGGTCATTTCACACTGTTGGAATGTCTGAGTTACATCTCCTTTTTTGCTAGGATGGAATGTTCATACAATTTATATTTTGTGCTTGTTATAATCTTTTGTTAGGAGACTGCTGTCCTCCTGTGCATTATAGAGTGTTTAGCAGAATCATTGGATTCTCCCAAACAGATTCTGTGATACTCTTTCTCCATCTTTAGTATTGTAACTCAGAATGTCACAAAACATTGCCTGATGCCCCATGGTGTACAGAATCTTTCTATTTGAAAAACATACTGAAGACTTGTAATAGATTGTGACATTCTCAGCAGAATCTGTAGATAGTATTTTTTTTTATTAAAGAATCTTAAACCAGGATGATCCTCTAAGAAAATTCCATAGCTCAGAACTCTCGATGTAAAAATTAGTCTATTTGCTAGATTGTTAGTTTTTTGGCATTTAAATAAGGAGATGAAATCAAGTTATTTGACTTCTTTTTCCAGGTTTCTTTCCTTCTTAAGATGGTTTAATTTTATCCTTCAGTTTCCTTATTGTCATTGCTTATTGGCAATTTTTTTTTGTTGTTGTTTGCCTACTAATTATTGAGTCTTAGAAATAGCCCGGTACTATTCTACTAGTGGAAGTAGTAAAGGAAAGGTCTTTTGGTCTGGGAAGAGGTGTCATGAAGCTCTCAGCGGGTTCATGCAACACACAAGTAAATAAGAAAGCACACATATCAAGTAGTACTATCGGAGTTGAAGTTTGTGCTTTGATAAGCAGTAACTGGGCAGCTGCCATTTCTGAGGCTGTGTATATGTAGTAAAGATAGGTCTCATCTCAGGGGTTATCTTTTAAGCCAAGATCTGTGTCAAAGAGACAGTCACAGGAGCATCAAGAGAAAGCATTTCTCTTGCTAAGGGAATAAAGGCCTTTGGATGGAAACATGTTGATACTAAACAAGTTTAGTGACTCTGAAAGAAAGGGATAGTGTTTTATGTTTGGTGTGATGAACTCAGCATAAACAAAACTGGGGATATATGGGTAATTGCTTTAATCTCCTACTCAATATTACTAGCTATAGCAATAACATATTTGAGACCAATACTTGGAAAGAAGTAGAAATCTTTTTGCAGCAATGTTGTGATGATGCCTACAGTCAATTGTTTTCTTTCTTATTTCCTTTCCTATCTCTAACCTGAGTCAGTATGTTATTTAAAAAACAAAAAGCTTTTTAGGTGCAGAGTATGTTAAGAGAATTCTAGAAAATGGCAGCAATTTGTTCTTCCATAAATTGGTTTCATTTTTGTCTCAAATAGGACAATTTGTTGAGTATGTTTACTTCTGTCTCCCCTCAATATATAAATAACCTATTGTTTTATTTTAGTTGCAGGTTTCTCATTGTATGGATCAGTGATTGAGTAATAGATGGCTTTACCTCGACTCACAGGAGCCTTGCGCTCCTTTTCAAATGTCACCAAGCAAGATAATTATAATGAAGAAGAGTCTGACTTAAAGGTATTTCTATTTTTATTTATTTTTATAAGATATTAGGGTACCATAATTTACGGAGTTATTCTTAGCTGAGTTTCAAAACTGTTGTAGCATATGGGTAAATGTTTGACATTTTTTCCCTAGTTCTGTGTGTTTAAAATGCTATAGTACTACACCAAGAATTGAAATGTGTATTTTGATGTTTCCTTGCACATACTTATGTGAAGCACCTTTGACACTTTGTCAAAAAGACTAGAACTATTACACTGAATCCCTTTTTCTGTAGCTAAGGTTTGTGCTGCAGTTAATTTTGTTATTTTGTCTAGTAATTTACTTTTGAACCATCTGAATAAATTTCTGGTAAAATTCTTCTAAACTAGAAATACTATATATATATACATATATATATAGTAACATGAGAGATATGATATTATTCTTTTGATCTCAGTGACTGGTTTTATAATATACCGTTGCCTGTTTTTTTTATAATTGATTGTGAACTTTAGACCTAAAGATATTTGAACTTTACATATAAAGAAGTAAGCTATGTAATAAAGTAAAAAAAAGTTCTTAAACTGTTTTTTCAATTACGTTACTAATTCCTTATTTGTATTATAGAATCGTAACATTTTCTAGTTGATTGTATTTTATTGCTTAAAATATTTATGCAGTATTCCCATAAGAATGCCACATGAGGATTGATACTAGCAGCAAAAGAGTTATTATAGTCTTTAGATAGATTTTTTTTCCTTTAAAGGTCTTACAGAATTTTGGTACACAAGTTCCTTTACAATGGGAGTTGGTTTGCATTTTCCCCAGCAATTAAAATTTACGTGTATTCAATATAGTTAAATTTAGGTTTAAATATCATATTTCTATTGTACAGTATACTAATGTGCTATTTTTAAATACTGGAGATGAGCAATTATAAGACTAGATAATATATTTTAGCTTTCTGACCTGGGAAAAACCTAGTTTATGCAAAACTAGATAGAAAATGAAGATGAAACTTGGTGAACCTGTGATCCACTGTAGTAACTTCATTCAGTATGGCAATCTTATTTTATCCCCACATTTGTTTATTCTCCTCTTAAAGCTAGATTAAATAGCTTTATTTTAAATTTAAAACTGAAGCAGGGATATAATAGTGAATTTTATAGTATTATCAGTATAAGAGTACCATACTATAATTTCTCATGTCTGACCCATTTATATTTTATTTGTCCAGGGGCTTCATTAAATTTAATCTATAAATCTAGGCCAGTAGTATAAAGTAAAGCTTTTATTTCTTTCTGTAGCTAATTTTTGAGAATAGATTTGTAGTCACAAGAAGAATGTTATATAGACAAGTCCTCAGGATGCCTAACCTGTTCTAGGCCCGTACTTTGGAAAGTATTGCTGACTTTATATATGGAACCCCTATAGGACCAGTTTTTCTGAGTGCTTCATAAAAACAGCATATCAGAATTTAGCTTTTTTATATAATATAATTCAAACCATGTTAAAAACAAACAGTAGTCACATGGGTGTTGGGTAATAGGTGGAAGATTTTGGGCATTGTAGTGGGGTTCGGTTGTGGTAACTATGTACACAAAGACCATAAATATCAACACCATATTATAGTTATAAGTTACAAAAACAAAGCAACCAATTAGAAAAAAGGAAAGCAAGCATATGAGAAGTTACCAATTGTACCTCTCTGCCTCTTCATTTTGCTATATAAAAAAGAAATTTTTATAATAAGTATTCATTGTGATTACAACTATTTACAAAAGGTATTATTAAGCAAAAATTTTAATAAAGATCACATTGTGGTTTGTAAAAGAAATAGAATTTTGAATTCTTATGAATAGTATCAAGTTGTGTAATGTAATACAAAATATAGGTGGTAAGTGATAGAGTTGAGAAAACTTTTAATGTATGTATTTTTTTATGCTGTCTTTTTCAGTTGAAGCGTTCTAAACTTCATGAACAAACTGGAGGTTTAGACCTGGCATGGGAAAAGATAATAGCATTTTTGAATGAAAAACTGGAAAAAAGTGAAATGCAGAGTGTAAATGAAGACTTGAAAGATATATTGCAGGCTGCAAAACAAATAGGTATTGTTTTTGTTGTTACTAGTTTTGAAGATCTATTAAAACTTAAAAGTAGATTCTTTCTAAACAAAAAGCAATTAAATCTGTCATGGATCTTAGGATAAAATCAAGCTGGCAGAAATAAACTAGTAACTATAATGTATAAATACCAGGGGTTTATAAAAATTTGGAGTTTGAAAAGTGTCTTTTTTTTTTTTTAATTGAATCACTGTAAGATAGGTGATTACAAAGCTGTTCATGATTGGCTTTCAGTCATACAATGTTCCAATACCCATCCCTCCACCAGCGCACACTTCCTACCACCAATGCCCCCAATGTCCTCAATTTCCCTCCCAAACCCTTCCTCCTTCTCCCTTCCTCCCCCCGCCCCCCCTTTAGAAAAAGTGTCTTTTTAAAACTGGAGCAAACCAGCAGTGCTTGAGGGCCTATGGGCCACTTGCTGCCTTACTGAGACTGGAGCTAGGCTGGGAATGGTTGGGTTCTTTGAAATAGAAGCATGATATATTCTTTCTTTACCTTCTGTTCAGTGGTCATTTTTTATCTATTAGCTATTTTTTATCTTTTTAGCTATTCTTAAATTTAACCCCCTACATACTTACCATGCTCAAGTTTAAGCTTTTAGTGATCTCATGTCTGAATTAATATTGTTTTGTTTTGTGTTGGAGTTAACAGCTAGCGATGCTTAGGGGTTACTCCTGACTCTGCACTCAGAAATTACTCCTGGTGGTGCTTGAAAGATAATATGGGATGCCAAGCAAGGATTGAACTCGGGTAGGCCCTGTGCAAAGCAAATGCCCTACCCGCTATACTATCACTTTGCCCCCGAACTGCTTACTATTCTTGGCCTTTCTTTCCTGTTCAGCTTCTTTACTGTCACTACACTGATCTTTGTCAGAAAGCATAAGTTCATTTTTATTTCCATCTTTACCTTTTACACTAGATTTCTTAGATTGGACATAAAAGTTCCATCACTGTCACTGTCACTGTCCTCCCGTTGTTCATCGATTTGCTTGAGCGGGCCCAGTAACGTCTCCATCTTGAGACTTGTTGTACTATGTTTGTCATATTGAATACGCCATGGGGAGCTTGCCAGGCTGTGCCATGTGGGCGGGATACTCTTAAGTAGCTTGCCGGGCTCTCTGAGAGGGGCGGAGGAATCGAACTCGGGTCGGCCATGTTGGCTGCGTGCAAGGCAAAAAGTTCCATCATGAATTGAAAAAAATTTATCTTTCCATCTCCTTACTACTCCATCACACGCAATCTTTACTCCTTTATTTGTAATGCTTAGTGTCTTAAGCACCTGCAGTGATCACTGTTCTTTTCTGTCATTTATTTTTTAAAATAACTACCCTTTTGTTCCCCTGGTGTAATATTTCTTACTGCTTAAGAAGTTACTTAGTATTTTACTCTCCTAGTCTTTAGTCTTTATTCATGTCTTTGGTTTCCTTTCTAATTTTGGTTGAGACTGTTTCTGTTGACTTGCTCTCTACTCCTTGCATTTTATGTTAGAATCTTTCCTTACTGTTTTTCAAAATCTCTTCTTCTGAGGGAATATGAATTATCTTGATGACACAGAGACAAGGAATTCAGAGATACTACCTTTTTTATTTTTTAAATACTTTTTTTGTACCAGTGCCTGATATCATTCAAGGGATTTGATACAGATATTCAATAAGTAATGTATTGAGAATACATCTAAAAGACTATGCTTTTTGCTATTTGTGATTTTGACAGTGTTTTTTACGATGTCAGCTTCTTTGATAGTCATTTAAAAATTCTTTTTTCCTTAGGATTTACATTTAATATTGCTTTGTCTTTTTACAGTTTCATTCTCCCTTCAAGATTATTTAATAATTAAACTTAACCTTAGTGAAAAACAGCATAGATTATTCTTAGCCTTAATCTTAATTTATCTCAATAGAAAAACCCTATGCCTCCATGAATTTTAAAGGTAAATATCATCGCCTTAACCGATATTCTATTAGCAATGAAACTTTTTCATTACATCTTAATGTGTTGTAAGTATAATCACTTTTGATATAACCACTTTTCTTTTAATGTAGGAGTACTGCTATTTATTCAGCCACTGATAGCTTATTGAACTGTGCATGAACTCCGCCTTACTTTTTTTTTCATTTTTTATAATTTTATTTATTGAATCACCGTGAGAGCAGTTACAAAGCTTTCGGGTCCAAGTCTCAATCATACAATGAAACACCCGTACCTTCACCAGTGCCCATTCTCCACCCCCAACAACCCTAGTATACCCCCATTCCCCCCCACCTGTGGGGCAGATGATTTCCACATTACTCTCTCTACTTTGATCACATTCAAATTTTGACACCAGACCCACCATTATTATTTGAGATTTTACCCCAACACTGAGATCTGCTAGAAAGGCAACAGTAGACAATTTGTTTTTTTATTGCTGGTTATGAATAACATGTGATGTCAAGTGGCTGCAGTAGTGGCTCGTGATTTTGAAATTCCGAAATTTTAACACTTAAATCTGGAGGGATTTCTGCCCAAACCTGCTAGGTTCTGAGATTTTCTCCTGAGTCTATGGGATCATGACCCTTAAGCAGCTTGATCAGGAGCCAGAGAGGACATTCGTGGGCGATGACTTGGGGTCTCGTTGCAGTGGGGAGGACAGGACCGGCTCCACCCCCATCCCGTGGCCTCTACATGTCTCATCACTGCGGGCCCAAACCTGACTCTCCAATGGCCTCTGGAGGATGGCGGCCACTGAGCCGCCAAGGGGGAGCAGGCGGAGGGACTGCACCCTTTCCCCCCTGGGGTGGCCTGGCGACAGTAACCTACTGCGGGGTCCGGACACATTTCTGCCAAAAGCCATTGGGTTTTGAGATTTGTTTCTGAGTCTCTGGGATCATGGCCATTAAGCTGCTTGATCAGGAGCCAGAGAGGCCATTTGTGGGCGATGACTTGGGGTCTCGTTGGGGTGGGGAGGACAGGACCGGCTCCACCCCCATTCCATGAGGCCCTGCATGTCTCATCACTGCTGGCCGAAACCTGACTGTTCAGTGGCCTCTGGAGGATGGCGGCCACCAGTCCGCCAGGGGGAACAGGCCAAGGCACGAAACCTTTCCACCTGGGTTGGCCCAGCACTGGTAACCTATTGCAGGGACCAGACGCATTTCTGCCAAAAGCCACTGGGTTTCGAGATTTGTTTCTGAGTCTCTGGGATGGCCATTAAGCAGTTCAGTAAGGAACCAGAGAGGCCATGCCTCCAATTTTATAGCTGAGCAAGAGGTGGTTTGTGGGTGTGTTTCCCACATACCTAACTTTTGGCCGTTTACTTTCTTGGTAAACTTTGCCGCAAGATTTTGGGGTCTGGCCAAAGGCACAGCAGCACTTTTGGGGTATCTGGAAGTCTGATGGTGCCATCAGGCTGCTGATGCACTCACCTCACAGGTACAGATTGACTTCTGGCAGCACCATACCTCTTAATATAACCGCTTTTGCTTAAAAGTAGTAATCAGTACAATACATCATGTATGAGGCATGCATCTGTATTAGTGTTTTAAGTGTTCAGGAAGCAGATATGATACTCACTGTGTAGATAAACACTAGAATCCAGAATAGTGAGAAAACCAGTAGCAAACTGGCAGTTCTTGTGTCAGTACTCTAGCAATCTCTCCCTGGCCCACAAAAGTTATTTGAAATAATTCCAAAGCATAGTGTGATCCTGTGATTTATTTTACCCTGATCTGAATAGAGGCCTGGATTTAGTCTTAATGGAACTGGGTTTTGATTTTTTTTTTCTGTATTAAGGTTAATTTTGTATCATGCTTACAGTTTTATGTTTTCTTATTTATAACCCTTCTTTTATTTGGGAATTTGAAAGTCATTTTGGTTTCTTGGAGTGAAGGCACACCTGACAATGCTCAGAGGTTACTCTAAGCTCTGCACTCACTGCCTGGATCACTGCCAGGATTAATTCTTGCATTTAAGAATTAATCCTGGCAGTGATCCAGGGGCCATATGGGATGCTGGGGATCAAACCCAGATCAGCAGTGTGCAAGGCAAGTGTGTACTTACTGTACTACAGCCCCCTTTTTGGTTTTCAAGTTGTCACAGAAATAAGACTTTACTATTAAAAAAATATGAGGATTCAAAACCAAGGACAGGGAGAAAGGGAAAAAAGTTATAAGAAGATGTTAGCAGGATTTGGCAGATACAAGGGTAGCCATTTAGATTAATATAGGTTTATTAGGTATTGGATGTGGCTGGAGGTTTTGTAAGAGTCATTTTGAAAAGTAGATATTTTGAAAATTATAGTTACTAGAAAAGTTCAAAGTTCTAATTCAAATAAATTAGCAGACAGGTGACTTGAACTAATTCTGATAAGAAGAACTAGAAAATTATAAAATAAAATTTTGCTGCATCAGAATACTATTAAAGAATAAAAAATGTATGTGCCAGGATTTGGAATCCAGCCATAAACCTAGAAAATTGGATCTTAGCATTTGGGCCCCATTTTCTTTTTGACAGCTTTTCCATTACATAAGAGGAGGGAGGGTAGAGAAGACGTGAATGGGAAGAACTTTCAACAGATTTAAAGGACTAAGAATGCAAACCTGACTCAACTAAGGGGCCAGAGAAGTAGTATAGTTGTTATGGTACTTGCCTAGCATGTGGCTGACCAAGGTTTGATTTCCAGCATCCCATATGGTCCCTCCAGTCCTGCTCCTGGAATTATCCCTGAGTACAGAGCCAGGAGTAGACCCTGAGTACTGTTGGACATGCACCCTGATCCCCTCTCCCCCGCCAAAAAAAAGACTTAGGTGAAGTACAGAGGAAATGGCCCTCCCGTTGATCGTCGATTTGCTCGAGCGGGCCCAGTAACGTCTCCATTGGAGACTTTGTTGTTACTGTGTCTGGCATATCGAATACTCTCGGTAGCTTGCCGGGCTCTCCGAGAGGGGCGGAGGAATCGAACTTGGGTCGGCCATGTTGGCCGCTTGTAAGGCGAACGCCCTACCCGCTGTGCTATCACTCCAGAGGAAATGGAGAATTTGAATATTTGACTGTTAAAAAAAACTGAGCCTGTAATTTAAAACCTTCACAAAGAGTTCCCTGTATCTAGATGGCTTTACTGGGGAATGCCATATAATATCTTTTATGAAGGTTTAGATTAAGGGAGTTTATAGGCATACAATAAAGAATGTAAAGTAATGCGTTATCCTTTATGGAATTATGAATCAAACAATTATATTTTTGAGGGCTTGTAGAATTTAAATATATGCTGTGTATCATTAGGTGTCCCTCTCGTAGAGCCCGGCAAGCTACCAAGAGTATCCTGCCCACACAGCAGAGCCTGGCAAGCTCCCCGTGGTGTATTCAGTATGCCAAAAACAAAAACAAGTCTCACAATGGAGATGACATTGGTGTCTGCTTGAGTAAATCGATGAACAATGAGAGGACAGTGCTATAGTGCTATATCATTAGGTAACATTAGACTTTAGGTGAGTTAATGGTTTGTACTTATATAAAAGATTATGCTAAATATCAAGAGATATGTACTGCAGTATTGTGAAACATCATGAAGACTGCAATAAACTGTCGAATAGATAGGTTCAAAAACAACAGATATCAGTGTTAGAGGAACATAATCACATTGAGCACACAGAATATTGAGAAGTAGGGAGAAAGTTGTGATTCATGTAAACTAATAAAGGTTTAAGAATAATTATTATTCAATAGATGAAAAAGAGTGTTTCTTGAATTTTACTATCCAATTGTGATTCAAATTCTTAGCAAAATAGTGATATAAGGGGACTTCTTTAATTTGATAGAGTATATATTAACCTAGCTCAAACTTCATTTTTAATAGTTCACTGTTAGGGTCAGAGTATGTAGGGCTCTTGTCTTGCATGCAGTAGACACAGTACTATCTCTGGCATTCCATATGGTCTCCTGAACAGTGCGAGAAGTGATTCCTGAGCATAGAACCAAGGTAATTCCTGAGCAGAGTTGGGTGTGGGCCAAAACCAAAATTAAAAAATTGAAAAAGTTCAGTGCTGGAAATAACTTCTTTGGACTGCGGAGATAGCACCAGGGTCTGGGCAGTACTTCAGCAGCCCTAAACTTGGTTGGGTATAGCTTTGGAGGTCTTCCACCCCCACCCGCATAGGACTGCAGGGTCTGAGCAGCACCTTATTCTTGCTGGAAACAGCTTTCCAGCCCCTTTACCTGAATGTGACCCCCTGACTCCCAGGGCTCCTTGAACATTGCCTTAAAGCCATAAATAAAAAAAGAGAAGCTTCTCTGAGACAGGGATTTAGACTAGAGTGCCTGTCACTCCTTGCAGTGAAGATCCCTGCTAATACAAAACAAGAAAAAGAATATAAGGATTGGAATAAACTGCTGTTATTCATCTAGCTTTATGTTGAGAAAGCGAGTTTACCAAAGTCAATAGAAAAATCAATTTTATTTCTCATTACTAGCATCAAGTTAGATAGCCCATTTACAGATTCTAAAAATCATCATCTTCCTAAGAACAAATTTAATTCAGATGAACAAGATTTCTGCCAAAGCTACTCAAATTTTGTTGAGGTTAACACACTTAAAATTTTAGCAGTTTTTATTTTAAGGGTGTGTTTTTGTTTGTGAAAGTTGACAGGATAATATGACAGTTTGGTGGAAATTTAAAGGCAAAGAACAGCTTAGATAACTTTGAAGAAATAGATGGAGCCCTCATAATGGATATTAAGATATGCTATAAAGAGCAGTTATTTAGAAAGTGCTACTGGGCAGCAGGTGAGAAGGGACTCAGAAAAATGGTGGAGGAATGTAGGTGGTAGGGGTAGAACACTGTAAGCATAAAACATTATTGATACTATTGTAAATCATGTTACCACTGTTTAAATGACTGAAAGAATTAAATGAAAAATAATTTAGAATAAACATTTACTAAATTAAAAGTGAAGTATTTGTCCGTGAACTGACAAACTATATATGTGCTAGAGGAAAGAACAAGTCCATAAATTACTCACAGATATTTGGAGACTTGATTATGATGAAGACTGTCAACATGTAAACATGACTATCTTTTCAGCACATGGAGCTGGGTCAAGTGCATATTGTATGAAAAATAGTGTCTGTAAAAATAGTTCTAAGAAACTTATATTCAAAATAGGAAGTTCAAACAGATTTTTAAAAACACAGGGATTGGAGTAAAAATATAGAAGTTTAGGCTTTTTGTTTTGTTTTGACTTGGGGCCACACCCAGCAGTGCTCAGGGCTTATTTCTAACCTTGTGCTCAGGGATCACTCCAAGCAGGGCGTGGGAGACCATTTGGAGTTCCATGGATTGAACCCTGGTTGGCTGTCTACATGGCAAGCACTCTGCCTTCTGTACCACCTCTGACCTGGGAGTTGCCTTGAATTGAACTCCAGCACTGCATTTGGTCCCCATATACTACCAGGAGTGATCCTGAGCTCAGAGCCTGGAGTGAATACTGAACAGTCCTGATTGTGGCCTCAAACTGCTCCCCAACCTCTTTCCCTACCCATCTTTTGACACGAGAATTGTTCTGAGAGAATTTAAGTTAGTGCTTTGAGTACTTGATAGTTTGTTGATCTTGAACAGGTGAAATTTTAAACATTTCATATTTTCCAGTAATATGTACACATATCCAATAGATAAGAGACATTATCTAAATAGATAAACTGTATATGCCTGCACTTTATAGCAAAAAGACACTTTGATTCATGACATTGTAATTATTTTAAAATGGAAATAACCCAATTTACTTTTGGATAGTACCTTACTAGACCAATTGCTTTATAGACTATGATATAGCAAATGGAATTACTGTTACATGTAACATTGAAAATGAATGTTACAAACTTAATGTTGGAAGAAGCCAAATGCGAAAGAACAGATTGTATGATTCTATTTCTATAAAATTGAAAACCAAGTATAAGTAATTTCTGGCATCGAAAGTCAGGATAGTTACTTTTGAGGGAGTGATGACTGGAAATGAATATGATAGAAGTTTCTGGGGAGCAATAATGTTAATTTCTGTAAGTAAATTTCTGAAAATTTACCAAATTTATACTGTTATATTAATTTGGCTTTATATAGAGTTTATGTATTCTTTATATATTCAATAAAAGTAAAAACTTTGGGCTTTTTTTTTTCCTTTTTGCATCACACCAGCAATGCTTAGGGGTTACTCCTGGCTTTGTACTCAGGAATTACTCCTGGCAGTGCTCAGGGGACCATTTAGGATGCCAGGAATCAAACCCGTGTCAGCCACGTGCAAGGCAAATGCCCTACCCGCTGTGCTATCACTCTGGCCCCAACTTTGGGCTTTTTATGTTAATATTTCAATGAAACATTTCAGACTGATAAAAATAAAAAGTCTAATATGATAAATAACTGTGTTTTCAACTTTTAGCCTAACATTTGACTTTCAGATTTTTTTTTAAAGCTTGGCAGATTTTATTTTTTTATTTATTTATTTTTGCTTTTTGGGTCACAGCCAGTGATGCTCAGGGTTACTCCTGGCTCTGCACTTCGGAATCGCTCCTGGCGGTGCTGGGGGACCATATGGGATGCTGGGGATCGAATCCGGGTCAGCCGCGTTCAAGGCAAACGCCCTACCCGCTGTACTATTGCTCCAGCCCCTGGCTTTCAGATTTTTTTCTTAAGAAATAAAATCTTGTTAGTGTGTGGTCAGAATTCTTTATGATTATGCTTAGTCTCAGTCATCATGTAGCACAAGTAGAATAATTGGCTTTTATTGTCCTTGTCCCTGATACAATTTTTATGTATTTGTAAATACAGGTATAAAGAATATATTAAATATCGTTTACTTGATCAAGTATTAAAACTACTCCAGAAATAAGAGATAAAGGCTAACTGGGTTTGTTTCATCTGACAAACTCATTTTAGATTTAGCATATGAAAGAATAAAGGAACAAATATAAATTATTGTCTAATAATTGGAATCTTCTGAGCCTTTATAAGTTTATGGTTTTTTGTGTGTGACTAGAAATACACTGTAGAGGTTTGTTGGTACCAGTGAGATTGGCATTGGCTTCATAGTGTACCCTTCTCTTAAAGTCAGTTTCTAAGAACCTATTGACATGTTTGGTGAGGATCTACTTGAATATATGGTCATGGTAATTCTTACTTTGGTATATTGTTGGGATATGAAGCAATGGTACAAAGTGCCAGGAATAAATCCTGGGATGTGACTCTCAGTGAATAGCTATATTAAACCCTAAGTATAAAAATAGCTATCAGCAGACAAGTGGATTCAGTGTTTTGTTAGGTATATATACCCAGTGATACGGTGGTACAAAAAGAGTAGAGAGCTCTCCTTTGGTAAATCAGGAAAGAATTCATGAAGGATATTTCAATCAGAATTATTACATTGTGTTTTGAATGTTTTAGGAGTAGAGGTGTTTAAATATATATGTGTATATACACATGTATTATAATCATGTGGCAATTATATGGCAGGGAAATGGCAAAATGAAAATGCTGAGTAACTTTAAATGTTAGCTGATTTTGCAGATATATTGGCTGCATAAAAAGGAAGTTCATGTTGCTTAAGGATATAGCAAAAGCATTACAAATTGAGTGACTATCGTATGGCAAGAATTGGAAATAGGATCAACTCTACATGTTTCAGTCCAGTTTATCACTTTATTGTCCTCATTTATAATCTATTAGCAGAAGAAAATTCACACTGCATGCATGGTAGAAGCATTTTTAAGGTTGTAGGCTTTTTTTTTCTTTTTTGCTTTTTGGGTCACACCCAGTGATGCACAGGGGTTATTGCTGACTCTGCGCTCAGGAATTACCCCTGGTGGTGCTCAGGGGACCATATGGGATGCTGGGAATCGAACCCGGGTTGGCCGTGTGCAAGGCAAATGCCCTACCTGCTGTGCTATTGCTCCAGCCCCATGTAGGCTAACTTTTAAAATAGTATTACCAAGTATAACGTTTCCAAATATCTGATGATGGATATAGCACTGAAGTGCATATTTTAAATCATCTTTTAAAAATGTTTTACCCGGGACATTAAAAAGACACCTTAACAATGCCAGTTAAATCCCAGTGAACTGTATGATTTGTTCAGTGGTAGTTTATTTCTTTAGTGATGCTCAAAATAACGGTTTTACTATAGGAAGCTTTTACATAAAATGTAATGGAAACTTTTATTTTAGCTATTTGGTCACTTGGAAAATCAAATTGTAATTTCACACAAGAGTTTATAGTACTAGAAATGGTAATGAAGTGTCTAGAAGCCGACTTAAAGCCTACATATAAGATGATTATGTACATTTTTGGATGAATATATGTAAGTTCTTAGACTATTTTTTAATGTTTTGCAGTACTGCTTTTCATTCTCTTCATATGTTTT
Organism: Sorex fumeus; assembly: GCF_029834395.1. NCBI lineage: Eukaryota > Metazoa > Chordata > Mammalia > Eulipotyphla > Soricidae > Sorex > Sorex fumeus. Next base: position 19,025,333 of record NW_026606111.1, on the reverse strand, counting down.
TTGTTTAATTATTTGCTATCCCTGAAGGAAATCATTCCTCTGTATATGTAGGAATAATCTTGACATTTAAGCAGTTCCTTCAAATTATTATCCTTGGCATGTCTTGGATACTCTGCCTGCTTAATGCAAGGTCTTGCTTGAGGTGTTTTGACTCACTGTTATAATGTATTCTAATATGATGAAGCTCAGTATATTAAATGATATTACTTAGGCAATTTAAAATTTATATTGCATAAATCATTTATTTTACTCCCCAAAGAGCAATATTATACTTACTTTTATTGTAGTATGTCTGATAATTGGATTATTTAAAAGGTGTTACAATGTGAAAGAAAAAAATAAGATGATCTTGGCTTTTACAGTCTTAATACAGTAAAATTTCTGTATCTGAATTCCTGTGTAAAATGAAAATACAAGATTCATGTAATAATTTTAGATGCCATGATTGTTAAAAAAAAATTTTACTACTAGGTATTGAGTGAATGTGAAGAAGGAAATAAAGGATGAGTAATGGAGTAATGGAGTAATGGAGATTTGGCATCTTGTATGTTTAACTTGGATCATTATTTTTGTATGTAATGCTGTTGTACAGAAGGTGCTTATAAAATAATACAGGTATTTGTAGAAAACTATGACTTATAAATTTAAAAATTAGTTAGAGCACTTGCTTTGCATGTGGGTTTGAGTCCCTCATGCACCACACGGTTCCCCAAAAATGACTGCAAGGGAGCTCTGAACACTGAGTCTCCCCCAGCACAGCTGAGTGTGGACTTCCACCTCCCATCTCCCAAAAAAGTTCTGACTGGGGAAATTAAAATATAAAACAAATAAAATCAGCTAACTACTGTCTTTCAGTAACTTTCTGGTCTTACTCAAAGAAATGGTTTTTTTCATAAATGGAAAGAGCTTGCTTACATGGACACTGGGACATGGAAGCCAGAAAATACCCTTATGGTGTATGCAATTCCAAATCAGTGTCAAACACAATTTATTCAAATAAAATTTTATTTCAAGTTTGGACAGAACATGAGAAGTTACTTGCTTTGAACATTCTGGTGTTTATAATATCTGTATAAAAGGTATATAACTTTTCTGTTCATCAATGAAGTAACTGGTCAAGGAACTCTGTAGGATAACATTGGTTTGTCCTTTTTGCCTTGCCATAGAGAGCTTAAGTTTATTGGGTTACTCCCATCATAGTGCTCCCATTCCTCTGTGTTTCTTTGTAACCTCTTTTTTTGTGTTCTGTTAACTTGTAAATATTGTTTTTCTCTCCTCCTTAAGTCCTTTGCATAGTTAAATCAGAGCAGTGTCCTTTTTGTATGGGCACAGGAAGACAGTTAATGCTATGCTTTTGTAACTTAGTAATTAATTAACTCTGAATAGTAATTGACTTCCTCCTGGACTTCTGTTCTCTCAACTTAAGCCTCCGTTGCCCGTTGCCCTTACTTCCTAGCACCCCCAAAGCAGGGTCCTGATGAGGGACTGGATGGACCCAGGGCAAACTGTGAGCTCTGTGCTACCCTGGCATTGAAATGAACCTGGCCAAAGTGCCATAATGCTTAACTATAAGTTAAGAGCATGGTCATGAACAAATGCTGTCATGATCCAAAAAGTAATAATTAGATTCGGACCCTGCTAGAATTATGAATGATTAATCTGTCCTGAGCTCTGTAGACTGAGTCTGTGGCGAGATGTCCCCAGGAGAGCCACCTTACAAGCTTAATGTATCTCTTACTGTGTTCATAAAAAAGAACTAATAGTAAGAAGTAGAATAAAGATGTTAATTAAGTTATTGGACTAAGGAGAGTAGAAACACCTTAAGTGATATTTTGCCCATGAGCAAAGGAAGGGCTTTCTTATATTGATTTTGCTGCTGGACTGGGTGTGGTGACTACTCCCAAAGGGGAATTGGAGAGAGAGGAGAGAGAGACCAAGGCAGCAAGACAGAGTGTGGAGAGACTGGCAAAGGGGACAGAGGGAGAAGAATGTAGGGGAAGAATTCAGGAGCGGGAGCATGGAGAGACTAGAGTCGCAGCTGCTAGAGGGAGCACAGAGAGATGAACGGGAGAGACGAGAGGAGACTGGATTATACAGAACTCAATTTTTGGCAGTTGTTTATTGGGAAATTTAGCAATTAAGTATGGAAGAGATTGATAAGTATTTTTATTCAATTTCAGTTAAATTTTTCTACTTAAGTTTTTTTAAAAAATGGCAAAAAACAAATTGGGGCTGGAGCGATAGTACAGGGATTAAGGTGCTTGTTCTGCAACTCTCATGAGAACCCAGCAGGATTCCCAACACTGAGTATGATCTCCTGAGCACTGCTAGGAGTGATCTCTGAGCACAGAACCAGGAGTAAACCCTGCACAGCATCAGGTAGCACACCAAAATGAATTCTTCAGCTTTTAATGTCACTGTCACTGTCACTGTCCTCCCGTTGTTCATCGATTTGCTCGAGCGGGCACAAGTAACATCTCATAACAAATTGTGACACTGTTGTTACTGTTTTTGGCATATTGAATACATTATGTATAGCTTGCCAGGCTTTGCTGTGCGGGTGAGATATTCTTGGTAACTTGATGGGCTCTCCAAGAGGGGTGGAGGAATTGAACCTAGGTCGGCCACGTGCAAGGCAGACGCATTACCTGCTGTGCTATCGCTCCAGCCCAGCTTTTAATGTATGTTTCTCAAAGTTGTAATTTAAAAAATTCTAATTGTTACCATTTGGATTTCTTCTTTAAGAAAATTCTGTTCATTTTATCACCTCATTTTTTGATGGGGTTGGATGTTTTCTTCTTGTGGAGTTCAACCAGTACTTTGTATATCCTTGATATCAACCCCTTGTCCAATGTGTATTGGCGAATATCCTTTCCCATTCTGTAGACTGTCTTTGTATTTTGGTCACTGTTTCTTTTGAGGTGCAGAAGCTTCTTAGTTTAAGATAGTCCCATTTGTCTATCTCTGTTTTCACTTGCTAAGCTAAGCAAGCTAAGATACTGTTAGCTTCAAAAAATGTCATGGAGGGTTTTGCCAACCTTGTCTTCAATGTACCTTATGTATTCCGGTCTGATGTTGAGGTCTTTAATCCATTTTGATGTTACTTTTTTAAAAAAAGTTATTTATTTTTTATTAGTGAAACATCTTGAGGTACAGTTGTAGACATACAAATTTTTGTGCTTGGGTTTCAATTATACAATGATTGAGTACCCATCCTTCCACCAGTGCCCATTTTCCACCACCACTGATGTGTGGTGTATCCCTCCCACCCCCCAGACCCCCCACCTCACCCCACCTCTGTGGCAGGGCATTCCCTTTTGTTCTCTCTCTCCTTTTGGTTGCTGTGGTTTTCAAAAGCGGCATTGAGTGGCAATCATGTTTGGTCTATAGTCTACTTTCAGCATGCATCTCCCATCCTGGGAGGATCCTCCCAACACCTTTTATTTGGTGCTCCCTTCTCTATCTCATTTCGCTTATCACAATACTTTCCATGTAGTACCACTTGTATATAAATTTCATGACGTCATCTGCACTTGTTTGTTCATTGCAGCACTGTTTACCATAGCCAGAATCTGGAAAAAAACCGAGTGCCTGAGAACAGATGACTAGTTAAAGAAACTTTGGTACATCTACACAGTGGAGTACAATATAGCTGTTACGAAAGATGAAGTCATGAAATTTACATACAAGTGGCACTACATGGAAAGTATCCTGATAAGCAAAATGAGTCAGAAAGAGAGGGATAGACATAGAAAGATTGCATTCATCTGGGGAACATAAAGTAACAAACTAGGAGAGTAACACCCAAGAATAGCCAAGGTACTTATGCTTCACTCCATGGTTTGGAGGCCAGCTGCACATGCTAGGGGAAAAGGCAGCTCAGATAGAGAAGGGAGAACCAAATAAAGGTATTGGGAGGATCCTCCCAGGATGGGAGATGCATGCTGAAAGTAGACTGTAGACTGAACATGATTGCCACTCAGTGCCTCTTCTGCAAACCACAGCACCCAAAACAAGAGAAAGAAGAAAAGGGAATGTCCTGCCACAGGGGTGGGGTGGGAGGGATACTGGGATTGGTGGGGGTGGAGAATGGGCACTGGTGGAGGGATGTGTACTCGATCATTGTATAACTGAAACCCAAGCACAAAAATTTGTAAGCCTACAACTGTACCTCATGGTGTTTCACTAATAAAAATTTAAAAAAATAAAAATTTAAAAGGTAAAGGTAAAGGTAAAGGTAAAGGCCCTACCGTTGATCGTCGATTTGCTCGAGCGGGCCCAGTAACATCTCCATTGGAGAATTTGTTGTTACTGTGTCTGGCATATCGAATACTCTCGGTAGCTTGCCGGGCTCTCTGAGAGGGGCGGAGGAATCGAACTCGGGTCGGCCATGTTGGCTGCTTGTAAGGCGAGCGCCCTACCCGCTGTGCTATAAAAATAAAAAAAATGAATTCATGCAATATTAAAATATTAAATATTAAAAAAACAAATTCTAATTTTTAATATTAAGTAAATTGTGTTGGTGATATTTAAGATTTGTAGTCAGCAGTTCTCTTTAAAAATATTTTTCTAATAATGCTTATGTTTCCAGTGATTTATACATTTATATCTGTGAACTAGACTAATCAGTTATTCATTATTAATAAAAATTACTTAATAGACCATCCATCTAGTTATGTACTTTTAAATGTGTTGCTGTTGAGGTGCCAGGTGTTTAAAGATAGTACCTGGTTAAGAGTCTGTGTTATACAGTGTTTTGTGAATAAAAAGGACACATTTAAGTGGTATTCAACTTCCTTAAAGGTTTAAAAATTTTCATCAATTGATTATTTAACACATTTTTATTCTTTACTGAGACTTTATATGGAGGAGGTTGAAAATTTTGTTCTCAAAAGGATTAGTCAAGCTTTTTTTTTTGTTTCACACATCATAGTTAAGGTGAGAAATAGAAAAAGCTTAAAGAATTGAGAGCAAATGTTAACCAAAGAGCTTCATCCAATGGGTATAAATGAAATGTAAGCTATAAAGGGATATTAGCAGAAGTTAAGTTATTTGTAAATAAGATTAACAATTGTAGTGTTTCAGTTTGGCTATAGTGTAAGAAAAAGAATACAGCTACTTAATAGAAATTTTTTGTACTCATAGTGTACCATAAACATTTTTGAGTTCTCCATCCACCTTCTTATTTTTGGATGTGATCTGTTCACCTGACTGATGGAGAATACTTAGGATTCCTGTTGATATCCCTTCTGGTTATATTTTTGTTGGGGGGAGGTGGGACCTGCCCAAGCTTTGACAGCTTGCACATCTGATTGCATTCATTCTTTTCAGCTGTTTTCTGTGTTTCACAGCTATCTTATATTTCAGTCATTGAAAGATCTGAGTGCTCGTTTCTTGGGTAGGCTGTCATAAGAGCATCTCCTAATCTGCTGCCCTTCCTGGTACCAAGTCCCAATCATAAAGTGATGATCTGTGTATTGTCTGTATCTTTGTATCCTGACAGAGCTCTGGACCAAGTGTGTCTGAGCTGGCATTGTAAGACTTGCTTCCAGGTTGCTGGAAGGCAATGGGGATGAGAGTAATAGCATATATTAGTGTCCCTGAGAAATACATTGTTTTTGGAGTTTATTGGTTGCTTGGTTGGATAGCCAACTGAGGCAAGGAACTATATACTATCACTTAAAAAAAAATTGCAACTCCCAAACTTCTGAAAATCCAAGTGTGAATGGCCACCATTTATTTATTTATTTATTTATTTTGAGTTATACCCAATGATGCTCAGGGGTTACTCCTGGCTCTGCACTCAAGAATTACTCCTGGCAGTGCTTGGGGGGAACATACGGGATGCTGGGGATTGAACCCAGATTGGCTGCATGCAAGACAAACGCCCTACCTGGTGTACCATTGCTCTGGCCCCCTACTTTATTTCTTCGATTTACTTATGTTAGTATATGAGAATTAGAGATACACATTTTATTTTGGGAGGCTTGCTGTGAATCTCTGCCGTGTAGTGGGAAGATTTCCTTTAGGAATTTATAAGACTGCTCTGAATCCAAATAGTTTTCGGATCTCTCTAATTTAAACTTCAGTTCTATTTCAGCACCTGTAATATGAAGGTAATTTTGTTAGGAAGAATTTAGATAACTTAATATGAAAATTTTTAGTATTCTGTTGCAGAACAAAAGAATACATATTTACAATAGTATATTGTACATACATATTCATATTTACAATAGTATTGTAAATATGTATGTACAATATTGTAAATACGTATTTATAATAGTATTGACAAAAGAATACATATTTACAATAGTATAGAGTGAGTTTGTAAAATGATTTTCATTTTGGCTCAGATTTTACTAATCTGAATCCTGTTAATTTACCACTAGAATTATCATAGGCCCTAGGTTACATAGAATTTATTTTTTTTAAGTAACATGTATAGACTTTTAAGTAAAATGTACATGCATGTTATTTAATTTAAAAACTTTCTTTATAAAAGGTTTTTGTTATATATTTTCTAATTACTGAAAGGATAATTGTATATGAAATGATTTCTCTATAAGAATTTATAGAATTTGACTTAACATTTAAAGAAATTAGAAAGATACATGTTGTAAAGCTTTATTTCCACTAACAGCCTTTGTAGAAGGCTGTTAATGTGAACATGTGAACATCAGATACAATTAACATTTACTGAAACGGTATGGTATAATATAAAAATACTATTGTAGTCTAGTATCATTGAAGTCTGCATTTAGTTTTTTACAACTTATCTGGGAGGCACCTGTTTGTTTGAGGTACAGAGAAGATAATGCAGTGGTGAAAACATTTATATACTCATTTTGAATGAGTCTATTGAAATGGATTCTGGAACATTGATAATATTTGGACCATCGGGGGTTCTGAAGGAAGTTAAATTAAGGCATGGAAATAGTTATTGAGTTGGATATGATCTGATTTTGGAGTGTTAAGAAGTATTTGTTGAGAGCCAGGGAGATCGCTCAAAGGACTGGAACACATGCTTTGCATGAAGGAAGGCTGTTCAATCCCCACAACTGCATGGTACCCAAAGCATTGCCCACAATGGTTCCCAGACAATGGTAACAACAAAATCCTTGTTGATAAGAATAGGGATCATATAATATTCAGGAAAACTGAAAAAGGGGAATGGAATCACTTCTTGGCATGTTGAAAAAAAGGTTGTAGAAGTTTGTACTGAATTACTGAGCTATATAGAAAGCTCCATACTATTAATGGTAGGTTGGAGCCATGGTTTCAGAAATTGCCTAGCATTAATTACTACTGGTGCCACTATTACTTTGCCTAAATTATATTGGTTTTTTGAGTCTTCTGAACATTAAAATTTCTGCTCCAAGAATATTTTTTGAATGCTTTGGTACATTTACAGGTTTTTATTTTTTCCTCCTTTCGTTAGGGAAAAATCAGGTCCGAGAAGTTAATGCCTTAAAGAAACTAGAGACTGTTCATTTATTTCCTCTTTGGAAAAGGATTTGCTGCTGACTTCTTAAACACCAGTTTTTATTCTGTAATGATATGGCTGAGTTTACTTTAAAAGAGTCTTTTGATGTTTCTCCTTGATTGTTTGATATGTTATCAAATGAAGACTGTAAATCTACTGTTGTCATATTAGACTTCTGTACAAGTTGGGAAGAAAATTATCTCTGAGGGCCAGAGATAGTTCTGGAACTTGCCTTTATTGCAGCCAGGGCACTGCGTATGATCCCCTGAGCACCGTCAGATGTGATTCCTGAGCATGACCAGGAGTAAACACTGAACACTGTCTAGTGTGATTCAACACCTCCCTCATCCTCAGCTCTCCTGCAGTCTCCCTCCCCCCCGCCAAAATAAAGAATATCTCTGAGATTGAGATTATTTTTAGCTTCAAAAGGTTTTATACTTAAGGCATTTTTCACATATTATTTTTGTTTTTTTGACAAGTTTATAAAATTAATCTTTTTGTTTTTAATTAATACCTGAAATTGTTTTCAGATAGAGGTAAAGGATCACCATTAGGTGGTTTCTGTACTATGATATAAAATAAACACAATCTTTCATTTCCTACACAATTCTTTAGAAATTTGTAAGTGGACTTGAAGGAATTTTTCAGCACTTTTAAATTGGTTGTCTTTATCCATGTGTTTCCACTCTTGAATTTATTCATAAGAATATGGGTAATAGTTTCATATTTTGAAAAAGGGAAGATGAACTATGATGTGGTAGAGCTAATACTGATTTTCTTTTTTTTCTGTCTTTGAATAGTTGGAATGGATAATGGGAAAGAAGCAATTGAAAGCGCAGCTGCATTTCTCTTCAAGACATTTCACTTGAAGGACACTGTTGGTCACAAGGAGACAAAAGCTATCAAGCAGATGTTTGGTCCTTTCCCATCATCATCTGCCACTGCAGCATGTGATGCAACTAACAGAATTGCTTCTCACTTCCATCAAGATAGTCTTACTGCTCTTGTCCAGGGATCAAAAGAGGACCATGGTGATGATAGAGTTTTATTTGGTAAAAATTTAGTATTTTCATTTGACATGCATGATTTGGAGCACTTTGATGAACTGCCAATAAATGGTGACTCCCAGAAAACAATAAGCCTAGATTACAAGAAATTTCTGAATGAACATTTTCAGGAGCATTCTACCCCAGAGCTTAAGCCTGTGGAAAAATCAAATGACTCTCTTTTGTGGTGTGAAGTTGAGAAGTACTTAAATGCAACTTTAAATGAAATGGCTGAAACAACAAGAATAGAAGATCTATGCTGTACTTTATATGATATGCTTGCTTCTGGTAAAAGTGGTGATGAACTTCAGAATGAGGTATAGTTGAAGTTATTGAAGTTTTATATTTATGTGAATTGTTGTGATGCCTTTTTATATGAGTGCTTAGCAAAAACAGTATTTCTTTATTGTGCTGCAGTAGTTGAATACCCAGATAAATTGTTATACACAGTAGACACACACACACACACACACACACACACACACACATATATATTTCATTATGTGGTTATTTGGGGGATTGAACACTAACTATAGACTCAGTCAGCATAGGGTATCTGAGATAGTCCTGGTTTAAAATGTTGTTAAATTGTAATAACCAGAACTTCCCTTTCTTTAAAAAAGTGTTTAGGTCTGAATGACAAAGTATATGATTACTATAGAAATAGCTTAACATTTGTACAACATTTTGAATTATTTGATGAAAATAAAATAAACTTGAAATTGCTATAAACTTTACCTATAAAATTACATACTTATTTAGAAAAATAGTTTTGACTAGCTTCTATGTTTGAAAGGATAAACTGAAAAACAGACTGATCTAAAAGTAATTGTTCTGTGAGAGAATAAGCACAGGATTCCACATGTGTATAAGGCATGCACTCCACTGAACTATATCCCTAACTCATAGGAATTATTTTTCTCTACATATTTTTTGTTAAGCTTATATTTTACATTCTTAAAAATGCTGTAATTCCTTCCTGTGGCATCATTTGGTCACCTTTTTTAATATGTGACTTATTCTTACTGTTATGTGAAAAGTATATCTGGAAGAGATGTTTTATCCTTTGTCTTTAATACTGAAATTATATTCCTTTCTTGGTATAAACTTAAAAAATGTTGAACCAATTTTAATACTAGATAAATTGGATGGATAACATTTGTTGAAGAAGTAGAAGTTGGCACACTACCAGATAAAGGAAAAAAGATTTGAAATCAGACTTTTCTCTTTATTATTGATAGGAAAACTCTAGGTAATTGGCTCTTACTGTGCTGAGAGGCAGTTTTCTGGTTGGGCTATCTGAAGGTGATATGAAAACAAAGATGGTAGGATTGGCATTAGTCTTAGATAGACATATAATATAAATACCCATTACATGATATCTTTGATTATTTTTGTTATTGATGTTGTTACTGGGATTAAGCCATTTTAAATCACACCGTCAGGAATACAGCAAAAGCACTCATTAATTTGTTTTCTGAAATTAATTTCAAATTATCAGAGGGCATTAGTTATTTGCAAATTAACACAATGGAGGTAGCAGGTGTGATGCCAGTTACCTTTATTTTGGTAATATAAGGCAACATATTGTTAGTTATGTCATCAGTGTTCAACTGTGACTATTTTACACTTGTTTTAGATATAGGTATACATTTGTAAATAAATTTCTAACATTTTGAGATACTGTTTTAAAAATTGTGATTTATAACGAAAATTTTGCTGATACTTATAATTGAATATGTATAATTTCTCTTATGATTATACTCTAGTTAATTGGAATTTGTAAATATTGAACTATTGAGAAATTTATTTTCTAAGTGACTCATAAAAGTGTTCCTTTTACTTATGAATATCTAGAATGAAGCTTGTAGTTCTTGGTTCCTCATCACAACTTTGAATTATGTAATTGAATCTGATTGTTAAAGGGAAAATGTTTTCAGGTTCTCAAGATTTTTTCCTATAACATACCAAAATCACTTGACCTTTGGAAGGTTAACTCGAATTCATCCACCCATTCATCATATATTATGTCTTTACTGTGTAGTAGATATGGTCCTTGTTATTGGTCATGAAAGGACCAGCATTGCAAATTTGCTTTTAAAGTATTGTTTAGTAGAAGGTAATGTATTGGTACATATCCCAATACCATACTTACTATATACAAAGAAAGTGGGGTGGGGTCATAAAGTTCAGGTTATAGATTCTAATGAATACTGTTTAGTAGAAATATGGTAGGAAAAAAAAATCAATGGAATAGAATAAAAAAATCAAGAAGTGATTCTGAATATACTATTAAATATAATAAAAATATTATTCTCAATAAGAAAACATGAAATTATTAATAACTGGTATAGAGATATTTGGTTAACTTCTTGACAATAATTAAATTATATCATTAGTTGATATTAAATACTTTAATGGATGAAAATATAATTAAATGACAAAGTATGGAAGGATATAATCTAATCTTAGAGTCAGGGAAGGCTTTCTAAACAAATCCCCACAGAAAACAATTTTTAAATAGATGGAAAGACTTGGGAAGAAAAAGAAAGAAAAATATTTGTACAGGTTAGTCTTGCATTAAGACTAGCAAGAGAGATTCTAGTAACGGCTTTCAAGAGAGTTTTTGTGGGGATGGGAGAGTTACAGCAGTGAGTAAGGTGCTTCCCATTCTTACGTGGTTGACCTGGGTTTGATCTCCAGCACCACAGAGTTCCCCCAATCTGCTAGGACTGGTCCCCGAGCACAGAGCCAGGAACAGGCCCTTAGCGTAGCTGGATGGGCACTCCCTGCCCCTCCCCCCACCAAAAAAAGAGAGATACTTAGAATTTCAACAGTATTTTTGTTTATTTTGTTTTTGTGGGCCACTTCCAGTGGTGCTTAGGGGCTACTCCCAGTAAGGCTCTGCAGTGTTACCAGGTGGTGGGGATGACCGTGTGGTGTCCAGGATCAAACCAGGGACTCCCACATGCAAATCGTGCCTTTTGAGCCATCTTCCCTGGACTGACAGCAGTAATTATTATGCTTCTGTTTGTGTGCCTAAGTTAGGCATTAGGCATTATGTTAAGCTCATTATTTCAGTCACTTTATTTAAGAAGTCAGTCTTATGAAGTAGGTAGTAATTGAATTAAAAACTACTAGATACTCTGATGTCAGATTTGTATATAGAATATCTTTAGAAAAGTGGTTGAATTCAGGATTTATTTTAGTGTAAACTTCCTGAAGTAGTTCTGTATACTTTTCTGTATTTGGTGCTTAGAAATGTGAAACTTTGTCTGTGGAGGAATCTTTGTCTTTTAATTTTGTTAAAATACGGGGTATACCCAGTAGTTGTGAGGACCAGTCAGTGATTAGGATAACAATTGGTTTTGATTCTAACCCTATATACTGCACAGTTTCTTGCTTTAAAACTTGATTGGGCTAGTGGATGGAGGGACCATGCCTGGCTGCGCTCGGGGCTCACTTCTGGATTTCTGTCCGGGGACCATTTGTGGCATGGGACTATATGGGGTACTGATGTTGAACCACGGTGACCATATGCAAGGCACACACCTTACCTGCTTTACTATCTCTCTGGCCATGGTTTAACTTTTAGGCCATACCTGGGGTGTTCAGGGCTTAATTCTCTATGCTCAAGAATCTTCGGAGGATCACATGTGATGCTGTGGATTGAATTGGGGTCTGCCTCATATAAGAAAAGCAGCTTATCTCTTATACACTCTCTCCAGCCCCTTGATATTTATTCTTGAGATTTATTTTACTTTTAAAACTTATTTCATCAGTACATTTTAACCACCATAAGTAAGGAGTGAACATTTGCTTATATGAACATCTACTTACTACTGTTTTCTTAATCAAGACCCATAACTTATTGGTATTTAAGGTACATTTCCTGCTGCTGTTGTTTTATAGCCAGAATCGTAACAATTCTATTGGAATCATAGAGTTAATGAAGTTTCAGCAGAAACTCGCTCCTGAGCAAGTTGTATTAATAGTAGCAGAATTGCCAAGTTTCATGCTGTGTCCTTGGACATAACCAGTTTCTTTACAGAAGTATTTTCCATATGTGAAAAAATGCTGAGTTTCAGCAGGTTTTTGTTGCATTGAGTTTTGGGTTTTGTTGTTTTAAGACACAAAGCATGGCATTGATAGAAATTCTGAGACTTGGTTTTTCCTCTCCCCATAGACCTGCTATTTCTTTCTAGTATATGATCAAATTATTTGAGAGGAATATTAACTAATGGGCTGGAGTGATAGCACAGCTGTAGGGCATTTGCCTTGCATGCAGCCAACATGGCCGACCCCAGTTCGATTCCTCCGCCCTTCTTGGAGAGCCCTGTAAGCTACCGAGAGTATCTCGCCCGCAGGGCAAAGCCTGGCAAGCTCCCCGTGGCGTAATTGATATGCCAAAGAGAGTAACAACAAGTCTCTGGGCCCGTTTGAGCAAATTGATGAACAACGGGAGGACCATGATATATATATTAACTGATATGATTCTTTGAAGGTTCCCCACCTCCTTTATAAATTTGTGTCCTGTTCTGTCTCTTATTTGCTTATCTGTTCTGAACCAAGATCAAAATACTAAGTCTGTATGAGTGAACCTTGATTTTTAATTTATAAAGTATTGCTATGAAGATTTCTGAAATATATGTGTATTTATATATAAAGTATATAGTATAATGTTTAATAGGCTATAAACTTATAGATGTTAAGTTTTACTACAGTGTATATCTTACAGATCAGTAAATTAATTTTTATCTTGTCTTTATAGATGTTTCTCTCTTTATAGATGTTTCAAATAGTTCATAAAATAATGCTTAAAGACTGAGCCTGAAGTTATAAAATTAGGACTTTTTTTTAAGTACCACTAATTAGAAGAAAATAGTTTAGAATTCATTTTTCAAAGTGAGTTCTGATTTTAGAACTCTTTGGTAAGACTTGATTAATAGACACGTATTGGAGATATGTTAGAGTATATATATCTTTTGGTTTTATACTTATTGCTTAAAGAAGTGATCCTAATGTTAATATTGATATAGTTATTGTATAATCAGTTTTTGGAAAAATAGATTTTGAATTGTATTGATTTGATCATCATTTGCTTTTGTGCAGATGGAGCTCAAAGTTCTTGATAGCATTTGTGATTTGACATTTACTGTTACTGCTATCTCTTGTCTCTGCAGATGGTGTTACTTGACCTATGCAAGTTCATTTCTGAATTTAACGCGGCTTCTATCCTAAGAAGTAGGAGCTATTTGTTTATGATTGTCTTCTCAGGGAAGATGATATTTTAAATGGCAGATTCAGTTACTTAGGATTGTCTTCTCAGGGAGTACTGTATTAAATTATTTTGATACTATAAATAACTCATCTAATTTGGTGTGTTCTTACTGGAATTTCAGTATTGAGGAATTAGGAATTAGAACACCTCTTATTTCCTCAATTAGGAAAAAGATAAAAGAGGAAGGATATGCTACCATATAGTAGTAGGATACACTCCCATATAGCATGTAAAATCTTAGCATAGAACGTGATACATTGTGAGTGTGCAGTATTTGAATCATTCAATGACTCCCATTAGTGCTAAGTTATATATCATATATAAAAAGTTATAGACATGTACTTGTTTACATGGATATATTGTAGATTTATGGTGGCAGTTAATTTTTTCTGAGTTTTGTTTTCTTTCTGCCCTGGAGGGGCTTCCGCATGGTTCTGGGGCCACCAGGACCCAGAACTTGGGAAGCTATGAGGTACCAGGAATTGAAATCGGACCCTGGGCATGTTATACATGTGCGCCAGACTTTTGGGCTTTCTCCCTGCCTTTCAATTATTGTGTGGTTTATTTATTATTTTTTTTTTTTAGTCTCTGGTTTACATCTGTATTGGCATTAATCCACTATCAACATAGTTAGTTGGATAGTTGTTTTGTGCTCTGCAGATCTATATGTCTTCCATGTAGATTGCTTTTCGTCATTTTGTCTCCAAAGATTCTAAAAATTTGCTGCCTTGTCAATCTAAGAATCACAAATTTAATGATCACAGGGAAAAGAATTTAGATTATTTTGTCATGAATTTACTTGGTGAATCTTGTTCCTTGTTTTGCTATTTGGTATCTATTGATGGTAGCCTTCTAGTGACCACAATATATTTTTATCTCTTTCTTAAAAAATTGGGGCTTTTTGTCTTCTACTGCTGCTGATTTTTCTTCATTATTTCTCATTAATACTGATTTTGAGATAAATCTTTAAGCCTTATAATATGGGATATTAGGGCTTGAATATCTAACTTTTTATTGAAGAGACAAGATCTTTTCTTAGTATTTTCTCTCATTGTATCTGGCTTTCAGTATTTATGGCATTCTGCTATTTCTTATTTTAAGTTAGTATTTTCTCAGGGAAGATGTAAGTAGTAAAAGTAAACTGCTTTTCTTCTCTTCTCAAGGAAATGACATAATTTGGTTATATTTTCTTCAAGATGAAAAGATTCTTTTAAGCTATTTCTTTCAATTTTATGTGCCTAGAAGTTTTTATCTAAAAACTTAACGCTATAGACACTATGACTGCAGATTTGACAAGCTTTGCCAGTATATTTGTTTTGCTTTTTGCTACAGTCCCCTATTTTTTTAAGTTTATGGCTACTGTTTAGGTACAGTGTTTTATGAATAATCAGGTATTTTCTCTTATTTTTTGTCAGAATTATAGGAAATGTTTTAGGTTTTTTTTAGTGCTACCCAATTTTTAGAAAACTATAATTATAAATTATAAAAATTTATATATAACTTATAATTTTGAAAGTATAATTATAAAAAATGTTGGTAACCATATACATAAAATATACAACCTTAGTCATCTAATCTCACTAATATTCTATATCTGCTGGCATATATGTGTTTTAATAATATTTTTAATGTGCCCATACACACATACACACACACAAACACAAACTTTTGAGTGTTCTCTCTTGTTTATCTAACACATTTTTAGGGGGGTTGTACTATTTGACCCAGTTATTTAATACACATATGTGTATTTTTGTTTGTTTTGGGGCCACACCAGAAGTGCTCAGAGATTATTCCTGGTTCTGTGCTCAGTGATCACTCCTAAATGGTGCTTGGGAGACCATACAGGATGTTTGGGATCAAAACTGGGTTGACTGCATGCAAGGCAAGCACCCTTCCTGCTGTACTAACTCTCCAACTCCCACTCCATGTTTGTATGACAATATTATATATTCATTTTGATAACTGCAGAGTTTATATTACATATTATTTCCTAGTCCCAAATTTATATTGTACTATTGAAAATTTAAGCTTTATGGAGTTTTTCCTTATCACAGTAGCATTAATAAAGACTCATGGCACGTATTTGCCCCAATACATTTTTTCTTGGTGTGTCTCCATCAGTGAAAATTTTATGTTCAAAAGTACTGAGAAAATAGTTTCTTGAAAGAATTGACCAGTGCATATTTCGACCTGCAATATATGGGGCCCTGTTCTTACAGCATTACCAGTCCTTTGTATTATACTGAAAAAACTTCTCTTCTATATTAGAATTTCTTATTACTACAGTGGTTAAATATTTTCTAAATTTATATAGATAGATAGATAAATAGATCATTTGCTATTTTCTTTTGCAAATTGCCAGTGTTTATTTGATGAAGTTAATTTTATTATGAATGAATTGTAATCGAGATTTAAAACATTTTTTGCAGTCACTTTTAGTACCTAATTAGGCAGCATTCTAGTATTGTATGTATTTTCTCGTAATCATTCTTTGGTTTCATGCTTAGACCTACAATGCTGTTGTTGTTTGCTTCTTTTTTTTTTTTGTTGCTTGTTCATTTTGGGGCTACACCTGGCAGGGCTGGGGGAATTGAACCCAGGCCTACCTCATGCAAGGCAAATGTCACTGTACTGATTCTCTGGGCCACTCTTTTTGATGTTTCACTAGTGGGAGGTGATACTTTGTTGTTGTGTTTTGCATTTCCCTGATAGTGATAAAGAGCCCTTTTTCATATACCTTTTGGCATCTTTCCATCTTTTTTTGAGGAAATATCTGTTTAGGTTCTCTCTCTCTCTCTCTCTCTCTCTCTCTCTCTCTCTCTCTCTCTCTCACTCTCTCTCTCTCTTTTTCTTTAGGGGATTCTTTGCTTCTGGTTAAGTTTTGCAAGTGCTTTATGTGTCTTGGATTTTAACCCTTTGTCAGATGAGTGGTGAGCAATTGTTTTCTCTCAATCTGTAAGGTTATTTTCTTGCTATTGTTTCTCTTGTAGTGCATAAACCTTGAAAATAGTTGGTTATCTTTTTCAAAAAAAATTTATATCAGTATAAAAATCTGGACATAGTGTTAAAGGATCTTTCCATATGGAAGAAGGATGACCCAAGAGTTAGAACAATCGCTAATTTGTTTTAATGTATTAGGAGACAAGTATCTGTTCGGTCGAACCATCTTAACTTCAGAGCTCTTTAAATTTAATCACCTTTGGTGAGCTCTGGGATCTTTTATTGGTGATACAGATACACATGCTGAACAATCACTGTTGCAATTTGTAGAGGGTTGGATTTTGATTTTTAAGATATTTTAGCACCAATAGTAGTTGAGGTTACCTGTCTGTCGTCTTGTTACAAATGTGGAGGAAAGGTTATTGATAAGTTCAACTCCTAAGAGTTAAAAAATATTTTGTCTTAAATTTGTGGCAATAACTGTAAATCATTTACTCTTTTGGTTGGGGTTTTGGACCGCACCCAGAAGTGCTCAGGGCTTATTCCTGATGCTCTGTGCAAAAGTTTTCTGTGCTCAGGGATCAGTCCTGGTGGTGTTTGGTGATTGAAGTTGGGCACGGCAGATCTTTTGCCTCCTATGCTGTCTCTAGCCCTGCATACTGTTTTTTCTTTAATAGAGAAGTTACTCAGGAAAAAGTATTTGTTCAGATGTCTTCCCTTTTCCTTCCCTTTCCTCATCTTCACCTTTTACCATTTCCTTTGCTATCCTTTCTCCCTCTTCCCACTTCATTAATTTTTTTCATGAATGTATTCATTCCTAATTGTTTTTCAAGTACTTCTAGATTGGGGAGAGAAAAGTAATTGGAGAAAAGTTAATAGAGGGACTCGACAAACTGTACAATGGGTAGAACACTTGCTTTGCAGGCAGCTTACCTGGGTTCCATTTCCGGCATCATTTATGGTCCCCAGATCACTCCCAGGAGTTATTCCTGAGAGCAGAGCCAGGAGTAATCCCTGAACCTCACCAGTTGTGCCTCCTCTCAATAGCTAATTGCGTTATACCCTTTAATTTGCTTTCTTCAGTCTCCTCTTCACAAAATATTCATGTGTATCATTAAATGGGGGAGAGCAATTTGAGAGTACAGGTGCTTTACAGTTTGATCCCCAGCACCACTTATGGTTCTGCTGAACACCGTCAGGGGACACTCCTGAGTGCAGAGCTAGAAAAGAACCTGAGCACTTCTGAGTGTAACCCCTGAACCCTGAAAGAAATAAAAGAGAAATTGATAATAGAAGTATGCTAATAATTGTTACAAATAATAATTTGTAAGGAGATGTATATGCTGAGAAATATCTAAATATATTGCTATAATAAAGAAATAAGGTAAATTCATTTTATTAAGATAAAGTATACTTTCCCGAATAATATTAGAAACAGGTATATGGCATTTTGGATAATGTTTGTCAGCCTTGTGAATATTAAGTATGGTTATTTAGAAAGTTTTTTGTTCATTTAGTTATTAAAATATAAAAACTGAGCCAGAGAAGCAAAAAAAAAAAAAAAGAGTAGGGACTGGAGCAATAGCATAGCAGGTAGGGCGTTTGCCTTGCACAGGGCCGACCCGGGTTTGATTCCCAGCATCCCATATGGTCCCCTCAGCCCTGCCAGGGTGATTCCTGAATGCAGAGCCAGGAGTAACCCCTGTGCATCGCCAGGTGTGACCCGAAAAGCAAAAAAAAAAAAACTAAAAAAGCTGGGCCAGAGAGATATTACAAGGGTTAAGGTGCTTGCCTTTCTTACAGCTGACCCCATTTCTATTCCTGGCAGTGCATATGGTTTTCAGACATGACCTCTGCACAAAGCCAGAGTAAATCCTGAGCACCACTAGGTGTGATATGAACCCTCTCATATATAACATTAATTTGGCCAGTTTTATACATGTGCACATATATGTATATATATATATATCATATATGTGTGTATATATAAACAACTGTAAATTTGTTTTCTCTTAAGTCAATTAGAGCCAGCATACTTTCTTTTGATTCAAAGAAACTCAATTTGCCATGCACATGACAGTGTATAAAATAAATTTTTGAATATTCAGTGGTGCCTAGTTTTAACCTTACTTTGTTTCTAATTATGCAATATGGGAAAATAAATAGTATTTACTTTGCAAATGGTTTAATTAAGTTGTAAGTGACCTTGGTTTTTAGCTTTGTTGAATTGTGTTAAATTAAGTATCTGTAAATAATGTGCATTAGTTATTCTGAAAATATAATTTATCTAATTCACTGCAGTGCAACAATTTGCGTAACACATTTTTCTTGAGAGAAAAATAAATGCCAAATAAGTGGTGTCACAGTCTTCAGTTATTTTTGTTGTTATTTAAGACTTTATTTTAGAATATATGAATAATTAATAATTTTTATGCCTCAAACCAAAGTAAGAATAATTAACACTGTTATAAATAACATCTCAGTTTCATGTAATTATTCTAATACTCAGTTCCACATGAACTGCTAATTCTAAACCTTTTTCAGAATTAATTCGTTTTTAACATTTTCTGTTACCATGTCATATTTAGTTTTCTATATATTTACCTCTCTCATTTCGCATACAGTCTAAAATTGCTTCACTACAAGAGAAATTCTATAAAATGAATAGCTTTTCTTCAACTATCTTACTATAATACAGTATGTACTGTTTATTGCATATACTAGTAGTATAGATAGAGTTCTCAGTTTTTAAAATGCATCTCTCAAGGACCAGTGAGATAGAACAGGGGCAAGGAAGGTGCTTGCCTTGCAGGTGGTTAACCCCACCATTCCTGGCATTTTATATAATTTTCTGAATCCGGATAGCAGTGACCCCTTGCACAGAGCCAGAATTAAAGCTGAGCACCACCAGGTGCTTCCATGGAAACATGGATTAAAAAAGAAAATTTGAGTCTCAGAGTGCCTTTCTTGGATAGCACCAATATACTATGTAATTTTTAATTCTTTTATTATGCTTTGAATCCCAGCCATATTTTGTAAGAATTTATAAATTATGCTCTTTTAATACCTAAAGTTATTTCAACACCATAGAATACATCTCTGGAGCTTTCTTTTTCTGTTTTCAAAGTGGTTCTATAAGAAAGTGATGGTCTCTTTCATGAAAGTTTCATTACTAGTATACTTCTAAAACTGTCTGGCCTGTTGACTTTGTGGAGAACAGATAATGATTACCAATTCGTATTTTCCAATAGTTGTTGATTTATTCAGATTTTCTGTTTTTTTTTTTTTTTTATCAAATCAGGTTTGGCAGTTGCATACTTTCTGTGAAATCATTTAATCTGAGTACTAAAACTCTTTGTTGTATATTCTTTTATATCTCTCTTACAAATTTTTATATTAGGGCCAGAGATATAGTACAGGGGTCAAGGCACTTGCCTTGAAGGTCATGGACTCCTGGCCTGTGTAGTTTCACCTAATCACTGCCATGAATGATCCTTGAACACAGCCAGGAGTAAACCCTGAGTTTTGCCAGGTGTTATCCATCCTTCTCCCACTGCTGTCATCAAGAGAAGTAAAACCAAAAATTACTTACTTTAGTTTTTATTGTGTGTTTAAAAAATTGTTACTCAGAAGCTGTCTCATTTATTTCACTGATTCCCTTCCTTCTGTTTTATCGTGACTGGGGGGTTACATAGATTTGGGGATTTACTTGGAGGTAACCATCAGATTGTGATATTTGCTAGGGTACACACTCATTTTGATTGTGATGCTTGCACATGTGCTCACTAGGGATCCAACTGTAGTGCTCACACAGACTTCCTTTGGGATGGCTGGAAACGGGCATGTGCACCAGAGACCTAGACCCAGAGACCTAGCTGAGCTGCTAGGTCTCTCTTGGTGCTTGTGGCAGCACCAGGAATTGAGTTTGTTGACCTTGCATCTATATATAAGGCAGGTACTTCAGCCCCTGAACCATCTCCCAGCCCCATCTCGTTAGACCCTTTCAAAGAGGGGTGTTTTCTGTTCTGATTTTCAGAGAACGAGATGATTTTGTTCTTCCCCCTTTATTCTTGGGTGAGTCGGTTCACAAGTGTGCTAGACTGTGGTTCTCACTGTGGTTTTCACAGCATTGAATTGCAGTGCTTGCACACTCAGCCGCAGTGCTCCCTGAGGTGCCACTTCTCAACTGTGCTCACACATTCTGGTTTTACTGCTCACCACGGTGCTTGGACAGGTGCTCTCCAGGGTGCAACTTTCTGGCTGTCGTGCTCACTCTTCTGTTTTTGAAATGGTGCTCCCTGGATTGTTTTCCTTTTCGTTGGATGATTCCACACACTGCCACACCCCAGCTGTGATTTGACCAGAATTTCCTCTTGGTGCCAGAGGTCCTGGAGCTGCCAGGATAACACTTGGCACATATGGTGGCACCAGGCATTGAACCCTCAACCTTATGCTTCCAAAGCAGACGTTCTAAGTCCTGAAAATGTCTCTGGTTCCCAGATTTTGTCGCTCTTGACTGTATTTTTATTTCCATTTTTCTGAGTTTTATTAATATAGTAGTAGTTTTAATACTGTATAGTGCAGTTTTCCTGTCTTCAGAGACATAATGAGGTTGGCCAAGTGTAATGATCCAGTTATATCCAGTTACAAAGGTGTTTGTTAAAATTGATTTTTTCTTTATAAATTAGAAACAGAATTTATCTTTTTGTTGCCGTGATGACCACCTCTTTTCATACCTGCTTGTGGTTCACCAGCATCACATGCTTTGTTGTGGGTCCCAAGCAGCAGTGACTCAGGAGGATTCCCAGCACATTGGGGTGCTACCAAGGATTGAACTCTAGACCTCATGTTTGCAAGGTGCTCTGTCATAGAACTATCCACAGCCTCTTCAAATATCTTAATCTAAAAGAAGAGAGATACTCAACGAGGTGAAAAGCATGCAAGGAGGCCCGGGCTTGATCTCTAACTCTGTATGGTTTCCTGAGCACCTCAAAGGAGCAGCCTGTGAGCACTGAATCAGGAGTATATCCTCTGAGTACCATTGGGTTGACCCCAGAACCAAAAAGAAAATTTATTTTTTAAAAAATTATCGATAATATTTGCCACACTTAGAAAATATAAGAAAATATTAAGTAGTTCTAATGATGTTTATTGTATCTGAAAATATAAATAGCTCTTAATAAGAAATTCCAAAAAATGCATATTTATATAAATTGATGGTTAATGTTAGTAGAATAGTCCCATATTGATCATTAGTGGGTTTCTTTTCATTATGTACTCATTTTTATCACAGACTTAAGCATCTTTTACTTAAGTGTTGTTTTTTTAACCTCTAAGTATATTAATTATTCACGTTTTTAAAAAGATATCAAGGGTGTAATGACCTTGTTGTATAACAGCTTTATTTTGAGCCTTCTACTATCTTTTAGAAAATAAATCTATTTTTTGAAAGAACAGACTTAAGGTTATAGAAAAAAGATTAAGTCAGAGAAAAAAATTAAGCAGTGAGTCTAGCGGGAATATATACAGTGTTCCCTCTTTCGTTTTATAAATTCCTTTCATGGAAGCCCGTATTTTTGATTTCTTTGAGCTTCATTCCACTATTTATTTTAGTCTTTATCACATTGTTCCATGTTACTTTCCTCTGAAGTGAACCTGGAGTTGCAATTGTTTATTTTGGTGACTGTCAGACTTAGTTTTAAGATTTAGTTTCCTCTTACGCTGGAGTTGCTTGGGAGCTTGTCCCCTCCTGCTTCATCCCTGTTGTAGATTCTTGTTAGCTGTTTGCCAGGTTTCTTCTTGGGGCTTCTTTTCAGCCCTTCCTTGTGAGCAAGAGAGCTCCCTTCTCACCTTTGCGCCTTCACAGGCACAGCCCTCCCTGGCTTCAACTAAGCCTGTGTCTTAGGTTCAGCATTGGATGGGTACATTCAGTACCCCACGGGACCCAACTCCTGACTTGCTGCCTGGAAATGGGGTACACCTGGACACTTTAGCGCCACACACCATTTTGCTTTTATTTATTTATTTTTTGGCTTAATTTTTCTAATCTGCAGAGATATTGGTCTTGTTTTTTTGCTTTGAAGTGTTCTTTAAGCATTTCTCTTTTCTGGTGTATCAGAGGGTGGTGCATTAAAGTAGAAATCTCCTGCTATCTTTTTTTTTTTAAATTTTTATTAGTGAAATACCATGAGGTACAGTTGTAGACTTACAAATTTTTGTGCTTGGGTTTCAGTTATACAATGATCAAGTACCCATCCCTCCACCAGTGCCCATCCTCTACTACCACGGGTCCCAGTATCCCTCCCATCCCCCATCTCCCCCATCCCACCCTGCCTCTGTGGCAGGGCATTCCCCCTTGTTCTCTCTCTCTTCTTTTGGGTCCTGTGTTTTGCAAGAGAGGCATTGAGTGGCAGTCATGTTTGGTCTATAGTCTACTTTCAGCATGCTTCTCCCATCCTGGGAGGATCCTCCCAAAACCCTTTATTTGGTGCTCCCTTCTCTATCTGAGCTGCCTTTTCCTCTATCCTGCTATCTTTTTGTCTTCATCTTACTGATAATCATAACTGATTATCTTACTGATAACCATCTTAATCTTTTCTTTTTGAGGGATTATGTGGGAGGGGCATTCCTTCCTGTGCTCAGGATTTACTCCTGGCTCTGTGCTTAGTGATTATCCCAGTAGGGTTTGGGGGACACTGTGGTATTCCAGGGATTGAACCTTGGTCAGCCACTTGAAAGACAAGAACCCTATCCTGTACTATCTCTGACCCTAATACTTATTTTTTCCAATATTAAACATAGAAGGAAAAACATATTTTATCTCCAACGGGAAATAAAGTACTTTTCTTTAAAGAATCATCACACATTTATTATGACAAACTGCTAAGAAGTTTACTTTGGGGGGGGAGGGGTGGGCCACAAAGGCAGTGCTGAAGGTTACTTGTGGCTCTGTGCTTAGGAGTCACTCCTAAGCAGATGTGGTTCTGGGAATTGAACCAGGGTCAGCCACATGCATGATAAGCACTTACCTCTTCTACTATTTGCTCAGGCCCAGTTAGTTTTTTTTTTTAATTTATTTTTTTATTAGTGAAATACCATGGGGTACAGTTGTAGACTTACATATTTTTGTGTTTAAGTTTCATTTATACTATGATCAAGTACCCATCCCTCTACCAGTGCCCATTCTCCACCACCAATAGGTCCAGTTAGTTTTAAGTGTTCTGAGATTTTAATTGTGTTTGTAGTATATACAGTGTACTTGCCAGTTGATTGTCAAAATTGCTGACCAGTAGACATTTATCTTTCCACTTAGGGTTAAAATGGAAATGATGGGACCAGAGAGATTGTACAGGGTTAAGCTGCTAGCATTGCATATAGCCAGCTTAGATGATCCCTCGAACCGCGTATGGTCCCCTGATTCAGGAGTACTGATTCATGAGCACAGAATAAGTAGTAAGTGCTGAGCATAGCCTGGAGTGGCCCAGTAGACAAACTAAATTGAAATGCTAACTTTGTTGGATAAAATAGAAAATTTATATATAAGTACGTATTTTTTTAAATTAAAAACATTTTTGCGTGTATGAAGGGGGATAACTCACATACAGGGCCAGAGGGCCTCTGGGGCACACTCCCTACAGTACTCAGCCCACTACTCGGGCCAGAAATTGCAGTTTTCAGGGCTGTTGATGTGATACTGCTCAGGCCCAGTGATTTTGGCACTATCCCCACGGGTGCATGACAGGAATTGAACTTGGGACCTTGAGCATGAAAGGTATATACTTCAGTGCTTTCAGCTGTCTATTGACCCAGATTCTTTTTTAAAAGTAACTATAACCTATAAAGTTTTTGTGATTTAAAAAAAGAAAACAATCTCATTTATATTGTTAAGCCACTTTGATGTTTTCCTTTTAACACATTCTCTAGTTTTATATGATTTCATAACTTTGTTGCCTGAGTATTTTACATTTCTACTGAAACTCAGAAAATAATGTTGATAATTTTGTGGGGATTGAATTTCTCTCTAGAAAGTTTGATTCCATTCAAATCCGCCAGCCATACATTTCTTGTTTAATGTTACTTTTACTGTCTGTGCCATAAAGGAAGGGGCTCAACATTATTACTTGTATGTTGCCTGCTTACTAAATGTGTATATGAGGAGGTACAAGTATTTTGTGTGATAATTGTTTAATTATTTTTATATACTTATAAAAATAAATAAAAAATAAACTTATTAAAAATAAAAAAAAGAAAGAAACTTTTCTGGAAAGTAATCTCTCTTGTTTCATTTTATAAATATGATCAGTGAAAATTAAAGAATGTTGAAAATTAAAAAATTTTGATATTTAGTTGCTTTTTCCCCCCGAGCTAGCTTGAAGTGCCATTTCTGTCTAGAAAACCTGCCATGGGCACCCTGCTTGCTTGGTCTCCACCTCTGTTAAGTAGTTTCAGTTAGCTATTGGGTTAAAGAATTTGCTTACTGGGAACTAGGAATGTAACTCAGTGGTAAAACACTTCCTTTGGATGAATGTGAGCCTGTGTTTGAGCCCCAGTACAACAAATAAATGAACAATTAACTTAGGAACTTAAACTGAAAAAAAGTTTAATTTTTAAAAAAGTTTTAAAAAGTTTAATGCTTAAACTGTAAAAAAATATTTTATCAGTATTATGAAAAAATACTTATATTGTTACAAAAATTTCAATATAATTTTTCAGTGATAAGATTTTTTTTCTTACAAAATTGAAGTAGTGAGGTCAATTCTCAGGAGAACACACAATTCTCATATAGTTACTTTGTGTTTGTAGGAAATTTTTATCTGAAGAATAGTATTTGATAGAGGAAATAAAGTTTAAATTGAACAGTCTTTGTATGTGTTGTTTTGGGAGATTGTGCTTGTGGGCAGGGTGGATGGCTGTCACTTCTGGCAGTGCTTTGAGAAATAGGTCAAACATGAGCTTTCCATGTGCCAAGCCCGAGCGCGCACAGCATGCTCACGTGTAATCTGAACACACCTCTAACCCAGATTGTCTAGTTCCTTATTCTTTTATTAATTTTCAGCATTTATCTGAATTTATTGCATGTGTGATAAGAAAAGTTTTTTTTGGTTTGTACAGTTTTACTGTTTGTTCCAAATATGGCAAATGTATAAAAAACACCCATTATTTACTTATGTTTTCTATATTAGCAAACAAAAAATAAAAAAGAAGAGGCAAATAAAAAGGAATCTGACTTGTATTATTTAAAAGTGAAGTCTTTTCTCATTAATATGTTTTTATTGAAAAAAAGATAAAATTGGGGAAAGTGTTAGTAATGTTCTTTCAGCTTTTCTTTATACAGGAATTATTTTCATATTTATGGATATGATAATATATCAGAAGGCAGTGTTTAATGAAATAGGAAATGCATAATTGCAAATATTTGGAAATAAGTAATCAAGATATACTCCAATAGGGAAATGGGTAAAAAAAAAAAAGACCTATATAATGGAATATTATACTGTGGTAAAAGAAGACAAATATTTTACAGAGTTTGTTATTAAGGGATGGAGGTAGAAAAAGCATGATGAAAATCGCATTTTTTGTAATTTAGTTGCTACCTTGAAAAGGGATTGGGGTGTTTTGGATAGATGTGGAGAGACAATATAAGAAACTGTTATGGTGTGGGCACTAAATGTTTGAGAGCTTCAAATGGACAAACAGGAAGATTTAGAAATTTGTTTAATAGTTGAGATCAAGAGGAGTTGCTAATGAACTGGATTACAGATCAGGTTGGGTGTAGTGGTAAGGCTTTTGACATGCTTAATTGGAAGGATGACAATGCTATTCATGGAAATGAAGACCACTTACAAAATGAAGAAAAGAGAGTGGAGAACTCTGAGATAGTTTTGGATATGTGAAATGTTTGAAAGACCAGGCCAGAGCAATAGTACAGCGGGTAGAAAAACACTTGCTTTGCTGACCTGGGTTCAATCCCTGGCATCCCATATGGTCCCCCAAGAACCATCCTGACTGCAGTTCCTGACTGAGCCAGGAGTAACCCCTGAGCATTGCCAGGTGTGACCTAAAAAAAGCCAAATTAAAAAAAAAATTTTTTTTTTGAGAGACCTTGAGATTTCCAAGTGGAGATGATAAGTGGGCACTTATTCAATGCTGAGAGGGTTGTGTAAATATAAGTATTTGAGTCTTTTTGTGCTAGTGGAACCTGGTGGCTTAGATATGAACAGCTAAGAAAGGATCTACTGTAGCACTGTCCTCCCATTGTTCATTGATTTGCTCGAGCAGGCATCTCCATACTATTTTTGGCATATCGAATATGCCGTGGGGAACTTGCCAGGCTCTGTCATGCGGGTGGGATATTCTCGGTAGCTTGCTGGGCTCTCGTAGAGGAACAGAGGAATCAAACCTGGGTTGGCTGCATGCAAGGCAAGCGCCTTACCTGCTTTGCTATTGCTCCAGCCCTAAGAAAGGATATGGAATGATAAAGAAAGCCTAAGATTCTGACCTAAAGCTTAGAGAAAATCAATGTATATGCTTAAAGTGAACCTGAAGAGGGAGAAGAAAGAAGGCAGCTACTGGAGAAGATGGGTATATATCAGAAGAGCGATAAGTCAAGGAGATGAAGTGTTTTAAGAAGGATAAGAACTATTTTTCATTGTGGGATGATGCATGGGGAATGACCAAGGAAAATGAGATTGCAGTAAAATTTATTATCTTAATCAAATCTGTGAATAAATATTCTTATAAAGTATGTAATAATAGAAATGTTTGCATAACTTGCTTTTTCGTATTCTCTACTTCAGTTTTTTTACATTGTAACCTTCTTTAAAGTATATATCAGAATTGAACTCAAAAGTCGATAGTGGTTCAATTAATGCAGCTTACTTGGAAATGCTAATGGCAGCAGTTTGAGATACTACATTAGTACTAATATGATAATTTTCCCCCATACTTTATTTTATTTTTATTCATACTGAGCATGCAGAGCCATTTCTGTACCCTTTCAGACTTTTCCTTAGGAATTTGTGGAACCAATTTTTCCCATCTGGTACAACTGCACAGTCATTTTTATATTCTAAGTTTTTATATTTGTATGTTATTTCTCCTAAGACTTTGCCATTTTATATTAGGGTTTTAGAACATTAAAATTCTTGATTCTAGGGACTGGACAAATCATGCAGCGAGTAGGGCATTCGTCTTGAACCTGGCCAACTTAGGTTGGATACCTGGCACCACATATGGTCCCTAAACTTGTCAGGAGTAATTCATGAGTGCAGAGCCAGGAGTTAACTTTTGAGCATTTCCTGGTGTGATGCCAAAACAAAACAAAATTCTTGATTCTGTTGACCACCATATTAACTCCTAATAAATGTAACTTGGTACATCTAGTTTATATGTCAGTGATAAGATTTTCAATAGAGAGTACCATTGCTAATAATTGAAGAGCCACTTTAGCAGTGGATCTTATTATTGAGATTAATTTCGAACTCTACTTGACCACGTTGGAACTCAGGAAACTTTATTCACTTCAAGACACTATGTTTACTAAGCACTGTGACCTTTTTTCAGAATACCCAGTGGATGGATATTTGGTAAGGACAATGGCTGGTCATTCTGGAAAAACGATATTTTTGAATTCCAGATAAATTAATTTTGAATTTTTATTACTTCACTTGGAATAAATGAAAACAAAATAGAACTGACAAACCTCTTAGAAATATTGAAATAGTCTTTGTTTAAGGCCTATCTCACTGATTAAATATTTATTAAATATTTTTGGATCAGTTTGAGAAGCATGATTCAAACAGATACTTAGATAATCTGAATTGTGTTTTTACTTGGGAATAGTACTTTACCTGTAACTCTTTGAGTCAACCCACAATCTAAGTATATTTGACCTATTTGTTTTGATAAACTTTTATCAAGTCTGTAAACTCCAGCTTGAGAACATATTTATAGTTTTGGGGAGCATACTGTTTCTTTTTCAAAAATGAGTTTTTGAGGTTTACAGAATTTTCCCTCAAATACTATTTAAATACTTACCATTGCCTTATATTTTTCGTTTGTGATGATATTATATCTGTGATGCATTTGATTCTATGTTGGAACTATACTGTCCACAATAACATCATTCCAATTGGTAAAAGGTAAAGGCCCTCCCGTTGATCGTCGATTTGCTCGAGCGGGCCCAGTAACGTCTCCATTGGAGACTTTGTTGTTACTGTGTCTGGCATATCCAATACTCTCGGTAGCTTGCCGGGCTCTCCGAGAGGGGCGGAGGAATCGAACTCGGGTCGGCCATGTTGGCCGCGTGTAAGGCGAGCGCCCTACCCGCTGTGCTATCGCTCCAGCTGAGCTGGAGCGATAGCACAGCGGTAGGGCGTTTGCCTTGCACGCAGCCAACATGGCCGACCCGAGTTCGATTCTGCAGGTGAATCTTCATAAAGATTCTCCACAGCAGCAAATCCAATTGGAATAAAAGTAATATAGTTAAGACTACAGAAGAGTAG
The DNA here is from genome assembly GCF_029834395.1 of Sorex fumeus. NCBI lineage: Eukaryota > Metazoa > Chordata > Mammalia > Eulipotyphla > Soricidae > Sorex > Sorex fumeus. Next base: position 18,996,077 of record NW_026606111.1, on the reverse strand, counting down.
TGATTATGTTTTCTGAGAGGTTCACAAACTACAATCATCTGTTAAAAGTTTTGTAAGAAACAAGAACATGATGTTGGTTTAGTTAGTGCATGTTCTGAAATAATTTTTGGCATATCAGGATCATGAGTTATTGGTTTATTTTTTGCTTCCATTATGTTTTAATAAGAACTGCTTTGCTAATATAAAGGGGTAAGAAAATTTGACCAATAACAGTAAGAAACATTGCTTATTGATAATTACCTTACTAAATAAGACTGTAACATTCATCAAGAAAATGATGCTATTTGTCTATATATATTATGTCTCTTTAAATCTCATATCCATAGTTTATAGCCAGTATAGTGGAACTTTCCTTTTCATGTTTTTAAGAGTGGCATTTTTTTTTTTAACTTTCTAATTGATGTCTGTTTCTGCTAACTTTCCCTTGCTCTTTTCAACTGGTAGCTTTTGGATCTTGTGTTAGCACTTACAGTAGTGATCCAGACAGCTGTACCTTTGCAAACAGTCATTCTCAGGGCCAAATTAGTTTGTAGTGCAAATCTTGAATAAAAACTGCACCTGCTCTCTACATGGATGAAAATGGCAAATGTTAGGGAAAGCATAATTTGGGATTGCTTTAAATCTGATGGCAGCTGATCTCAAATTCTTCAGGGGATTCTTCATCTTGGAGTTGTGGAAACCCTGCTATTTAGAGCCAAACAGCATTCTTGTCTATTTTTCTAGGTCTTAGGTGTGTTATTTTAAAAAATAATAATGAGCTCTGTGTGCTGTGGTCTTGTGTCTGGTATTTAACACTAAACACCTTTCTTATATATTGGGGATTTCCTAAAATTATGTTTTGATAAAAAATCTCACTAGGAATCTCTTAAAGATTTATTATGTGTGAGCATTATTTTAGATTTAGTAGTCTTGAGCAGCTAAGAGTATGTGTAAGGGTAACTATCATTGTAAACTTTTTTAAGAAAGAAGTCTCAATTTAAGAATTCATTAACAGAAAGTTGATAGGATGTGAAGAACATGGCTCATTTTTTAAAAATGTTCCTTCCTTCCTTCCTTCCTTCCTTCCTTCCTTCCTTCCTTCCTTCCTTCCTTCCTTCCTTCCTTCTCTCCCTCCCTCCCTCCCTCCTTCCTCCCATCCCTCCATCCCTTCCTCCCTCCCTTCTTCCCTCCACTACTTCCTCCCTCCCTCCCTCCCTCCCTCCATCCCTCCCTCCCTCCCTCCCTCCCTCCCTCCCTCCCTCCCTTCCTAGCTTTCACTTTCACGCTACACCTGGTGTTACCCAGTGCTTATTCTGGCTCTGTCCTCAGGGATCACTCCCAAAGGGGGTTGGGGGACTGTATTCAGTGCCCGGGATTGAACCTGTTTCAGCATGCTTTCAGGGCAAGCACTTTACCGGCTGCAATCTTTCTTGCCTGACTCTTTTTGGGAAGAATTTATGGAGTACTGGCATTAAATTCTTTAAATTAAGACCCGAGTTCGATTCCTCCGCCCCTCTCTGAGAACCCGACAAGTTACCGAGAATATCTTGCCCGCCCAGCAAAGCCTGAAAAGCTACTCGTGACATATTTGATATGTCAAACACAGTAACAACAAGTCTCACAATGTTAGTAGTCCCACTTGAACAAATCGATGAACTCCGGGAGGACAGTGACAGTGACAGAAATTAAGTCATGAGTGAATCTACTGTGAACTGTGTTTTTATTGTGGGTGTTTCTTGATTATTGATTTAGTCTTCTAGTTTTGCTAATTGATGTCTTCCTAGAAATGTGTTCATTTTATCTAATATACAGGTATACTGTCCATAGTCTTCCTATATGAATAAATTTATATAATTATCAATATAATAGTACTTTTGTAATATTGGTTGTAGTGGCTTTATTTTTGCATTAGATTCTAATAATTTGAGTGTATTTTTCTTGCCCATGATTTGCCAGTTTTGCTGATTTCCCCCAAGTTGGGTTTTCTCTGTTGATTTTCTATTCTCTTTATAGTTTTGGGCTCCAATCCTGGCTCTGTTCTTTGGGGTCATTTCTGGTGTGGGTGTATCAGCTTCACCTGTTTAATTTCTATGAAGTATAGAAGTATGGCTACATAAGCCATTTTACCTTTCCTAACATTGGTGATTTTTAAACAGGATGTAAATATGCACTTATTAATGTTTTCCTGGGACCATTACAGAGACTGTTTTATTAATTTTTTAAAATTCATTTATTGAAGCACCGTGAGAACAGTTACAAAGTTTTCAGGTTTAAGTCTCGGTCATACAGTGATCAAACACCCATCCCTTCACCAGTGCATATTTTCCACCACCAAGAACCCCAAAATACTTCCCAGGCCACCCCTCCCCTTCCCTGTGAGGCAGATGATTTCCACTTAACTCTCTCTCTCTACTTTGATTACATTCATTATTTTGACAAAAGATGCACCACTATTATTTGGAATTTTTCCCCAACAATCAAACCTGCTGAAAAGGTAGCGGCCATGCAATTTTGGATTTCTGATATTTTACTAATTAAGTCTGGAGGGATTTCTGCCAAAAGCCAAATAGTTCCGAAATTGGTTTGTGTGCCTCTGGGTCCATGGCCATGCCAGAGAGCCGCTTGTGGGGGACAACTCGTGTTCTCGGCAGAGCAAGAAGGACGTGCCAGTTCTGCCCCCCAACCTATGAGGCCGCAATTGCCCCATCACCTCTGGCTCATATCTGTCTGTCCAATAAGCTCTGAGGCGGCGATCACCATGCTACTGGGGTGAGTGGGGGGGGGGGGGAGATGGCACAAGAGACAGACACCCTTTCCCTCCTGGGGAGCACGGTGCCATAGCTTAATGTATAGTCCATTCACATTTCTGCCAGAAGCTGCTAAGTTCCAGATTAGGTCCATGTGCCTCTGGGGCCATGGCTGTGCCAGAGACTCACTTGTGGGGGACAACTCATGATCTCGGCAGGGCAAGAAGTATTTTATTAATTTTTTTAAATGTAGGAGTACTTCTATTTATTCAGCTACTGATTAAGCTGACTGAAGCTGGCATGAACTCCATATTCCTTTTCTTAAAAAATATTTTAAAGAATATCCATGACATAGACCTTTGCAAAGATGTTCATGATTGGCTGTCAGTCATACTGTGATCCAACACCCATCCCTCCACCAGTGTACATTTCCCACCACCAATGGCCCCTGTTTCTCTCCAACCAACCCCCCCCCCCACCCCTGCCCCAGCTCCAGCCTGCCTCTTTTCTATTTTCTCTCTCTTTTTGTGTATTATGGTTTTCAGTAGAGGTACTTTGAGGTCATCGTGATTGTTCAGGGCATTCAGTATTTTTATTGGGAAAGTAAAGATGGAGTAGCTTTTTTTAAAATTTATTTTTTTAATGTAGGAGTACTGCTATTTATTCAGCCACTGATTAGCTGATTGAATTGTGCATGAACTCCACCTTACTTTTTTTTTTCATTTTTTATAATTTTATTTATTGAATCACCATGAGAGCAGTTACAAAGCTTTCGGGTCTAAGTCTAAGTCATACAATGAAACACCCATACCTTCACCAGTGCCCATTCTCCACCACCAAAAACCCCAGTATACCCCCATCTCACACCCTCCCCCTACCTGCGGGGCAAATGATTTCCACATTACTCTCTCTCTACTTTGATCACATTCAATATTTCATCACCAGACCCACCATTATTATTTGAGATTTTACCCCAACACCCAGATCAGCTGAAAAGGCAACAGTAGACAATTTTTTTTCTATTGCTGGTTATGAATAACATATGATGTCACGTGGCTGCAGTAGAGTTATGTGATTTTGAAATTTCGAAATTTTAACACTTAAATCTGGAGGGATTTCTGCCAAAAGCCACTGGGTTTCGAGATTTGCTCCTGAGTCTCTGGGATCATGGCCGTTGAGCAGCTTGATCAGGAGCCAGAGAGGCCGTTCATGGGCGATGACTTGGGGTCTCTTTGGGACGGGGAGAGCAGGCCCGGCTCCACCCCCATCCTGTGAGGCCCAATAAGTTTCGTCACTGCGGGCCCAGCCTGACTGTCCAATGGCCTCTGGAGGATGATGGCCACCGAGCCGCCAAGGTGGAGCAAGCGGAGGAACAATACCCTTCCCCCCCGGGGTAGCCTGGCAACAGTAACCTACTGCAGGGTCCAGATGCATTTCTGCCAAAAGCCGCTGAGTTTCAAGATTTGTTTCTGAGTCTCTGGAATCATGACCATTAAGCATCTTGATTAGGAGCCAGAGAGGCCGTTCGTGGGCGATGACTTGGGGTCTCCTTGTGGTGGGGAGTATAGGCCCGGCTCCACCCCCATCCCGTGAGGCCCAACAAACTTTGTTACTGCGGGCCCAAGCCTGACTGTCCAATGGCCTCTGGAGGATGACGGCCACCGAGCCACCAGGGGGAAACAGTTGGAGGGATAGCACCTTTTCCCCCGGGGTGGCCCAGCGACAGTAACCTACTGCGGGGTCTGGCCGCATTTCTGCCAATAGCCTCTGGGTCTCGAGATTTGTTTCTGAGTCTCTAGGATCATGGCCATTAAGCAGCTTGATCAGGAGCCAGAGAGGCCATTAGTGGGTGATGACTTGGGGTCTCATTGGGATGGGGAGGACAAGCCCGGCTTCCTCCCCCCGTCCCCTCCATCCCGTGAGGCCCAACAAGTTTCGTCACTGACTGTCCAATGGCCTCTGGAAGATGACAGCCACTGAGCCGCCAAGGGGGAGCAGGCGGAGTGACAACAACCTTTCCTCCCTGGGGTGGCCTGGCGACAATAACATACTGTGGGGTCTGGACGCATTTCTGCCAAAAGCCACTGGGTTTTGAGATTTGTTCCTGAGTCTCTGGGATCATGGCCACTAAGCAGCTTGATCTGGAGCCAGACAGGCCATTCGTGGGCGATGACTTGGGGGTCTCGTTGGGGTGGGGAGGACAGAACCGGCTCCCCCCACATCCCATGAGGCCCTGCATGTCTCGTCACTGGGGGCTCAAACCTGACTGTCCAGTGGCTTCTGAAAGATGGCGGCCACCGGGCCACCCAGGGGAACAGGCCAAGGGACGAAACCTATTCCCACCTGGGTTGGCCCAGCACCGGTAACCTACTGCAGGGACCGGATGCATTTCTGCCAAAAGCCGCTGGGTTTTAAGATTTGTTTCTGAGTCTCTGGGATCATGGCCATTAAGCAGTTCAATCAGGAACAAGAGAGGCCATGCCTCTAATTATATAGCTGATCCGGAGGTGGTTTGTGGGTGTGTTTCCCACATACCTAACTTTTGGCCGTTTCCTTTCTTGATAAACTTTGCCCCAAGTTTTTGGGTTCTGGCCAAAGGCACAGCAGCAATTTTGGGGTATCTGAAAGTCTGAAGGCGCCATGAGACTGCTGATGCACTCGCTTCACAGGTACAGAATGACCTGCTCGCGGCACCCATACCCCCGTGGAGTAGCTTTTTTTAACTGTGTGGCAGCTTTGAGATGTGAACATAACTGTCAAGGTTTCTAGAAATACAGTGATGTGGGGAAAGGTAGCCCATCCAAGATTAATTGTGGCTTTTGTTCCCTTTTGAGATTTACTTATGAGTCTCTGAAGCAAGACCAGTAGAAGAGCTTGCATAGTAGAGCTAGAGTTGGTTCACAGGGGTACCTGCCGGTGCTTCCAGGAATTGGGGGGGGGGGGTTGGGGAGCACACCCAATTTTTCCTGTGGTTTAAGCCTTGTTCTGCACTCAGGGATCACTCCTAGTGGTGTTCAGGATGACCACATGGAGTGCTGGGGATCAAACCAGGTCATCAGTGTGCAAAGCAAGGGCCTTATTTGCTCTAAGGCCCCGTGTTTGGGTTCTCTTTATGTTTCTGTATGAATTTTAGAATTGATTTTTAAGTAATATACACTGTAACTGAGTCTTCTACTTCTTGGACTTATTGCTATTATTTTGTGGAATTATTTTAGTGCAGACAATGTCTTCAACCTTTATTCAAATATATATATATATACATATATATATATAAGGTAAAGGCCCTCCCATTGTTCATCGATTTGCTCGAGCGGGCCCAGTAACGTCTCCATTGGAGACTTTGTTGTTACTGTGTCTGGCATATCGAATACTCTCGGTAGCTTGCCGGGCTCTCCGAGAGGGGCGGAGGAATCGAACTCGGGTCGGCCATGTTGGCCGCTTGTAAGGCGAACGCCCTACCTCTGTGCTATCGCTCCTATATCAAATATATATATATGGTCCAGGACATGTACTACAAAGGAAGAATCCATTGAATTTGTGGAGCCTAGAATGGAACAGTTCAGAGGTCAATGTGGATATTTCTTCTCACCCTAGCAGGCTTTCTTTGGGTTTTCTGTTTTGTTAGGTTCTCTCCTGTGTTCTTGTTATTGATAGCCTCCTGAGTAGAAGCTGCTGGTAGAACATGAGTCTCTGTTCCTGGCTGCAAATAGTCAAGAGTGGTCTTTCTGCCTTGATGATTTGGAAGAAGAGATAGAAGGAGCAGTTTTGATTTTAAATGCCATAGAAGCCACTTTTCTTACTGAGCTGTTGTGTGTTATCTTGAATAGATGTTTCTTAACTTGTTGTAGGTCGTTAGGAACATTTCCAATGTGTAAAATGGTGGTTTTTTTTATTATAATTTCCCCAATTTCATTGCATAATGGGCTTAATGGCTCCTTTGCTCTCATTTCACAAGTTGATCTTCTGTATTTTTTTGTTTTTGGATTTGAGAATCAAATTCAATTTTTCAGCTATTTTAGTTGTAATTTAGAGCTGACTGATTTGGAAGGTGGTAAATAGATCATAAATATTGTCAGCTCAATTTATTTTTGCCATTTGAGCCGCATGTAACCTGAAGTACCAGGTTATTTATCAGAATATAAAGAGCATCTTCTTTCTGTTTCATAGATAAATTGTATTTCTTGGGGCAGAGGATATATGCTTTAAAATTTAATTCAGATTGCCAAATAGCCACTCTCTAAGGAATGTCCTACTGTTTCTCTTCTCCAGCATTGACACTGCTTTTTTCTGTATAACTTTACTAACAAAAATTTTTTTTTTTGACTTTTACATTTTTAGCACTAGCAGGCATAATAAAAATCAATGTAATGTAATGTTCCCCCCACCCCTGGGGGCATCCACTGTCTTCCCCAAGCTTAATTTTTCTTAAATCTAGAAATAGTAATATATTATGAATGTATTATTGGAAAGTTTTGGTTATATCTGATCAGTAGAGTATTGTAGCTGGCACTATAGCAAGTCTTCAGTTCTGATTAATACATTTAGAATTGATTGTACAAAGTCACTTTGTTTTATTATTGCTTGTTGTCACTGCTGTGGGGTCACTTCCATTGTTGCTCAGATGTAGGTGCTCAGGTGTTTCTCAGAGCCTCTTCGGGCAGTGCATCAGCTCTACCAGGGACCATTCGCAGTCATGCTGCGACACGATGCCATGGCTGGGATTGAACCTACGGCCTCACATACAAAAGTCATGTGTTCTACATATGAATCACATCCCAGGCTCTAACAGTCATCCATAGTGATTTATTTTGTTTCTTTTATTGGTGTTTACCGTGGGTAAAATATAAGTAAAATGAACAGCAAAAAGAAATACCAAGGATTTAATGTTTCAGAGATGCCACATAATCCTATAGTGTTAATTAATCTGTGAGAACAAAAATTGTATAGCAATTAGAATTTTGTTAAGATAAAATCCTCACAAGCAAAACTAAAGTACAACATCCACTGGATGGGAAAAATATATAACCCTGACCCATACTTAAGGAAATCTGAAAAATTTCTGGATTTGTTATTTTATAAATTTATATCGTTGGAAGACTGAATTCTAAACTGTTCTCTGGCTACGGAACCAACTTAATCATTGGCAAGAACTCTATAAAGAGGAGAGTACGATGTGCATTGGAACTTTATGAAATTACATAAAGCCTTTGCAGTACAATATTTTAAATTTTAAATTTATTAACATTTAAAACATCTGTATTCTAATTTTTTTAAACTCTAAAATGATACCTATTATGTAGCTAATTATGAAAAATTGCTACTTTAGACCAGTGTTTTTCATCCTTAGACCTTATTTCCTTCGTGTGACCTCTTACCCGCTTGCAGTCCTACCAGTGGTCCCCTAGTCTCCTGTCAAAGACCTCATTTAACAGATTTTCATCAGTGTTCTCCTTGGAATATCCTGGGGCCTACAAGAGGCGATATGAATACTGGTTGAGAAAGGCAGCTCTAGACCATGTGAAAAACTGGAATAGTATGTTTAAAAAGAAAATTAAGCCTTTTCTAATCCGGCAAAGTCTTTCTTCTGTCTTGAACATGTATCTTTCTCTTCCCTCACATTTCTCTAAGTAAATTACTTTAAATAAAGCTTTTTAAAGTAAAACTTTCATTAAAAAAACAAAAAACAACTTAATTTTAGAATTTCATTTGCTTATACCAGGGAATTTCATTCGCTTATACAAAATCAAGGGTAATAAGAATTGGTTATTCTGTGATTTGACCCCAAACATACATACATACACATACACAAATATACACAAGCATCCCCCTACACACAACACACACACATTGTTTTTTTTTATAACTTTAAAAGTTGGATTGTGTACTAATAAAAATCTAGATAGCTCTTGTAATACTGAAATCTCAGACATGTGAAGTTATTTTTCTTTCTTATATTTCTTTCTGCTATTTCTTTTTTGGAGTTCTTTTGATGTTTGTTTGCATCTTGAGCCCAGACCCAGGAGTGCTCAGGCCTGGCTCTGTGTTCAGGGATCACTCCTGGCAGATCTTGGGATGCTATAGGGGGTGGCTGCATTCAAACCTGGGTGGACCATGTGCAGAGCACTTGCCTTACCTACTGTACTGTCTCTCCAAACCGATTGTTTTAAGTTCTTTTGGGGAACTGTATTATATTGCCTTCATGCTGCTTGAATAGTTACTGATAATTTTCAAAACACCAATTTTGAGTTAAGGGATTTTTGTTTTTGTTCCTTTCCCCTCCCCTTATCAGTTTTTTGAACTGCTGGGACCTGATGGACTTGAACTTATTGAGAAGCTTCTCCAGAACAGAATTACAATTGTGGATAGATTTCTAAATTCTTCAAATGATCATAAGTTGCAAGCTCTTCAAGGTAAGAAAGTATTTAGTAGTAATTATAATTTAAGGTGATTCTTTGGTTAGTGAATATTTTAATAGGATTATACCTTAATGTCCTTTGACTTATATACATATATTTTACTAATAACTTTCATTTCAAAGATGATTTGTGTTTGGGTATTGCATTCTCCCTCCCCAAATATGAATAGACGAATTTGTTTTTCAAAAAGCAAATACATATAATATATTAGTGCTTTATATTTTTGATTTGTTACAAATATTACTCATTCTCCTTCATGTTTTTTTTAATTGAATTAACAAGATAGTCTGCCAAGCAAAGTTAAAAGCAATTGAAACGACCATTATTTATGTATGAGTATTCTAGGTATACCTGGTTTCCTTTCAGTGTACCCACCTCCCTCCCCCAAGGACTGCAAAGCCTCATTCCCCCTCCTGGTCAACACTTCCCCAACCCCTTAGTTGTATAAGATCAGTTCTCCCCAGAAAACCCATTGATTTTAATTTTGTTATTGATTTCCTTTAGTGTCTTTTGATTACTGGTAGTTGTCTGGAGTTACTATAAGATTTTTTAAATTATTTTTAATTTTTAAAGGATTAAATTTAGATGTTTTGTGTAAATCTCTTGGTTTTTCAAATATATCTCACACTTATGAACTGACTTGCTCTAGCAGGACTCCCACTTGTTAAAAGAGAGCTAACAGATATTGCAGTAGCCAACTGTTTAGAAGCGTTAAATATGTTGCTGCCAGAAGAAAAGGAATGAGTTTAAATCTCTAATCTTGTACTATATGTTCTGAGAAACTGGCATTTTTCTTGGTCTCTTAAGTGTTAAATCCTTATCGTTCTTTTAAAATAATGCTAATATATATTAACAAAGAGCTCAAAATCAATCCAGTTTCATATATTTTTTAAGGAGGCAGTAGATGACTTAGTGTTGTACTTTCATTTTATTCATTTTTCTATATCACAGATTTTATTCTAGTAGGACGTCTTTTAGAGGCAAGAAACTTGTGAACAAAAATAAATAGTAAGTTTGAATTATTAAAAAAAAATTGAGTCATCACTCTGCCCTGAGTAAACCCTGCTCTTTTCAGATTGCTTTTGCTCTTTTAGTCCACCCGAGATCATTGATGTTGAAACTGCTAAGAATAATAACATACTTAACATAATTTGGAACACTTCAACAAATGGACTTTAACTTTTTCCATGAATTGTGGTAAACAAACTTACAGTTTATTTTAGTATGTATTTTTTTCTTAGAGTTTTTTAATGTGCATGTATTAAAAATATTTTTCCTTAAATTGGGAATGAAGGGGAGAGGAAATATTCATGAGAAAAAGAATCTTCAGACACATGCATCATGTCCTTATTCTTTTTTATCTTTTCATATCAAATTGTGTTAATTTACTTTAACAATTCTTTTATAAGTACAAAATTATTTTTTATTAAGATGCTTTAGTGTGACAACCATATTACTTCTTTTCTTTATTATCTCAACTCACTATCAGTGAGTATCACTTCTTGTCACATAGCTTTTTTTAGCTTTTTTATTTTTACTGACTTTGGGAGAATTGTTTTAATCCAAATGCATCCTATTTTATCTCTCTATAAGATGTGTACATCTGTCTTATAGCAGAATTTATAAGATCCTGTTATATTCTAATGTATATATTCTGTATACATCCTATTATATTCTTATAACAAAGAAGTGTACACATCCTGTGTGAGTAGGTACATTAGTACATAATGTCTTAGTCACTTTGTCATAGTTTGTTGTTAATGAATGAGTTTATTTCTGATTTCAATTATATTTCATTTCTATACCTATTTTTATTCCAGTGTCATACTGTTTTGATTACTCTGGCTTTGAAGTACAGTTTGAAATCAGGAAGCATACCTTTATTCTTTTTTTCCCCCAGTTTTGATTTGGGTACTTAGTATTTTTTTTTTTTTTTTTGCTTAATAGAAATTTTATAAATTTTTTGTTCTAATTCTTTGAAGAATTCAGTTGAGATCTTTATAGGTATTTCATTAAAATAGCTTTCAGTAATTTTTGCATCAGGTAAGATGTTTATTGCATCAGGTAAGATGACTAGCTTTTAACAATGTTTTTTAAAATCTCTGAGCACAGAATAGCTCAGATTTTTGTTTTTTTGTGACTCAAATTTTTGTTTCTTGTGACTCTTTAAATTTCTTTCAACAGTGTTCTTATGGGTTTCAAATACAGTATTTTAATTTATTCACATTCTCCTTGATTAAATTCATTCCTAGGTATTTTATTACTTGTGATTGATTGCAAATGAAATTGCTTTCACAGTTTCTTTTTCTGTAGATCATTGCTTCTTTTTAAATACACAATTTTTTTATATTGACCTTTGTACTTTTTACAACTTCACTTACAACTTTTGTAAAATATTACTCTTTTTCATAGTTTTTTTTTGTGGAGTCTTTATAGACTTTTCCTTGTACAATCTGTTGGTTATAGAGAAGAATAATTTTATTTCTTTCTAATTTAAATACCCTTTTTTCTTGCCTAATTCTCTGGCAAGGACTTGTAATTTGATGTTAAATAACATTGATAGATTTATTTGTTTTATTTCTAATTTCCAGATTATATATGGAAATTATATGTTTTCTTCATTTTCTAATATTGGAATTTTTGTTTATTGTAAACTTAGTTTTACAATAGATGTGTAAAACTTTCTTAGAAGATGTATAGAACTTTCTTTGAAAAACACTTTTTAAAAATATTATAAAATATACTCCTAATGTAGTTTAGATTATATCTTCTATTTTTATTTTGAGATGCAGTAAATATTTTTCACTTCTTTTTGAGACTTAAGAAGCCATTATACTCAGATGTGATTGAGAGTTTATATCTTATTAGAAAACATTATATAGTGACAAATGAAGTTTTGACTTGGAATGAATTAGACAGTTCCCTCATCAGACTTCCTTTCCTTGTTGTCTATTGGATTTTAGAATCTGATAAAATAACTTACACTGTGCTCCTTCAGTGTATAGGCCAAGTTTCATTATACTTTGTCTTTGTAGCCTAATAACAGTGCCTTTGGTAGGTATTCAAAACAACTAATGTGCATTATTGATTTATCTGAAGAACAATCCTTTTGATTTCTTTAGAACTGCAGTGAGCCAGGTTACTATTACTTGGGAAGAATTAATTAAATATAAAAGTTACTCCTTTTGGAAGAAAAATTTTTTATAGTGAATTATTTTTAAAATATTGAGTTGGCCAAATCCCAGTTCTAATTTGTATTTTCTAACTATTGAATTTGAGTAACTTGATTATTCTAGAGACTTTTTTTGGTTTTCAATAGAAAACGTGTAAAAATTGTTCATTTTCCTGAGCCAGTCTTTCTTTATATGGCCTAAGTTAATGTTAACATATTTTATGCTAGGTATAAATACACATTATATACATGTAATTGACATATCCAATTAAATAGAGCAAGGTCTATTGCCCTAGAAAATTTGCCCAATATGGAAATAGTATTTTCTTAATAGGAAATGCTAATGAATAATGTCAACATATTTATTGAATTATGCAAGCAAATTATTTCAGAATATAGAATTAAATTTGTAGGTTCCTGATGTTTAATCTAATAATTTTATAATGTGGAATTAGGATGTAGCGTAGTGTAGAATGTATGTCCTTGTGTGTATGATTCCTGACACTACATAAAAGCAAGAATTTATAATATTAGTAAAATTAAACTTTATTCCATAGAAAGACAATATAAGCCAACTTTTTCAGATACATTGGATTGTCTATGGGCCAGGGAAGTAGCTCAGTAGGTGGGAGTGCCTGATTTGTGTGTAGAAGGCCTAGGTTTGATTCCTAATGGTACAGAGTTCCCCCCCCCCCCGCCCCCTGCAACCACCACCACCACCACCAGTTCTCTTGTTGAGATTTACAGTTTAATGTGCTAGTTTTAAAAAAGGAAAAACTTTAGATCATGATGAGGATTTTGGTGAGAGGAAAATGATTTTTGTAAAGGTTAAGCCACTTTTAAAAATCGTACAACATGTTGTTTCTCATATTCCTAGACAACTGCAAAAAAATTTTAGGAGAAAATGCTAAACCTAATTATGGTTGTCAAGTCACTATTCAGTCTGAACAAGAAAAGCAGTTAATGAAACAATATCGCCGCGAAGAAAAAAGAAATGCCAGGCGAGAAAAAAAGGCTGGTGAGGATGGAGAAATTTCAGAAGGACTTACATGCTTTGATCCAAAGGAATTGCGGATACAAAGGTAATAAAAACCAAAAGCTGAAAATGCTTGTGTAGTAATTGCTGCTTTTATGTATCATTATCATTTTCAGGTTTAGTTTTAGCAATTTAGATGATTTTTACTTCTAGTCAGGTTTTCTTATAAGAATAGAATTTTGTTGTATAAAAACCTAATTTTCTGGAATAAGAAAGCAACAATCTGCTTAATTAGAATATTCTTAGTTGCACTCACATAGTGAGAGATTTAGATTATAGAGGTAAACTATTTTCAGGTGTTGTGCACATATCACTAAGTAAAAATTTATGAAACCATACAAATTCATTTGAGACTTTTTATTGTCTTTCCGAGCTTAATGAATACTTTCTTCTTTGTTGTTTTTTAGAATTAGAAAGGAGGAAAGTGAAATGAAAGCATTATTCTGCTTGGCTTTTAAATACTAAAATAAAAATCCTTTTCTCTCTTTTTTTGGGTGGGAGACATTCCCAGTTGTATTCAGGGCTTACTCTCCTGGCTCTATGATCAGAGATCATTCCTGGTGGGCTCAGGAGATTAGATGGGGTGCTGAGAATCGAACCTGGGTTGACTGCCCACTGTACTGTTACTCTGGCATGTAAAATGCATTTGGAAAGAAAGTAATTATATTTTATTAAACATATTTGAATAGTGAAAAGAATTATAAATAAAGAACATTAAGTTCATATGGTGGTATAATCTTGAAATAATGTCTTAAAAAGTATCCAGTTCTATCTGGTTATCCACAATACTTGAAAATGGTTAGTATCTTCATTCTTGTTATTTAATTTCTTCTGAAATGTAATGGAAAACTATCTGAAGTTGTTGTAGTTCCTTATTTTATTTATTTTTGTTTTCCTTTTGTTCCTTGCTCCACACCCAGCTGTGCTCAGGGCTTGCTCCTGGCTTTGTGCCTAGGGATCAATCCTAGCAATTCTCAGGGACTACATTTAGGTGGTGCCAGGGATCCAACCTGCCTTAACATGTTGTACTATCTTTTGGGTCCTATGGTTCTTTATTTTAATATATTCTTTCCTTTTCAAGAAGATATTTTAGATTTTATCTATTTTTCTCCTATTTATAGAGAGCAAGCTCTTCTCAATGCAAGAAGTGCTCCAATTCTTAGCAGGCAGAGAGACCTGGATGTTGAAAAAATACGTTATCCGCATGTCTATGATTCTCAGGCTGAAGCTATGAAAACATCAGCATTCATTGCTGGTGCTAAGGTATGCCATTTGTATAGGATCACTTTTGTTTGTACAATCTGTATATCATGAGGAAATGCTTCATAACTTGTATTTCCTTCTTTGTGGGGGACAGACACACCCAGCAGTGCTCAGGACTTACTCCTAACTCTGTGCTCTGGGATCACTCCTGGTGATACTTTGGGGACCATGTATAGTCCTGGGGATAGAACAAGAGTCAGCTGCACGCAAGGCAAAAGCGCCTTACACGTTGTTCTATTTCTATAGCATATCCTTATTTTCTTTGTGCCTTTATTTTGTGTGAACTATGCTATACAAAAATAAATTTTTCAAATATTGGTGGAAATAAGACATTGTAGTGTAGCATGGTCAGTAGGTATTCAGAAAATGTTTTTCTGGAGAGATAGCACAGCAGAAGGGCATTTGCCTTGCACACAGCCAGCCCGACAGAACCGAGTTCGGTTCCTCTGCCCCTCTCGGAGAGCCCAGCAAACTACCAAGAGTATCTCTTCCGTGCGGCAAAGCCTGGCAGGCTACTCCTGACGTATTCAGTATGCCAAACACAGTAACAAGAAGTCTCACAATGGAGACATTACTGGGCCTGCTCGAGCAAATCGGAGAACAACGGGAGGACCATGGTACCGTGCTATTATGCCACTTGCATATTTGAGTTTAAGAAATTGCATCACTCTTTGATAGAACTTTACATTGAATATTGCTCATTTTTCTTAGCTAGATCATCACATTTTGATGGGAATTTACATTGTATATTGCTCATTTTCCTTAGCTAGATGAGTGAGTTGTCTTCAGAAATACCATCTAATTGATTTATACTTTAAGGTTCATCAGTATAATATGGTTCATTGTCTTCAGAATTACCATCTAATTGATTTATACTTTAAGGTTCATCAGTTTTGATATGGTTCATACATTATATGAAATATGTGATACGAGGATATTTTATGTTTATGTGGTCTTAGTTTTTTATTGTTTTGTTTAGACTTTTTTCCCTTAGAAAGATAAATTAATTATTGTGTTACATAAGAAAACACAAAGAAGTATTCTTTCTGATTCTCTCTCTCTCTCTCTCTCTCTCTCTCTCTCTCTCTCTCGCGCACGCGCACACACACACACACACACACACACACACACACACACACACTCTCCCCCTCACTCCCTCCCTCTCTCTCTTCTTGGTTTTTGGGGGACACCCAGCGTGCTCAGAGTTGACTCCTGGCTCTATGCTCAGGTATCAGTCCTATTGGGGATCAGAGAACCATATGATATGCATGAGTTCAAACCCAGGTCATCTACATAGGAGGCAAACACCCTACCTACTGTACTATCATTCTGACCCTAACTGGTTTTCTCTATAATTAAAGAATCTTTATCTTGAAGCAGTTGCTTTATTTTTTTAATCTCCTTAAATTTTAATTTTTGTTGTTTATAGATGATTTTACCAGAAGGAATTCAAAGGGAGAATAACAAGATATATGAGGAAGTAAAGATTCCCTACAGTGAACCAATGCCAATTGGTTTTGAAGAAAAACCAGTTTTTATTCAAGACTTAGATGAGGTGAGAATGTTTTATGAATGTTTTTGATTTGGAAAAGTTATGTTTTAAAATTAGAAGCTCACTAATGCAGTAAAAAATACATGTAGTTTGATATTAAAAACAACTTAAATTATTTAAAATACATATATGTCTTATTTTAGGCATTTTTGTGTATATTTATATTTCCATAATTTTATGTTTATTTTGGTTATTTCTGTTAATATTTGATTTATCCTTTGCAAGCAGACTTAAGTAAAATGTTTGTCCAAATAACAGCATAAAAATGTAATAGAGAGTTTACATTATGTTTTAGTTTTCTCTTATAAAATTAATACTTGGGCAATTACATATTTAAATGCAATGTTCCATTATGTATAAGTACACAGATGACCTATAGTGATCTCAGTTTGGGTACTGAATTTATCAGGTATCATAAACATGCATAATAATGTAAAGCTCAGGAGAAAATGGTATTGTTCACAGCCAGAATGTTAGTATGGTAGATATTTCTAAATGAGTTGGATCATTTTTATATAAAGTAGGATATATATGTATCAGGGAAAGTGCTCTTGAAATTGATGGCACCTTTCTCTTTTCACTGAAATCATAATTGCATGTCTTCCTGAGAGTCCTACCAAACAAGCTAAAATGCTTTTTCTGTCCTTTCCCTGACAGAATGTCATACCAGATAAATTTTCTTGTCGTCTTCTCTTCTTAAATCACTTTTATAATTTTATTTAAAAGATATGGAGAATTTTCAAATTTTAAAATGTGCAGAAATGGTATTAATACTGTTAAATGGGTTTTATACTTTCTTGCAAAGAGTAATTTGGAAAGTTTATCTGGCTTTCAAATATTAGTCAGAACTTGCTCTGAGTTAGGAAAGTCAAAGTCAAAGCCAGTTTTAGCTAATGAAGTCCACTAATTGGAATTCCCAAGACATTGAAAAAGAACAAAAGCTTCCAATATACACAGTTGGATACAGAGATGTAAATCATCAAATCTTTTACTCCATCCTTATCTCACATTCTCTCCATTTCTATCTCTTTATTTCCTTCTCATTTCTTTCATCCTAATATTTTCACCTCCATGTATGTGTAAGCTCCTCTCAGTTTCTCTGGTTTTTTCATCCCCTTATACCTAGATTGGTTTTCTTAATATAAGGATGGGGAAATGTAGACTGCAATTTCAAATACAATCTGTTTTACCTTACCCTAATGATTTTTCCCACAGTTTTTTTGTGAGGGAAAAAAAATGTCTTGGGTGAACTCTGGTCTTATCTTCCCACTCCTCCCCTCCCCTTCCTTCTCTTCCTCTCTCCTTCACTTCCCCTCCCCTCACCTTTCTTTCCCTTCTCTCCCCTCCCTTCCCTGCCAAGAGCATGAGTTAAGTGCTAGCTTGAATATAAATAATATTTGGTTTTGAGAGGTGATAAAGAGGGAACTATATAATGTTTCATTTGAGAAATGAAGAAAAGTTGAGCCTTAAAAAATGAAATCTGGGGTTGGAGCGATAGCACAGTGGGTAGGGTGTTTGCCTTGCATGCGGCTGACTCAAGTTCGATCCCCAGCATCCCATATCGTCCCTGAGCACTGTCAGGAGTAATTCCTGAGTGCAGAGGTATGAGTAACCCCTGAGCATCGCCAGGTGTGACCCCCCCCCCCCCCATAAAAAGGCAAAAAAAAAAAATGAAATCTAAGGAATTTGAGGCTTTCAGTTTCTGCAGCTTCTTGTATTTCATGCTAGTAGGCTAGTTTCTGGGTAAAATAATCTGAAGTTTCTCAAAAGACTGTGCATCTCCTTGGGAGTAACTGCTGAAATCAGGATGTGTTATGGAGGGAAGGGTGTGTTGCAGAATAGAGGACATGCTGGCCTGTTCACTAAATAAACCTTCATGGAGATGAAGGTTATGGACATTGGATATATCCAGGGGGACAAAGTGGTTGGAATACTTCCCATAGTATATTCCATGCTCTACGAAACAACCTGTGACCTTTCGAACACAGGTATTTCCAGGTTTAGCATGAAAGCTGCACATGGAGAATGAAAAAGACTTAAAAATCTGTACATGATGGACTTTAAGAACCTTGCTGAGAGAGTTAGTTATGGGCAATACTCTTTTTAAAAAAAAAAGATAGAAAAGTGAAAAGCAGATTCTTTAATTTTTAGGGAAATGGTAATTTGGTTGCAGTGTCAAGCTGAAGACTAAGAGAATTGCTTCACGGGGTAATGCTATGTACCCAAATTAAGAAAGAGGCATCTGTCTATAAAATTGACCGGGGGCTAATATAGCTACAAGTATGTATAAATTATGGTTACTGCTTAAATGGGGAGGGATAAAGTAGAAGGAAGATTCTAAAATGTAATGTAAGTTACATCCTAGAGCAAATGGCCATGTCATTTGTTAGGTGAAAATTAGGAGAAAGAATTGGTTCCATGAGAAACTCTGCTTCTGTTTGATTATATGTCATGTTTTCATCACTTTCTACTACTATAAAGCAAACATAAGAAAATAAATATATACATGCACACATGTATATTCTATATCTAAACACATAGAAATCCCACAGTACAGTTGCTGTTTTTGTGATCTTGGTATTTTGTTGCCGCTGCTGTTTGCCTGTACATGGAATTGAGCACTGTGGGTTTTACAAAGTCTCTGCTTTACCATCTGAGTTACCGCCCTGTTTACCATTGGCAATTTTTGTGAGGTATCATTCAATATATCTAAACGTTGACAGAAGTTTTTTATGCTTGTACACATGGCCATTACCACTGATGCTTTTGAGCAATCCAGATCTCCATCTGTTACTTGTTTCTTATAGTATAGGTCTGCTGCAACTGAATTGTTTCTGTTTCATAGGTCTGAAAGAGATTTCATTTTGCCTTTATAATTGAAAGATATTCTGTTTTTGATTTCAAGATTGACAATTTCACCCCGGTAATTATGACGTGGTGACAAAGATCAAGATGGAAATGTTTGATTCAACCTAGATCTCTGCTACCATTGCTTATTGCTGTTTTCTTTAGTTGTTTTTTTTTTGTTGTTGTTTGATTTTTAACTTGATATTAGTTGAGCATCTTAGACAGGATTTGCAGTTCTCTTCAGATATGGGTGGCACTGGGCATTAAACTCATGCCCTCAGGCTTGCAAAGCAGATGCTTCTATCCATTGAGCTATTTACCACCCTCTTTTTCTTTCTCCTCCTTCTCCTTCCTTCTTCCTTCAGGTTCCTGTTAGCATATCCAACATTGCTGTTTTCATCACACAGTGCTCTCAGTGGTGAGGACATCTCAGTGTCATTTGGCATGTGGGGGCTATGTGGTAGTCCAGATAAAACCCAGAGACTCAAAGTACAAGGCAAATGTTCTACCATTCGAGTAACATCCTCAACCTTGTCATTAACTATGGTTTATGTCTTTATTTTCACAATGTATCTAAAGTTTCTTAGGCAGTTCAAAGCAGCATTTTATCTAGGACTATTTCTACCTTACTACTTCTGAGTAATGTACCCAACTCCCAATTAATTAAAAGGTTTTCTATCATGGTTGGTGAAGAGAGGAGTCATTCCCAACCTTAAGTGGTAAGGTTTGAATTTGCTTCAAATGATACGCCTCTTGTGCAACTCATTCTCACCTGAAGAATTGAAGCAGTCTACCCATCTCTGATTTACTAGCACTTTCTATCACTGTTGTCTATCTGTCTGCTTGTCTGCTTGTATGTCTGTCTGTCTGTCTGTCTGTCTCTCTCTCTCTCTCTCTCTCTCTCTCTCACACACACACACACACACACACACACACATTATTTTTGCAACCAAAATCTCCTTTAGTTTATGAAGATGATGAAATTCTGAATTATTGTTCCATTAAACAAAAAATGCCCTTGCAGTTATCTTCAGTGTTTATTTGTGAATTGTACTTTTCTTTGTGAAGCAAAAACAGGAGATACATCTGGAAATAGGGAATTATAAGAAGTTAAAAGGAGTGTTATTTTTGCATCTGTCTGAGTGAGAATACAAACTAATTTTATTCTAAGGTCTTTATCAAAGGAAGGAAAATGTTTTGTTTTAAAAAAAAGGTAAAGTAGAAAGTTTATTGGAAAGTAGAAGAGGAAGGAAAAGGAACTCCCTAGGTGGGAGAAACTAGTATAGGACTAAGTTCAGAAAATTTTCTATTTTCAGATTTATATACTGGAACAATAAGGTCTATACCCTGATGTAAGATAAGAAAAAAAAAAAGGATTTGAGCCCACCTTGCTTTTTTCCCAATTCCATCCACAACAATGTGTCTCTCTGGGTGGCTTCCCCACTCTCCCTCTTTTCCAGAGACTTGGCAATGCCTGGAGAGACTCTTGGTTGTCCCAGCTGCTGGCATTTAGTGGCCATGAATGCTTCTCTTAGTGGAGAATGACTAGAATAGAAGTAATGC
Organism: Sorex fumeus; assembly: GCF_029834395.1. Classification (NCBI taxonomy): domain Eukaryota; kingdom Metazoa; phylum Chordata; class Mammalia; order Eulipotyphla; family Soricidae; genus Sorex; species Sorex fumeus. The sequence goes on along the minus strand of NW_026606111.1, from coordinate 18,975,502 downwards.
CAGGATTGAGGAACCCCCCTGAGGACAGAACTGTCCGTCAGAATTTTATAGCTTCCAGAGTTAGAAACCTAGAACAGATGTTTTCTTTTTCTCTCTTCTAAGCATTGAGTTGATGTAAAAATGCTGCATAATAAGGTTATTGTTCCCTAATTTCTCTGATATCGTTGTCAATTATTTTACTTTTATCTTTTTTTGTTATTTTTTGTTTGTTTTTGAAGGAAGTTCTTGTAATTTTGAAGAGGGTTCTTCCACTTGATGCTTATTTCTGGGACTCCTTCCCAGAAATTTTCAGCCAGCTAGACCAGTGGTTTAGTACAAGGCGCTGAGGTTGCTGCTCATGTGGGTCCTGTTATTCCGGCGGTTACCTGTGTGAGGGTGAAACTAATGCCGTGACAAGCAGCAGCTAACATTAAGTCTCAACTAGGCCTCAGTTTCTGTTTCTTTGGAGCAGGACTTGCAGTTTCTGGTAAACTCCCAGTTGAGTAATTTGCCAAGATAAGGAATTGAGCAGTTAGGTCTGGGTAGTCATGAAGGGTCCTCCTTAGAGAAACTTTTATTAACCATTGCCTAATTGCTGACCACCATTGTAATAGGGCCAATGCTAAAAACAGACCAGTATATAAATTACTTCTTAACTCTGAACCCTATATAAACTGCTTGTGATTTGGAGTCGGGGTCCTTGCCAAGACTCCACTGCATTGGATGAGACTTGGACCCTACCTCGAGCTAGCGATGTCTTGGGCTAGTAATAAAGTTCCTTTGCTTTTGCATTACCATGTGCAGACTCAGTCTCTCCACAATTGGGGATCTGAAACTTGGGCACAACACCTGGGCCACCTTTAGCAGTGATCTGGGCCTTCAGGTCTGCACCCTGAGATACATGGAGGACCATGCATTGCCTCAACTCAAATCCAGTTGGCCACATGCAAGGAAATTCTTTAGCCCCTGTACTTTCTCTTGAACTTTTTGTATTACTTTTTATACCAAATATTATTATTGTCATTATTATTTTGCAGTCAGTAGATATTTGGATTTAGCTATATATTTCGCTCTTTTTTTACTTTCGTTCAGTACTTTCAGATTTTGTGGTTTTTGCATTGCCTGAAATTTCCCTTATTAGAATCTGATGGTTGCAAAATTCTCTTAATTATCTCTTAATTTTTCTTGTTAAGCCAAAATGCCTTTATTTTACCATAATTTTTGGAAAGTATTTTTGCTGTAATAAAATTCTACATTAACAGTTATTTTCTCTTGCCACATTAAAGGTATTATTTTACCATCTTCTGTTCTTTATGTTTACTTTTGAGAAGTCTACAATCAGCCTAATTGTGATTTAGTTATATGGTTAAAATTTTCTCTCTGACTTGCATAATGAAAATAGTGAAAATCTTTAAAATCTTCCCTTTCTCTTGAAATTTTCCAGTTTTCCCTTCTGTTTTTTGATGTTACATTCGAACTGCTTTTACTTTTTTTTTTCCTGTTGTCTGTTTAAGGTCATGACCAAAAGAAGTAAGAAAGAAAAAAAGCACTACTTGTGCTTTTTGTACAACATTTTCATTTACTTGTAACTGCAAATATTGTTATGTGATATTATAAATTAAGATTAAAAAAAACTATTAGGTGTTTCCTTTGTACTCAGTGAACTTACAACATGGTTGGGAGAATAAGAAGGCATGAGTGTTTAATATTTGCCATCAGTTTACTAGGGAATGTACTTCTTATAAAATCAGTAGTGTGATTTAGTGTGATCTCTAATAAACAGCTGAGACACCAGTGCAGGCAGGCTTTAGCTGTTGATGTGGATTTCATGGAGAACATGACACTTGCTCTGACCTAGGGAAATAGGGCTTTATCCAAATAGTGAGAGTGAATTTAATAATTTTATGTGTATGTATATTATATATGTATATGTTTTGATATGGTGAATATATGTTCTCATATATATGACATATGTCATATAGAAATAGTTCTCGATTTTGTGTTGAAAAATGTGTCAACCTGTGTAAAATATTGAGTTTGCATCTTGTCCCTAGTTTTCAGTTTTGTTTCTAGTTTTTGTTTTGTTTTTTATTGCCATACCCAGCTATATGGCCGCAAAACCCACACAGCTTATTTATGGTTCTGCTTAGGGATCACTCCTGGCAGTGCTTGGGGGACCATACGTTGTGCCAGAGATTGAAACCAATGAACTATCTGTCTGTCCTATTCTATAACTTCTTCTATAGAAACTTTAATACTATTTAAAAAAAAAACTTGTTCACCTTCAGGAGAGGTACTGTTTTGTGGTTCTAGAATTGTTTAAAATATTATTATAGAAGCTGTAGTGAGAAACTGAAATGCTCAGTTTAAAAATATTTGGGGATTTCGATGTAGTGAGCCAGCTAAGTGTGAGAAGCAGGCTTTTGATATTATCTTTGGTTTTGGTATTAAATAAGTGCTTAATATGTAAAATTTGCTCCATTGGATAAGCTTTGATATAAAGTTAGAAACAGAAAAATTTTATTATTTGTGACTCCTAGGAATTAAAGTACTTGATTAAAAAGCCATGTTTATTTTTTATGAAAATTCACCATAGTTAAAATATTTGACCTAGTAGATCTTCTTTGAGGGAAATACTATCACTATTTTTCCCTTCTTAAGAAAATTTTTTTTTCTCTATCCCCTGAACTTTTTCTGGATTGCAATAGACTTCATACTCTACTGGGAACACTTGCAAACAGCGAACTCAGAAAAGGGCACCAGCTGCTTGGGAAAAGCTCACTGTGCTAGTGAGAGAGTTGTAACAAGCATCTGCCTCCAGCTAGGCGTGCACTAACAAAATAAGCTGCTTTTTTGACACTATATTCTATTGATTTTCGAGTATCACAGGAAATTAGCAGTATGTATGGGTTGATTATCACTTGCTATCTAGAGCTCCTGATCAATGCCCAACATTATACTTGGAGCAGTGGTGCTTACAAAGACGTTTAGAATTATGATTCTGCCAGAAGGAATTTGCTATTTGTTCAGGACATCAAGCTGCTTTTGAATTTACTTATTCTTCTCCGTTCCTACATTTTGCGACATGACCCAAGTTCCAAGTTCCATAGTACCACCATGCTTCATTTTCCTTATCATATTACTTGTTTTGCTGATTGTATGAATATATATATATATATATATATATATATATATATATATATATAACCGACACGTACGTGTAACAACTCTGGGGTGCATTTCAGGTAGTCAGCCTGAGTGTTCTGGGCTCTCGGATGTGACTGTGGTGGTAATACACACAGTTGTGATGCCCCAGGCCCTCGGTTGGTTGCTGAAACTGTGACCTTTAATCACGGCCAGAGTTAGCCCCTAGAACTAACAGTACATGTCTAATAGACACGTGCTCATCTATGAGCAAATTGTTTCTTCAGTTAATTTAAGTTAATTTGAGGGCTATCTCTTTATGTCTAATTTTGAGAGATATTTTTAATCTTATTAAGTTAAACTGTTTCATTATGATGCTTACACATTTCTAGAAGATGAATATTGAAGTCATGTATAAAATAGCTTTAAACTACTAAAGACAACACAGAAGAACTAATAACTAAGAACTAACTAACCCAGAAGTTGCCAGGGCTTACCCTATGCTCAGGGATCACTCCTGTGCTCAGGTTAGCGCGTGCAACGCAGCAAGAGCACTACCCACTGTGCTGTCTCTCCAGTCCCAAGAACTAGTTTGTTCAACATGGTGCGTCTCATTAACCAGTTTATATTACATTTTTTAGCTTATGCCCTGACATCAAGTTTAGCAGGAACAACTTTAAACTTGATCTAGCAGTGTAGTATGAAACAGTGAGTAGAAGCACACGCATTCCCTTGCCTTCTATTTATATTGAAAAGGTTTGCTATCTCACCTGATGGTGCTCAGGAGCTGTTCCTGCTCTGTGGTTAGGAGCAACACCTGGCGTTTCTCAGGGGACCATATGCAGCATAGAGTTCAAGCTAACGTCAGCTGCATGCAAACAAGCACTTTATCTCTGTCTCTTGGGCTCTTCCATGCTTTTTGTTGTTGTTTTGTTTTTTATTTTTTGGACACTCATTCTGCTGTGCTCGGCTCTTACTTATGACTCTTTGCCTCAGGGCTTACTCCTGGCTGGTTTAGGGTACATTATAGGGTGCCAGGGTTTGAACCCAGGTTGGCTGCATGCAAGACAAGTTCCCTACCCACTGTACTATCTCTCTGGCCCCCTCTTCCTTGTTTTTTTATGTTCTTAACAAGCTCTTACATTCTTGATGAATTTCAGAGTTGTAGAAAATAAACACTTTATAAATTTGGGGTAATTTCCCCTGTATCAAAGAAAGTTAAAATATAAAGAAACCTCAATGACTTACTAAGCATTTTATATGGTAGCATACTTTATGACATAATGCTTTCTTACCTTAAATGTTTTGCTTGACCTCTTAAATCTTCACATACTTTAAAGGAAGTTTGAACCAAACGTGTGTGTATATATATATATATATATATATATATATATATATATAACTGTCCTCCCATTGTTCATCGATTTGTTTGAGCGGGCACCAGTAATGTCTCCATTGTGAGACTTGTTACTGTTTTTGGCATATCGAATACATCACGGTTAGCTTGCCAAGCTTTGCTGTGTGGATGCAATACTCTCGGTAGCTTGCTAGGCACTCCTCAGGGGCGGAGGAGTCGAACCCGGGTCGGTCCGGGTCAGCTGCGTGCAAGGCAAGCAGGCAGGCTCCTGTGACTAGAGTAGGCGTGGAAAGTTAGGAATGAGTTCTCAGTCTTGTTTGTACTTGATAATCACTCAGACTGTTTAGGTACACACAGATGAGTATTTCCCTACCCTACACAAATGTATTAAAATTCAAGGATTACATTCTGAAAAAAAATTTTGTTTGTTTTTGAGCCACACCTGGCTGTGGATTACTCCTTGAATCTCTGCACTCCAGGATCACTCCTGGTTGGCTTGGGGGACCATATGACGTGCCAGGGATGGAACCAGGATCGGCCATGTCCGAGTGCCCTACCTTCTGTTCTATGTCACCAGCCCCAAATTTGCTATCCAGCCATTTTTCCCTGGCTATTGCATGAAGAATGTGTTCTCAAAACATTGGCTTCTTCAGTATACATTTGGTTGAACTCACCAAAGATTTTTGTTTGTTTGTTTTGAGGCCTACACCTGGCAGTGCTCAGGGATTGTTCCTGGCTCTATGCTCAGGGATCATTCCTGGTGGACTTGGGGGACCATATGAGGTGCTGAGGATTGAACCCGGGTCAGCCATGTGCCCTCCCTGCTGTAATATCGATAGGGCTCTTCCAAGCAGTCTTTGACTAGGCACACCCCATGTTCTTTCAAATGGTGGTAGGTTCAGTGTATTTGGAACTCTTCTGTTTGAACTTTAGGTCTTATGATAGGGAAACAAACTCTAAGTCACTTTAGTGCTTGTTTCTCTGCTAAATGCATAATTCTTAAGTCATCACTTTTATGGAAATAGATTGCATTGAAAATAATAGAACATTTAAAGGCTACAGGTTAAGTTGGTATCTTTAAATTTCTGAACTTCCATTATAAGTATTATGTATGTTGTTGAACATTGATGCATATATATGTGTGTGTGTGTGTGTGTGTTGTGTATTGTACTAATCATTATAAATATGCCCTTAATTCTTTAATTTATACAGTACATGTTTTTTCTATGCTGTTGTTATGGTAAATGACTTCTTTAACAGGAGGGACTATACCTAGTGAGTGATGCTTGGGGGCTACTGCTGACTGGGTATTCACTCCTGGCAGTACTGATATGTGGTGCTGGGGTTTGAAACAGGGTTGCAGCATGCAAGACATGCACTGTAACCCATGTACAATCTCCAACTCAACTTGAACTTGTAAGCTTTTCAAATAGTGTTAGTTTAAATAAAAATGGAAATTTTTTTAACTGCAAAGCAATTCATTTCTGGATTCTATTAATAATGAAATTTTCCATCTTTTAAGAGATGGCTGTTTCGAATGACATCCTTCCTTTAATTAATTTTGGAAAGTTTAATATGACACATACTATAAAAAATTTTAAATTAGAAAATTATGGCTTTAATTAACATCTGTAACACTTTGTAACCCTGATCAATAAAGTGCTGAGTTATATTCCCTCTTTTAAAATTCCAAGTAAGCGAGTGGAAGTAATTTAAAGGTTAAAGTCAACGCTAAAATAATTTATTAACTGCAAATATCAGCCAAGAAAGTGAAAATGACATTTCTTTTGTAGGATTCAACAGAATTTGACAGACACTCTTTTCTGTTTATTTTATTGCTGTGGTTAGAATGAGGTATAGCTATTTATTTAGAAGACAGGTCCCAGAATTTGTATGAAGGTACAAATTGTATGATCATAATACTAGTTAAACATGTTGTCTAATATTTTTAGGGTAGCACTATAGCACTGTTCTCCCATTGTTCATCGATTTGCTCCAGTGGGTCTAGTAACATTTTGAGACTTGTTGTTACTTTGTTTCTCATATTGAATACGTCACAGGTAGCTTGCCAGGTTTTGCCATGCGGGCGAGATATTCTCGGTAGCTTGCCAGGCTCTCCAAGAGGGGTAGAGGAATCAACCGAGTCAGCCGTGTGCAAGGCAAACACCCTACTAGCTGTGCTATCACTCCAGCCCATTTTTTAGGATACATTACTTAATGATTTCCAGAGGGATTATTGTAATGTATACACTTTAGTTTATTAACCTCCTTGTGAAAATGGTATGTTAATTTCATTGAAAAATGCCAGATTCTAAGTCTGCAGTTTTATTTCTGCTTTATATCTCTGAAGTTTGTATACTTAATTACACTATCAATTTTGTGGAACCTGCCATCATTCTGGCAAAATCAAACCCAGCTGAAGTCCAAGCATGCCCTTTATTCCTCTTGTTTACCATGAATGTTGATGCTTTGAGGTTTTTCTGAGTAACATCTGAGGTGTTGTCAGATGTTCAGAGTTCACTGTGTGCTGGTAGAAACACTAATGTGTTATAGCTTTCAAAAATGACATTTGTTAGAATTGTGTAGCCAAGCTTTTGTCTTTTAAAATTCTTCTCTTGAGACCATTTTCTTCCATTTTACTCATCATTGAAATCTTAGCTCTGACTCGGAAACAAGAAAGGTGCCCTCACCTTCTTCACTGAGAATAATATGCCTTTCTCTCATTATATCTGAAATTTTCATTAAACATGGTACTACTGATTTTTGTTTTTCTCTCAAAGGGCAGTAATCAATTCTTGTTTATTATTTTGTCATTTGGTAATGGTGTATGTTTAAAATGCCCAACAATGTGTTTATTTTTTTATTTTGTTGTTGTTATGATGGACCATTTTGAGTATAAGAATTTCCAGGAATTTATGAGCATATTGAGTACTTTTGGATATTATTTTAAATGGTGTAAATGTATTCAGTTAAATAATAGGATTATGAATTATGCATTGAGACATCTTATTGCTTTTTTACAAATGTAATGAAATGTGGTTCACTTTCATTAAAAACAGTAACTAACTTATTTGATTTGCACAAGATCTGACAATCGCTCTTCTTTCAAAGATTTAATAGTAGATTACTCTCCTGAGTTCTTTTGTGGCAAAGAATTCATTTCCTCCACCTAGTTTGTCTGGTTCAAAATGAGTTATTGTTATAAAACATTAAAATACATGACTTTTCGGTAAAGAAAACTACAGTGACCGCAGACTCTACTTGTCTCTGAATAAACAGACTAGTAATTTTTCAGCACATTTTTCAAGTGGCAGTGCAAACAGAAATTTGGTGTTTTGTAAAGAAGTAAGACTTTTATATAACATTATTAAAAGGACTCAGTTACTCTTGATAAGCATAAGAGGTCTAGGAATTTATATCTATAAACTAAACTTAATTTTAATATTTAAAGCAGTATGAATGTAGGTTTTCTTTAATTTGTTTATTCTAAAGATTTTCTAAAAAGATAAGCATATTTATTGTATTGTTTATAAATCTGTTGACAACAAAAAATGTTACCTAAAATGCAGATTATGGGGCCAGAGGGATAGTACAATGGGCAGGATTTATGCCTTGCACACAGCAAATCCAGATTCTATCTTCAGCCACTGATGTGGTCCCCCAGGCCCCGCCAAAAGTGAGCACAGAGCACAGAGTCCCCTGAGCACAGAGCCAGGACTAAGTCCTGAGCACCGCCATATGTGGCCCAAAAACAAAACAAAAAAGGTTCTAAAATTATGATTCAGTAAGTAAAACTTCCTTACTAATCCTGGCTACACTTGAATAAGCTTGATATATCTTTTTTATAATTTTGTTATATTAGCAAATTCTAATTAGTTTTTACTCTTCTATGGCATCCTTTTTGTTCTCCTTTCAAACCAACTTCCCCATAAACATATGTATTTATATTTCTCATTTTCTTTAAAACCCTCACACTCTGAAAATATGTTACGAATTACTTGCTGATCTCTTAGGAGTATTCAATTTATATCTTTTTTTCTTGGTATAGATGAAGTTTTAGCAAACATCTTTGTGCTTGTTTATCTTGTGCATTTTCTGTAATTTGAGCAAATTTTTGAAGTAAAATGTTTAGCCTAAATGATGTACAGATTCATTGTTAATCTTTTACCCTGGTATACATCATGTATATAGAATAGGAAGGCGTTATCAAGCATGATCATTTAAAAGTCTTCAGGATCTAGGGATATTGCCCACAGTGATGAGTACATGCCCCAGGCTTGTATCATCTCCAAGCACTGTTATGAGTGTCCCTGGTCTCTACCATGCACTGCTTTAACGACCTCTGCAGCAGCTAACCACCAAACTTACTCTGTTGTTATTAATTTTACTTTTAAGCTTAGTTTTTTTTATATTTTTTCAATGAAAGATGATTTTTCTTGAGGCACTATTGCCTTATGTGACTGCATATGCTTTAGGGATACAATTCTACAGGTCTTCAAAGTACATGTCACTACATTACATCCACTGCTAAAGAACAAATATATCCTTCCACCACAGTTCTCCCAACTAGTAGTCTAAATTTGGGCTAGAGCAATAGCACAGCAGGGAGGGCGTTTGTATTTCACGCGGTCGACCTGGCCAACCGGAGTTTGATTCTTCTGTCCCTCTCGGAGAGCACGGCAAGCTACCAAGAGTATCTCGCCCGCACGGCAAACCTGGCAAGCTACCAGTGACACATTCGATATGCCAAACACAGTAACAAGTCTCACAATGGAGATGTTACTGGACCGCCTCAAGTAAATCAATGAACAATGAGAAGACAGTAGTCTAAATTTATTTAGCATAATGTAATATAATGGGTTAAACTATACACATTTAATTTGAAATTGTTAATAATATGTTTATCCCAATGTCTCACACCTAGTTTTAGAGTTTCTGAACTTGTCTTTTTGAAGTCATTACTGAGAGATGCCCCTGAACTTTAAGCAGGTTGAGAATTAGTGGATAAAAGTGATTTTTCTCCTGAGAAGTATCAAGCAGATTTTCTGTTATTTTGCAGCTTTTCTAGCACTATTGGATAACGGTTTATCCTCAGATGAGCAGTGAACTTCACAATAACAATAAAGGAAGGGAGTCAACTTACAAAAAAATTCCCTATAGAAAGTATTACCTGCCGGTTTTATTTTATGAATGTGGCACAGAGAACTTGGGGAGGAGGCACGCCCGACAGTGCTCAGGGCCTGCTCCCGGCTTTGTGCTCAGAGATCAGTCCTGGCAGTGCTCAGGGGACTGAAGTGTTGGGGATCAAACCAATATTGACCATGTACGGGCAGGTGCCTTAAACCTTGTGCTATCTCTCCGGTTCAATTTCTCTCCCCCACTTTATTTAAACTCCGTGGTTTACAAAGTTGTTCATAATGATTTTTTTTCAGATATTCAGTATTTTAACACTCACCCACCACCACTGTCACCTTCTCTCCACCATTGTTTCTAATTTCGAAATCACCTTCAATCCTTCCTTGCCCTTTCCCTGTCGCAGGCCCCAAATAATTTACCTTATATTACTTGTTACCAATAAATGACTAGTGGAATGGTCAAAAAATACGTCAGTGAAAGAAAATTTGTGAAAATTGTTGTATCTCACCATGAGGACATTAGGTCCTTTTCTGAGGGTTTACTAATCTGCTGTTGTAAGCTAAGCCCTCTGTATTTAATGTTTTTTGTTACTCAAGATTAGTTGGCTTCTATGTTACATTCCTGTCCAACCTGGTGTGCCCCTATTGGATGTTAATATTGTAGATTTTGGAGATGTCACTCCAGAAAATCCAGAATATTCAACTAAACAGTCTAGACAGAGCCATGGCAGCAGCTCCTGGGGTATGAGTCAGGCTGCTAGGGCTTTGGTAAGGCAGGAACCTCCAACTGAATTTTTAATGGATTCTTTGAAAGAAGGGCTGGAGCTATAGCACAACGGGTAGGGCGTTTGCCTTGGATGCAGCCGAGCCAGGTTCGATTCCTCCATCCCTCTCGGAAAGCTCAGCAAGCTACTGAGAGTATCCCGCCCGCACCAACAAAGCCTGGCAAGCTACCCGTGGCATATTCAATATGCCAAAAGCTTTTAAGAAGTCTGACAATGGAGACGTTACTGGTGCCCACTCGAGTAAATTGATGAACAACCAGAGGACAATGCTACATTTGTAACATGCACCAAAGAATCATGTGCTATTCCTAGCACTGGATGTAATTCTGTTCAATAAGTTTGTACATTCCATCACTGCTGTTTATGCTATGGCAGAACTTTCCATTTGTTTCATTGCTTTTTGGGTCCCTGTACTATCTTCAAGATGGACATGTCTTTTTTTCAGTATGTTTTTTGTTGTCAAATTACCACTGCAGGAAGTAACATTTCTCTCAGTTTGGTTTCTTTTTTCCACTCTGGCTGCCAGTGTATCAGCCCACATCAGCTAAGGAAGTCTGGTTCATTATCCACAACTCCCTTCACACAGAAGATTTACAGATTTTTGTTTTTTGTTTTTTTTTTGCTCCTTTGTTGTCAGTTGATCATGGCTCCTATAGGAAGACCCAAAGAAATCTAAGTTTGCAATGGAGGACCCACACATCTGTCTTTGTTCTGTTTGGGTGCCACAAAGGGACAAATTCCTAGTTTTTATGTGTCTTTCTATTTCATGTTTGTAATGCTATTATAAATATAATTTGTGTTGTTTTCCCCCACTGGTCATATGTATGATCCTTTCTGTGTTGCTTTGCATTCTCCTTGCATACTACTTTAGTGAGTATGTAATATTATCTTCAGTAGATAATTCTTAATTTGTGTAATCATTCCTCTGATTTGAGATCTTTTGGAAATGGTAATTTGATGATAAAAACTCATCATGTGTATCTAACTTGCAATTTAAATTTTTGTGTTGACCTTTCAGTTATCTTTTCAAAAATGTTATCTGCATAATTATTGTCTTATATACTTATGTTAAAATAGTAAAATATGTATGATTGCTTTTCCACGATATGAATTGGTGAAAAAAAATGTTCAGAATATGTTAAATTTTTAGTTCGGTTGCATGGGTATTGAATAGACAGGCATTCTACATATACGTGAATTCTGTAACATCACATTGGAAGGAATTTACGTCAAAAGAAAAATACTTTTATCATTCTTTGGAAAATCAGAAATGATTCAATTGTTAGCAGTTGTTCAATGTTAGATTATGATATTTTCCATATATTCATATGTATCATGATTCTTCCACAATGAAATTTAGATGAATAGAATTAACCATAAAGTACCATTGTATTAAATGATTGAACTATTGTCCTATTTAGGATTTACAGCTATAGGATGTAGGACTGTAGGGAGTATTGAGAATTCTGCTAAACTTAAATGTAGTTGAATATCAAAATGACAACAAAAGGATTTTGCAATAACTAGAGCTTAAAAGTTATGTAAAATATAAACTCAAATACTTTGTTCCTAGAAGATTCTACTGTACCTTTATCAGGCAATGCTAACTTCTTACTTTAGAATTTGAAAAGTTTACTAGTCTATAAACTTTCACTTGTAACCTTGGGAAATACTGTAGCTCTTTAAAAAAAAATTAGTGTAAGTTCATAACCTTCCCATTGTCCTTTGAATTTAAATACACTTTCCTGTTTGTGTTTCCCTTTGGAGTTCTAATAATTCCTTCAAATAGATTTTCCTCCACTCTCTGTTCTCTTAATCTTCATCAACAATATAATCAATATCTTTTATAGGAGTTCTATTCATCTAATGAATAAAGTCATTTTTGATCTTTTTTCCCCCATTCTGTCACTTTTTATTTGCTATTAAATCCTATTGGCTGTACCTTAAAAACAAAATGTTTCCTCCTACTTCACTATTTCCATGGCTCAAATATAAGTAAGTTTCACATCTCATCTGTATCACTAACATAATGTTCTCCTATTTCCTTAGAGAGATACTCTTCAGATGCTAGTCAGCCAGAGAACATTAAGACCAGTTTCCCTTAAAAGCCTATAGAAACTTTCTGTTATCTCGAGAGTTAAAGTCCAAGCTCTTTGTTTTGGTATTATATTTGAATTTGGTGATTGCATCTGACCGCGTGCAGGGGCTGTTCATGACTCTGTACTCAGGAGTAACCCCAGTGGTGCCTAGGAGACAGTATATGGTACAAGCCATTTGAAAGAGGGTGTCAGGATGCAAGGCAAGTGCCTTAATCTAGGTACTTTCTCTGTAGGCCCCCCTTTTTTTCTTTTGTTGGCTATTTTATTTTTTCCATGACCTAAAATTATTGCACACAATATGATTTCTTTTTCTGATTCATTTGCCATTTCTGATCATTTACTCACTCACACTGAATTGCTAATAGCTTCTTGACTATATCAGCTTACTTCTACACCAGTGGTTGATCTCTAGGTCGTTCTTTGCTCTACTAGTCATCCTTCTCTGTTTTCCTGTAGCTCGCTTTTTGTCCTTTTGTTTTCATCTCACATCTCAGGCACCTTTCCAGAGAGGTAGTTCAGAATAACCATAGGTTTCATTCATCATTCATTAAAATTTTGTTCATTACTATTTGTGATATGTTTCTTTATTAGTGAATATGTTGATTTGCCTTTTACCTACCATTAGATCATTTGAAAAATTGACAACACAAAGAGAAAATGCTTAATATTGGCTGAATGAATGGTAATTCCATCTATAAATGGAAGATCTAAATTCCTGCCCACATGGCAGAGTCTGGCAAACTTCCCGTGGTGTACCCAATATGCCAAATACCAGTAACAATGAATGATGGGTCTCATTCTCCTAAAGAGCCTTGAATATAGCACTTTTTAAAAAATCTCAGGGCCAGGATGAAGGAGACATTACTGGGGCCTGCTCGAGGCAATCGACGAATAACAGGATGGCCATGATTCGTGATTCGTGAAATTCCTTTAATATACCCCATTGAAAGGGCCTAAACTTATCTATTTTAGAATAATTGTTGAAAATAGTTTTAAATATACACATGCATGAAATGGTACTTAAAGACCTACGAATGAAAATATTTACTAGTTCTATAAAGTAAAATGATCTAATAACTACTTAAGGGTGTTAAGCATTCATGTAAATTTATTTTTAATTCCATGAATTTTAACAGTTGTGGAGCATGTGGAGAATGACTTATGAGGAATATTCATGATGGTGGGATTCTAGCGTATAGAGCTTAGACTAAGTTTTATTTTGAAAAATTTGTGTAACAAATTATCTAGAACCAGAGGAAATATAAACTATGAAAATTATATAGCATATGTCTCTGTTTTTGTCTCTGATTTTCCCTAAGTGTTTGGTGAAATTTTAATGTCCACTGTTAGAATATTTAAAATTTAAGCTTATGACACATACAGTAGCTTGGAAGGGATAGTCCTGGGCTCATTCAAAAATGTCTATTCAAATTATTTTTAAATTCTCAGCAGTGTAAGTACTTAACGTTTGATTATTTTAAATACTTGTGCTGTGGGGCTGGAGCAATAGCACAGCAGGTAGGGCGTTTGCTGGGTTCGATTCCCAGCATTCCATCTGGTCCCCTGAACACCGCCAGAAGTAATTCCTGAGTGAAGAGCCAGAAGTAACCCCTGTGCATTGCCAGGTGTGACCCAAAAAGAAGCAATAAATAAATAAATAAATATTTGTGCTAAACTTAATATACAGTTTTTTCTTTCAAGTCAATAGTTTTTTTCATTTTTAATTTAATTTAATTTTATTTTTGAAAATTTATTTAAATAGTTTTGTACCACTTCTTTTTAGAAAATAAAGTGCACAGCTGAGAGCAGTTTGTTTAGCTCATGTTCAGTAAGGGATATTCAAACATTGCATTTTCTATGGAAATTCTATGAATTTATGTTTTTTCTATAGGATTAGTCTGATGAACCAAATACATACACACTCATACAGTGAATTTTGGGGGAAGTTTGTAATATTTAAAAGTATTTTGATATATTTATTATGTTATGTTTTGAAAATGGTTAAAACCAATTAAAATGGAAAATGTTATATGTTTAAAATAACTCTCAGGATAAACCTAAAGCATTTAAGGTAAATGAACCATGAGACACTTAGTTTTTGTTACCAAGCAAATGCTGACATATTAAGAAAAATAAGTTTAACTTTATACATTCATTAATATATATAAAACCAAGTGAATGTCTTTTAAGTTAGCAAACTTCCAGCTATTTGGAATAATTATTAGTGCCATATAATTAGATTCTATAGCACAGCGGGTAGGGCGTTCGCCTTACAAGCAGCCAACATGGCCGACCCGAGTTTCGATTCCTCCGCCCCTCTCGGAGAGCCCGGCAAGCTACCGAGAGTATTCGATATGCCAGACACAGTAACAACAAAGTCTCCAATGGAGACGTTACTGGGCCCGCTCGAGCAAATCGACGATCAACGGATGGGCCTTTACCTTTACCTTTTACTGTATGAAAAAATTGTATGAAAAAAAGTAGCATTGCTTTTACATAGCTGTAAATTTGAGTAAGATAGAACTTTCTTAGTCTGTAAAATTATTTTTAAGTTTGTTTTTTAGCATGTTATTTGCATGTGATTAAATAGCTTTTAAATATAAGAAATCTCATACATCACTAAGTGTAACTTGATTCATGTTCTGGTAGATCACAGACATAATATGAAATATTCCAAGTCCTCCAGTAATGTTTTTATTTTATTTTGTTTTATTTTGAGTTTTGGGTCACACCCGGCAATGTACAGGGATTACTCCTGGCTCTGCACTAAGGATTTTCTCCCAGCAGTGCTCAGGGGACCATGTGGGATGCTGGGAATTGAACCCTGTTCAGCCGCGTACAAGGCAAATGCCCTACGCGCTGTGCTATTGTTCCACCCCCTAGTAATATTTTTAAATCTGTCATAATTGCACATTTGTAGTTATAATATCTGTGT
This sequence comes from Sorex fumeus, assembly GCF_029834395.1. Taxonomy (NCBI): domain Eukaryota; kingdom Metazoa; phylum Chordata; class Mammalia; order Eulipotyphla; family Soricidae; genus Sorex; species Sorex fumeus. The sequence goes on along the minus strand of NW_026606111.1, from coordinate 18,960,068 downwards.
ATGTTTCTCTGTAACTTTTTTTTATTCCCATTTGGGGGGCTGCAGGATGCAGCCAGTAGTGCTTAGGACTTATTCCTATATCTGTGCTAGTGTGTGTGTGTGTGTGTGTGTGTGTGTGTGTGTGTGTGTGTGTTTTATTAGTGAATCACCATGAGGTACTGTTACAGACTTACAAACTTTCATGCTTGCGTTTCAGTTATATGATGATCGAGGACTCTACCCTCTACCAGTGCCCATTTTCTACCACCAGTGATCCCAGTATCCCTCACACCACCCCCTCCCCATACCCCCCTCCCCACCCCACCTCTGCAGCAGGGCATTCCTTTTTGTTCTCTCTTTCCTTTGGGGTGTTGTAGTTTGCAATAGAGGCATTGAGTGGCCATTGTGTTTGATCTATAGTCTACATTCTTCATGAATCTCCTAACCCAAGCAGGTCCTCCAAACACCCTTTACTTGGTGTTGTCTGCTCTATCTGGGCCGTCTTTTCCCCCAGTATTTGAGGCCGGCTTCCAAGTCTTGGAGTAAACCTCCTGGTCCTTATCTCTATTCTTGGGTGTTGGTCTCCCATTCTGATACTTTATATTCCACAGATGAGTGCAGTCTTTCTATGTCTGAGCCTCCCTTTCTGACTCATTTCACTTAGCATGATACTTTCCATGTTGATCCATTTATATTTCATGACTTCATCTTTTCTAACAGCTGCATAGTATTCCATTGTATAGATATACCAGGGTTTCTTTAACCAGTCATCTGTTCTTGAGGCCCACATTCCTTTTTTTAAAAAAAAAAAATCAAAGATGTCCTTGGCAAAATTTTCATTCTTTTTCCGAAATTCAAATTAAGTATAAAAACTTCTGGGCAAGGATACAGATTATGAGCTGCAATTTATGTTATTTATTTTGTTCTCCTGTTACAATACACCTTTTGATTAGACCCAGCTGTTTTTTTGGAGGATAGTATATATGCAGTGCCTATTTTGAAACCTTTCAAGACCTTTTTTTTTGTTTATTCAATAGAATTATCAATAAGTACAAAATGATTGTATTTTTGGCAAGTGGTTAGATAATAGGATAATATAAAAAATAAAGGCAGATCCTTAATTTCAATCTTGTGGCCAGCCTTACCTATTACATGTAAACTCCAAAATGCATAATACAGAATTGCTTTAAAAGTTTTTTCTTAATGACAGGTGAGACATGATTATTACTATAATAAGATCCAGGTATAAAATAAAATTCAGTGTAATATAAAAACAATCTTGTGGTGAATAGACCTAAAGACAAATCATTTTAGTATTTACAGTTAAAGGTATAGTGTATTTAGTGATGATGATAATTTAGTGGACGCCCACCTATAAGATGGTCAGACTTCTTCGTCAAGACCCTAAATGATCGGTTTGAGGCTCTACATGTTCCTAAAACGAACAGATACCTTTGGGCTACGCTAGCACGCAACCGGGATGAATGGAGACGTTACTGGCACCCGCTCGAATAAATTGATGAATAACGGGGATTAAGTGATAAGTGATTAAGTGATAATTTAGTATTGTATAGATGCCAAATTATAAACTGCATGCTGGCAGCATATATAATCTTATTTTCATACAATTCTTTTAAAAACTATTTGTATGAATAGCTAACCTATAAAAATGTAGTTCCTTAAATCTTTGAAATATGGAAATATATAAATAAAATTGTTGCTTAAGAATTTAAAAAGACCCTTCTCCCCGCCCCAACGAGACCTCGAGTTGTGCCCATGAACAGCTCCTCTGGCTTCTGAATGGCATGATCCCAGAGGCACACAAACCAATCCCGAAACCCAGTGGCTTCTGGCAGAAATCCCTCCAGACTTACTTACTAAAATATCGGAAATCCAAAATTGCACAGCCACTATTGTGGCCTCGGGACATCATATGCTCTTCATTATCACTAATAGAAAACAAAGTATCTAGTGATGCCTTCTAGGCAGGTCTGAATGTTGAGGAAAAATTCCAAATAATAATGGTAGGTCTTCTGTCAAAAAATTGAATGTAAACAAAGTACAGAGAGAGTAAAGTGAAAATCATCTGCCACACTGGCAGGGGGAGGGAAGGGATGGGGTTCTTGTTGGTGGAAAATGTGTACTGGTGAAGGGAGTTGAGCAAGACTTAAACCTTGAGCAAGACTTAAACCTGAAAGCTTTATAACTGTTCTCATAGTGATTCAATAAAAAAAAAATAAAGATTTACAAGGACCATAAATTATATTTGAACTTCAGTGATAATGAAAACTTCCTCAGGTTTAGAGCTGGTATTGTAAGGAATACAGAATCTTAAGGAATGTTTAGGAAGTGGTATAAATATATCGGCGCTGGGAAATAATTACAAAGGTTCATATTTTGCAGGGCTTTATTTACCATTCACTTGATATGGTGTAGGATCTTGTCACCTGCATACCCTTCAGATTGTCAGAAGTATTTGAAAATCTTCAAGCTGGAGCATAACATGTTAGGATTTGTAATTAAGGAATAGCAGCTCTGTGTTTCTTGTCATGAGCCTATGAAAGCTGTGAAAATTGCAGCATTCATTTTTAGTATTATCAGACTGTCTTGATAAAAAGTGAAGATGACACATTGATAATGATAATAATCGGGGCTATTAAATTATTTCAACACATTTAGGCGAGTACCTCTTTATCATTCAGTTTGTACTAAATGATCGGTAAACATTCTCAATAGATATTATGAATATGAAGTATGATTATGCTAATTAGAATCAACCTTTTTAACTAAGATTTTGGGAAATACATTCTCATTCATAAAAATAATTTAATATAACTATTACAAATAATTTGGATAATTTATATGAAGGATTTATCAATTAGGATTAGCTTGTTTTTGTAATGTGATGTATTTATTTAGAATCCTGAATGATATTGACAGTTTTATTTTTTTATGCAAGGAAATATAACTCAGAGATTTTTAGTTTCTTCCTGTTAAATTGCAAACAGTTGCCAAAGCTAATATTTTAATCTAGAGCCTCATGTTTTGAAAAATGTGGTAATTACATTATTATGTCATAGAATTTAATAGACTAAAATTTTGTGTAAAATCTTTTCTATTTTATGGTTTATATGAGTATGTAATTTTATTTTCTCTTGGTTGGGTACAAGAAAACTAAATTTCTTGTGGGAAGGATTTTTCCTCAACTTTAATTTTTATGGTAAATATAAAGTTATTTATCTTGCATATTTTTCTTATAATTTGTTTTTAAGAAAGTCCATTTCATTTAAGTTGACAAGCTTATTGCCATCAAGTTGTTTATAATTTATTTTTCTGCCCCCTACTGGAGAAGAATATTGAAATCTTTGACTATAATTGCAGATTTTTCCATTTCTTTTACATGTCAGTTTTGGTAATATTCTTTGCTTTGAGACTGATTTAGACACACACACACAGACACACACACACACACTCAGACACACTCACACACACACCCACAGTGTTTAGTTCACTCTCTGACATTGTATTCTGTTATTAAAGACTTTGCATGTAAGAACACCTCGAGAAAAATATTTAATCACTGTTTCTTGTGTTTCTTCTCTGTTAAAAATATGCAATAATAGTACCTATGCCATAGGATTGTTTTCAGAATTAAATTAGAAAAATATAACAATATGCTTATAGTTGTATATATTGCAGTGTAATATCTGACAGGAATATAATCTCCAACTGTTATTCCAACATTTTCAAAAGTATTTTTTAAAAATCTGTTACTTACTGAATCAATGTCTATAACTGTACTATATCACATAGAGTTCTGTGTTTACATTTGCATTAGTCTTCTCCAATCAAATAGAATACTACCATATCAACTTAAAAAATTCCTGGGTTTAATTTTGTTTTCTAGCATGATTAATTTATCATTGTTTTGTGCTTAAGATTGTGTACAAAGATACAGGTATACACTAGTTATCATAATTACTAATTTGGTGAATAGTGCCCAAATGCATTAGAATTATACAACTGTGAATTATTACTAATTGTTCATATTTCACTTTAAATATGTCTTGGACACTGTAGAAACTTAACAAATTAGTCATTTTAAAATTAAAGGATATCATCCAATTTGGTATTTTGTATGGATGTTTTATTTTTCATGTTATTAATGTGTATCTTTATTGTTATTAATCTTTTTAGATTGGGCAGTTGGCTTTTAAAGGAATGCAGAGGCTCAATAGAATCCAGTCAATTGTTTTTGAAACTGCCTACAACACCAATGAGAACATGCTGATTTGTGCTCCTACTGGAGCAGGAAAGACCAATATTGCAATGCTTACCATTCTGCATGAAATTCGCCAACATTTTCAACAAGGTGTTATCAAAAAGAATGAATTTAAGGTGGGAAATGAATAAGTCAAACAATAGCTTTTTGTGTTGTGAAAATTAAAATCATTTTTCAGTTTTATATATTGCACAAAATCTGAATGTTTTTGAGATTATGTGAGGTCATGTAAAGAATCCTACTTGATTTACTTTAATACTATTAAGAAAATCCCTATTTATGATAAAGGTAAAGGCCCTCCCATTGTTCATCGATTTGCTCAAGCGGGCCCAGTAATGTCTCCATTGGAGACTTTGTTGTTACTGTGTTTGGCATATCGAATACGTCACGGGGAGCTTGCCAGGCTCTGCCGTGCGGGCGAGATACTCTCGGTAGCTTGCCGGGCTCTCCGAGAGGGGCGGAGGAATTGAACTCGGGTCGGCCATGTTGGCTGCGTGCAAGGCAAATGCCCTACCGCTGTGCTATCGCTCCAGCCCTATGAAAATTTTATTCTCATATCATAAAAGAGGTATGAAAGTACATTTAGCTTTGAACCAGTTTTCAAAATGATGAGGCTGTGTAAACAAATTGCATTGCCCTTTAGCAACAGTATACTTAGCCAGCAAAGATAAGTTTCATATATCACGATTAAGATTTTTCACTTGAAGTGGCCAGAATCATATATCACAATAAATTGTGACTTGCATGGCTGTTGTGACACAAATGAAATTGTAGTTTTTTCTCATTCTAGTTTGTTTCTTTGGTGCAGATCGTGTATGTTGCTCCAATGAAAGCCTTGGCAGCAGAAATGACAAACTACTTCAGCAAACGACTGGAGCCACTGGGCATTATTGTTAAAGAACTCACTGGTGATATGCAGTTGTCAAAAAGTGAAATTTTGCGAACTCAGGTATGTTGGTGACGTAGATTTTTGTTATTGTTGTTCAATAACATTCTTTTTCCCCAGTCACTTGTGGATATTGTTAAATAATTGTACCTTAAGGGACTCGTAATATATAATATAAAAGTATTCCTTTTATTCGTAAAGACAAGGCCTCTGTGGACATTTTTTGTTGTACTTTGTTTTATGGTATTCCTTCTAACATCCATGAATTTTACTGTATGTTGACTATTGTTCACATTCTTGAAATGGATTTTAAGGTCACTGACAGTAAATGTTGTTAGTGTAAATAAGTGAATAAGAATGTGAATAATACTGAACTCCAATTTTAATAGCAATGTGTAAGTCTTTAAGTTGTCCCATTAGTAAGGTAAAGGTAAAGGTAAAGGCCCTCCCGTTGATCGTCGATTTGCTCGAGCGGGCCCAGTAACGTCTCCATTGGAGACTTTGTTGTTACTGTGTCTGGCATATCGAATACTCTCGGTAGCTTGCCAGGCTCTCCAAAAGGGGCGGAGGAATCGAACTCGGGTCGGCCATGTTGGCCGCTTGTAAGGCGAACACCCTACCGCTGTGCTATCGCTCCAGCGGTAAGTTGTCCCATTAGTAATCTAAACTATTCCATAAGGATCATTTAGTGTCTAATAAAAATTTTTGATAATCTTAACTCGTCAGTGAGAAGTATCTAAAGCATGTACTGTATTATGTGAAATTAATGGCAACAAGGTCACTTACATACAGTTCCCTTTTTCGTGGCTCTTTTATTATGATGGAATAGGCAAAAGCTATATTTGAACTACAGCTAAATTATCATTAGTGAATAAAACACCTAAGACAGATGATGTTCAGAGTGCTTTTTAAAAAATTAAAATAACTGATGAGCAAATAGTAAAGGACAACTCAAGGAGGATTGGTGAAAAATAGATGCTATAATGTTGAAATCATGAATGAACATTTATTTAAAATATGATTGGAGATTGTACTAGTTTCCCGGGACTGCTATAATGAATTGTCACCAGCTTGGTAGCTCAGATAGCAGAAACTTAATATTCTTAAAGTTCTAGAGATCAGAAGTCCTAAATCATGGTTCAACAGGCTAAATTTCTTTTGAAAATTTTGATACTGTGTTTTGTCTGCTAGTTTCTGGTACCGTGGGCCATCTTTTGATAATCTTGACCTGGAATAAAAGCCTGGGGAAAAAAAGCCGGAGATAGAAACTGGAATAAAAGCATCATTCCAATTTCTATCTTGGCTTCACCTGGGCTTATCTGCACTTTCTTTCCTCTGGTCTTCTCTTATAAGAACACTATACATTGGATTTAGACCCACCCCTTTTAGTATAATTTTATCTCCAAGAGTCCCTTTTCAAACTATGATTTTAGCCACATATATTTGGGGGCATATAACCATTCAACGTACTGTAACAGGTACACTGTACATTGAACTCCATGGCAGACACACACACACACACACACACACACACACACACACACACAGTAAAACAAAAAAAAAAAATGCTGGGAGATAGAGCCTTTGTTCAATCCTTGGTACCACATGATCCCCTGAGCATCTCCCTGGGATCTTGGAAGCTCACAGGCTCCCACAGTCTATGTGCCCGTGATGATTCTGAGCAGTGTAGGGTTGCAGGATCTGAGCAACACTGCATCCCCAGGCCCTGATACTGAGCCATGAGTCCAGTTGACCAAGTGTATCTTGGAGTGGTTTTTGATCCCTGAGCTCCACTTGGGTTATTCCTCCTCTCCTCAAAGATAGAAAATCAAACTCCAGTTAAATAAAAATAGAGCTGGAGCGATAGCACAGTGAGGAGGGCGTTTGCCTTACACATGGCCAACCCAGGTTTGATTCCCAGCATTCCAGATAGTCCCCTGAGCACTGCCAGGAGTAATTCCTGAGTGCAGAGCCAGGAGTAACCCCTGTGTATCTCTGGGTGTGATGCCAAAAAATAAAAAAAAAAGAATAGAGCATTATCATTAGTGATTAACATTTTAATAACTTAGCCTTAGGTCAGATTTCCAGAAGCTTTATCTAACACATTTTAGGTTTTTTGATATACTTTGTATACTTAACACAGTTAAACTGAATCATGTTTAAAATTTCATTTATGAAATAATGTGTCTGGAGTCATATTGCCGTAAATAGGGTGTTTGCCTTGCGCGCGGCGGCATGACCCAGGTTCTATCCTCAGCATTCCTTATGGTCTCCGAAAGCACCGGTAGGAGTAAACCCTGAGCATTACTAGATGTGACCCAAAAAGCAAAAAAAACTAAAAAGAAAGGAATTTTATAATTGTGTATATCATAGTACAATGTTATATACAGTTTCCAAGTTTATGGGCACATTGGATTCCAAAAATTTGTATTAGATGCCAAACATTAGATTCCAAATTTATATTCATCTAAGTTTGATAGGTTTCAGGGTAAGCTTTTTGGGCTCACTGGAAATATAATTACAGAGATCATATCTGAAAAACATATCAGGATACAAACCTGAAAGGTAAATAGTTTAAGGGGTGTGTGTGTGTGTGTGTGTGTGTGTGTGTGTGTGTGTATTTACTTTCACATTTCTTATAAAGGCAATCTATTAAAAATATCCATTTAACAAAGTGTCTTCATTTTAAGTATCACCATATCACTGTATCACTGTCACCCCATTGCTCATCAATTTACTCGAATGGGCACCAGTAACGTCTCCATTCGTTCCAGCCCTGAGATTTTAGCAGCCTCTCCTTACTCATCTTTCCCAACGCTGCTATATTGGAGGCTCTTTCAGGGTCAGGAGAATGAGACCTGTCACCATTGTTACTGTTTTTGGCATATTGTATACGCCACGGGTAACTTGCCAAGCTCTGTCGTGATCTCTATCTATCTCTGTGACTCTCTACCCTCATAGAACTTTGAATCTTTACAGCCACGGTAAGCTTCCTGGCTTTTCCTTTCAGTTCGTTGATGTACTATGTATCAGTACTTAAGGATCCTTTGCTATTCTGCTTTTTTAAAATACAACCAAATATGCTGAACGATCAAGAAAGGCTAATCAGAGCTGGAGCCATAGTACAGCTGGCATGGTGTATGCCTAGTATGTGACCGACCCAGGTTGGATACCCACCCTACCCCCAATCCCATGTGGTCCCTAAACACTGCCAGGATTGAGTCAGGAGTAATTCCTGAAGCATGGAGGGTGTGGTGTCAAAACCAAAATCAAAACCAAAACCAAAACAGCTAATCAGTTGGAGCAAAAGTACTTGTGTAACAAAGGAAAATGAAGGCAAGGAGGCCTAAGGCCTCAAGGCCCACCAGTACCTGGCTGCAGGCCATCATTGAGGAACTGCAGACCTCTACAACCTGGGCTAAGCAATCAGGCCTCTTCAGAGGGACAAGGCTTGGAGCAAAACCTACCAATACCAGATAAACTTTCCTCTCCTTAGACTAGCTGTTATTCTTTTTTTAAAAAAGTTTATTTATTTATTTATTTATTTTATTAGTGAGACACCATGAAGTACAGTTGTAGACTTACAGATTTTTGTGCTTGGGTTTCAATTATACAATGATCAAATACCCATCCCTCCACCAGTGCCCATTTCCCACCACCACGGATCCCAGTATCCCTCCCACCCCCCATCCCCCCCACCCCACCTTACCTCTGTAGCAGGGCATTCCCCTCTGTTCTCTCTCTCCTTTTGGGTGTGTGGTTTGCAAAAGAGGCAGTGAGTGGCAATCATGTTTGGTCTACTTTCAGCATGCTTCCCCCATCCTGGGAGGATCCTCCCAATACCCTTTATTTGGTGCTCCCTTCTCTGTCTGAGCTCCCTTTTCCCCTAGCATGTGTAGCTGGCCTCCAAAGCATTGGGGGTGAACCATCATGGTATTGAGGGGCTACTCTAGCTAGCTGCTTCAGAGACCATGTGGTGCCTAGGACTGACCCTACTCCTCCAGCATGCAAAGCATGCACTTCAGCCCTTAGACCCGGACTTTGATACAGTGCAAATATTCAGAAATTCTTAACATTCTTCGCATTTAAGACTCTTAAGTACAAAACACTGTAAGTCACATAGTATTAAGCAGCTTCAAAATATTTTCAGTAGCAGACTTTTTTTTTTCCTTTGGCCATAGCAGGCAGTGTTCAGGGCTTGGGACCTAGGTGGGTTCTGAGAAAGGCAAGCACCCTACCCACTGCACAAGTGCTCTGGGCACTGTGGAGGTCATTTTAAGTATGTCTTAAAAATGCAGTCATTTTAACACAGTTGAAATTTTATAATCTATTTGACCTAAATAATAGTGAAGTTAGGAGAGATAAAGAGCTGCTGATGTTAGATTCATTCATCTTCCATTGCTTGAAGTCTAGCCGTAAGAAATTTTCAGTGAAAACATATGGATGGCCATATATATTTATTTCCTTTTCTAATAGAAGAAATAGTTATAGGGGAGGAAAGAGATAGATGGATAGTACTGTGGTAGGTTTCTTTTCTTGCTCATGGCTGACCCAGGTTTTATTGTGGCTCTCCTCATCGAGTGGCCGAGCTTGGAGAAAGCCCTGAGCACTGCCAAATGCGACCTGAAAACCTAGCAGAATAAAAAAATGTAAAACTGAAAAAAGAAATAGTGATATCTATATAATCCAGAGAAACAGAAGCTCTGAGGTGCCTCAGCAATATTTAATTGTGCAAAAACGCTCCAATGCCAAAATGTTTTCAGCCAGTATAGGTGAAAGCACCTATGTGTGACTCTGGATTTTCTTCACAGACACCCTGGCCAGGATTACAAATTTATGTCTCAGCTACCTGCAATATAAACTGTATTTTATAGATTTAAGAATAAGCATATATCACATATTTATAAAAATATGTAAACATCAAATTTGCTTTTATTCTAAAAGAAGTTTACTTAAATACCATTTTCTTATATGAATGGTATATAAACTGGCAGAGGAACCCTGGTGTACGGGACCCGGGGCGTAGATCTCCAAGCCTGCTCGGATTGGGACTGGGGCCTCCTCCACCCAGATCCCCCACCTTCCAGTATGTAGGCGTTACACCCAACAACTGCCCCCAGCACCGTGTAATCCCATCAACGGGCAAGACGCAGAGACTATAAAAGCCAGCTCCCAGAGAACAGCGCAGTCTCCTGCCCCCATGCCTGGCTGTCCTTACCGGGGCCCCTTGGAGGAGGGTGGGTTAAGTTTCCCTCCCCATCCCGAGTGGAGCCTCAGCAGCTGAAGACCTCCGGTTCCAGCCACAGCCATGCTTAAGACCACTCTCCACACATTTGGACGAGTCTCACACGTGAAGGAACCGGCAGAGGAACCCAGGTGTGCGGGACCTGAGGCATAGATCTCCAAGTTTGCTCAGAGTAGGACTGGGGCCTCCTTCACCCAGATCCCCCACCTTCCAGTATGTAGGCGTTATACCCACCAACTGCCCCCAGTGCCATGTAATCCCATCAATGGCCAAGACCCAGAGACTATAAAACCCTGCTCCCGGAATAGAACAGCACAGAGTCTCCTGCCTCCACGCCTGGCTGTCCTCACCAGGGCCCCTTGGAGGAGGGTGGGTTGAGTTTACCTCCCCACGCCGAACAAAGCCCCGGCAGCTGAAGACCTCCATTTCCAGCCACAGCCATGTTTAAGACCACTCTCCACACGTTCGGACAAACCTCACACATGAAGGAACCGTCAGAAGAATCCAGGTGTGCGGGACCCGGGGCATAGATCTCCAAGCCTGCTTGGATTGGGACTGGGGCCTCCTCCATCCGGATCCCCCATCTTCCAGTATGTGGGCGTTACACCCACCAACTGCCCCCAGCGCCATGTAATCCCATCAACGGCCAAGACCCAGAGACTATAAAACCCTGCTCCCAGAAGACATCTTATTATCTAGTTCTTACTCTGGAGAACCTGGCAGGCTACCAAAAGTATCCTGCCCACATGGCAGAGTCTGGCAAAGTCCCCGTGGCGTATTCAGTATACCAAAAACCAGTAACAATGTTGGGTCTCATTCTCCTGACCCTGAAAGAGCCTCGAATGTTGCACTTTATAAAATCTCAAGGCTAGGATGAAGGAGACGTTACTGGGGCCTACTCGAGGCAATCGTCGAACAACAGGATGACAGTGATACAGTGATATATGAATGGTACTATTTAGGCTATTTGAAGGGGGCTGCTGAGTGATATATATGTATTCAAGCTACTGAGAGTATCTCGCCCGCACGGCAGAGCCTGGCAAGCTCCCCGTGATGTATTCAATATGCCAGACACAGTAACAACAAAGTCTCTAATGGAGATGTTACTGGACCCGCTCGAGCAAATCGATGATCAACGGGAGGGCCTTTACTTTACTTTTAAATTTTTATTAGTGAAACACCATGAGGTACAGTTGTAGACTTACAAGTTTTTGTGCATCAGTTTCAGTTATACAATGATTAAGTACCCATCCCTCCACTAGTGCGCATTCTCCACCACCAATGATCCCAGTATCCCTCCCACCCCCATTCCCCCATCCCATCCCGCCTCTGTGGCAGGGCATTCCCTTTTGTTCTCTTTCCCATTTTGGGTGCTGAGGTTTACAGAAGAGGCATTGAGTAGCAATCATGTTCGGTCTATAGTCTACTTTCAGCATGCATCTCCCATCCTGGGAGGATCCTCCCAATACCCTTTACTTGGTGTTCCCTTCTCTATCTGAGCTGCCCTTTCCCCTAGCATGTGTGGTTGGCCTTCAAGCCATGGAGTGAACCTTCTAATACTTATCTCAGCTATTCTTGGATGTTAGTCTCCTATTTTGTTACTTTATATTCCCCAGATGAATGTAATCTTTCTATGTCTGTCCCTCTCTTTCTGACTCATTTCACTTAGCATGATACTTTCCATGTGGTACCACCTGTGTGTAAATTTCTTGACTTCATTCCTTTCTTACAGCTGTGTAGTATTCAATTATGTAGATGCACCAAAGCTTCCTTAACCAGTCATCTGTTCTCAGGCACTCAGGTTTTTTCCAAATTTTGGCTATTGTGAACAGTGCAGCAATGAACATAGAAGTGCAGATGTCATTTCTACTGTACTTTTTTGTCTCTCTGGGATATATTCCCAGGAGTGGTATTGCTGAATCAAATGGGAGCTCAATTTCTAATTTTTTGAGAATCATCCATATTATTTTCCAAAAGGGCGAACCAGTTGAAATTCCCACCAGCAGTGAAGAAGGGTCCCTTTATCACCACATCCACGCCAACACCAGTTGTTTTTGTTTTTTTGGATGTGGGCCAGTTTCTGTGGTGTGAGATGGTATCGCATTGTTGTTTTGATCTGCATCTCCCTGATGATTTGTGATGTACAGCATATTCTCATGTGCCTTTTTGACATTCGGATTTCTTCTGTGAGAAATTTTTTGTTCATTTCATCATCACATTTTTTGATGGGGTTGGATGTTTTCTTCTTGTGGAGATCAACCAATGCTTTGTATATCCTTGATATCAACCCCTTGTCAGTTGGGTATTGGGCGAATATCCTTTCCCGTTCTGTAGACTGTCTTGGTATTTTTGTCACTGTTTCTTTTGAGGTGCAGAAGCTTCTTAGTTTAAGATAGTCCCATTTGTCTATCTCTGTCTTCACTTGCTTGGCCAGTGGCATTTCATCTTTGAAGATACCATTAGCATCAGTGTTGTGGAGGGTTTTTGCCAACCTTGTCTTCAATGTACCTTATGGATTCTGGTCTGATGTTGAGGTCTTTAAACCCGTTTTGATCTTCCTTTTGTACATGGTGTTAGGTAGAGATTTGAGCCCATTTTTTTTTTTTTGTATGTAGCCATCCAGTTTTGCCAGCACAATTTGTCAGAGGCTTTCCTTGCTCCCCTTCACATTTCTTGCCCTTTATCAAAGATTAGATGATCAGATGTTTGGGGGCAGATGTCAGTATATTCAACCCTGTTCCATTGGTCTTTGGCTCTGCTTTTGTTCCAGTGCCATGCTGTTTTAATTATTACTGCTCTGTAGTAGAGTTTGAAGTTGGGGAGGTTGATTGAGTGATATATTTTTTAAAGGTAGTAGAAGAACAGATAAGTTTAATCTTTGGTCTAAACTGCACTCATTCTTTAATACTCAGTTCCAACTCTATTGAATTTTTTCCTATCTAAATCTAGTGGCATCATTTCATTTATATTCATAAAATATACTTAGTCTATGAAATATGTGGCTTTCATATGTGGTGTGTTTCTCAGTATCTGAACCACTTTAAGAATTTTAATTGATCTTGGCCCATATCCAAGTGTATCATTGTTGTTGATGAAAGAATATTAAAAGATGGAAGTCACATTTGATTTCCAATTATGAGCCATTCACTGTGCAGTGCAGTTATGTGTATCTTCACCTCATGATTACCAGAACTTTGAGTAGTGCCTCCACTTTACTTCTACCAAAATGTTATTTTCTCAAAGAATTATGAACATCTCTCCCCCATTTGACAATCTCTGTATTTTCTAGACCTGTTCTCTAACCTTTGTTAATTATATAAGGATAGGAATCAGTTCTTTGGCCTTGTAATAGGTTGTAATTTCAATTTCTTTTATTACGTTTGGTTTTTTTTCCTACTCTAATGTAGTCCATCTACTAATGATACTAATTTTTGTGTATCTGAGCCTGTATAGTTTCTGATCTCTTCTACATGACCTCATATAGACTAGGCTGCTCTCATTGCCTTTGAGATTGGATCTAGAGGAAGCAAAGATATACTTCAAAGTTTATGGCAGTATATATATATATGTGTGTGTGTGTGTGTGTATATATATTAAAGCTTAAAAAACTGCATACATATGAACACATTCATATGTATGTACAATTTACTTTGAGGTTTTTATTTCCTATTTTCTCTGCTTTTTGCATTTTGTAATTTTAATAGGTTTTTAATGATTCCCTAGTTGTGTATTTTTTGTAAATAACTTTCCTGATGATTAGCACAATTAAGTATAATTTAAGTATTTTTATCATTTTGGTTTTTTTTTAGTATTAAGTTATATGTTTATAATATGGAAAGACAAATCTCACTTGCAAACTCTGTCATGCTATTCTGATCATATTATTCCCTTGCTCATAAACTTTCACTGGTTCTTTATTGCTTATTGAAATAAATTCAACTAACTAGCTTGTTAAAGATCTTCTATAAATTAAGTATATTGTGAAATATGATCTGTTTGATCACTCACAAGGGACTGTCAGGTCTAAGAGTTATGATTTTATTCAGGTTTCATTGTAAATTTCCTTTAGTAAGATAGAATTATATAATTCTAAGATTTATTGCTTTGGTAAATATTCTATAGACAACAAATAACCACTTGATGTTTAACTGAGAAACAAGTTTGTGCAACTTTGAACAACTTGTGTTATGTCATCAGTGTATACCAGTCTAATTTTCCAATATTATTTTCCTCAATTAGCAACTCCTGTGTTTTAATATTTGGGTGTGAGGTTACAAATAATATTATTGTGTTCTATCTTAAGATTTGAAAGAAAAAAGATAGAAATTTACTTTTATCTTCTATAATTATATATTGATAAAGCACAGCGGTAGGGCGTTTGTCTTGCACGCAGCCAACATGGCCTACCCGAGTTCGATTCCTCCGTCCCTCTCGGAGAGCCTGGCAAGCTACCGAGAGTATCTCGCCCGCACGGCAGCGCCTGGCAAGCTACCCGTGACGTATTCCATATGCCAAACACAGTAACAAGTGTCACAATGGAGACGTTACGGGGCCCGCTCGAGCAAATCGATGAACAATGGGAGGACCGTGACTGTGACCGTGAAATTAACCCAATTTACTATTTAATCATATTTTCAGTTTTTAGAACATTGTATTTTATTATAATTTTAAAATATTCTTCTGTTCTTCGTTTTATGTAGTTTAAGTACTTAACTGGACTCAGTAATATTTTCATTTGTCACATGAATGAGTGATTGAGTCTAGCCACCGTGAGGCCAAATTGGCCCATTTTAGTGGTAATCCTGGTTTTATATCAGAGGTAGTCAGGAAGAAATGGACTGAGGGCAGTTTTCTGACAATCTGATGAACTCACTAGGTCCACGTTTCTGAGTTTGTATTAGAGGTGCAGATATAGCACACGTTTGTAAATTCTGCACAGCCCATTGTATTGGCTCACTCCTCTCAGGTAAAGCAACCCTGCTCTGGGGTGACTGACCAAAGCAAAGGGGTACCATAATTCAGTTGTTATGACATCACTGTCACTGTCACTATCCTCCCGTTGTTCATCGATTTGCTCGAGCGGGCCCTCTTACATCACCATTTTGAGACTTGTTGTTACTATGTTTGGCATATTGAATAAGTGCAGGCAAGATACTCTTGTTAGCGTGCCGGGCTCTCCGAGAGGGTCGGAGGAATCGAACCCAGCTTAGCCAGGTTGGCTGCGCGCAAGGCAAATGCCCTACCACTCTGCTATCGCTCCAGCCCACTGAAGTAAATTTGTTGGGCCAACCTGTTAATACCTCAGTGAGCCTAAGTTTTAATACAAAGCTGCTTATTTTAGCTGTACTTTGTTTCTGATTGCTTTCCAGTGTGAGGATCAAATCATTTACATAAAACTAGTGAAGTATATATTATTAGGTACTCAATATTTTATTATTAATGTTTTATATTTATGGTACAAAATTAGCCAGAAAAGTTTTGTTAAACCTTATTTTGTAAGACGTGCAGCTATAAAGAGATGTAGGTGTGAGATTCCTATTTTATAAAAATTAGAATGATTTTGGAAGACTGCAAGGTAGATATAATTTATGTGCATTCTGATACAGCTTGCATTGTTCACAGATACCTCTTAGGATTTAGACAGAAATATATGATAGTTCAGGGAAACTCTCTTGACAGACATCATTTTTGCTTTATACATTCAGTTTCTCTAAAACCGAGCTATGTAGCTAGGAATGAAGGATTTCATAATTCAGGCACTTCCTCGGCTTTCTTTTCCCAAGGCATCCACAGAAACATCAGTATTCTGTGCACTCGTTGATATCTATAATGTTTTGAGATTATGAATTTATTCTCATCACTCACCTCTAGAATTTTTAAAAACTGCTAAAGGATCAGTTGGATGAAAGCCTTCTGTATTAATCTGACACTGGTGCTTTCTTGAACACCAAATGCTTGTACTTTCCTTCAGAAAAGTGCTAATTTTGTACTGGAGAGAGTACAGTTATTAAAGCACTTGCATAGCACATGACTATGGCCGTGACCCTAGTCTGGCATTATGTATGATCCCCCCTCCCCCCACCAACACCAGACATAGTCACTGAGCACAGAGCCAGGTATGGCCCCTGACCACCGGATGTGTGTATGTGACCCTCATGCCCCTGTAAAAAATAAATAAAAAATAAAAACAAAAAAGCCTCCAGAAAGTTCCAGTTTCATATAGTTTGAGGTTAGTGACAAGTTATGGTTTCAGGAGATCCTAAGTATTTGAAAGATTGGGACCGTTATTTTCAACTTTGGGGACAGGTATTTAAACTTCAACTAGTTTATTCAAAAGCAAGTTTCCTATTGTTTGGGGACAGTTACTAGTTAATTTTTCAGATAATCTTCTGCAAAAAACGACTTGTTTCAGAAAATACAACAGAACCTTTCAGACGAGATCGGATCGGATACATTCAGCGTGGTATGGCCGTAGACCAGAACCATTCAGTTGCTGTAATACTAAAGTGCAAGCCTCACACTGTTTAGTTTTGGGAATTGTGACAGCTTTGCTTTCTGTAATTTCTATGACTAATTTAAAATAGCTTCTGCTGAATTCGTAGTTTGTATATGTTTGCAGTTTTTTATATATATATCAAATCTGAAGCCTTATGAAATATTTTTGTAGGACTTTGAACTAATATACTCATAAATAATCTTCATGAAGAGAACTAATTATATTTGGATTCACCATTGATTTGGCCCTTGCTTAAATTAATTACATAGAAATCTTTACTGCCTATTGTTCCTAGATCATCGAAATCATCAGAACTTTAGAGGGCATGCCTGAATGTATTTGGTAAATATTGTGCTTCATCATGTATTTTAAGCCACTTTGTGTCCCAAAGGTCATTTTTTTTTTCTGTATAGTTTTACTATTTAACTGGAACTTTGAGACATTTTTTAAAACAGTGTGAATTAAAAGTTAATTTTATTTTGAGGCTTTGCCTATTCCATTTTTTTTCCCTTAAAGGATGGCATGCACATTGTACAAAAATTTTAAATGCACATTAAACTAGGGTTTAATATATATCATTTTTTTCTAGGCACATTTGTATAATTTAAAAAATACAATTCTAGTGTACATGTTGGTTTTTTCCCAATAAATATTTTTGCATATGAATCAGTAGCTTATATTGTATGACAGTTGAGTTCAGAGTATTCTCTTTATTTGCTCTACCAATGTAATTGTACATTTCAGATAGCTTTTACTTAATGCAGACATCAATTTACCTTTTTTCCTCACTTATTCATTTACTTATAGCAAGTTGAGTATTGAGAGGAAAAAGGGAAATACTCTTTCAGAAACTGTTTAAATGGAAGACAATTTTTCCCTCTAGCTTTTAAGTTGATTTCTCTTTGACTCTAGGTTTAGAGATATCTTACATTCAAGTGTCTTCTTTTTCCCATTTTGTCATTAGCATAGACTTTTATTCTTTTTGGAATGACTGGGTATCATTTACATTGGTTGAGGTACTCACATTCTTTTTTTTTTTTTTTTAATTTTTTTATTAGTGAACTACCGTGGGGTACAGTTACAGACTTACAAACTTTCGTGCTTGCGTTTCAGTCATACAATGATCGAGTACCCATCCCTTCAGCAGTGCCCATTCTCCACCACCAATGATCCCAGCATCCCTCCCACCACCCCCACCCCATCCCCTCATCTCTGTGGCAGTGTATTCCCTTTTATTCTCTCTCCTTTTGGGTGCTGTGGTTTGCAATAGAGGTATTGAGCGGCAATCATGTTCAGTCTATAGTCTACTTTCGGCTCGTATCTCCCAACCAGAGTAGGTCCTCCCGACACCCTTTACTTGGTATTCCCTTCTTTGAGCTGCCTTTTCCCCCAGTACGTGCTCATATTCTTTAATTGGAGGGCTTGTGTACTTTATTTGTTTTGGTGGGGAGTGTGTAATTTGGAGCCATACCTTATTTCTCTCTTTTGTGTTAGTGTTGTTTCAAATACACCTTAATCACCAGTGGTTTCTTGA
Source organism: Sorex fumeus (assembly GCF_029834395.1). Classification (NCBI taxonomy): domain Eukaryota; kingdom Metazoa; phylum Chordata; class Mammalia; order Eulipotyphla; family Soricidae; genus Sorex; species Sorex fumeus. The sequence goes on along the minus strand of NW_026606111.1, from coordinate 18,941,646 downwards.
TTTGATATTGTAGATAATAGAACTTCAACTGCCATCACAAACAGTTCTAGTGGGCAGAATAGTACATCGAGGAAGCATTGTGGTAAGGTAGGGAGTAGTGTAAGGGCAGCGTAGCTGCATTATTGCACCTTTTCTTTGGTTATAGGATTTACACACCTCCAGTGTGCAAAAGGCTCTTATATAGTAGAAATCAACTGCGGCTAAACTACCATCCTTTTTTTTATGAAATTTAGGTTTGTAGTGTCTGGGCTTTAGTTTCTGGAGACATTTATGAACATCAGTCTTTAGTCTTTCTTGCTCTGAACCACTTTGAAATAATTCTCAAGCTTGGAGTCTTTTTTTTTTTTTCATTCTGCAGAACCCTATCCCAACACATGTAATAACATTGTCTAGATCTTCTAAGTGTTTTTTGGTAACACTTGCTCTAATGTTTGTTTGCATTATTTTCAAACTTTCCTAGCAGAAAAGCCAGAGTGGGCATGATTAGATATGTCTGCTAAAAAACAGAACATGGTTGAAAATAAAAATGCAGGAAGTTGAGAATTTGGCAAGTAAACTTAATACAGGTTAATGGAGGTTGCAAACAACTTTCTAGGGCACGGATATGTTAGTACATTTTAAATACAACTAGGAGCAGTAATTTTATCTTTTCATAATTTATCATTACAAAATTAAGAAAGCTCTTTTTTTTCTTGCTTTGTCAAACTAGCAATAGTAATACTATGAACCAGTTAACTACCAGTTTATGTATCATTTCAATATGTATATATCTACATTCTGAAACTATCAGATTTCCAAGAGGACTACCTTGTGCTCTAGGAAATACATTTCAGTTTTACAACTTATTTAAAATAATCTCCACCTCATTCTTTACCTTTCTCTTTCACATAGTGCTCCATTTAGTATGAAGAGATAAAGGGAAATAACACAAATTCAAACTGCTTGACAGTAAATATGGAATAAGAACTAAGAGTGGAAAAACTGGACATTTTTTGCCTTGGGATTTTTTAATAGGTACTAATTGTGATAGAACAGTGGGTTGGGCATTTGCCTTGCAAACGGCTGACCCGGGTTCTATTCCTCCGTCCCTCTCTGAGAGTCCAGCAAACTACCGAGAGTATCCCACCTGCACAGCGAAGCCTGGCAAGCTCCCCGTGGCTTATTCGATATGCCAAAAACAGTAACGTCAAGTCTCACAATGAAGACATTACTGGTGCCCGCTTGAGCAAATCGATGAACAATGGGAGGATAGTGCTACAGTGCTACTAATTTCAGAAACAGAATTAAAAATAACCATAGCATTCTTTTATATTTTGAAGGTGATTCTTCAATTATTAATCTTTTTTTTCAATGTTTGAATTAGGTCAGCACAAAAAAATTTTTTTACCTTTTGGATTTTGTCAAGATAGTAAATTTCCCTGTAAAACTAAAGACATTCAGACTTAAAATCATGATGTTCTGGTTTCATGAACTAATAAGAAATGTTAGTCATATAAATCACTCTTCATTCTGTTATTTGTATAGAGTTTTCAAAACAATCGACTGAAATTGTTAATGATGAAATCTATACTAAGATATTAATATAGTTTAGAAATTACTATGTATATATTAGAGTATTGAATTTTATTTCCCTAGTTGTATTATTTATTTGTTTTGGGATTTTTTTAAATCATTACTAATTTCAGAAACAGAATAAAAAAATAACCATAGCATTCTTTTTATATTTTGAAGGTGATTCTTCAATGTTTAATTTTTTCAAGTGACTACAATAATTATGTAATTTGTATGTTTATGGTAGGAGTAATGATTTTTCGATCATTTATTAATGTAAACATTTTGCATATAGTTTTTTCCTACTTATATTTTCAATTTTTACCAACTAATCAATTGAATTTTTAAGCCTTCTTTTATGAGGAAAGTTACAAAAAATAGGTATGGAACTTGAAATATGCAAGTTTCAATCTCTAAGAGTAATTGTATTTAAAAAACTTAATTAACCATGTGTTTATACTAATGGAATTATAAAAGACCATTTTTAAGTCCCTTGATAAAATATTAATTGCCAGAAAAACCATTTTCTTCTTTGAAGGTAGGCCATTAAGAAGTAATGAGAGCTCTATTTGGAAGAATATCTGAATACTTTTATTAGTAAGATGTAAATTACATTGAAGCATTGTGTAATTCTTACTGTTAGTTATTGATGTTTTTTACTTTTGTAAGGTTTAATAACTTCTCATAGAATGAGTTAAAATTCTATGATTAAAAGGGCTTTTTCCTATATACAAATCACTATCTTACCTGTTTTATTATTTTTCTTCATAATACACTTGAATTGTGCTACAGTGAGAAAACTGTAATTTTTGATGCATAAAGTATAGCACTGTAGCACTGTCCTCCCTTTGTTCATCGATTTGCTTGAGCAGGCACCAGTAACGTCTCCATTGTAAGACTTGTTACTGTTTTTGGCATATCGAATACACCACAGGGAGCTTGCCAGGCACTGCCATGCAGCGGGATAATCTCGGTAACTTGCAGGGCTCTCCGAGAGGGACAGAGAAATCAAATCCGGGTCGGCTACATGCAAGGCAAATGCCCTATCTGCTGTACTATTGCTCCAGCCCTTTTAGTTCCCTAGTGAAAGCAATTCGTCATTCTTTCACCTCTGAGCTCAGATTTTCTACCATTTTATTAATGCAGTTTTCCAGAACCAGGGAATGGGTTTTGAACTTGATGTCCTTCCGACAAATGGGGCATTTTTTCTTCTGCTTCATGCCTTCACTGATGCAGAATGAGCAGAAACTGCGGGCACAGTTCAAGGTGACAGCCTCTGTGAAGTATTTTGAGCAAATAATACTCTGGAGCTCATTCTCTAGCATGTCATGCATGTGGCTAAGAACTTCCTGCTTCTGTGCCTGCACTTTTTTCTTCTCTTCCTTGGTCTGCTCCAATTCTCTGTTCTTGGCTTGAATGACTGCTTTAGAGTCATTCTTGCTATTATTTAGCTCTTGCATTAGAGCACGATACTCCCACAGAGCTTGGGCCAGATGCTGCTTCAGGTCCTCTTCTTGCTCTTTCTCCAAATCCTGGAACTGCCTCTCGCCCTCCTGGAAAGTCTTTAAAACTTCCCTTAAATTTGGCATCTGCATCTAATCCTCTCCCAAGCACGCAGGGCTACCTCACAGACATGAGCAAAAGCAGCACGAGGCAAGGTGACTTTGCCTTTTTGGGTCACGCCATTTCCCTTCACCTATTAACATCTCATAAATCAATTTAATCTCTGAGAATTTTCGTCCAGCATAGCCTAGGCCTTGAAGCTGTTCCTTGGCCTCATCACTGAACCACATCCTCCACTGCATGTACTGAGAAGGGCTTAAACACATTTTAGCAGCCATGTGAAAATCTTGAGGTACCCAATGAGCCTTTTTACTCCAGTCTGTTAGAAACTCTCTACAGTACAGAGATGTAGGTCCGTACGAGGCACAGGCCTTTTTGAAATGACTAAGAGAATCCATTCTTAACCCGTGATAAGATGGAGGCTGCTTCTTCTCCATCTGGGCTGGGCGGTTGGGAACACGTCCCGAGCGATCTGGAAGCCGCTCAGCTGAGCTATTCTTGGACTCAAAATCTGAGGGAGTGGCAGCAGACTCATAATCTGCATCATTTTCATCTGATGCACTGGAAGTAGAGCTGTCTTCACCAGCCTTAGAAGTATTTTTACTATGAAAACCTTTTCAAGACTTAGGTACGGGAGGAGCTGAGGCTATATTATCCCTAATATCCTCCTCCTCAACTGTGCTTTTCCAAAACAGGAGAATAGAATTAACAATATCCCATGTAACCCAGAATTCCATGGGGATCTTATTCTCTTCTTTAGATACCTTATAGACTTTTTTTTTTAACTTTTTTTTTCCAAATCTTGGTTTCTAGAGTCCCTTCATTTGGGAACCATGGGTTTACCTCATAAACTACTTTAAAGCAGGACTAGAGTTGGTCTCTGGAAATACAGAGTTTCGGGCCCCCTGTTCTGCAGGACAGATACTGAATCAAATCCATAAATGGCTTGGCATATTCAGTCTGGCTCGAGAAACTATGGAAGATCTTGGGAAGGCCCAGAATCTGTCCCATCTTAGTGGGGGATAGCTTCTAGGATTCTAATTTACAGTACCCTAAAAAAAACTTGTTCTCCAACTTACTTTCTCAAGTGGGGGTACACTGAACACTATTTTTACCTTTAGTTGGTAGTTCGTGCCCACTCAAGGGATGCCAGCTGTAAAGAATATATACTTGTGCGGAAGGGTGTTGTGTTTGAGGGCTCTCCGAGTGGTTCTCTCTCGCCACCCATGTTCGGTGCTCTTGAGACACTGTGTATGGACTGAATCGGGACAGTTGTTGGTGATGTGCAGGCAAAGGAAGAATGAGGACCAAGGTGGTTGCCGTTTGTTCAATCTCTCGTCTCTCCCGTCTCATACACTCTTTCTTCCTAGCCCCTCATTCCTAGATCCCAGATCCTCTGACTCTGACTCTGACCCTGTCCCCTGATTCTTACTCCCCTCCTTTTCTGCCTCTGCCTGCTTCTTGCTCTGATAACTCTCTGACACTCTTTCTGCCTCTCTCTGGTGCTCCCTCATAAAATATATCCAGTGAAATCAAATTATGAGGTTTTTTTGAGACCTTTTTTCTTTGAGTATAATTTAAAAATATTTAGGAATTTAGGAACCTAATCTTTGACCTCACTGGAAAAAAATTAGAGTAACAACTTTTATATAAGCATTTCTTTGTAGAAAAATAGCTTGTTTTTTAGTGTTAGAGAGCAAAGGGTAGAGTGGTCATGTTCTTGCTAGTGACTCTTGTTCTGCAAATGACCTTTTCTTTTTCTTGTCCTGTATCAACATTGCAGCTCTCTTTTGCTTGATTTCCTCATATCTTTACGGATTTAACTAAATAAAGCTGGAATAATTAGAAAATTTATTTTGAAACTACTTTATGACCAGGGCTGGAGCTATAGCACAGCAGGAAGGGCGTTTGCCTTGCACGCAGCAACATGGCCGACCTGAGTTTGATTCTTTTGCCTCTCTTGGAGAGCCAAGGAAGCTACCGATAGTATCTCGCCTGCACAGCAAAGCCTGGCAAGCTCCCCGTGACGTATTTGATATGCCAAATCCAGTAACAACAAGTCTCACAACGGATACGTTACTGGGCCCACTCGAGCAAAATCGATGAACAACAGAAGGACAGTGCTACACAGTGCGATAGTGCTTTATGACCAAAAGAAAAAAAAAGACCAATAGGCTAGAGGGATAGTACTGGAGGTAAGACCTTGCTTGTGGTCAATACCAGATCCATTGCAGGCACCATATACAATTCCCCAAGTTTTTATAAGAGTGATCCCTGAGCATAGAGCTATGAGTAAGCCCTGAGCATTGTCAGGTATTGGCCAAAAATATAGGGGAAAATAAAAGAACTTCTAGAACTCTGCTTGCAGCGTTTATTATCCTAGCATATTTAAACAATAGAAAGCCTGTCATTCAGGTCTTAAATTCATCAACATGATTGTGATTGTGTTGCGGCATCAGGGGAAATGATTTCCTTTTTTTTTTTTTATGTTTTTCTCTATTCCTTTCTATACAGTAAATTTACAGCAGTGAAAGTGACCATTTATTGGGGGGGGCGGGGAGGGGAACACATAAAATAAAAACAGAAAAGGACAAATGCTAATAACCTTGCAGGATTAGTCACTATGCACTATGGCATGTATGAGAAAGTACAAAACCAGATTTTGAGCTTTGTTGACAGTCAATTGAAAAATTCCAGGAGTGATGTCAGCAAATTGTGGCATAGTCATTCCTGCTCTTTCTCAGAAACAGTTCTTGCACAGGAAAATAACTCCAAGTCCAGGATTGCAGGGGAGTAATTGCAACGTGGGAGTGCAGAAATCAATAAAAGCACAGTGTAGGGTGTTGAGTCATTGTATCTACCAACACTCCTTCTCTGAGGCCAATCAACCCTGTGCAGAGACCTTCAGGAGAAGAGGAAGGACCCAACATACTAAACTTCTCCACAGACCTGAGAGCCATCCGGTTCTAGCACCAGGTGGATTCCCAAAGCCCTATGTGCCTTCTGACAGACTTCCCACAACCAAGAACCGAAGCACCTGACTCACCTTAGACCTACTCACTCTAACATCCTGAGGCAGCTCTGAGGGCGGGAGACACCATCCACCTAGGCTACTAGCAGACTCCTGTGAATCCTAGACAAGGCACACAATAAGGATGCGTGACATCACCAAGTATCATGAATATTATGGAAAAACAAAGCAAAATCAAAAGAGCAGTCTGCTTATATCTGTGAGAACGTTGGTTAGCAGAAACAATGCCAATGTATTTAGTAGGATCACTGTATCACTGTCATCCGTTGTTCATTGGTTTCCTTGAGCAGGCACCAGTAATGTCTCCGTTTGTCCTAGCCCTGAGATTTTAGCAACTGCTACATTGGAGGCTCTTTCAGGGTCAGGGGAATGAGACCCATCATTGTTACTGGGTTTTCGCATTTTTTTTTTCACGGTACACAACAATGGTCTTTATTGACTTCCATGCTTGGCAAGGCAGGAGGGGGAAGGATACATGACAGCTCCCGTTCCTGGGGCCAGGCAGCCACTCCCGAAAAGGGTTTTGGCATATTGAATACACCAATATGCCAATATGGAGAGCTTTGCCATACTCTGCCTTATGAGCAGGATACTCTCCGTGGCCCTCCAGGTTCTCCGAGAGTGAGAACTAGACAATAAGCCGCGCGCTTCCGGGAGTTTGGTTTTATAGTCTCTAGATCTTGGCCGTTGATGGGATTACACAGTGCTGGGGCAGTTGGTGGGTGTAACTGTCTAGCTACTGGAAGATGACGGATCTCCGTGAAGGAGGCCCAGTCCCGAACTGAGTAGGCCTGGAGATCTCAGCCCCAGTTTCTGCACACCTGGGTTCCTCTGTCGGTTCCTTCATGTGTGTGGTGTGTCCAAGCATGTGGAGAGTGATCTTGAGCATGACTGTGGCTGGGTACCAGAGTCTTCAGCTGCTGGGAATCTGCTCGGGGAGGGGAAGGAAACTCAACCCACCCCCCTCCAAGAGGCGCTGGTGAGGACAGCCAGGCACGGGGGCAGGAGACTCTGCCCAAGTAGGATAAAGCTGCCCAGGTGACCTGAGATCAGAAATGGAGTTAAGAAGTGACTAATCCTTTTAAATTTCAGGGATCCCCAGTACTCTAATTTTTTTTCGGTTGAGATAGCTAAACTTTTTCCACCACTCTCTGGATTCCTCCTTCCCTCTCTTCTTTCCTTGCTGCATTTTCTTCTTGAAGTATAAACCTCCAAAGTACTCATGTTTGTATTTCTTTTGTTTGCTTTGAGGGCTATACTGGCAGTGCTCAGGGCTAACTTTGGCTCTACCCTCAGGTGTCAACCCTGGAGGTGCTTGGTGGACCATACGTATGTGGAGCTAAAGATGGAACCCAAGACATCCACATGCAAAAGCAAAAAGCCATAACCCCTCATACTGTCTGGTTCCATTGCCATAGAAACTTTTTTTTTAATTTTAATGTTGCACGGATAAATTAATCTATGGAGAAGCTCCTCTTTGAAATAACCACAAGATGTGATTAAATTGTGCCCAGTCTTTGTTCTTTTTCTAGACACACTAGAAAGAATTTGAATAACAGAAGTAGGTAAACAATAAGAACTGTCACTGTCACCATCCTCCCATTGCTCATCGATTTTGCTGGAGTGGGCCCAGTAACATCTTCACTGTGACACTTGTTAGTGTGTTTGGCATATCAGATACCTCACCGGTAGCTTGTCAGGCTTTGCTGTGTGGGAGAGATACTCTTGGTAGCTTGCCAGGCATTCTGAGAGGGGTGGAGGAATAGAACCTAGGCCGGCCAGGTCCAAGGCAAACATCCTACCCACTGTGCTTTTGCTCCAGCCCTCTTAAGGTAGCCAAATGCCTCATCATCTAATTAGTGGCACGCATGAATGGATAAACGGGATTCCCACTGTCCCTACCTACTATCCAGCAAAAACAATAAGAACAGCTCTATTTAATTGCAATTATTTTCAGTCACTCGTATCCAGCCATAATTTGTTGATAAGCCCTTTATGTCATCTTCTTCCAAATCTCCAACTTTTGATAAATTGTTCTTGAATCAGTAAAATCTCTTAGTGTCAAATCTCATAAATTAGTTTGAAGACATGAAGTGTGGATTGTTTTCATTTTTTTTTTTTGGTTAAGAAATGTATTCTCAAACTGAACTTCTCACATATGGCAGGACACAGGTATGACTGTTATGTTGAAATCAATATGAGACAGTTTCCACACTCAGATACTTTCAAGGGGTGTTGGACCAGTCCAGCTTGAGGAAAAATAAAATACTTCTATGCAGTGGATTAAAAAATTTTGTGAGCCATATCCTGATTGCAGAGAATAGGGCTTACCATAAGATGCAAGTTTCTGCCACAGATTTTTCACCTGCCAAGGGCCTGTCTTTATGAGTGAGTTCCAGTGATAATAGTGTTACTTGTATTAATCCTTTCTCTCTGAGACTTCAGTGAAATGAAGTCTGGGGTATTATAGACCTAAAATGAGAAATGACTATGACACATTTTTGTCATCTCCACACTTGGCAGCATAAATAATTAAAAATTTTCTGTTAGTCTAATTAGTAAAATTTTAGTACACCTTAAGCATTGAATCCTTTTCAAATGGATGATTTTTTTAAACTTCTATTTTATTTTTGTTTCATTTTATTTTTTCTATTTTAGACACTGTGATACACAAAACTATTAGTGATAGGGTTTCATTTATATTTATTTGTTTTGAGATTGTTTTTAAAAGAGAATTCTGCTCCAGCTATAAACACATGCAGTATGGAAAGTGTGCATTTCTTAAATTTTCAATTTTGAATTAAACATTAGGGGGATTTTTCTCCTCTCTTCCCGTCACTCGAATTTCTGTTCCTTAAAAAGTTTTAGAATTTCTTTTTTAATTAAACCATGTTTCTTCGACTTTGTACATGTTGCTTATGAAGTTTTAACCAAAAACACTATCAAAGGTTTTTATCTTCTAACAAGAAAGTACCAAAATACATTTTAGATTATTTTCTTTATCCTTTAACTTTAGCATATCTCTACTTTTCACAAAGACTAGTTGGTAAGAATACTTTCGTACTTGAAGATTTTCCAATTACTTTTTGTATTTTCACTTGGTAATTGAAAGCTGTGGTCCTTGACATGAATGTAACTAGATATTTCAGAGGTCTTTGTGCTTTACATGTGTGAGTGTGCACTCATGCATGTGAATTGATTGGAGAGGAGGGAACATAAAAAAATGTAGAAAAGGAAGTAGTTGGAACTAACTGATTTGTTGTAGTGTCCCCAAGGGGAAGGTATAATCTGCAAACTGTCAGGTTCCATTATGGGGGCTGTTGCCATCAATCAGAACTGACATTTATGTAGTAGAGGTTAGTATAACTGTAATTACATGTGTGTTTATGGGATCTAAACCGTGTGACATTTTAGATTTAATCTTTAAATTAAAACATTAAAACTTATAACTTGTTGGTCGAGTAGCTATGTGATTATATATTTTAAAAGGGAAGACTTCCTAAACCCTGCAAATATTGCCTAAGCTGTATCTATAGCATTGAATCCTATTTGTAACAACTCCAAGCTGTTTTCACCACAGATTTGTAGAACACGTATTCTTGAATATTGCACTTTAGCTACTTAATAGATACATAGCATTTTCAGCTAAATGTGTTGTGTTTCAGCAGGCTGTTGCACACAGATTTTAAATGTATTTGATTGTGTTTGTAAAATCTTTTCAAATTTAAAGCTTTTGGGGGGCATGATGATTTGAGATTTAATGAAGGTAATAAAGATTTAATGGCTGTATTTTCCCTTGTGGCTTTAATAAACATTTATCAGTTTACAGTTTATTTTCAAGTTTTAAAAATATGACTGCCCGGACTTTCAAACTGATTTTAAACATTATTAAGGTGAAATTTACTTCTAAATTCTCTCATGTTTATGGCAGAGACATAGTACAGGGGGTGAGGTGCTTGTCTTGCCTGTGACCAAATCCACTTCTAGCCCCCATGCACAGCCAAGGGTCACTCCTTGATGAATTAGGAATAACCCTTGATCAATGCATGGTGTTTCCAAAAAAAAGAAACAAATACAATTTTCTCGTTTTTCTTTGAACTAACATTTTAAAGTAAAAATTTTATTGATAGCCCTCTGATTCACTGTTAGAGCAATCACATTGATTTAAATATTTTATCAAGTTACTTGCACAACTATGCAGTAGCTACAGTAGGATTTGTTGAATATAAGATGAACTACTTTTAGACATTATAAATTTTTTTCTTCTGTCTTGTGCACTGAAAGAATGTGTGGTTGTGCATATTAAAAAGCATAAAGAACAGTCCTCACAGCATGGATTGTTAGCCTTTTTTGCTTTGGTAAATTCTTCAGTTGTACATTCTTGCCCTTTAAATTCTATTTAATTAAGGTTATATTTAATTGTTTTTAATGCATGCATATAGTTTGCTGCTACTGAAGTAAAATACACATAAATTACGAGTGAACAGTGTGCTAGATTTCCTAGAATGAATGTACCAATGTTGCTCCTACCTAGTACAAGATATGGAATGTTACTACATCTCACAGCCTTTTATTATGTTCCTCCCATTTGCTTTGCCATCTTCTTTCCCAGGGCTATTCCTAGCTTAGTTTCTAACACCTCACATCATTTTCTTCTGGTTATATATGCCTGGCATGTGCAAGGTTTTGAATTTGTGTGCCCATTGAGGGATAGCCATCTTGACCTTTATACCCTTCAAGTGGCAAGGTGGCCCCAAGCACCTCTAGGCTAGAGCAGTAACAAGCCAACTCTGTACTACTGGCAGAAGCCATAAGTCTTAATGAACACCTCTGTTTATGGTACTCAGTATAAAACAACAAACACTGTCCTCCCGTTGTTCATCGATTTGCTCGAGTGGGCACCAGTAACGTCTCCATTGTGACACTTGTTACTGTGTTTGGCACATGCCGTGCGGACGAGATACTCTCGGTAGCTTTCCGGGCTCTCTGAGAGGGGCAGAGGAATCAAACCCGGCTGTGCCGGGCTGGCTGCACGCAAGGCAAACGCCCTACTGCTGTGCTATCGCTCCAGCAAGTGAAGTCATACACGCTATGCTTGGATTCCTTCATTTAGTATTTAGTCTAGGAGATTTTTTAAATTTTTATTTTGTAGAAAAAAATAGTATGCTCATTTTCATGCTATATAACATTTTATTGTATGTAATGTTTTATTCTTTGCCCAGGGATCACTCCTGGCAGTTCTGGAGGGCCCATATGGGATGCTGGGGATTGCACCTAGGTCAGCTGCATGAAAAGCAGATGCCCTAACCTTTGTACTATTGCTCTGTACTATTAATATACAGATTTAGCCAGAAATATGTTTACATATCTGTTTAACACATGGCATACTAGGGAATGGAATTGTTGGGTGCCAAGGATTGTATGTATTCAATGTCAGCAGATTATAGCAAACGATGTTTCAGAATGGCTATGAGTTAATATTCTATCATTCCTTTATGAGAGTTTCAGTTGTTCTACATTCTCTCTGAATGTGTAACATTTTCTGTCTTTCATTTTAAGTATCTGGTTTTTGTGTAGTGAAAAAAAATATATTTTATGTAGAGGGGAAAAATGTTGAGTAATCATGAAACAATCATGGAAAACTTAAATTTGGAAGTTAACTTTATCTAAATGTAAAGAAGGTTTTGCATAGTAATTTCTGTTTATAGAATACAGCAAAACTGGTTTTTTAAAGGAATTTTATAGTAATAAATGTCTACATAAAGAAGTACACAAATAACGAAACTATTGTTCAAGAAACTGGAGAGGGGAAAGGGCTAAGCCTAAGGTTATTATATAAAAGGAAATAAGAATCAGCATTGAGTGGACATTAATGAAATAGAAATCAGACTGTAAAATAAGAATTTTTTAAAAATTTTTAAGGTAGAATTGTCAATCCCTTACAAGACTAAGAAAAATATATAGAAATAAAATAAAAACAAAAATGGAGACATTACAACTAACACACCAGAAATGCAAAAGACCATTTTCTATAAAAATGTCTTAGCATTTTGAATAGATACAACTATATTTTGGCACTGTCATCTCAGCTATGCCAACTTCTAGTGTATGGGCTAAAATTGGAACAGTTTCAAATAATGATTTTATACTCTTGAGGAAATGAATACATTTATTGAGAGAAATTTAAGCTGAAAATAAAAATATTGATAGTTAACCCATGCCCTGATACAAGAGCAGATGGAAATGTCTTACATGAGTTCCAGTTCATTAAACAAATCTGACACTTTATTTTCTAGTCATTTTAGTTCAGGGAAGTAAAGTGATGAGGTAGTTATATAAATGAAGCCACTTCTTTTATGCTGAATGTGAACACGAGAATGGACTTTTAGGATTTGGTGGGGCAGGTTTTTGGTATGTGAAAAATTTGATCTTGCATTTTGTTACTAAGTTATTACTCCTCAGGATTAATTATAATACAGTATTTTAAGTTCATTGTGTGATACATAATCATGCTTGTAGTTTAATTTCAAGGAGCAGTCTGTAGCTTTCGTGACATATATCACCAGTAAGCTTGCTTGTTTTATATTTTAATGTGAAATGAAGTAACGGGTTAGGAGAATTGCTGTTTTTAAAAACAGGCATGATTTTCCGGGCATTTAATGAAAAGAGTTTCTGGAAATTGATCCCTGGATATATTTATGATAATATAATTTAGGATATTTAAAATTTATCATTCTTCTGTGCAAAATTTTCTATGTAAATTTTATAATAGGAAATATATTGATGTATAATAACTGTTTTGATCTCAAAATTGATGACATCTTTTATATCTAATTACACAGTATACTTTTCCTGTAAAATTTGGTATGATCTTAACATTACCATTTAGCTTTAACAAATTGGCAAACTTTTGAATTTGTAGTATTTCATACCATTTACCAATTAATGTTCTGTGGAAGTATAATGCTAAATTTTGATATTTTTATACTTCATTTAAGATGTATCACTGTATCACTGTCATCCCATTGTTTATCGATTTCCTCGAGCAGACACCAGTAATGTCTCCATTCATCCTAACCCTGAAATTTTAGCAAGTGCCACATTGGAGGCTCTTTCAGGATTAAAGGAATGAGACTCATCATTGTTACTGGGTTTTAGTATATCGAATACACCACAGGGAGCTTGCCAGACTCTGCTGTGTGGGCAGGATACTCGAAGTTGCCTGCCGGTTCTCTGAGAGCATGAACAAGACAGTAAGCTTTAACTAGACAAGCTTCTGGGCGCTTGGTTTTTATAGTCTCTGGATCTTTACCTTTGATAGGATTACACGGCGCCAGGGGCAGTTGGTGAGTGTAACTGTCTAGGTACAGGAAGATGGGGGATCTGGTTGGAGGAGACCCAGTCCTGATCCGAGCAGGCTTGGAGATCTCAGCCCTGGGTCCTGCACTTCTGGGTTCCTCTGCCGGTTCCTTCATGTGTGAGGCTCATCCGAGCTTATGGATAGTGGTCTTAAGCCTGGCTGTGGCTGGGTTCCAGAGGCCTTCAGCTGCTGGGGCTCTGCTTGAGGCAGGGAGGGAAACTCATTTCAAAATGATAGCAGTAAAAACACTAATAGTGCAACAACAGGTCAGACAGACAAATTTGGATTTATATTAAGATGTACATACTTTTGCAACTTTAGAAAATGGTCTTGTGAACATTTTCTAAATGACTTTAATATCAATATGAAATACCTTGATGAAAATGTTGAGGGAACAGCCTGACCCCCCATCTCAGCTTTTAGTTAACCTCTTCATAGCACAGCTTGATTGTATTATCATCAGTCTAAGCTACTATAAACTCTGGTTTATTATTACTCTGCATTCTGTGAATTATTCACACCTGGGTTTATTTGTAATATAATGTTACCTGTGTAGAAGATAGCATTGCATTGGTCATATTTTCCTCTCAGCCATTGTATGCTTTTAAAGGACACAAACAATTCATTATATTTAAAAGAAAATACTACATTAATAATCAAAGCCGGTCTGCTTTTGCAGGGGAGGGTGTGCTCCCAACTGATGTTCAGGAGGCCCAAAGCCCCTTCCAGTGATTCTCTGCCAACTGAGCCAGTGTTTCATTGTTCCAGCTCTTGGTGTCAGGAATCGTCCATGCTACCCAGTGTTTCTCTGGTTCTACCGAGCCATACTCAGGAATGCTTGAGATGCTGAAGGGCTTCAGGGATGCATCTGCTGATTCTCAGGGCACCATGTATTGGGGATGAGGTGGCTATCTGGTGATCAAACTGGGATCAGTTCCAGGGAAGGCATGCACCTTAATTCCCATATACTTTCTTTTCCCATATACAGCCCGCACTTGGTCTGCTTCTGAAGTTCACTTATCCTGGGCCTGCCTCCAGCTAGAGATTTAGGGCATTGAGTGAATGAATCACTGTTAGGGTTGCCCTTCTGTGACAGTTGAATTTTAGTACGCAATACTGCGATAGCACAGTGGGTAGGGCGTTCGCCTTACACGCGGCCAACATGGCCGACCCGAGTTCGATTCCTCCGCCCCTCTCGGAGAGCCCGGCAAGCTACCGAGAGTATTGGATATGCCAGACACAGTAACAACAAAGTCTCCGATGGAGACGTTACTGGGCCCGCTCGAGCAAATCGACGATCAACGGGAGGGCCTTTACCTTTACCTTACCTTACTGTACATACTAGCTGGAATTGAAGGACGTCTTTAAAAACTGTGTCTATTGGTGTCCAGATTTGGATCACATGACAAAGTTGGCTATTCCTGGAGTAGTTTCTTGATTTCTTTTTCATTCTGTTTCAATACTTTTTTTCACTTCTTTGTCCCATTTCGAATAAAGGTCAGTATCTGTGTATGGTACTTTGATAAATGTAATTTTGTTTCAATGAGAGGCACACCCAACCATGCTGAGGGTGTGGAGCCTAGAGGACAGGTCCATCCCCTGTGATTACAGGCATGACCTTTCGATGGGGAGGGGCTCCATTCTGGCCCTGCTGGAGGTTATGGGACTACCATTAGGGGTGCAGTGCTGTGAACCCAGGGCATGAACTATACCAGTCTTTTACCGGACCCCAGTAATATCATGTTATTATATCATAAAATGCTTTTGAAAAACCTTGTATATTTTTTAGATAAATTTCATTCTATAATTTACTCACATATTACAATCAATAATTTCTGAAGAACTGCTTAATGGGATTTAAAAAAATTCTTAATGTCTGTTGTCTACAGTGAATTAAGTGTCCTTTGGAATATTTTTAAAGATTCTTTGAGTGATTTGTGGCCAGATATGTTTCTTTTTAATGACATCATTAATGCGTAAGCTCAGAGTATTTGTGAATGCTGCCCTGTATAATTTGATTATCTTTCCTTACCTTATAGATGCTTGTGACCACACCAGAAAAATGGGATGTAGTGACAAGGAAAAGTGTTGGGGATGTAGCTCTTTCCCAGATTGTAAAGCTTCTTATCCTTGACGAAGTTCACTTGCTGCATGAAGACAGAGGCCCAGTATTAGAGAGCATTGTCGCTCGTACTTTACGCCAGGTAAGAGGAAGTTGTTGATAAACTTCTTTGGAGGAATGAGTCCAATTCTGTTTTTGTTTGCCTTTGTTTTGGGACCATACCCAGGGGCTCAGAACTTACACCTGTGTTTGTGCTTAGGCTAGGATCACTCATGGCAGTGCTTTGGGAACAATATGTGGTGCCAGCGATTGAACTAGGGTCAGCTCCGTGCTGGGCAAGTGCCTTAAACCTTCTTCCAGCTCTCCAACCCCATGTTCACTTCTTCACTTTTTAAACCACATAAATTTTAAATATTTGCATACACTCATATAAATATCAAGGTAGAACATTCTAAGGAGATACAAAAAAGAAAAACTTTTCATCAACATTAAATTAAGGATAATTTTAAGGATGCAGATGGTGTAAGACAGAAAACAAAAGACAGCATGAAAAACCTGAAAGTGCCATTACTGCTTTCTGAGTCCTCTCCTGTCACCTGCATGTGTTCTGGCCAGATTTTACACATGATTTCTCAAAAAGAAGCTTTCAAGGCATCATTTATACACCTTTTTTTTTTTACACGAAAGAGAGCATGTTTTATCGCCTGCTACTAACACAGCGTAGTGGTCTCTTTCAGTGATCCGTGTCACATCAATCCATCCAACTTTATTTGCAGTGAGCTACCTAGAGAGAGCATGGTTCAGCTAAAAGCGTTTCAAAGATAAGGACTTTCCTGCAACTCCAGAACATTAGAGGTCAAGGAAATATCATTAGGACGTTTGCCAGGAAGTCTGTCATTAGCATGTTTACAGGGAAATTTAACCAGGACATCTTTCTTTCCTGGACATGCCCAGTTGAGGGAGAAAATTGATTGATAGATTGCAGCCTGCTGCTGGAAAGAGAAACTGCAGATAGGATAACTATGGTAATGTATATCTTAATAGATATTACAGAAATATGCTGTGTATAATATACACATATATATTATTTCTATTGTTATATTGAGTTTTTCATAATATAATCAAATTTCAGTTAATAGTTTATTACTTCTATACTCTTAAATCTTTGACAAATTGTACTTCATTATCTTAAGAAAAATGATGAATTTCTCAGTTGAATAAGAATTATTGAAGCCCTAGGGTCTTGAGGGAAGAGGCCTGAGGGATTGTTCAGTGGGTAGGATATTTGAGATCTCTGAGCACAGAGCTAGGAGTAAGTACTGAGTACAGCCAGGTGTGGCCCCAAAACAAAAACGAAAACCCAGCTATAAATCCTGATTTAGCTGTATAATTTTGATTTCTACATGCTCTGTAGTTGCACAAAACTATTTATTCCTTCTCTCCTTTTTTTGCCAAAAAAACTAACCTCTTTTAGAAATGAGACAAATCTCACTGTTCAAAAAATATATCGTTGGTTGTGAGATTATTTTTCTGTCAGTCCTCATTCCATTTGCTCCAAACCTGTATTTTATAAGCATACCAAATTTTATTTGTTGTATGAAGTACTTTCTAATTCACCACTCAAAATGAATTATATATTTTTTGTATTTTCTTTGTAATGCCTTTGTATATTTTAAACAGCTACTATTGCCTTTCTTTAGTTGTACATATTGCTATAATTATATCTTTATATTTAAACCTCTGTGTATCTTCATTTTCATATCATAAGTATTTATGTGATTGTTTGCATATTTGCATTATACCATCCCTGTCATCCTAATTTTTGGCATATAACAGTTATTCTACTTGTTTTGTGATTACCATATATCCCCAGCAGATGGCACACACTTCAGAATTCTTAATGTAAGAAGCGATTCTGATATTTTCAGTCAGGATCTGAAAATTGTATTTCTCTTCAGGATTTGAAGTTTAAGATTGGATAAAGGACTAATTTCACAGAACACATGACAATCTTAAGAGGAACTTTTTTATTATATTTTTAATTTTTGTATTAAGGCGCTGGGCTGGAATGATAGCACAGCAATAGAGCGTTTGCCTTGTGCGCTTCCAGCCTGGCCGACCCGAGTTCGATTCCTCTGCCCCTCTCGGAGAGCCCAGCAAGCTACCGAGAGTATTCCACCTGCACAGCAAAGCCTGGCAAGCTCCCCGTGACATATTCAATATGCCAAACACAGTACCAACAAGTCTCACAATAGAGACGTTGCTGGGCCCGTTCGAGCAATTTGATGAGCAACGGGAGGACAGTGTTAAGGCACTATGATTTATCAAGTTACTCATAGTTGAGTTTCAGGCATATAATATTTGAACATCAATCCCATCACCAGAGTCAATTTCTCTCCACCAACATCCCCAGTTTCCCTCCCACCCACGAGCCTATCTCCTTGACATTTTCTTTGTTTGGTTTTTGTAGTTTGGATCTCGTGCTCTCAATGTTGTTGGTTCTGTGGTTCAGATACATAGATGTACCACACCTCTCTACTGCCAATATATCCAAGGCCCTTACATCCTGTACCTGTTACTTTCTGTCTGCCTTTACTCCCCTCTGCCCTTGGTTTCTCTTTAAGAGAAATTTGAAAATGATGAAAGACAAATCTTTTGTTAAAGGTGGTAACAATATTAATACCAAATAATAATTGTCTTTTAGAACTAAGTTTATAGTTTCACCCCTTTTCTGAATATATTTGGCCATCATGCCCTACTCCAAAGCACTAGTATTTTTTCACCACAGTCCACTGAACTCCCTCTCTGCTGGAATTTCCCCCACCCTCTCCCTACAACATCATGAGTCCAGTTATCCAAAGACCAAAGGTTTATTCCCATTTGACTTTGTTTCCTTGCTTTGCTTCATATGAAGAGATCATCCAGTACTTGTTTTTCTTCTTATTTTATTTAGCATAACCTTTTCCACTTTTATCTTTGTTATTATAAAAAGCTGGAGTGATAGCACAGTGGGTAGGGTGTTTGCCTTGCAAGCGGTCGGCCCCTCCGAGCCGGGTTTGATTCCTCCGCCCCTCTCAGAGAGCCTGGCAAGCTACTGAGAGTGTCTCGCCTGCACGGCAAAGCCTGGAAAGCTCCCCGTGACTTATTCGATATGCCAAATACAGTAGCAGGAAGTCTCACAATGGAGACTTTACTGTGTCCACTCAAGCAAATTGATGAACAATGGAAGGACAATGCTACAATACTACATTATAAAAGACAAGGTTTATGTTTTTATAATAGCTGGGTAGTATTTTATTTCATATAGAGACCACATCGTCATTACTCACATCAGATGTTGGTGTTTTTCAGTATCCTGGCTATTGTAAGCAGTGCTACAATGGCTACAAACAACATAGGTATATGTCTGTAGTTTTGAATTAATGGACTTTTTTTTATTCTTTGATTAGATATCTGAAAATGGAACTGTTAAATTAGATGGTAGATCTGTTCTTAATATTTTGACAAATTTAAAAACTATTTTTTAAAAGAAGTTGAAATAGTTTATACTCCCACCAATAATGTATTTTCTTTTTTGAGAGTCTATGTATCTATGTTCAGCAGGGATATTTGATCTGTAGTTTATATTTTGGGATGTTCTTATCTTTTCTAGCCATTTCTCTTCAATTTTTGGAAGACCTTGAGTGGGATAGATAATAGGTTATCTTTGAAGATTTGGTAGAATTTATGATTAAAACCATCGTGTTCTAGGCTTTTATTTGAGGGTAGACTTTATTCACCTCCAATTCTTTGTTACTTCCACCTTTCTGCTGTCTTTAGGATTCTTTTTTTTTCTTGATTTATTTTATTTTGTTATAAAATTAGATGAAAATTTTTACTGTTTCTAATTTTGATCTGTATTGCTATGAGCTCCTTCTAAGAAATTCTCACTATCCCATATCTCCCGATCTCTCTTATCTTTATTTTCATTTGTTTCCAGGAATATCTTTGATTTCCTCATTGATCCAATAGTTACTAAGTAGCAGTTTTTTTAATCTGCCACCAAAAGTAGGATGCCTCCCATGTTGCCTTCTGTTTACTTGTCCCATTTACTTTACTTATGGCATTTACTAACAGTAATACCTGACATTACCCAATTTATTTGCTTATTAATTCTTTTTTCCGATAAAAAGTCATCTTCTGAGAGTAAAATTTTGTTGATTACAATTACCTGGTGCCACTCAGAATAGCTTTAGGTACACAGTATATAACTGTCTCTTCACTTCTATTGCAATAATTGACAAAATCCTCTATGATTTTACTTTGAATTCTATCTTTACTCCATTCTCAAGAAACAGCATTTTTGTCTTTTCTCTCCATTGTGATTTACCTTGTTCTAGGAACTTTGCTAGTGAAAATGAATATCCAGTCAGAAGACACCTTACTGGTTTTGTGAAGTAGATTTATTAAATACTGAAAGCTCATGAATTTAACTCTGAATGAACAAAGTATGACTTAAAGGACTTGTCAAATAATTTCTAGATAATATCACTCAGAGGTAACTGTTTGTTTTAAATGCAAAAGTATATTTTGAAACTTCACCATTTTTAAAATTTGTTTCTGTGTGTGTATAATCCTTTTTTGAATCCCAATGGATTGTAAATTTAATGAAGCAGATCTTTTTCTTCAACCAGTCTGGAGCGATAGCACAGCAGGTAAGGTGTTTGCCTTGCAAGCATCCAACATGGCCAACCCAAGTTTGATTCCTCTGCCCCTCTTGGAAAGCCTGGCAAGCTACCAAGAGTATCTCGCTGGCACGGCAAAGCCTGGCAAGCTACCCATGGCATATTCGATATGCAAAACACAGTAACAACAAAGTTTCACGATGGAGACGTTACTGGGCCCGCTAGAGCAAATTGATGAACAACGGGAGGACAGTGACAGGACAGTGACAGTCTTTTGTTGCTGGACAGATGCTTATAGTATATGATAATCTCAGGTTAAGGCATTTTCATTCATATTTTCTGTTTTTTATATATGAATTGTTCTGTTTTTATTTGTGGATTTCCTTTTTGTATCAATATAGTTTGTATTTTCTAAAACTTACTTTAAATTTAGAAAACCAGTGGTTGAATTTATCTTGTTCAATAACAAAAATATTCCATATAGGTTGAATCCACACAGAGTATGATAAGGATTCTTGGCCTTTCTGCTACCTTACCCAACTACCTCGATGTTGCACAGTTTTTACATGTTAATCCCTTCATTGGACTCTTCTACTTTGATGGCCGTTTTCGACCCGTTCCTCTTGGACAGACGTTTTTGGGAGTTAAAAGTGCAAATAAGGTAAATATTCATTTTTGTAATATTACTTTTCTTGTAAAAATTATTTTTGTTGATGAATTGTTCAATATTTGTTTGGGATTCCCCAAACTCCAGGAGACCATTTCAGTAGCATTAGAGATAGAACATTCAAGCCAAAAATCAGGTACATTTCCTCAGCAAAATGCTCTAGAGAAGCGAATCACGACGAATCACGACCATCCTGTTATTTGTCGATTGCCTCGAGCAGGCCCCAGTAATGTCTCCTTCATCCACGCCCTGAGATTTTTTAAGAAAGTGCTATATTCAGGGCTCTTTAGGAGAATGAGACCCATCATTGTTAGTGGTATTTGGCATATTGGGTACCCCACGGGGAGTTTGCCAGACTCTGCTGTGTGGGCAGGTTACATTCGGTAGCCTGCCAGTTTGTCCAAAGTAGGAATGAGATAATAAGATGTCATAATAGGATGTCCGGGAGTTGGTTTTTATAGTCTCTGAGTCTTGGCCATTGATGGGATTACACGGCGCCAGGGGGCCAGTTGGTGGGTGTGACCCCCGCCTACTGGAATTCGGAGGATCTGGGTGGAGGATGCTCAGCCCTGATCCAAGTAGGCTTGGGGAATCTCATCCCCGGGACCCGTTTGCCTTTGTTCCTCTACCGGTACCTTCAGGTGTGCGGAGAGTGGTCTCAGCATGGTGGCGGCTGGTCCTGGAGGTCTTTGGCTGCTGGAGCCCTGGTCGGGGCAGGGAGGAAAGCTCAACCCGCTCCCCTCCAAGGGGCCCTGGCGAGAACAGCCAGGCGCGGGGGCAGGAGACTGCACTGTTCTCTTCCTGGAGCTGGTTTTTATAGTTTTTTATGCTTCTAGAGAAGCATGTTCTTCTAAAAGTTGCTTTCGTGTTTTTCACTGCTATTATCAGTGCATACTTTGTAATCGTAGATGTTGTAAGTTTCACAAAGTTATTAATATATTAATAAAAGTTCAGTGTGAAAGAATGTCTCTTTTAACCTATAGTATATTTTATGCAATATTAAAATATAATAGTTTATATGCAGCTAAAAATGTTATTGTATTAAATGTTTAAAAGGGTCTCTATTCCAGTCTTTTGTAATTGTCACATAAACTTCATTAAGTCTATATGTCTAGGCATGCATATTTTTTAAACATTTTGATAAGACTGTAATGAAATTAGTTTATCTAATTTTCAGTTGTTGTGACACCCGGGTGTTGCTCGGGGGAACCATCCAGCTGAGAACCTAGGGCCTGAGTAGTAGAAGGCATGTGCTTTCCCTCCTGAGCCACATCCCTGCCATTATTTTCTTTCTTTTTTATTTATTTGTGTGTCTGTGTGTGTGTGTGTTTCTGTGTGTTTCTGTGTGAAACAAATAGTGTTTTGTTTGTTTGCTTTTGGGACCACACCCAGCTGTGCCCAGGGCTTAGACCTGGCTCTGAGCTCAGGGATCCTTCCTACCAGACACAGGGAACCTTAGGAGACAATGGGATTGAGCTCAAGTGCGCTGCATGCAAGGCAAATGCCCTACCCCACTGGACTATAGCTTTAGCCCCACATGATATGCATATTTTAAATTTGCCTCAAGTGCTTTTCAGTATTACTTGTCACTTGTTCTTTAGTCATGTCATAATATACATGAATTTATAGTTTTTTAATATATCATTAAAACAGTGATAGACCTGTTTATGTCTTTGTATTATTCTTTCAGCTTTATAATTTAAACTATCACAAATGATTATCACAGAAAGATACAAAAATAAAATATCTTTCAAATGTATGTCAGTCATCTTAAACTATTTTTTCATCCTACAAATGGATGAGTCACTTAAATCTGATTAAAATTATTTTTCACTAAATATCTCAATATTATAATGGTAAAATAAATGTTAGCTGATAAGCTGTTACAATTTTTTTATGTTAGAAATTTATTAAAAGTTTTTTTTCTTTCAATTTCTATCAAGACACCATGATTCACAAAGTCGTTCTTAGTAGAATTGTTTCAGGTATTCACTGTTCCAACACCAATCCTATCACCAGTGTCCCTTTCCCTCCACCAGTGTCCCCAGATTCACTTCTACTCCCAACCTGTTCCCTTGGCAAGCATAGAACAAATATATTTCATATTGCTTGCGCCAGTTAAACTTAAAGAAATGGAGAATTGGAATTACTAGAAAATAAATCAGTAAAAGTGTCAGGATTGATTGCTATAAGATTTTAACCTATGTCAGTCAAGAAATTCAAATAATGTAATACAATGTAGTATACTGCCTTTTCTTATTTACATAACAAAGTTTTCAACACTGGCATCTAAAAAATATTGGATTAAATTTTATTTTGTACCTGGATCTTATTGTAGTAATCATCATATCATCCTGTCATAAATGAAGCTTTAAAAAAATCTGTTTGCAAATGAAATAGGCAAAACCTACAATTTTAAAACTTATTAAGAGTGAAGAGAATTAAGAAAATTTAAATGTAAAAATATGAATAGGCCTACAAAAGTACAAAGTGTTTGCTCCCAAGAAAGGGAATACTTTTATATCAGAAAATATAGATATTGCTTCACTCTATTAAATATTTAAAGGATTGGAATAAAAAATCTCGAGATTTAGAAAAACTGATCAGACATGGAATAATCAGTATGGGGAGGGCAGGTGGGGGGGATGGAGGAGGGAGAGAGAGAGAGAGAGAGAGAGAAAGAGAGAGAGACTGCCATAGAAACAGGCTGTGAGGAGGATGGTGGGAGGGAAACTGGGGACATTGGTGGTGGGAAATGTACATTGGTTGGGGGATGGGTATTGGAACATTGTATGACTGAAACCAGACCATGATCATCTTTGTAACTCTATCTCATGGTGACTCAAAAATAAAAAAAAATTTTAAAGTATTAATTTTATACTCAGCTGAAATATGCACTTGGTAACCCTTATATATTTCCCCAGCAGGTCATTCAGTACACTTTTAATCTTTTAAGAATTTGTCATTTCTTTTGGAAACAAATCCCTTGTAGGCTTTTCAGAGTTTCATTCCGAAACACATAATGAAATTTGGTTGTTATGGAGGAAATGGGAAAATGGTGTATCTGACACATCCACTTTGAAATAATGACTGACCAGAACTAACCCAGAATACACTAAAGTCTATTCGTTTCCTTGCGAGAGTTATTTTTGAAGCATGAATGAGAAGCTATTTGTGGTTTTCTCACTTAGTCTCTGAAAGTTATAGAAGTTTCCAGAGTTTTAAAGTGTTGACCTAATTTAAACAAAAAAAAATTATTTAATTGCATCTGAAATGACATTTTTATGCCCTCCAAACTTCTAATATAAATTGAGTAGAGAGAGAACTTGTGTGTTATATGCCTTCTCCTTGCCTTTTTGGATGAAAACTTTCTCATTATTACCAGGGAAAATAAGAATCATTTCTTGTTACTAAAGTTGCAGATATTCTAAAGAATATTGGAACTCTTACAGTTAAAATATATTGCATTAAACTTTGTAATAGAATATCTGCACCTCTTCGTAAATATGACAGAATTTGTTTCTTTTGACTTTAGTTTTATATGCTATGATGCTTCAGTCCTACCAGTAGTTCTGGTAGCTAGTGAATTATATAGGAGAATAATTGATGAAAAGTAGTCTAGAGAATGAACTTGTCTGGGAAAAAGAGAACTAAAATGTTACTCGTGGGACTGGAGTGTTACCTTACAGGGTAAAACACATGCTTTGCATGCAGGAGTTTCATTTTTATCTATTGGTCCCCAAAGTACTACCAGGAGTGAGCATTGAACTGGTAGTAGCCCCCAATCACTGCCATGTATGACTCACCTCATTTCTCCAATTTATTCTTAAAAAAAACTAAATATAGTTTTCTATTATTTTTTAAATTATTATAATTAAGTAATTAAAAAGTTAGTGATCCAAAAATATTGGATGAGCTAGTCTTTCAAAAGTTTTTTTAAAGATGCATTGTAATTAGAAAAGTTTTGTGTGCAGTTACACGTGCTTCATTTGTTGTTTTTCTTTAAGGTGCAGCAACTGAATAACATGGATGAAGTATGCTATGAAAGTGTTTTGAAGCAAGTAAAGGCTGGACACCAGGTATCATCTTTTAATCTTTTTTGTTTTATTATTTTGAGAATGCCTAATAATTACACTTACTATTTTTAGGCAGCTTAGAAAATTTGTCTTAAGAAAAATCATGAGATGAGGACTTAGAGGCTTTTAATTAACATTTTTGTCCTAGTGTGTAATATTATAACTTATAAATGCTCAGATATCATCCTAATAGGTCATGCATTTTTGATCATGTCATTTTTATTAAATAGAGAGGAGAAGAAAGATCTCATGCTACTGGTTTTCCCTCCTCTCTTGGTGGTGCCATTGTTACAGTACAAGGGGTTACGTTTGTACTTGGCCATGGTGCTCTGACTCTTGCTTGTGGTGCTAACCAGGAAACACTCATTACATACAAGTTGCCATGTTCACATACGTTTCTGGAAGTTTCACACTTTTAGCTATGCTTGCACACATGCTTTCCAAGGGGCTTATTCTTTACCTGAGATCCCTGTGGATCACACACTTCAGTTGCTCGCCAGAGGGTCACATACCTGGCCACAGGGCTCACATAGCTTTTAATTGTGATACTTGTCAGGGAGTTACCCCCTTTGTTGTATTTGCATACCTGAGGCTGCTGTGTGCCAGAGGTTGTATACGTTCATGGTACCAGGGGTGCCAAACAGTAGAACCATGGAGATCATACTCTGCAGATGTGGACAGCACCATGAATCTTACTCCTACAAGGCAAGTGCCCTTGCCACTGAGCCACCTCAGAGTCCCAGGACATCATTCTTCACATTTTCATTTGTTTGAATGTTTTGTTTTAAAATGCCAACTTTGGACTGAAGAGATGGCACAGTGGTTAAGGCATTTTCCTAACCTGCCACCAGCTTCAGTACAGTTGCCAGGCCTAGATATGGTTCCCGGAGTCTAGCTAGGATTGACCTCTGAGCACGGAACCAGCTGTGACCTCTAAATAAATAAGGGAGGAACGATAGTATAGCAGTTAGGGCACTTGACATGTGCCTGGCTGACCCAGATTTAATCCCTAGCATTCCAGTATGGTCCCCAGAGCACTGCCAGGAGTAATTGCAGAGTGCAAAGCCAAGAATAATCCCTAAGAATCATCAGGTGTAGCCCCAAAGCCAACTATATAGCCAAATAATAAAGCACCCACCTTTCGTACCTAAAACATAATTTTTGTACATACTTGAAATTTTTGGTTGTTATAATATTCTTATTGTTTTGATAAAGAAGTGTCCATTTAAGTGTATATAGTAGAATTTTTTTATACTGTTAATGATATTTGGAAATGAAATTCTGTCGAGAAAAAAGCTTTGTGTCAGAACTGACTTTGGCAAACAGATCCGAGAAGCACTTGAGCAGTGTGCCTGAATAATGCGGAAACACACTTAGGCACAGAGGTAGGACTTTCTGTCCCCATGCAGGACTGCTCTGTGCAGGGGAGCCTTTCAGCCACTGCAGTTTTGATTGGTGTAGAGTTGTTCCATCCAGAGGGTATTAATCTGCTTCACTGCTGGGCGGCCCTTGACTTGTGCTTTCCTCTTGTTGGTGAACTGGGGTACATCTGTGCATGCTTAACCACGTTGGCTGCCCCTGGCCGTACCTGAGACCTGACCTTCAACTGTCTCCAGGCTTGTTTTTATCTGGACTCAGGATGACTCCATATTATTTTTTTCCTTTTTATATTATCAGTTTTATTTTTACACTCTTGTCCAAAATGCTATCAGAGAGGAATGATATTTGTTTGCGTAAAACTTAATCATTGCTCAATTAGGTGTGGTTTAGGAATCACTTTATTTGTTTTATGGGATTCCCCCCACAGTGTTATCCTTTTATGACACATGAAATGAAGTCTTTTCCATGCCTTTGGTTTTTCAAATTAGGAGCCTCAGTGAACAAAACAAATCAAAGATGAGTTGAACATAAGAATTCAGAACACTGCCTACTGCCTACTGAACCTACTTGATGCATTTTACCCCTGTTTTAAGAAACAGTTTTAAAGTCAAGTGTCTAAACCCAAGAGAAGGTGCTTGGTCTTAAGAATTACTTTTTAAGAAATCAAATTATAATTATTTTAAATTGCATAATAATAATGACTCCTTTACCTCTTGATTATTAAATGCCCCAAACTGCTAACATTTTATTTATTAATCTCATTGAATTCTTTCAGGAGTCTATGAGTCAGGTACTATTATCCTCATCTGGCAAATGAATAAAATTAGGTTCAATGCAAAATGATATACTGGAATGATATACTTTCTATTCCAGGCCTTTTGAGTGTAGTTGTTTCAGCTAATCATAATGTCGTGTCAATTTATTTATTTTTTTTGCATAATTGCTCCCCTTTGATCCTAAATCAAACCTGTTTTGTGAGTGACATTACTTATCATGTACCAATAAGTGGTTTAAAAGACCGGAATTTGTTCTTTGATTGTTGTTCTTTGCCAAATACTAACTAGCGTAAGTCCTCTGGGAAACTGCAGCCTTGAGTGAAACAACATGTAATGAAACCAGTTGCTCTAATGTTATTTTGTTCAGTATTGACCAGGATTTCTTTTTTTTCTCATCAACCTTATAATCAAACAGCATTGAACAACAACAACAACAAAATGAGGTTATTCAAAGATCTGCTGTACTTGTCCTTGGTCAGGAGCTGCTGTGTTTTATTCTGTAAAGGTCCAGATAGTAAATATCTCAGCCCTTGTGAATTTCAGGCCCAATATTCTCTGTTGTAGCATGAAAGCAGCCGTGGGCGATAAGTGAACAATGGACATGGCTGTGTTCCAATAAAACCTTACAGAAACCTGCTACGGCTGCCCTGAGCTTTCAGACTTTATTTTTCCACCCATGTTCTAGAGTGCCTCCTGAGATTTCCTTAGCCTGAATGTCTGATGATCCTCAAATGCTGTTGAGAGAAATTTTGGAGAGCATTTTAGAGAAACTCCTATAAGAAGGAAATGTTCTATGTGGCCACCTGCATAACAGTTCTCCCGACAATATGCTTTGATTCCGAGCTGTTTTATAGACTCCACCCACACCAACGGAGTGGTAGGGATCCCTGGTGGTTTATGTGAAGTGGGGGGGGGGGGCGGTGACAGCGGCCTCAAGAAGGAAATACACCGCTTCCCTCTCTACCCACCTCGGTCACCAGGGAAGTTCCTGGGAAATTCTAGACTAATGAAGGTCTCCTCTGAGTCATGGCCCGGTGTGTCCCTGGCGCTTGTGTCCTGCCAAACTCAAGCTACACCTGGCATCCACCTGTTCCGCACGGTGCAGGAAATGAGTCCTGCCACCCGGGGACTCAGGCTGGAGCAAAGGATGGTTCTTTAAGGGAAGGGAAAGTCAGTCCTCCCCAGGCTCCTCGGATCTGTTGCCTTTCAGGGGTCCATCGGTGCTTGGGCCTAGAATTCTGCATCTCAGTGGTTTCCAGGCTCCTGAGATGGGTATTTGGTGTCAAATGCCTCCATGCCTTC
Organism: Sorex fumeus; assembly: GCF_029834395.1. Classification (NCBI taxonomy): domain Eukaryota; kingdom Metazoa; phylum Chordata; class Mammalia; order Eulipotyphla; family Soricidae; genus Sorex; species Sorex fumeus. Next base: position 18,913,214 of record NW_026606111.1, on the reverse strand, counting down.
TGGCTGGTTTAAATTTTAGATTCTGTTCTTCCCAAGATACAGGCAGGAATTTTTCACCCCAATTGCAGGCAGTAAGCACCCTTCCCCCTCCCCACCCCACCCACCCACCAGCATCCTGCCTGTAGTCTTTGATGAAAAAATCAGTTCGTTGATTAAAAAAAAAACAATCAGTTCCAAACAGGAGCCCATGCCTGTGTGGAGTTTGCAGCTTTCTTGTGTCTGTGTTTTCTCTGATTGCTGTCGGGTATGTTATTTTCTTCCCATATTCCAGAGATTAAGTTCATTGGTAGGTCTCATTCTGAGTGTGAGTAGAGTGGCGTGCCCGCCCTAGGTGGAAGGGAGGGGCACCTTGTCTTGATTGATTCCTGCCTTGGATGGACTTCCAGAATGGACCCTGAGTACCAGTGACCCTGAACTGGAGTAAGAGGATTAGAAAATGATTACCAATTACTGTTTAATATTAGAAGGAGGGAAAAGATAGCTTAGAGAAAATTGGTAATGATGGAAATTTTTTTTTCACCAGAAATATACTGTAAGGAACTTGTTCTTATCAGTTAGCTAATTTGATAAAAATGTTTCATTATAAGTCATTTTGCTTAAAATCTATTTTCAGGATCCCATTAAGGACATTAAGTGGACTTACTAAAACAATACTGTGAAATAAGAGCATATATTTAGTGTGATTGGCCAGACATTGCCACTAAGACCATGAGCATTTAATTCTAATTTTTATATTATAGAAAACATTTTAGCTAACAAATATCCAGACTTACTGTTTTCCCCTACTTTATTTATACACCATGGTTTACAAAGTTGTTCATGATGATTTGTTACAGGCGTTCAATATTCCAACACCAATCCCACCACCACTGTCACCTGCCCTCCACCATTGTCTCCATTTTCCCAACCACCTGTCAAGCCTGCCCCCATAGAAGGCCAAAAATACTTGTTTTCTTTTAATGAATCAATGTGAGATACAGTTACATACTTACAAACTTTCATGTTTACACTTCAGTCATATAATGATTGAATACCCATCCCTCCGCCAGTGCCAATTCTCCACCACCAATGTTCCCAGTATCCCTCCTGCCAGTCCCCCATTCACCCCCCACACACACCTTTGTGGCAGGCATGTTCCTTCTTACTCTCTCTCTCCTTTTGGGTGTTGTAGTTTGCATACAGGTAGTAAGTGACCATCATGTTCGGTCTATAGTCTACTTTCAGCATGTTTCTGCCATCCCGAGCGAGCCCTCCAAGCATCATTTACTTAGTGGTCCCTTCTCTATCCCAGCTGCCTTTTCCCCCAGCATGTGAAGCCAGCTTCCAAGCCATGGTACCATCCTCCTGGCACTTATCTCGACTATCCTTAGGTGTTGGTCTCCTACTATGTTACTTTATATTCCACAAATGAGTACACTTATTCTGTGTCTGTCCCTCTCTTTCTGACTAATTTCACTTAGCATGATACTCTCCATATTCATTCACTTATAAGCAAGGATCCTTCTGACCCTTATCTCTATTATCCTTCATTTGGGCCAACAATAATTCATTTTATATTGCTTGTTACCCCTAAATGGCCAACAGTGATCATAAAATGTTTCCATATAAGAAAATTTGTGAAAATTGTTGTGTGGGGACATTAAGTTCTTGTCTGAGGGACAATTAAGCTCTTGTTACAGATTAATCTTCTGTGTTAATGTTTTTGTTAGTTGAGATTGGTTGGTTTCTCCATTACATCCTATCCATCTACTATTAGGATGTCAGTGTTGTAGATATTGGAGAAGTAGTGTGGCCACATGCCCACTCCTTTTACTTTTACCATTACTAAATCCAGAAGTAGTAACTGGACAGGTCCACCAAGTTAAGTGTTTGACTAGGCGATACTTTGGTGTGTGGGAGTGGCTTCCAGAACTTTCTTTGGGCAGGAGCTGGCCTGCCCCACTCTGGGAGCACCCCAGAGGTCACAACTGGGAATGGGTATCTAAGAAACTTTTGTACCTAAGTGATCTCTTTCAAGATTTACTTGAGTCTATGAAACAAGACTGGCAGATGAGCTTACACAGCAACTGTGGCGGGATGTGGACGTGGCTGCTGGGGCTTCTGGAAGTAGAGGATGCTGAGGGGTTGTTATACATCCCGACCTCGAGAATGCCAGGTGTTTTTAGTCGGGACCTGTCTACCTGAAGTTTTCAGCAAATTAGGTTCTTCAGCAGATTAGGGTCTCCATGAGGCTCAGTCTTGAGGTGATAGAGTTCAACTGGAGCCATGGCAGCGGCTTTTGGGTGGGGAGTGTATGGGTGTTGACTGGCCCTCCCCTCTCCAAAAGCACCCTGGAGCTCTCTGAGCTTATTATTTTTTTTACATGGTGTGCTATGTTAGAAATATTCCACAAATGTTTCCCCATCAGTTTTTGTAAAAAATAAATTGCATGTTGGCACCAGAGAGATAGTACAGTGGTTTAGCACTTGCCTCACCCTCAGCTGACCCTAATTTAAATTCCCACACTGCGTTTGGTACCTGAGCACCACCAGGAGTGATCCTTGAGCACAGAGCTGGGAGTATTCCCTGAGCAGCACTGAGTATGGTACAAACCCTCCCCACCCTTTCAATAAAAATAAATAAGTTACATTTTGTTTACTATCTAGTTTTTAGAATTTGTTTCTGTTCTTGTTCATTGAAATGGGAAGCTTGGCTACAGTGGTGGTTACTGTTTGGAAAGGACAGAGAGGCATCTTGTCACCAGGGGTGGCTGTTCTGCAGTTGTGAGGAAACTGGGCGTTGAGAGTTTGAAAACCCTAACCAGAAGTCGACTAACCACAAGGACTAGCTACCGCCTTCTTTGTGCACTTCCGCAGTTGCCCGCCTTCTGGGGCTACATTGCAGACTGTCTCCTGCTGTACTCGCCTCTGCCAGATATGCTGTCACAGTGGGTGTTTGTGTAGCATGTGATTACAGTTTTAGGGCCACAGAAGTACCCTAAAAAATCAGACCTTCAGCCCAAGTGTTCGCGTGAGTTTTTCATTTTTGATTTCAAACAAGAATTCGAGCAGGATAACTATGGCCTGGGCTTGGGTATTGTCTCCTGAGAGTTTAGGCTAGAGGTCTCACAGTTTGTTTTTGAGTAAGGTAAAGGTAAAGGCCCTCCCGTTGATCGTCGATTTGCTCAAGCGGGCCCAGTAACGTCTCCATTGGAGACTTTGTTGTTACTGTGTTTGGCATATCGAATACTCTCGGTAGCTTGCCGGGCTCTCCGAGAGGGGCGGAGGAATCGAACTCGGGTCGGCCATGTTGGCCGCTTGTAAGGCGAACGCCCTACCGCTGTCGCTCCACTAAGTGGCATTTGTTTTTCAGAATCAGAAAGTTCTTTTTTTTTTTCCCTTGGGCTTTTTGAGTCACAACCGGTGATGCTCAGGGATTACTCTTGGTTCTGCACTCAGGAAAAACTCTTTGCAGTGCTCGGTGGACCATATGGGAATGCCAGGGATCGAACTAAGGTCAGCTGCATGCAAGGCAAATGCCCTCATCCCTGCTGTACTATCATGCCAGCCCCAGAATCAGTACTTTTCTTAAGACCTGGGGTTGGAGAGAGAGTATAGTGGGTAAGGCAAATGACTTGCAAATGTCAGATTCAACTTTGATCCCCAGCACCATATATGGTTCCCCAAGCCCCGCCAGTAGAATGCAGAGCCAGTTGTAAGCCCTAAGCAACCCTGGATTGGCTTCAAAACCAGTAGATATGCACATATCTTTCCCTTGCCCTCCACTATGTGTATTTAAATGTATATGTAACTGTCACTGTCTTCCCATTGTTCATCAGTTTGCTCCAGCAGGCCCAGTAATGTCTCCATTGTGAGACTTATTACTGTGTTTGGCATATCGAATATGTCACTGGTAGCTTGCCAGGCTTTGCCATGCGGACCAGATAGTCTCAGTAGCTTGCTGGGCTCTCTTCGAGAGGGGTGGAGGAATCAAACCTGGATTGACCTGGTCGGCCGGGTGCAAGGCAAACACCCTACCCGCTGTACTATCAGTCCAGCCCATGTATGTATATCAAGGAACATTTTCAGAGTAGCTTTATTATTTTCTATTTTAACATAATTACTCTAATTTCTACATTTCCGTCTGCATGTGGTCATTTAAACTTTTGCTTATACAAAATTCATTGTAATTAATAGTTACAAAATATTACTGAATTATAATTGTACTGTATATGCAGTATTTTATTCACTGTTTTTTATTCCAATGCCAATGAAACAATTTTCCTTGTTTATACATGATTTAAACCAGTTTTTCCCATAGTGGGATGCTGGAGCAGGGGCATTAAATGCAGGGGCATTTTAGTAGCTTTAGTTGCAGTTGGGGTCACTTTGCTTAAATAGGGTAGATTTCTGGGCTGAGGAAAGGAGAGTGATTTCGCTCCACTCTTCCCCCCTCTTAAAACAGCAGAGGTTGTGGAGTAGAGGAGAAAGGTCGGTCAAATAAGTTTGGGAAACTTTGGCCTTTATAATTTTAATATCTAGGAAAAGTAAATGGTGTTTTTATTCAGTCTCAGATGCATTATTTTCTTTTTGTTTTTAATATCCCCAGTCCTCTGTCCTAACCTTTATTATCTTCTGTTTCTGAGAAGTGAACCTAAGACATGCTAAGCAGTGTCCTAGGATCATGCAGCTAGTGAAGGGAGGCACTAGGATTGTGCCAGTCATTGTGTTGACAGACACTAAATCTGGTACCCTGAGCACTGCCAGGAATGATTCCTGAGTGCAGAATGAGGTATAAGCCCTGAGCACTGTCAGGCGTGGCCCCCCAAACAAAACAGTAATACAAGTGTGTTTAATATGACCTAAAACAGACAGCAGTAACAACAAAACAAGTTGAAACAGATTTAATGCCTGAGCTAACCAATGTCTCCCTACAATCCTGCCCGTTTACCTTTGAGCTGGCATTGTTCCTTTTTTTGGTTCTTCCTCCATTTTAAAGTGCATTAAATGTTTGCAGTTTCCTATTTAAGTACTGCCACCCTACTGATCATACATTATCTGCCCTATTTTTGTTGTTGTTGAATCATTTCCTAAAGGTAAAGGTAAGGTAAAGGCCCTCCCGTTGATCGTCGATTTGCTCGAGCGGGCCCAGTAACGTCTCCATTGGAGACTTTGTTGTTACTGTGTCTGGCATATCGAATACTCTCGGTAGCTTGCCGGGCTCTCCGAGAATCATTTCCTAAGGAAAAATATCCTATAATAGAATTCTGGCTGTGTTTTTATGTTCTGACCATATAGTTCTCATAGTGCATTCTGAATGGGTTATAACATTTTTTTATCAGAGTTGACTTACATAAAATTGTTTATAAACTTAGGGCACATTCCTCTTGTCATTGTAGTACGCAGTAAGGCTGTTGCTTGATGTGTGTTTCCATTTTCTTTTACAACTTTAAGGAATAAAGGACAAACTCAAAGCAATATAAACTTTTTCTTATATATACGAAAAACATCTTACATATAACTTCTGAATCAGGATTATGAAAATACTTTTTATACTTTGCTTTGGATTCACATTTGCTCTCAGAAAATCTGTCTTTCTCTGTATTTGGGAGAGGGAGATGGTGGATATCTCCCCAGTGGGGCTTGGAAGTTTGGAGACCCCACTGGTGAATCTCAGCCCACAAGGCTGGCAGTTCAGTTCTTGGGCCCTAGAGTACATGGCTGCTGCAATGCCAATGTTAATGTTACCCGGGCCCTGGCCCTGTGCTGCTGGGCATTGAGCCTGAGTTGGCACATTCCCAGCATGCAATCTAGCCACTGTATTACCTCTCAGCCCTCTTCCCTGATCTTTCACTTCAAACAATCTTGCTTTGGATTTTGGCCTCTAGCTTTATTATTGAAATAATAAGTTCAAATATGATTAATATAGGAGCTTGCTAGATAACAGTACAGTAGGTAGGGCACTTGCTTTGCATTCAGTCCAACTGGGTTTGATCCCCGGAATCTCATATGGTAATCTAAGCACTGCCAGGAGTGATTCCTGAGTACAGAGCAAGGTGTAAGCCTGAGCCATGTCAGATGTCTCCCCCCGCCCCCAACACACACACACAGTAAAACAGAAACAGGGATATGTTTAATTGACCTAAAAGAGACAGCAACAACAACAAAACAAGTTGAAACAGATTTAGTGCTTGAGCTAGCCAAAAACACCAAAAATGAGACAGGAGAAAAGGTTCCTATTATTGTGGACATTAAGGGGCATGGGTGGGTCACCAGGGAATTTGCTAAGGACAGTTGATCACTTCCATCTCTCCTGTCTGAAGGCCAGCAAGTCTCTTAGATAATGAATATAGCTAAGGGGCAGTGATGTCACCCTTAAAGAGAGAACACAGCTCAGGAGACTTCTGCTCTTGGCCCCTGCTCTTGTGCCCAGATTGGCAGCTTTTCCTTGAGTCCCTCACCTGTGCCAAGTGGGAAAAGCTGCAGTTCACAAAGGAAGACTGTTGGCCAGAAGGAAATTTTCCTGTGCTGGTGGGGTCCTGAGAATTGTGTGCAAGATTTGCATACAGAACTCAGAAGATTACAAGAGTTTATTGGACAATTTAAGTAGATGGGTCCAGGTCCTTCCACAAATGTCCAGGCCTCTCCTTTCCCCATGAACGACATCACTCATCCTGTCCCTGGCATTGTCACATTCTGTGTATGACCTCTCGTCTCGCCCCATGCAGTCTGCTCACTCTCTGTGACTGATGGCCATGTCCCATCACTCTGCAGCTCTCTGTCCCATGCACACTTTTGTAAGTCTCCAACCACAGACACTTGCATGTGAGCAAGATCCCTGTGCTCTGTAACCTATGGCTGAGCCTCCCAACTGAACTCCAGTAGTTCCTGTCATCCTGTTCCAACTTTCCTAGTCTGTGTCCACATTTGGGTGGATGAGACTCCTGTGCTTAGCATCTATCCCTGCCTGGGCTTCCAGGCCCTGCCTGATTGTGAGCTTTCCTGGGCATCTGAGCCCTGTCTGGGTTCATAGCCCTACCTCATCCTTTAGTCTGCTGAGAGAGAGTCCAGCGAGAATGTGGGACTGAGGGCAGAGATTGGGGACCTCCTTTTATCTGCTGTCATATTCCACTTCCAGCCATCCCATTATCTATTTTGATCAGCTCCCTGTGACAAAATTCACCTGGCCCTGCATCCTTCCACTGCCTATTGTCTCATGGCCAGAGGAGCAAAGAGTAGTGGAGCAATGCACACCATGGAGTCCTGTTAACACACTATAGGGCAGCAGCGACAGACCAAGACAGTCAAGGACTGGGGGGGGGGGGAGGGTGCCTCGCCTCAGAACAGCGGGGGACTGGTGAGAGATGACAAGCACTGCAAAGGGTAGGACAGCTTGGGGACAGGATGAGTGAAGTCACACACACAGAGCAGAAGAGAGAGAGAAGCCTGAACATCAGGGAGGGACCTAGACCTACCTACTTCAACTGTACAGAAAAGAAACTAAGCTTCAGGAGTTTTGTGTGCTCAGATTACCTACAAAACTCATGGACCCACACTCAAGTGTCAGCTAGTGTGGTGGTAACAATGACAATCTACTGCCCAGAAATCATTTATGTTGGGGTGCAGAGATCATTTATATTGGGGGGGGGTTGTGTGTGTGTGTGTGTGTGTGTGTGTGTGTGTGGCTTATATTCTCTTAATGTCTTTGAGTTTTTCTTTAGTTGTGTCTGTACTTTCTCTAAAATGTTTAATTTTCCCTTTCTAAAACTTGACAAAATAATGGAAAACAATAACATTGAAATGTTAGAAATATTAAAGATGGTATATTGTTACTAATAGGTCAGGTCCTATTAAGTGGAATTGATTTACAAGGAAATACTGTTGGTTAAATTCCTCCTTCAGTGCCTTTGGGGATTTGGTGGTAAATACAATTCCGATTGATGAATTGCCTCATCTTCAAAGATGATCCTTTGTCATTGTTAGGTGGAGATATTGGGGAGGTATAGGATACTTCAGGACCACATCCCAACTATTGTTAGTGGTTTTTATTATTGGTGGTATTAGATATGCATCATGGACAGTGCTTTAAATTAAGATGGTAAATAGTTTTATATATAATTTTTAAATTTTTTAAAAATTTTTATTTATTTATTAGTGAGATACCATGAGGTACAGTTGGTAGACTTACAAATTTTGTGCTTGACTTACAAATATTTGGGGTTTCAATTATACAATGATCAAATACCCATCCCTCCACCAGTGCCCATTTCCCACCACCACGGATCCCAGTATCCCTCCCATGCCCCATCCCCCCCATCCTACCCTGCCTCTGTGGCAGGGCAGTCTCCTCTGTTCTCTCTCTCCTTTTGGGAGAAGCATGCTGAAAGCAGACTATAGATCAAACATGATTGCCACTCAGTGCCTCTTTTGCAAACCACAACACCCAAAAGGAGAGAGACAAAAGATGGTAAATAGTTTTAAAGCAGTTCCTTGGTCATTTATAGTAACACCATCATCTCGTTAGCAGCTCTTCAGTGACATAATTTAAAAATGATGTCCTACTGCTTTAATTTCATTATAGTCTATTATCTGTATAGTTCTGGAGGTGTTTTTCTAAACTAGAATTGTTTCTTTGCTACAGTCTTTTCAAGGGGATCATCTGTCTATAAATCTTCCACTTGCACATCGCCCTGCCAAGTATTTGGCCTCTAAGTTTATTTAGTTTGATAAGTGACAGCTTCTGCTGATTACCTTTGTAAGATGTCCAGAATTGAAATTGCAGTGTGGTTTACCTGGAAAGGAAAACTGCTAATGCATTTTGATTTTGGAAGTTTAGGAAGATATCGAAATTATGTGGCTAGCTGTTCGTAATATAATTCATCACACAAAAAGTGTTGCTTCAAAGTAGTTGCTGATTACTGTGGCTCATATGGAAGCTCATTTGGTGGGGGGGGGGGGGGGCTTTAGAGCCCCTAACTGAATTATCTTCTCCCCCCTCTATTTTTTTCTCCTTGAAGAAATGCATTCACTAAACTGTGAGAGGATATACTCTGGTTTTATAAGAAGGTTAACAAAGAGCCTCCCTGTAGTATAGAGTTTCTGAATTATGTTTTTTCCTTCACTAATTGAATTTGGATATGCTATCCCAGTCACTGGATGTCTTTGCATGAGGTTCCAAGTGGTGCATTTCAACAAATGAAATTATATATATCCGTCTGTCAGAATAAGAGAGATATATAATTTTACTATCCTTTATCTCTTTATAAAAAATACTGATAGCCAAATTAAATTTGGCTTAAATTATTCTCATCAGCAATGATGACTGAAATCTGACTCTCTTTTCTTTATTCTACAACTCTCTTATGTTTCAGAGTGAGTGTAGTCTATAAGTGCAGTAAATTGTGAGTGTGTAAAAGAGACAGAAAGGGCTTTGCTTCTGGAATTATAGTTAGAAGACACTGAGCATTGGTGCATTATAATAAAACAGCCAACTACATATTTGACAAATACGCTTGTTCTTATTATTTAAAAAATATAGGTTCTTTTAAGAATGTACTTCACAAACTTTAGATTTATTTGTTGCCTATTAGATATATGTTAGCAATTACTATACAGTCTGTATAAATTAATGCCAGTTACTATAATCCAAATAAACTAACTGGGTTTTTCTTCTACCACCTCATAGTCACTCTTTGCCATCCAGCTAAAATTATTCCAATAAAAAAAGTCACTGTCACTGTCACTGTCACTGTCCTCCCATTGTTCATTGATTTGCTCGAGTGGGCCCAGTAACATCTCCATTGGAGACTTTGTTGTTACAGTGTTTGGCATATCGAGTACGTCACAGGTAGCTTGCCAGGCTCTGCCGTTCGGGCGAGATACTCTCAGTAGCTTGCTGGGCTCTCCGAGAGGGGCGGAGGACTCAACCTCAGGTCGGCTATGTTGGCTGGGTGCAAGGCAAACGCCCTACCGCTGTGCTATCGCTGCAGCCCAATAAAAAAAGCGAAAATTCAATTTTGTTTGTTTTTTTCCTTTGAGTTATTTAATATTTGCAGTTTTTCTTTGTAATTTGTTTCCTAAGTTTCCCTACATTCCATTTGTTAGAGCAACTAGTTTTCAGATCATTGTCAAGATTTAAAAAATGTGTCCCTTAAAAAAAAAAAACCGTAATTCTGAAGCAGATACTTTTTATGCTAAAAATTATCAGTTGCCTCTTTAAATATACAAACGAATTCATTTTGTTACTCTCCAGTTAGATTAAATTATAATAACAAAAATTTCATGTTCAACAGCCATGCTGCTTGCTATTCTCTGATCTGAACTATTCCATGAGTTTCAGTATACCAATCATCTAAACTTGAGTGCTTATGTACTTAATAGATTTTATGTGCAGCTTTGCCTTAAAAGTATTAAAAACAGTAGGAGGCAGTTGTGTTTCATTCAAGCATGTGTGATGACAGATGGAGAAAATCTTTTCATGTTGACTTTTCAACAGTCATACACTGCAAGACTTCAAGCTCTTCTTGGCTATTGGGAAATTAAAAGTTGGCGATTCAGCCTTTAATTTTGATCCATCTGCTCAAACTAATGAGACGTCTCATTTGTAAGCTTCTCTTTGCGTTACCAAATGCAAGTACAGCTTTATCATTCCAGTTAATAATTCCCCTCCTCCTGTGTAACTTGCAGAATGGGAAAATAATTGATGCCTTAATCCTATTGAGATTTTTCTTGTTATACAAACTTGGTTACAGTTTGTGTAGGGAAAGAAATTAGAAACTGCCTCAGAGATTATGGCATGTTTAGTCAGTTAACTTGTTCTTTTTTCACATTATCAAAAATGTTAACATCCTAATTCAGTTGTTTCATATTCAAAAATCTGTCTCCATTTTCAAGAATGAAAAGATTCTGCAGCAATATAGAGAAAACAAATGGATCATCTTCAATCTTAGATTCATGCCTTTTCCTATTCATAGGTATCTTTTTTCTCTTCATTGTTAGTTTTTAGTAGATGTTTCTGTTTCTGTTTTTAATAACAAACACTTCATGCCACTCACAGAATGAAGTAATAATGAATGAAATACCACTGGTTCAAGGAGAAAACTATTAATTTTTCCACATTAGGCACATTTGAGGCACTAAAGGCAAGACTCAACAGGATGTCTGTGCAGAGCTCAGGGAAGTGTAAGTTAGGAATACATGAATATTTGGAAATATTTTAATTGGGTAATATCATAGAAGAAAAAGTGCTAAAATTAAAAAGGATCTATGAACAATACAGGTAGAGGCTAATACCGGGGCTAATCGAAAGAATAAAAAAAAGAGATGATTTGAGAAGTTAGAAGATAGAAGGAAAAAAGGAGTATTGCAGCAAAAGAGATAGAAACGGTACAAAGGAAAATCAGGATTTGGCACCTTCTTCCAGTTCTATAACCTCTATGCTATATAACCTCTACAAACTTTGTCACCAGCGCATTTTAACAATACTTAATAATAAAAATAAGTTTTTTATTAAGGCTAAATCAAAGTTTATTTTGTCTTGATAATTATTTGAAGCCATCTTTGACTCCCATCTCTCAAAGACTGAACAGTAGAATACCCAGGACAATATAATTTTTCTTATTCCTGAGGTTAGACATGACTAAATATTGCATATTGATTACAATAAATCTGGTAGATAACATATGAAGAAAGAAGCACGTCTGAGTTACAATGTCTAGTGAACAAATTAACTACTAAGCTTATAAGTGTAACTGAATTTTCATCAATAAATGTTCACCATATTATACAAGAAATACCTGTGAAGGTGATATTCTGTTCTGGATTTGGTTTTGTTTGGGGTTTTGTTCTTTGGTTTCAGAGCTGCACCAGTTGTTGCTCAGGTCATACTCCTGATGTTTCCCAGTGGATCCTATGCCAGGTGGGGCTCATTGAAGCTCCGTGAGCCATGGGCAAAGCAAGAGTCTAACCCCTTCTTTCTCACTGCTTCTTTGAACTTGACTTTAACCTAATGTTTTTTCTTATAACTTGTTCCTTCTGCTTCACACATTCTTCCTTACTCATTGCTTAGTTGTCTTCTACTAAATATTTCAGATTTTACCTTGTTTTTTTACTTCACTGAGTCTTTACCTTCGTATTTTTGAACTTGTAATAATGCAGCATTAGTCTACCTTATATTTTAGCTACAGTTTTACATTGTTTTCTGACCATCTTTTGACTTATGTCACTGTTCATTGTAAATTCCTAAGGAAAGAGGTTCTGTCTGGTTTTGCTCATTATTATCATTATTGTGTTCTCCTGGCCTCACTGGTACCTGGTGCACGTTTGGTGCTCCAAGTACTAAGACAATTTGATGAGAGAGTGGTAGAAAAGGCACATCATCTTTATAAGACTGAACTTATTCTCTCTCTCTCTCTCTCTCTCTCTCTCTCTCTCTCAGCTTTATTTAGGAAATATGAGAAAGAAGAGAGAAGAGGGAAACCCACAGACTAAAAGAAAAGAATTTCACATCCCAAACTGGGGTGCAGGTGATTCCAGAGTGGAATGTGCCTCAATATTTTCTTTTTTTTCTTTTTTGTTTAATTGAATTACAGTGATAAACACATTTACAAAGTTGTTCATGATTGGATTTCAATAATATAATGTTCCAATACCTATCCCTTCACCAGTGTACATTTCCCAGCACACCAGTCGTCCCTGTTTCCCACCCACCCGGTGCCCACCCCCTCCCTGCCTGTCACTATGGCAGGCACTTTTCCTCTCGCTCTCTCGCTCTCTCTCTCTCTCACTCTCTCTCTCTCTCACCCCCCCACCTCTTTTTGGGCCTTATAGTTCGCAATAGAATGTGTCTTAAAATATTCTTAAAGAATTAGGGAGCAGACACCTTCAAGGGGGGAAAGTTATTAATTCCATCATAATCTGAATGTCCAGACTGAGGAAACAACCTGGAAATGTAGAATGACTTAAAGATTGTTTAGTTGTCTTCTTAAGAAATATTATGTAGACTGTTGGGTATTCAAAAAATGAATTCGAAACCATGGCACTCTATTGCCTCCTGAGTTTGGTGGTTTTGGGCACTTCCCTCACCCCGGACAGTTGATGGCAATGGGTGGGTGAAGGAGGGAACAACGACGAAGGAGGGCGAGGCTGGTTGGTGATTAGTCGTTATTTATTCCATTCTGTTCTCCCTCTATCTCCTTCTATTCTCATCCACTCCCATATTTCTCTTTTATCCCCCTCGATTTTCCTCCTCCTCCTCTTCACTCTTACAGCCTTAGTTATATTTCCAAATCATGAGGGGTTGGGGTAGCAGTTACACATAGGTATGGTCATACAATCAACAGATAAAAAATCCTTCCCTCAGGGGAAGCTTCTTCTAGGACAAATACTCATCCAGCAAGATGACCCACCTAAGGGCAAAATACCATCTAGGAATGTGATTCTCCTTTCCTTAATACAACAACCGTTTAAACATTCATCTTAATTCTACTTAATAATATTAGTCATTTTGTATGGACATTAAGCTACATTAAGCTTGTAGAGTGACTCTCCTGGGGACATCTCGCTGTCGAGCTCAGACTGCAGTGCTCAGGCCAGATGAGCCCTTCCTAGCCCTAAGCATGGTCCTTGTCCAGTTGTTACTCTTTGGATGATGACAGAATTTGTCCATGACTGTGCTCTTAACTTATAGTTAAGTATTATACTGCTTGACCTGGCCCACTTCGATGCCAGGGTAGCTCACAGCTTGCCCTGGGTCAATCCAGTTCCTCATTGGGTCCTTGCTTTTGGGGTGCTAGGAACTAAGGACAACTGAGGCTTAAATCAAGTAAACAGATGTCCAGGAGTAAATATTATGTGGAGTCAATTAACTCCCAAGTTACAAATCATAGCATTAACTGTCTTCCTTGTCTGTACGAAAAGGACATTGCTCTAAAGTAACTATGCAAAGGAAATAAGGAGAAGAGAAAAGCAGTATTTCACTTACAAATACAAAATCAGAGATTTCTGAGGAATTTGACTTCACAAGTCACAGGTAATGCTTTGGGGATAAAGGTGATTGACTGGTTGGGGAAGCAGAGCAGAGAGAAGAGGTTAGAGATAAACACAGAGGAATGGGCGTGTCTTGGGAGCACTGTGGTGGGTGTAGCCCAATAAACTCAAGCTCCCTGTGACCAGGGAGAAATGACAAACCAATGTTATCCTACAGACTGTGAGGATTCAAGTCGGATGTTGAATCTCCTTAAAAATACCTCCTTACATGGAGACCAGTAAGGTAGTACAGGGCTTATCTGGCTTGTCTGGCATGTGGGGCACCTTGTCTCATCCCAGGGTGCACCTATGTAGGCAGAACTGCCTCTTCTCTGCTTAGCTGAGAATGCTGAAAGGGGATTCCAGTCCTTCTTGAGAGCCACAGTCCCCCCCAAATTTATTCATTATGCAAATTTACTGTTAATTTTTTTATCTCATCTAGTTTATAGTCTTTGTGTTAGATGCATTAAATTATATTATTTCCTTCTCTAAAAATATCTAATTTAGCTATCATTATGCTGCCACTTATTTTAAGTTAATACATTATTTCTTTCATATATTTCTGTTCATCAGAGTCCTGGCAGAATAACTTCTAAACCTGAATAAAATTTAAATTTAAGAGAACAAGGGAAAATTCTATTTTTTTCTGAAATATACCATATAACAATAGTTCCATTCTCTCCCGCCTCCGTGGTGTGTGTGTGTGTGTGTGTGTGTGTGTGTGTGTGTGTGTGTGTGTGTGTGTGTATGTCTTGCACTTAGCAGTATTGAGGACTTATATCTGGCTCTGTACTCAGGGATCATTCTTCACAGGACTGAGGGGACCATATGGAGTGCCATGGGTTGAACCTGGTTTGATCACATGAAAGGCAAGCATCTTATCCACTGTACTATAGCTCTGGCTTCAGTAGTTTTATTGACCATATAATGTTCTTTCATTAGCAAAGAGAATACATTTTACAAAGAAATATTATTATTATATTTGTCCTTCATTGCTATGAACAATACTTTTTCCCAAGTTTTAAGGATCTTCATATTATTGAAGTATTTATGTTCTTGGAACAAGTGAATCAAAAACTTTAATGAGTTACTTTTCCTCTTCATAATCATCCTCGGTACACTATTTCTGAAGTGTATTCAATCTTTTCCTGGTATGTAACAACATATGGAAGTATGTACATTACTTTGGACTTAGGAGATTTTTAAAATCTATATCATTAGTTTGGGGAATTATGGCATAAATTGATAGAGTCCCATGAAAAGATTTTTCTCAGTATAACACTGTCACACTGTCCTCCTGTTGTTCATCGATTTGCTCGAGCGGGGCCCAGTAATATCTCCATTTTGAGACTTGTTGTTACTGTGTTTGGCATATTGAATACGTCACAGGTAGCTTGCCAGGCACTGCCGTGCGGGCGAGATACTCTCAGTAGCTTGCTGGGCTCTCCAAGAGAGGCGGAGGAATCAAACCTGGCTCAGCTGGGCTGGCTGCGCACAAGGCAAACGCCTTACTGCTGTGCTATCACTCCAGCCCTTTTTCAGTATGAGGATTAAAATTTTTGAGGCTCTAAGTTCCTGTATATTCATGTAAAACCTCCAATTCTTACCCAGAAGGTGGGGAAAATACTATATATAATCATGGGTGGAAATTGCAAGAGCCGGAGAACTAGTACATAGGTTAAGATGCATGTCTTGCATATAGCTGACCCGGATTCAGTTCTTGGAACCACATATGAATTCTGGGCACAGAACCATGAATAAGCCCTGAACACTGTAGTGCTCTTGGGAGACCCCAAATTTATTCATTGTATAAAGTTACTTTTAATAATATCTCATTTAGTCGGTTTTTTCTGTTAAAAGCATTAAATTTTATTTCCCTTCTTTAAAAATATCTAACTTGTCAATCATTATGCTGCCACTTAAGCTGATTTTCTTTCATGTATTACTCTTCATCAAATGTTAGCAAACTAACTTCTGAGCCCCTTTTGAAATTTGAATTTGAATCCAAGTCCCCTTTCCTCAAAAACTTAATAGAGGACAAGGAAAAATATTATTTAATGATGCATCTATATATATATAAGATACACAAATGGTCATATATAAAATTCAAATTGAAGAGGAAGCTTATGCTCCATATAATTTCTTCGTAGGAGTTATCAACATTTCTCTCCATTTTTGTGTCTTCTTTGGTGTACAATTTTCTTTTGAAAAGGGG
The DNA here is from genome assembly GCF_029834395.1 of Sorex fumeus. Lineage (NCBI taxonomy): Eukaryota > Metazoa > Chordata > Mammalia > Eulipotyphla > Soricidae > Sorex > Sorex fumeus. The sequence continues at coordinate 18,896,996 of NW_026606111.1, read as the reverse complement.
TCATATCCAGTGGTGCTTGGGCCCACTAGCTCCACCCTGAATCGAGCCTTGTAATGGATCAAACTTAGATTCTATGCTCTGCTCTTGAACTATCACCCTGTACCTGTGATCCATGTTTCAATTGTCAAAATATAAAGGTAGTGCAAGCTCCTTTGTTCTGCTGAGTACTATTTTTTAACCATATGACTGGATAATTTTCTTCTGTTTGTTCCGTATCACACTTTCAAAATTTTTGACATAAGAGCAATTATAATTATTTAACATGGCATATCTGCTTTATCAATGAAGCCAATGAAACATCAAATGCATGTTTTCTGATACAACCTGGATTACAAAGAAGTAGTTAGTTACATTGTATATCATTTGCTATAAATGTTGTTTTCTGACGATTTCATTTAAGTTCAGAACTGATTTAAATAAAATATTCCAGACTTGAGTTGGAGCGATAACACAGCAGGTGGGCATTTGCCTTGCATGTGGCTGACCCAGGTTCGATTCCTCTGTCCCTCTTGGAGAGCCTGGCAAGCTACCGAGAGTATCCCACCCTCATGGCAGAGCCTGGCAAGCTCCCCATGGCATATTCAATATGCCAAAAATAGTAACAAGTTTCACAATGGAGGCATTATTGGTGCCTGCTCAAACATATCGATGAACAAGGGGGTGGGGGGGCAGTGCTACAGGACAGTGCTACAGTGCTACATTCCAGACCTAGGAAGTGGGTTTATTTGGTAAATATTGATGTGATTTTTGTAAAAACATTATAAAATTTCAGTGTATGTAGTTATCATTTCAGAAGCATAAAATAACATTGAATCCTCTGTCGTATTGATTTCTGTAAACTACTTTGTATATTTTATATATTTATTCTATTGAAAATAGAATAATTTACAAGCAGTTCCTTTTGCGTTGTTACTCAAATTTTTGTATTTAAACAATAATAATAATATAAATTTAAAAGAGCTAAAATAATGGTTTGACTGCTTCAACCACTTTTATACCATCATAGAAAAATTCTCTAGTCAGCTATTTAGAATATTTTACATTAAATTGTCAGAAGTTAATTTGACAGCTATTTATTTCATTTTGGAAAATGATACATTAAAACACTGTAAACTGGTTTCCAGCTGATATTTGGACTTGAAAGCTATTGGTAGATGTATATAATAAGCTTAGTCATAACCACAGCATTTGTTGATTATATTTTTATGTGGCACTCTTTTGATAAAATTGCACAAACACTATTTTGTGAAAGCTGGGTGTAAAATTTCATGTTTTAAAAAAAATTGTTGCAACTGTTCATTTGCTCAAAATGCAAAAAAGGAAGCTGGATATTTAAACTTAAGAACCATTATAGTTGTTTAAGTGTTAACTATTACTGTCTTTTTATAACTTTTTTTGGTTGTCAAAGTATATTTAAGTGATAAAACTTACGATTTTATAGCTAATGTTGTGAAATAATAACTACTTGAGGAGGGAGCAATAGGCACTCATGGTAGTGTGTGGGGACCCAGTGTCCTTCCTTCTTGATGGGCACTGCAGTATCAGAGTACCATGTGGGGCCAGGAATCCATCAGGGCTTCACACATTGCAAGGCGTGCTTAATTAACTATTTGAACCATGTCCTTAGCCCAAAGATTGGGCTGGAGCGATAGCACAGCGGGTAGGGCGTTCGCCTTACAAGCGGCCAACATGGCCGACCCGAGTTCGATTCCTCCGCCCCTCTCGGAGAGCCCGGCAAGCTACCGAGAGTATTGGATATGCCAGACACAGTAACAACAAAGTTTCCAATGGAGACGTTACTGGGCCCGCTCGAGCAAATCGACGATCAACGGGAGGGCCTTTACCTTTACCTTTACCTTACTTAAATTTACACAATCTCAAATCTCCTCTCATTTTTTTCTTGGTTGTATAAATGATAGGACGTGAGAGCATTCATCAAAGCAGTGGCTGCTCCCAAAATATAATCAGAGATCTATTAATTCTTTGAGGGTCGAGGGCATGGGTTAGGCATACCTGGAAGTGTTCAGGGCTTTCTACTGGCTTTGCATTTGGGAATTATGCCTGGCAGTTCCTGGCATCGTCTAGAATGCCTGAAATGGTCATGTGCCAAAGTGGTCATGTGCGACACAAGTGCCTTACCCATGGGACTATCACTTTGGTTTTATCTGTTCTTTTGGAGGGTTTAATATGATCTTCTCTGAATGCTAGCTTGCCACAGGCTAACTCTATTAAATATATAATCAGTACACACATACACACACACACCCTCAAACAAGAACAGGTGACTCCTGGATGCAGGTGCAGATTTTTTATTAACTTTGTAGAGCCTATTTTAGTTAACCCGTACCCAGATTTCTGTAGTCAGACAGCTTTGCATGTGGATTGAACCATAAGACACAAAGTCTAAAATTATGAAACTGGGAGGTTTTTATGGTTATATATGTCTGTCCTCTCTTCTCATTGGACACAGAGTGAGCGAAGGAAGAGTGAGGAATAGGAGGAGAAAGTCAACTGGTAGGAAGGTTAGAGAAAAGAGGCAAGAAGAACTAATGGAGCAGCACAGGGATCTTATCTTTAACCTGGAATATAGTCAAGTCCTTTTTTGAGGAAGGGAAGGCTTGTCCCCTGGAATAGAATTTGTCTACTTGTGATATAAGAAAGAAGTTTCTAAGTTTTATTTCCTTTAGAAAGGTACAGAATGGCTCTGGGACAGTATAAATGTAGTCTGCCATTAAAACATTTCCATTTCCATTGCTCGTAAAGGCCCTGAACACCATAAGCCTCAAGTAAGATTATTTTCCAACACTATAGGTCTCTGGGACCTAATCTGCAAAACCAAGAAGATAGTGGGATTAGAGAGATAGCACAGCAGGTAGGGCGCTTATCCTTACACCTGGGTATGCTCCCTGGCACTACATGTTCTCCTGTGCCAAAAGTAAATCAATCCAGAGCATTGTGTGATGTGATTCAAAAAAGCAAGAAATGCAAATCCAGGAAGACAGTATTTTTTCCCTATAACAATTTTGTATGTATATTACACATGCACACACACACACACACACACACACACGTGAAAAGAACAAAAGCTTTCTAATCTTACCAACTTTATATAGTCTCTCCAGTCACCAATTGTCTAGTTCTCCACGGACCCGGTTTTTTAACTGTGGTGTTTGATTTATGGTGTCTTATAACAGCTTTTTTGAAAGGTTATGGAGAAAAAGAATAATTTAAATTTCTTAATGGATGGTCAGATAGCAGTGTGTTTGTTTTTATATTGTTTCTGCAATATCACTCTTTTGGCTCTGGGTTTATAGATAGGAATTTTTCTTTTTCTTCTCGCCTTTTTTTTCCACTAAAAAGTGGAGAGACTCAGTTGAAGCATATAATACAGATTTGTGACAAACTGAATATTTTTTATAAATGTGATCTTTAATAATGGAAATAGTAAAGAGTCAGTCTAAAAGGAATTATTATTCTGTGATTTTTCTCTTTATAGCAGATTTAATTAATATAGCTAGCAGATTTGATTTCAAGTATATGGTCTTAGTAGGATTTCTTCTGCCCAAGTAAGTTTAATTAATGAAGTATATTCTTTTAGGAAAAATCTCTTCAAGTACATTACTTGAGAGTATTAAGAACACAGAGTGTTGTTTAGGAATTTTAAACAGTGATTATTGTCTAAGAAAATAAATGAAAAAGACTGATAGAAATCTTAAGATACATTTTTATACAGTTATACTAAAATTATGTGCATTCCAGAACATCTTATAATGTTGAATAATAATAGGCCTTCAAGTCCAGTGGCATCTGTAGAAATGAAATTGTTCCCTCACTAATGAATTTTATTTACATAGTAATAGACTAGCTGGTCTTGCTTAATTTGGTCCTCAGTGTAGATGTTGCTATTTTGGGGCTGTCAATAACAAAAGTCAATACAATTTAGACTCTTGTGGGAGGTCAGCAAAATATTTTTCTGAGTGTGTCACCGTGATGTATTGAAGAAAGATTCTTTATTCTCTCTTAGCCTTTATTGGATTGGCAGAGGTTTAGCAATGAATTAAGTTGATTCACACTTGCACTCTGGGTACTAACTACAAGGAGTGTAAATTGGGTCTGATCATTAAAATTTTAGCTGTAGTTGAGAACATCTTGAACATGGGATAATTTCAGAGTGTTTGGCAATTTTTTAGAACTTTATCATTAGATCCCTTCATCATTAAATTAATCATTACACATATTGACTTCAGTATATGTTCTGTAAAATTTCGGAGGATGAGTATTTTAAAAATTAATGATATGTGTCTATGTAATCTTAATTTTTTACATGTAGATTCAAACATAGAATAGAAATAGAATGCTAGACTGTAAAATCTTATCACGCCGAAGGTTGTATGTTCACGGGCTCACTGGATGACACTGTTTCACTGCCTGCGTTCGGTGCTCTTGAGCCACTGTGTGTGGCCTGGATCGGAACGGCTGTTGGCCAAGGGCAGACGGAAGAAAAAACAGGGGCCAGGCCGGTCTATATCAATAGTAGTTTATTCCAATCCTCTTCACTCCAGTCTTTCTCTGCCTCCTTCTCTCCTGGGCCCCAGTCTTGGAAGCTCTCTCCTTCTGACTCTGACTCTGGATCTCTGGAGCCCGAGCTCTCTCACTTCTGACCCCTTTTCCGAGCTTACGTCTTAGTTTATATAGCAGTCACATAAGGTGGTGACATAAAGGTGGGTTGAATACTGACGAATCAATAAAGAGAGGTAAGACCACTCCTCTAGGAGATTAACTCAAGGATAAAATCTCATCTACAGAGATTACTTCAGATTATCAGGAGATCCACCCAAGGGTGGGATCCCAACAAGGGTGTGTTCTTCCTTCAGTTAGTAATCTACTTAAATAGTTGTAATAAATCTACTTCTAATATTTCTAGCAATGTCATTCTGTATGAGCACAGTAAGAGATAAAAATTTAGTTTGGTTCTTCCTGAGAACATCTCACTATACATTTCGCAGTCCTCAGGCCAGGTTAATCGTCCTAGCTCCAGCAGGGTCCTAGTCTCGTCGTTACTTACTTTTGGATCATGACAACATTTGTCCATGATCATGCCCTCAACTTATAGTTGAGTATCGTGGCTCTTTGGCCTGGCCCATTTCGATGCCAGGGTAGCTCACTGCTTGCCCTGGGTCCATTCAGTCCCTCGTCGGGACCCTGCTTTTGGGGTGCTAGGAACTAAGGGCAACTGAGTCAAGAAATCAGATGCCCAGGAGTAAATATTATTCGGAGTCAATCAACTCCCAAGTTACAAAGCATAATATTAACTGTCTTCCTGTGTCCACACAGAAAGGACATTGCTTACAATACAAGTTCAGTGTTCTTAGATGGGTGTGACCTGAAAAACCTAAGCTACCTGAGGAAGGACAAAAGAGTGTTATCCTACACTAGACCTGTAAATCTTTACTGACCATAACTGGAATTTCTTCTGTGCCATTTGTTTTGTTAAGTGGAAAGTAGTGCTGGTAGATTTCCAAGCAGAGAGTTGGCTATACTTGTTCTTAAGCATGTGAACCATATCTTGGTCATCAATATTAGTTCTGTTCTACTGTATTAACAGAACGGAGATGGCTTGGGTTTGGAGGTTTTATGTTTTTTTTTTTTACTTAGGGAGCACACCTGGCAGTGCTCATGGGCTACTCACTGCTCTGTACTAGAAGGGCACTCCGGCAATGCTAGTGGCACTCTGTGCTGTCGACATCTAACCCAAGACTCCTGCCTTGCACTGAACCCTTTGAGTTTAAATTTTCATGTTAAATTAAAGCAATACTGGCAGTAACCAGCAAATACCTATCAGATACTCACTATATTTCAGAGCATGCTTAAAAAAAATGGAATAAACACTCTCCATTAGTGTTATTTCTAATCTGATAAGGGAGGCAAAGGTTAATCAAAATAATTGTGTATAAAATGTAAATATATGGATTTGAATAACTTTTACACACTTCTTTTAGCATCTGTGAATTATTTTGTAAAATTATCATTGCTTCCATTCCACTCTCCCCTAATTATTATTTTCTTATCTAGTCACATTCTCATTTTACTCAAATATAATACACCATCTTCTAAGTTCATTATTATATTATACATTTTGATAATCAGTATCTTTTAATGGTTAAGAAGAAAGAATTTCTTTAACCGAACACAGCAGTCAAAGATCCTTACAACTCACAACATAGAAACGTGATAAATATTAAAGTGATTCACATAGCAAAATGAATGGATATATTTCACATTCGGGGTAATGCCTTAAGTACAATTCAGTAATGATCCCCTGAATCTGTTTCTCACTTCTAAGCAGATGTTTCTTCAGGAGAGCTACATATTCTCAGTGTGAGTTTGCAGAGGGGGCTGTGAATTGCTGAGTGTAGATCCAATTACACAGGCTGGAGCTTCGGAACTACTTCTCTCTACTCTGGATTACCTTTCTTAGTTGATTTGCATAATTTAATGCATGGAGACCAGACCATAAATTTTACACTTTTCTGATAGAGCTAGGACAGGATAAATTAACCCTGTTTGAGGTAGTTTGTATTTTCATGGCATAACTGTTATGCAATCCCCTTAACAAAATATAACATGCCAGTAATATCTAGTAGTTAATTCTAGTTATTAAGTATTAGTTTTTGGTACCAATAACTAATAAGACAACAACTCTTAAAAATGTGGGGGGGTTTGGAAAATATAGTTTTAAAAATGTAAGTCAAATCTAGTGTTATTTTGGTTCCCACTAGAATGCTTTTTTGACGCCTGTCAGTAGGACATTATTTTTCATTACTGACTTTCATTAATTTGTTTCATTAAAAATGTAGACAGCTTTGACTTAAAAATTTTCTTTGACTTTAAAATCAGGATTTCAGTTTTTTTAGAAGATTCTTTTAAAATAGCTTATTTTGTAGGTTGTCTCACAGATCACAGGTTTTGAAGTTGATGGTAACGTTAATATATATACATGTGTAGCTTTACAGTGATCAAAAGATGAATCAGTAGCAACTTAATTTATTGAATATTAGTGGAATCTTTGCTAATAAATTTAAATTAAACTCATGTGGAAAAATAAACAGGAATAATTGGAAGGTGACTTGACACCCATATACTAATAAAGATGTTAATAAATACATAGCTATAACTACATTCTTTTATGATTTATAAACATTTAAATTATGAGCTATAGAGATAGTACAGCAGATAGGGTGCTTGCCTTGCATGAGACCAACCCAAGTTTGATCCCTGACACTCCATCTGTCCTCTGAGGCCCACCAGGAGGGAGACCTGAGTGCACAGACAGGAATCAGCCCTCAACACCAGTGAGTGCAGCCCAAAAGTGATATAAGTTAATTTAAATTTCTGCTCAAAAGTAGCACTGCACTGTTGCACTGTCCTCCTATTGTTCATCGATTTGCTCGAGCGGGCCCAATAAAGTCTCCATTGTGAGACTTTGTTGTTACTGTGTTTGGCATATCGAATATGTCACGGGTAGCTTGCCAGGCTTTGCTATGCGGGCGAGATACTCTCAGTATCTTGCTGGGCTCTCTGAGAGGGTTGGAGGAATCGAACTCGGGTTGGCAGGGTCAGCCACATGCAAGGCAAATGCCCTACCTGCTGTGCTATCGCTCCAACCCCTACTCAAAAGTATGCTAAAAAAAATAGGGGTGAAAATTGAATTTCCTTCACGTTGGAATTTCAGTTATTTATTGAGTGTCTGCTGCTTAGATGCTAGCAGTGACAGTGCTGTGGGAGTTGGGTGAAGTGTGAGAAACCTCAAACTTAATGAAATGTAAAACTGCCCTCAGGGAGCATTCAAGGAAGAAATATAATTTGATGAGCAGAAAGGCAGCTTTGGAATGTCAAATCTAAGACTAATGCTTTTCTTTGGTTTGTTTGGGTCAGACCCAGTGGTGCTCAGGCTTATCTGCCTCTGAGCTCAAGAATCACTCCTGGGGAGGGGCTCCAGGGACCAGCGATTGAACCCGAGTAGCCCTGCTATACTCTTCCTCTGGTCCCACAACTAATTCTTGAATGAGTGACACATTATTAAAACCTGTAGCTTCAGTTTTCTCCCCTGTGATACTTTGAAAATGAGCAAAATCCTCTTCTTTGTCTTTTTATAATCCCACCCTTCTAAGTAGTCTGTCATCATGTTTGCACTTCTAAAATCATCTTTAATTAGTTTTTTAAATTTTGTCTGCCTTTTTTATTTTCTATTGACTTAAGTCATCTCTTTAGCAATATGTAATATATATTCCCTTACGAAAGTCTGTAGGTCTTCGTTTAATTAGGCTTGTGCACTGCGGGACACCCCGCCCCCCCGCCCTACCCAATTTATGTCTTCTTACTAACTATTCAATTTAAAATATATCTCTGAGGGCCAGAGGAATAGAACTGAATGTGAGGCTCTTGCCTTGCATATAGTCAACTCTGGTTTGATCTCCAACTTCACATTTGATCCCCTGAGTCCCTTTATAAGTGATTTCTGAGCACAGAGCCAGGAGTAAGCCCTGAAGGTCCCTGGGTATGCCCTAATACCCTACCCACCACCAATCTCCAAATAAAATATTTCTTTGACAAAATATTTATTTTTACTGATTCATTCTTATTTTTTTCTTTCTTTTTTAAAATTATTAAATCACTGTGAGATACACAAAAGTGTTCATGATTGGGTTTTAGTCATACATGTTCCAACACATATCCTTTCACCATTGTACATTTTCAACCATCAATGTCCCCAGTTTCCCGCCTTCTCCCTGCACCGCACCCCACTCCCATCTACCCCTGTGGCAGGCACATTTCTTCTCTCTCTCTCTCTCTCTCTCTCTCTCTCTCTCTCTCTCTCATATCCCTTTACCTTCTTTAAGCACTCAGTTCTTGTCCAGAGTGGATCATTTTTAACTCTCATTGTCATAGTGGTCTCTTCTTTATCCTAACTGCTCTCCCTCTCCCCCACACTTGTGCCAAGCTGTGGGCCAATCCTAGTGGCCCTCTTTTCTACACCTTGGGTAATAGTCTCATACTATTTTTTTAATATCCCACAAAGGAGTACAGTCATTCTATGTCCCTCTCCTTCTGACTCATTTCACTCAGCATGATACTCTCCATATCCATCTATAAGCAAACTTCATGACTTCATTATTCCTGTTGACTGCATAGTATTCTACTGTGTAGATGTATCGTGGTTTCTTTATCCAGTCATCTGTTTTTAGTCACTCAGTTGTTTCCAGATTCTGGCTCTGATAAATAGTGCTGCAATGAACACAGGAGTGCAGAGTACTTTTCTGCTGTTGTTTTTGGGCCCCCACGGTATATTCCCAGAAGCTGGGTCATATGGAAGCTCAGTTTCTAGTTTTTTAAGGAATGCCCAAAAAGGCTAGACAAGTCAACATTCCCACCACAATGAATGAGAGTTCATCTCTTCCTGCATCATGCCAGCACTGGTTGTTCTTGTTCTTGTTGATGTGTGCCAGTTTCTGTGGTGTTTTTATTGCATTTCCCTGATGATTAGTGATGTAGAGTGTTTTTTCATATACCTTTTGACCATGAAATAATTTTTCAGAATTTCTTTTAGTGACATTGTTGGCAAGTGCTGCAGAGGTAGGTGAAAGAATTTATCAAAGTCATAAGGGGAAAGATAAGAGATTTCTTAGAGCATAGTCCCAAATTTGGGCAGATCTTGAAAGTTGAGTAACTGTTAGGGCAGGAAACAGAAGCATGGTTTGAAAGAGCTATGATTTCACATTTTTGCAGGTGTCTGATCAGAATGTAGGATATACTTGTCAATTGTTATCAGGGAACTTTACCATGAGAAGGTTCCTCTAGGTAACTTTCCATCTGTGCAGACTAAGGCTCTGTGCAAAAATCTTTTCTGAAGAATAGTAAAGGACCACCATTGGACCTACCACAATAGAGACCACCTTGGAACAGTAGTAACTTAATAGTGTTCCACTACAAATACCTCTTGAATACATAACATGCAGAATCAAACCTTTCAAAATTGCCTTTACCTGATAACACAGGCATGGCCATATGTCCACAGCATTACAAAGTAAAAATTTTTAATCAGATTTCTGTTGTGGTTTATAAATATATTTGAAACACAACTGTCCTGGCACTCACCATGCAAACCACAGAACAGAAAAAAAATTACTTGACTTTAAACAAATAGTACTTTCCAGAACCATTCTTGATGCACAAAGAAGGTATCTGTTAATCATTGTTGCGGGGCTGTGAGGTTCTTTTTTAAAATGCTAGTTTAATTGTCAAATATAAAGCACATAAAACATACAGATGACCATCATTCAGCTTTAGTAAAATCAAAGATTTCTCACTTTTGATATTTTTGAAATAAAATATGACACATGGAAGGTACAATTACATCCTCCTTTTTGTGTACCTCAATCCCATTTCCTCCTGCCTCTCCAAAGGAAAGCAAGACACTTTTTTTTTTTTTTACTTATTTTGGGTCATACCCGGCGGTGCACAGGGGTTACTCCTGGCTCTGCGCTCAGGAGTTACTCCTGGCAGTGCTCAGGGGACCATATGGGATGCTGGAAATCAAACCCGGGTCGGCTGCGTGCAAGGCAAACGCCCTACCCGCTGTGCTATCTCTCCAGCTACAGGAAAGTAAGACACTTTTGATCTTTATAATCCCATAAAATGTGAGCATAACATTTAAAATTAAATAGTTTCTGAAAGTGTAATTTGGCAAAAACAGTTGAAAATATATCAGCATAATATATATAGCATAATTGATGGCTTCTAACCATACCTGCATGGTATGTGCAATTTAAATAAATAGTATTCAGTAAAGCTATAAAATGTTGATAATATTTCTCAATAAGTAACATTAAACATACATATATGCACATATATGTACAGCTTGTTTTGGAAGTCATTTCTTCATTTCCTCTTAAAGCATCATATATCATAATCAGATTTTGAGTGTTTTAAATAAGGATTGGGTATTGTCTCTCAGAGGTAGTAGCCTTCCAGTTGGAAAAGTCAACTTCATGCTTCCTTCTTTAATCTGAAATTTTAACCTTCATACATAAAGGAGAACTGCTGTCTTCCCCTTTTGTACATATAGGACTTACAAACAAGCTCTCTTGAAACTTGTTATGAATGCACAATCTTAACTTGCCTTAGATATTCTTGATTGGAAAGTAGGATAAGGAGTAGCAGTTTCTTTTTAACAAGCCTGCTGGGTGAATATAAAGCATTTCAAAATATGAGGGCTATTGCTTTACTAATTGCCGTGTTTTAGCCACATTATTATCCTTTAATCCTTATAGTAATCTTGTGATGCTAATAACGATCAATGCGATGGAGGAAATAAGAATCAAAGAGATTAAGTAATTTAAGTCACTGTGCTGTTTAATGGTATTTCAAAGTAAAAATGTTTATCTTTTTCTAAGAACATATACTTCTTTCTTGCGAGTATACCCAAATAAAATTAGTTTTTAAGCATTTTTGAGGAAATATCTAAGCTCTTACTATATCATTAATTTTAATAAGCAGCTCATGTGAAGAGCACTTGGTCAAATCAGTAGCAAGTTGAAACGCATGTATATTCTTTTCTAGTTCAGGATCGATTCTCTTATTTATTTTTAAATAAGATGGCTTTTTAAAAATAAGGGTCACTCTGGCATTGCTCGGAACCACCAGTCTACATTCAGGGCCCCTTGGGATAGAGGAACAAAAACTCAGGCAGACTCACACAACATCACCAGGCCCAAACCAAAAGGGATTTTGTAAGTTAAAAGTAAGTACACGAGGATTTGCTTTTTAAGTACATTAACCTGACCTCAAGGAAAAACACTATTTTGTAAAACAATTAAAATTTACCAACATTATGGATTTGTGTCTATTGTTCTAATCTTATTTTAATGACATATGCCCATTTTACTGTTGTTCCATTACCAGCACTATTTCTAAGATTAATTCGAAGTTATTTCTGCCAAATCTAACAGTGCTGTCCTCTCTGTTATCATTTTCATATGAGTCTATTTAAATTAATTAACCAAATTAGCAAACCATAAAATCAAGTGTGTTTATGGGGACCCAAAACCTTGTAATGGCCTCATTTAGAGCCTCTAGACAGAAAATTCTTAATAAGAAAAAGAGTTTATTTTACTGAACAAGACATGATGGATCCTTTAATAAAAAGAAATTGCTACTTTAAGTTGTAACTAATATTTCTCTTGGCTGCAGTAAAAAATAATTTACAAAATGATAAGTTGACAAGTCAGTCTGAAATAATTAATGAAGATTTAGGGTCATATTTTATTTTCCCTTATGTTATCCATATCTATTATATCAATGAGATTTACATAATGTGGTGTTTGAATTATGAAGAAGAGAAATCTGGTTGCAATGCAAAACCCTTGCCCATCTGGGAAATGATCTTGCGGCTATATTAGTTATATCAAATGCCAAGTAAATAAAGATAGTTTATGGGGAGGAAGGGTAGTTTCTAGGGAAGTTTTAATTGTAGTAGTGGTTTTGTTTCCCTTAAAATTGGTTTTCGCTTAGGAGAAACCTAAATTGGTGATAAATTTCACACAGAAGCACAATAATCATTGCAGTAGTGACTAATAATTCAATTTCTCAGCCCAAGCCCTAGATATTCATAGTTAATTTAACAGGAGGACCCAGAAATCTGTTTTTAAAGCTCCGGCAGGAGCCAGAGAGATGGTGCCGCAGTAAGGAGCTTGTCTTGCACATAGCCGACCTGGTTCAATCCCTGCACCACATACGGTCCCCAGGGTCTCCACCAAATATCCCTGAGCTCAGAGCCTCCTGGCTTACTCCTGGCACCAACACTAATTCAAATGAAGTAGAAGTAATCCTTGGTCTTCATTATGAGGAACATTGAAAGAGAATGTATTTTGAAAGTTCACCCTGAAATTTCTAAAGGATAGGAGTCTGCATACTGTTATTGTTCCCTGCATTCACCATTGCATCCTGCTTCTACAACCTGAGAGGACTGAGTATTGATGAATCATGCCAAACATTAGAATGGTGTAGAGCCAAAGAGATAGTGTGATGGGGAAGGCACGTTTCTTGCTCGTGGCGATCCAGGTTTGATCTCCAGCACTGCATATGGTCCCCAAACCTGCTAGGAGTGATCTCTGAGCACAGAACCAGGAATAAACTCTGAGCTCCATCAGGTATAAAGCCCCTTCCCCCCCACCAAAAAAAAAGTATAACAAAAGGAATAAGTCTATTAATATGGAATTGAAACTTATTTATCATAGTTGCCCTGTTATTGTTTAGCACAAAATTGCTAGTAGAAATAGGTGGATTAAGGTAACCCTACAACCTCAAATTTCGTCTTACGTGTTATGCATTCATCTTTTGGAATCAGCTGCTTTGTCAGGCATGCAGTTTTATCTGCCTCCTTAAACTGTGAGTGTCTCTCATAGAAAGTATATGACCTGTTCATTTTCATCTGTCTCTTTTTAGCAGTATTTTATACATAGCTGACCACTAAATACTCACCAGTGTTTAAAAATCTGTCTATTGACTATCCCCACTCTACCAAGACAAGGGATTCTGTCTTTCTTTCACATCAGTTTTCTTTGTGCTCGGTAATTACTGCATACTCATATGCATTTGCATGAAAAATAAATTAAAATAGTAAAAATAATATTTCAAGTTTCTCTGAAACTTCCTGAAATAAGTTTTATTAGCATACTCTGTAGAAATATTCTTAGGATCATATTTCTTTTCAAAACATGAACAGATAAGTTACAACTCTGACAGAGTGTGAAATCTCAAACTTTATATCCTTGAAGACTGTGATTAAAATATGCTAAATTTCTCCTGATTTCTTGAAGTACTTGCTTTATTGCCTGCAAAAACTCTTGGGGTATTTTAAATTGAAGAACTTCTGATTTTCTAGTGAATTACCTCTCCTCTACATTGACTACACTGTAAAAGGTATTTGTTTTAAAAACTACGTTTCCTTAAATGATTATTATCTGCATTCCACATGCTAGATATTTCCTCTGGCAAATGTATAGACCTAAGGTTACTGTGAATAATTATGACACTTTTTTTTAGTCACTCCCAGACCTCCTTCCTGTCTTGATTTTTATTCCTCCTGAAAATGTTCTCTTTCTTGAGCCAACTCCAGTGAGCCTCTTAAATTCCTTACAAAAGTCATATCTTCCTAAATTACAATAACACCAAAGTTCTGGCTTCCAGAAAAATATGATTAGCTGAAGAATATGAGGATACAGATATTGAGAAGGGAGGCACGAATGGGGACCTCCATCTTGCTGTGGCCTGAGGTGATTCCACAGAGAAATTAAGACATCAGTTGAGTGGGAAACTAGAACCTGCATTTGTCTTCCAGTGCACCTAAAATTGTCCTTGGGTTGCTTGTTTCAGATTTAGTTTAAAATGTTAAAGCTAAAGATGTTTATATTTACACAGTGGATAAAGAAAACCGTGAGCTGTGCATAGGAAAATAAAATTGTTTTCATTAGAGCAATGACTCTTCAGGAAGGCTGGGATTAAGTTGGGAGTGTGGTGGATGCCAAGAATGCCACAGAGGAGCTGATGGCCCCCGAATCACATTCTTAGTGTCTTCGCTTACTTTCACATTCATCCTGCATACTATCCCCAAATGAGCTTTTTTCCTCATCTTCTTGACAAAGCACTCAGACATGGTGATTGTCCCCCAGTTCACATTTTCAGCCACTTAGTGAATAATCGCACAGCTAGATCTACCATGACAAAAAAATTCCAAATACTTCTCTAGAAGCATTTTCTTCTGCAACAGTTCTCTAAATTATACTTCAGATGTTTGTTCTTTTGATCAAGGAAAGGGTTTGTTCATGGCTTTCAATTTCTTTAAATATTAACACTATACTGGAAATTTTTATATGGAGAACAATGCTCTCATCAGTTTTTACACTGTGACCTCATAATATCTGATTATCCTAATGAATTATGTCTTCAAATAGAAACATAAACTAAATGCCATTTCTTTTTTTAAAAAAATTAATTGAATCACTGTGAGATACAGTTACATACTTATAAACTGTCATGATTACGTTTCATTCATACAATGATCAAGCACCCATCCCACCACCAGTGCCTATTCTCCACCACCAGTATTCCCAGTATCCCTTCTGCCACCACCACCCCTTTCAACCCCCTGCCTCTGTGGCAGGCACATTCCCTCTTACTCGCTCTCTCCTTTTGGGTGTTTTGGTTTGCAATAGGTACTTAGAGGCCATCATGTTTGGTCCATAATCTACTTTCAGCACACATCTCCCATCCTGAGCGACCCCTCCAACTATCATTTACTTAGTGTTCCCTTCTCTACCTAGTTGCCTTTTCCCCCAGCATGTGAGGCTGGCTTCCAACCCATGGTACCATCTTCCTGGCACTTATCTCTACTGTCCTTAGGTGTTAGTCTCCTATTATGTTACTTTATATTCCACAAATGAGTGCAGTCATTCTATGTCTGTCCCTCTCTTTCTGACTCATTTCACTTAGCGTGATACTCTCCATGTCCATCCACTTATATGCAGATTTCATGATTTCATCTTTTCTGACATCTGCATAGTATTCTACTATGTAACTGCATCAAAGTTTCTTTAACCAGTCGTCTGTTCTCAGGCACTAGGGTTTTTTCCAGATTCTGGCTATTGTAAACAGTGCTGCAATAAACGTACAAGTGCAGATGTCATTTCTGCTGTATTTTTTTGCATCTCCGGGATATATTTCCAGAAATGGTATTGCTGGGTCATATGGGAACTCAATTTTCTAGTTTTCTGAAAAATGCCTATATTCTTTTCCAAAAAGATTGGACCAGTCGGCATTCCCACCAACAATGAATGAGAGTCCCTTTCTCCCCGCATCCGTGCCAATACTGATTGTTTTTGTTCTGTTTGATGTGTGCCAGTTTCTGTGGTGTAAGATATCTCATTGTTGTTTTGATTTGCATCTCCCTGATGATTAGCGATATAGAGCATTTTTTCATGTGCCTTTTAGCCATTTGAATTTCTTTTTTGAGGAAGTTTATGTTCATTTCTTTGCCGCATTTTTTGATGGGGCTGAAGGTGTTTTCCTTGTAAAAAATTCCATTTCTTACAACCCATTTTGAATCCTTAACTTTTGTCAAGTTAGAGGCTAATAATGATCAAAGTCATATAACTGAATTTTATTTAACTTTAACCAGCACGTACTTCATTCTAAACTAAATGTTAGCGAATTCATAAACTTGGGGTATAAGATTATTTTTTGCATAAGATTTTTTAGACCAATAATTGAGCTGCCTTTTGAGGAATTTCAGAATTTAAATTATGAAATTTTTTTTGTTCCTCTTTTAGGTGATGGTATTTGTCCATGCTCGAAATGCCACAGTAAGAACAGCCATGTCTCTTATAGAAAGAGCAAAAAATAATGGCCAAATTTCCTGCTTTTTGCCTGCACAAGGACCTGAATATGGACATGCAGAAAAACAGGTAAGGAACGATTGACAGCAAAGTGCAGGAACTAAAGCATCCCCTGTACAGATGAACCTTGTATTTTGTACACTAAAGATCCAAGATCTCTAATTTCCAACAAGTTAATGTTACAGACTTACCAAATTATACTTTTTCCTTATTTGTTACTTAATGATCTTTCAAGAATCATACAGGGATACCAATGTATATAATGTGTTTAATTATGACTTCTTTCTTTATTGTCATAATTATAGTGTCTAGTTCTATTCTTTAAAATACAGTTAGGGTCGGAGGGATAGAAGAGTGGGTATGGTGCTTGTCTTACATGCAGCTGATGGGGGTTCAGTTCCCAAGCCCTACGTATAGAGCACCACCAGGAGTTACCCCTGAGCACAGAGCCAGGAATGATGATTCCTGCGCACCACAAGCACTATTGGGTGTGGCCCAAACCCCAAAGTTAAATTTCACTAAAAATGTTTATCTTATTTTGAAAAACTAATAATGTAGCACTGTTGCACTGTCCTTCCATTGTTCATAGATTTGCTCTAGCGGTCCCAGTAACGTCTCCATTGTGAGACTTGTTACTGTGTTTGGCATATCGAATACATCACTGGTAGCTTGCCAGGCTTTGCCATGCAGGCGAGATACTCTCGGTAGCTTTCTGGGCTCTCCGAGAGGGGTGGAGGAATCGAACCTGGCTCGGCCGGGCCGGCCGTGTGCAAGGAAAACGCCCTACTACTGTGCTATCACTCCAACCCAATAAATAATGTATTTGTTATAATTATTAAGATTGATGGTGACATATATAACATCATAAACATAAGTTCTTTTTCAGAATTTGAGACTAGAATCTAGCTGAAAATCTCCCAGACCCTTTGCAGACCCTTATATTTACCTGTATTTGAAGCTATAAAAATTGTCAGCAGTCGGAGAAATAGTTCACTGGGTAGGGCTCTTGCCTTGCATGCAGCCAACCTGAGTTCCATTCCCAACATTCCATATGATTGCCCCGAGCATGGCCAGGAGTCCTTCCTGAGTTTTCAGAGCCAGGACTAACCTCTGAACATCTCTTGGTGTGGCCCCAAGCACCCTTCTCTCCCAGTTTTTTTTTCTCATTTTCAAATCAAAGACCTGTGGGCTTAGAACTAGAGAATTAGCTCCAATAGGCTGATACACTTTGCATGCACGAGACCAGCTTCAGTCCTCTGCTGTACATGGTCCTGCAAGCACTACTAGAAGCGACCACACAGACCACACACACAGAGCTAAGAGAAGTCCCTGACCACTGCCAGGTGTGGTACAAAAACAAGAAAATTAAATCAGTGCAAATAAAATAATAGTAACTCAAAATGTACTCTGTGTGTGGCAAAAGGTCTAACTGATGTTTACTAAGCACTTGATAACTGCTGACCTTGTTCAATGCACTGCCACGCTTTTCATTTTGGTAAAAGTGTAGTTAATTCACTGTAAATCTCACAATTATTTATTGATATTTTAAATTATGACTGTGATCCTCTGACTCAAATTATTTTGAACTTCAGATTCTTTTTCAGTTTAAACCTACAATATTCATTTTAACATTATGGAATTTCTTAAATAACACTATTCACCTTTCTAGCCTTTCACTTAATTTTCAATTATGAATTTATGAGAATCTGAAAAGTCAAGTTGGCATTTACAGGTCTTGTTTGATTTCTTTGGAAATGCAAAGCAATGCTATTGTGGTTCAAAGCCAAGCCTTGAGCGCCACCTCGTGGATTTCTGATTACACTATACCTCTCAATCCTGCGCACTACGATTTATTAAGTGTTTTCTAATGCCCAGCATTGGTTTTTCTTTATATAACTAATTTATTCTGCACTATAACCTGTGATTAAAGTTCGTATTATCACCCCTTGAATTAAATGTAATATTTCAAATACAGCTTGAAATATGCTAAAGCGTATAAAATTATATAAAGACATTTTCACATAAATATTTATTTTAGATGATATCTCCAAGCACAGCTTTACAGGTTACTAGTTACCAAAGACAAAAACTGGATAAATAAGAAATTTTAATATAGTTAGTTGGATCTGAAAACTCCTCGTCATTTTTAATATGACTTCTTTTTTTGTATTTTTATTATATTTGATTGTTATCCTGATCCAACTTTTATTATTGGAACTGTAAAGCAATATTGAATTCATAACTTCCTAATAATTTCATGTTTTTAGAGAACATTGTCCTTTTTACTATTATATTCTCAGCCCCATGTAGTTTTGAAATTGCCTTTATTTATTTTATTTTTTTGCCTTTGTTCCTTTGAGACAAATGTTATGAGATTTCTCACTTTCTCATTCTGTTTGCACACTTCCCTGTTCTTCAGAGATGCTTATCCCTGTTTATAGATAAGGTAACTGGAACTAAGAGAGAACAAATATTTCAGGGATTCCCATGTAACAAGAAGTAGAGCCATGATTTGGAGAGTTTGATTTCAAAGTCTTACCTTTACACCAGACTGCATCCTTGTTATTTAAAAGCAAATCTGATCTAGGACTTTCTGAGCACTTCGAATCTTTTTAAAACTAATAACAAGACTGAAGAACTTTTCTTCATGCCATACCTCTCCTTTCTCCTAAATTGATAAATACCTTTGTAAAATTAGCCTCTACATAGTGGGTATTATTATTACTTTGTTTTTTTTTAAAAAAAAAAGTGGTAATTTTCTGAATGCCTTCTATCACCTACAGGATATTAGATTATTCTAATGTTGGTTTTTTGTTTTTTAATTCTTAAAATGGCATCACATCCTAACAATTCTGTGGGGTTATTACTGTGATGGTGGGAGATACTTTATCCCATATTTCTGAAAAGCAGGAAATTCAGCACTCAGAACACTAAAATTAAAAGATAAATTTGCTGTTGTGGTACATAAAATTCAGTCTCATGTCCCCTATTAATGGAAATACAACTAAATCCCTACTGTGCCAGTGTGACATTTTACCCCTAAGTGTTTACTATAGCCATTTGATGTCCAATTTAACAAATGTGGTTTATTAAAGAATTTCCTTAAGGTTTTAATGCATTATAGCTTTATTTACATGAATAATAAAACCCCATTGAGTTAATGTTTCTTTTCTCTCAGTAATAAAGCTGCTTCTGTGCTTTAACCACAGCTCAAACTGAATGTTTTCTTCTAATAAAGAGTAATTGTACCATTACCATTTCTTTTTTTTTTATTTTTTGTACTATTTTTTGAGGTGCCATAGTTTACAGTTGTAAAGCATTACACCAATCCCTCCTGTAATGCCAGGTTCCCCTCACCATTTCTCTTTTTTGAGGGGGTGAAGGACTACAGGAGGGTCACACTCAGCAGTGCTCAGGGCTTACTTCTGGCTCTGTGCTCAGAGTTCACTCCAACAGTGCTCAGGGGACCATGTGCTCAGGGATTGAACTGGAATTGGCAGATGCAAAGCCTTAACTTCTGAATTATCTCTCTCTGGCCCACCCACATTCTGATAATATATTTACCTCCAACTTCAAAAAAAACAATATTTTCAGATTGTTGCCTAACAAATAAATATGGAAAAGAAAGTAAAAGAATCCACACTCCCCACTAGCTAAGCCATAGAGATGGAGCCATGAGGGTGCCTGAGAAGGGATACCTTAGGAATTCCAAGTGAGGTTCCAAACAAGTAGGTACTGTAACAAAAATTGCTGGATTCAACTTTACCTCTGGAAGCTCTATGGTCTTAAAGAAAGCCCTCTTCCATCAACTGGAAAAATAGTAAAAGAATAAATAACAGCGCCTCTGGTACTTTACTATGAGAAAAGAAATGATACATAAAATTATTTTGGAAACTGGAAAACAATGGTAAAAGATTGCATATAGTACAAAATGTACTTTCAGAAAGCACCTATTACACCAGATTGAAAGATGGTGAAAGGATAATGAACAATATGGGTAAGTTTTCCCAATTTACCGAACATATTACTTTGTTTCACCCCATAAATGCTCTCCTAGGTAACCACTATTCTCTTCAAACTATCTTAGGAAATATTAGCAGCTTGCATTTCTGAAAGTATTATCAGAAGCAAGGCACAGACATTTTTATCACTACACCACTTTTCATTTTCAATTTTGAATTTTGAATTAAATGACTTTCATTTAATTGTTTCATGTTTTCAAGATTTATTTTCCCTTTACATACAGAGTTTTATCAGGTTTTAAATATAGAACATTAGAGTGGGTGCTGGAATAATTATTTATACCTACCCCTATGTGTATTTTTCTGACTGTGGGGTTTATGATTCAATATTATTTATATAAATAAACATATCTATGTGTATAGAGCAGTAACATTAAGAGTTCTTTTAGATAGAACCGTCTATCAGGTCATTAGCCTCATGAATGTACCTATTAGAAATGCTCTATTATACAAATTAGAACACAGGGGGAAAATTCAATAATATGTATCTTCAAGCTATGTGTTACTAGATGGCTTCATTATTATACCTAAATCAACTTACTGTTTATATCAACTCTGTTATTTATTTAATTTTTGTTGTTAGCCTGGCAAGCTACGAGAGTATTCAATATGCCAAACACAGTAACAAGAAGTCTCACAATGCCCGCTCAAGCAAATCGATGAACAACGAGAGGACAGTATTGTTCGTTTGGGGGCCATATCCAGCTGAGCTCAGAGTTTACTCCTGGCTCTACTGTGCTCATGGATCACTCCTGGTGGGCTCAGGGAGAGAGATCACAGATCAACCCGGTCAAGAGAGTGCAAAGCAAGCACTCTGTCTGCTGTACTATTATCATCTCTCCAGCCCCATAAATCAACTTTATTATCTAAATTGTAGAAATAAAATCATTTCCCTTCTTCCCTTTTTAGTTCTTCAATGGCTTAAACAGATGAATTGATTATAAGACTGATCAAAAGGAGAAAAGCTGTTTTTTTTTAAATGAAGTGAAATAGTTTTACTGAAAGAAATTTAGGTAGATGGGAGGGGAAGAAATTTAGGTAGATGGGAGGGGAGAGAAAGAGATATATACATGTTCTGGAAAGAACAGGGACTTCTCCAGAGGAGGAGAAAAGGGGAGAATGGCTTTGGGGAGGAGTTTTACTTAGTTTCTCCAATTTGCATTAGCCTGGAGTTAGTTCTCTGCATTCCTAAAAGGAATCTGGGTGTTATCACAGGGAAAGTCTTGCACTCTTGTAGGGCCTCTTGTATTCTCATTCGGAACTTTAGATTCTCCTGTAGGAAAAAATTCACTTCATTTGTAGGAATGGGGCGCTCAAAGAAGTGACTGAAGTAAGCAGCTTGTTTTTTTTTTTTATTTTTTAATTTTTATTAGTGAAACACCATGAGGTACAGTTGTAGAATTACAAATTTTTGTGCTTGGGTTTCAATTATACAATGATCAAATACCCATCCCTCTACCAGTGCCCATTTCCTACCACCACGGGTCCCAGTATCCCTCCCACCCCCATAACCCCCATTCCACCCTGCTTCTGTGGCAGGGCATTCCCTTTTGTTCTCTCTCTCCTTTTGGGTGTTGTGGTTTGCAAAAGAGGCATTGAGTGGCAATCATGTTTGGTCTGTAGTCTATTTTCAGCATGCTTCTCCCATCCTGGGAGGATCCTCCCAGTACCCTTTACTCAGTGCTCCCTTCTCTATCTGAGCTGCCTTTTCCCCTAGCATGTGTGGCTGGCCTCCAAGCCATGACGCAAACCTCCTGGTACTAAGCAGCTTTTATACCTTTTAGACAAACAAGAATTGAACCCCTCTCCTCTCACAAAAAATAGCAAGAAAGGAACTTAAGCTTGTATTAGTAGATTAGTAAAGAAGTTAGCAGGGTCTGTTTATAGAGCCATCCTGGCTCTAACTTATCTCTGGTGATAAAAAATTGTGTTTAATTAGATATTTGGAAAAATGTCTTTTTTGTTTTCAAAGGAATAATCTCAAAGAGTAAAGGCTTTCAACCCAGAAAATTTGTATTTGTATTTGTATTTGTGGACTGGAGCCATAGTACAGCAGTAGGGCGTTTGCCTCGCACACAGCCAGCCCAGCCAAGCTGGGTTCAATTCTTCCGCCCCTCTCGGAGAGCCAGGCCAGCTATCGAAAATATCTCACCCGCAGCAAAGCCTGGCAAGCTACCCGTGATGTATTCGATATGCCACAGTAACAAGGAGTCTCAAAATGGAGACTTTAGTGGGCCCACTGGAGCAAAATCAATGAACAACGGGAGGACAGTGTTTGTTTTGTATTTGTTATATTGGCCTCAACTTGAACAAAGATTTTTAACTTCCTGGAGCTGCACTTTCATCATAACAAAGTGGCAGTGGTACCTATAAATTAGGATGTTTAATAAATTATAGCACTGTAGCACCGTCCTCCCATTGTTCATCGATTTGCTCAAGCGGGCACCAGTAACATCTCCATGTTAGACTTGGTGTTACTGTTTTTGGCATATCGAATACGCCATGGGGAGCTTGCTAGGCTCTGCCATGTGGGCAGGATACTCTTTGTAGCTTGCTGGACTTTCTGAGAGGGATGGAGGAATCAAACACGGGTTGCAAGGCCAACACCCTACCCTCTGTGCTGTCGCTCGGCCCGGCAAGCCCAACCCAGCCCAGTAATAAATTAGGTATTATTAATCTTTTATGATATATTAAATGCTATAAATAGTGTGAGCTTTGAAGTGAAAAAAGAGGACATCTTTCAAGAATGGTAGATTTTTTGAGGCAATAAAAATAATATATTGAATTACGAAAGGCAGTAACCAGGTTGGGAAAATGTATACGTATTACTCTTTGTACATACTAGAAGTGTCATTACTAAGTTTACTAAGAGTTTTCAGTAGGTAAATGAATAAAGAGGTGAACAGACTGATTCTAACATAATTTAATCATCAAAAACTAAAAATGACGTGTTATTTTGTAGGTCTATCGAGGATTTGTTATATTTCTAGATCTCCTGATAAGATGTTTTTCAAGCCATACTTCTTTTTTTTTTTTAATTTGCGCTTTTAAGATTGAAATCCTAAACCTTAAAATTTTTACAGGAATAATTTAAAGGAAAAGTTCAACAGACTTTTTCTAATATATTATTTATTATAAATTAATAAGGGCATTTAAATAACCGTAGGGGGATTTTAAAATTGGACAGCAATTCAACTGTGTTGTCTATTGGGAACAATGGTTTTCGTGTATATCACAGGATATCCAAAGCTAAATTAACATGTCAATTTCAATTCAACGGATGAAATCTCTTGTGCCTCTGAAAATAAGTGGCTAAACAAAGCAAAATCTCTTTCTGCCTTTAAGGCACGGGTAGTCTCATAAAGAATGTAAAATACATGTATAAGAAAAACAAAAGGTGGTAGTAACATAAAAGAAGAACAAACAGCTCAACAGAAACAAAAAAGAAGTCAATAAATTGAAGTCAGTTGTTTGTCATCTGTTTTATAGACAGTGGAGGCTGACATGATATGGGCAAATGAAAGTAGTAGATATATGTGGAGAGTGAGAGTGTTGTACTGTCACTGGAATGTAATGTGTGAAGGTGTGGATATATAGATATATGGATCACTTGATCACTTGATCACTTGACATCCCATTACTCATTGATTTGCTTGAGCGGGTTCCAGTAATGGATATGTGGATATTGATCAAAAAAACTTAAATTATATTTTTAAGGGTTTGGACTTGATGGGTAATGGATAAGTATAAAACATTGCAGAAGGACCAAGATGTATGACTAAAATTAAAGTGATTAGAAATAGGATTATATTTCCTTCAAATTGAAGAGAATCCTATGGCCCAGTTATTAATGTCAATATAATCTAACATTACACTCACTTTGGGTATGTGCGATTCATATTAAGGACATAGAAAGTAGCATTAAGATTATATTTTTTTAATTATTTTTAGATAAGTTTTTATTATAGTAATTTTTGTTCCACTTGTGCAGTTATTTTATAAATACAGAGTAATTGATTGCAATAAATATATGTGAAATGTATATAAAAATATATGCTATTTATATAAACAGATTAATTGGAATATTATTTCTTAGTCACTGAAAAACATTCAAGTAGGACTGGCACTCAAAAGACATTTTCCTATAAGTTTATTAATTCATAGAAATATTGCACATTTTGAAGATCAAAATCATAGCTTATTGTGTTTTTTTTTTTAATTTTATTTTAGTGTTTAATTTTAAATGGTCAGCAGATATAAAGAATGAAACTTTAAATGAGATTCTCTTAGGGTAAATTAGGAGGTTTCTCTGAAATGCTAACTTGTTTCTATGTCATGGGATATCCCGTGTGTAAACCAATACCATATTTCAGGGGATACAGCTCGGGACAGAAGACAAAGCACTTGTTTTCTTCCAAGTTAAAGTGAATCATTAGCACCGCCAGAGTGACATATGAAAATCGGTTTGGGGAATTCGCCTGGTCTGTGTTGTTGTGAATTGATTGTATACACACGAGCCTCAGCCTGTTTATTGTGATGGTTATTTTGAATATTTACTGAGCATAAGCTAGTTTGCAGTCACTGTGTTAAATCAATAGGCATCAAGAGAAATAAACTCTGTTTATGGCTACTTGAGTAAACTGAAGGGGAAACATGGTGTATTAGGATTCAGTACAGGAAACAAACCACTTGATTTCTATTTGAAATGCATGGCCCTCCCATTGTTCATCGATTTGCTTGAGTGGGCACCAGTAACGTCTCCATTGTGAGACTTGTTACTGTTTTTGGCATGTCGAATATGCCACAGGGAGCTTGCCAGGAAATAATGTGGAAATAATATACAGAAATATGGTTATGTGCTTGATATGGGAAATTTGTGACAAGTTTATTCTCTGGGAGCTATTCAAGACAAAGAGAAGATGGATTAAAATTGATTCCATTATTCATATTCCATATGAATTCCATAAGAAAAAGGATCTCAGATAATATAAGTCCTGAGAGATCAAGAGGCCTCAGAGCTAAAGAGCAATGAGACAGATTTTCCTTCGATAAGATTTAGGGTACTTCTATTTTAATAAGAAGGGAAGGTTTAAAAGATGGCTTCTGTTGCAAGTTGTCTTTTGCTTCGTGTCTTATGACACGAAGGTTAGAAGAGTTGCTTCTGGCAAAAAAAATCTATGTGTGTGTAGCACTGTCCTCCCGTTGTTCATCGATTTGCTGGAGCGGGCCCAGTAACATCTCCATTTTGAGACTTGTTGTTACTGTGTTTGGCATATTGAATACATCACAGGTAGCTTGCCAGGCTTTACCATAAGGCAAGATACTCTCTGTAGCTTGCCAGCTCTCTAAGAGGGGTGGAGGAATCGAACCTGGCTCGGCCAGGCCAGCCACGTACAAGGCAAACACCGTACTGCTGACCGCTGTGCTATCGCTCTAGCCCAGTGTGTGTGTGTGTGTGTGTGTGTGTGTGTGTGTGTGTGTGTAGGTGTAGTTTATCAAGTACAGCTTCATTTTCTTAATAATTAAAGTCAATAAGGTAGACAGAACTTTAGGAAAAAGCAAAGAAAGAAAAGTAATGACATTGTGAGATATGTGAGAAAAAAATGAACTGCAAAGACAATTCAGAAATTATGGCATATACTAAGAGCTTATTAAGATTTGTGTCATGGATCTAGATTGGTCTTAAATTGCCCTTGTATATAATTTTTCTTAATTATTACTCTGGCTTAGCTCACTCAAGTTTGGCATTTCCCCAGTCAGATATGGCAAGGGGACAGATGAGTTTAAGACAATGGCAGGCATATGATTAAAACAATTTCAAGTTAAAATTTCAACTTCTGCCTAAACTGGAGAAACAGCATGAATAAGGGTTGGGGTAGGGGTGGAGAGGGTAGGTCCTGCAAATAGGATAGAAGTATAGAAGTATAGGAATGCATATAAAAGTTCCATTAATGATAAAAATGAACTTTGAAAAATTAGTTGAACAAGCTTGAAATATATATATATATATATATATATATATATAAACTTTGATCCAAAATTGAAATGTGATACCGGCAATTTAGGAAGTAGTTTAGTTGTGTGATAATGTGTGATAAGACCTGAAGTATAATCATTGGCATGACCGAGGTGAGACAAAATATCACTGAAAAAAAATATCACTGAAAATGAAGATATCAAGGGACAGGTGGTGGATTAGGGAGGTGGGAGGAGCTTGGATAGCTGTGAGGAAAACGGTATCACCTAGGGTAGTGACAGAAATTGGGATGGAGGGGCTGAATTGAAAGCAATGCAGGTAGGGTATTTGTGTTGCCTGCAGCCGATCCGGGCTTGATCCCCAGCATCCCATATGGTCCCCTGAGCACTGCCAGAAGTAATTCCTAAGTGCAGAGCCAGGAGTAACCCCTAAGCATCACCAGATGTGACCCATAAAGAAAAAAAAATGGGATGGAGAGAGAGTCAGAGCCACAGGTATAAAGCTTTCACTGGAAGAAGTTGAGTGACTGATGCAGTCAGATATAAAGGGCCCTCCCCCAATTTTTTTTTCCTTAACAAAAGAAAAGATAGGTACAGAATCACCTGGAATGGCAAGGGGAAGAGACTGATCATTGCCATTTGAGAGATATACTTGAGAAGCAGTCAACAAAGAAGAGTCAAGTTTCAACTAAGGCAAAATACAAGAAGAGGTTAATATAGTTTATTGATCCCTGGC
This sequence comes from Sorex fumeus, assembly GCF_029834395.1. Taxonomy (NCBI): domain Eukaryota; kingdom Metazoa; phylum Chordata; class Mammalia; order Eulipotyphla; family Soricidae; genus Sorex; species Sorex fumeus. The sequence goes on along the minus strand of NW_026606111.1, from coordinate 18,869,811 downwards.
ACTTCCAGGAAGGAGAGGCAAGCATAGCGAACCTGTGATGGGAATACTAGAGAAGATGAGGTACTAAGTCAAAAGCAAAAAGATACCAAATCTTTTGGGACAGTTCTGTTCTCCAATTGTTACTTTCCCTGTTAATCCATTGCTGTGCCAGATATCAGAATCAGAATCTCCGGAACTAAGGCTTAAAAATTTTAACATAATCTTGAGAAATTTTCCTCATAGCCAGCTTTAATAATTTAGTGAAAAGATGACTAATGGGCCTTATCCCATGAGAGGGATTAGGAGGTTAGATGGATTTCCTGCTGACAGCCTCATTCATGGGAGATAGAACATTGCAGATATTGGCTGTCTTGGCATAGATACTGAAGACTCAACCTCAAGACAATAAGAGGTTTAAAAAAGAGAATAAAAGAGTAGCTGCGAATGGAACATTCTCCAAGATAGACCACATGCTGAGCCACAAAACATGCCTCCATAAAATTAAGAAGGTAGAGATTGTATCAACAATCTTCACAGACCATAATGCGCTGAAATTAGAAGTAAATCACACACAAAAACAGAAAACTAAATCAAACACCTGGAAATTAATTAAACAGTGCACTATTGAACAACGAGTGGATTAGACAGGAAATCAAAGAGGAAATCAAAAGATTCCTAGAAACGAATGAAAATGAGAACACGAGTTACCAAAACTTATGGGACACAGCAAAGGCTGTGTTAAGAGGAAAGTTTATAGCTCTACAAGCATTCCTCAGGAAGGAGGAGCGAGCACACATAAGTAACCTAACCTCACAGCTTAAGAGCTTGGAGAAGGACCAAAAAAAGGAGCACAACCCGAACAGGAGAAAGGAAATAATAAAACTCAGAGCAGAGATTAACGAGATGGAAACCCAAAAAACAATCCGAAAGATCAATGAAACCAAGAGCTGGTTCTTTGAGAAAATTAACAAGATCGATAAGCCTCTAGCAAAACTCACAAAGAAAGGGAGAGAGAAAACCCTAATCAACCGAATCAGAAATGAAAAGGGGGTCATTACAACAGAAACCACAGAAATTCAGAGGATCCTCAGGGAGTACTTTGAGAAGCTTTATGCCACGGAACATCAAAACCTCGAGGAAATGGATAAATTCCTAGACTCCTACAGACTCCCAAGGCTGAACCAAGAAGACCTGGAATACCTGAACAGACCTATCACCATCAAGGAAATTGAAATGGTAATAAAAAGTCTCCCCAAGCACAAAAGTCCTGGCCCGGATGGATTCACTAGTGAATTCTTCCAAATCTTTAAAGAGGACTTACTCCCAATACTCTTTAAGCTTTTCCACGAAATTGAAATATCAAAAACACTTCCAAACAGTTTCTACGAAGCAAATATCACACTGATACCAAAAGCAGACAGAGATACCACAAAGAAAGAGAATTACAGGCCGATATCCCTGATGAACACAGATGCAAAGATCCTCAACAAACTACTAGCAAATAGAATCCAACTACTTATCAAAAAGATCATACACCATGACCAAGTAGGATTCATCCCAGGGATGCAAGGATGGTTTAACATTCGGAAATCAATCAACATAATCCACCATATCAACAAAAGAAAAGATAAAAAGCATATGATCATATCAATAGATGCAGAGAAAGCATTTGATAAGATCCAGCACCCCTTTATGATGAAAACCCTAGCCAAAATGGGTATAGAGGGGACCTTCCTCAACATAATCAAAGCCATCTACCACAAGCCTACAGCAAGCATCATCCTCAATGGGGAAAAACTGAGAGCCTTCCCTCTAAGATCAGGGACGAGACAGGGATGCCCACTCTCTCCACTGCTGTTCAATATAGTACTGGAAGTACTTGCAATAGCGATTAGGCAGGAAAAAGATATTAAGGGCATTCAGGTAGGAAAGGAAGAAATCAAGCTCTCACTATTCGCAGATGATATGATACTCTACTTAGAGAACCCAATAACTTCCACCAAAAAACTCTTAGAAACAATAGACTCGTATAGTAAAGTTGCAGGTTATAAAATCAATACCCAAAAGTCCATGGCTTTCCTATACGCAAACAGTGAGAGAGAAGAAAGCAACATGAAAAAAACAATCCCATTCACAATTGTGCCCCAGAAAATCAAGTACCTAGGAATCAGCTTAACTAAGGAAGTAAAGGACCTGTACAAAGAAAACTACAAAACGCTACTTCAGGAAATAAAAGAGGACATGAGGAAATGGAAAGATATCCCCTGCTCATGGGTCGGGAGACTTAACATTGTCAAAATGGCAATACTACCGAAAGCATTGTATAAATTCAATGCAATCCCTATAAGGATACCCATGACATTCTTCAAAGAAATGGAGCAAACACTCTTGAAATTTATATGGAACAATAAGCCCCCACGAATAGCTAAAGCAATTCTTGGGAAAAAGAAAATGGGAGGAATCAACCTCCCGAACTTCAAACTGTACTACAAAGCAGTAATAATTAAAACAGCATGGTACTGGAACAAAGGCAGAACTGCAGACCAATGGAACAGGGTTGAATACACTGACATCTCTCCTCAATCATATGCTCATCTAATCTTTGATAAAGGTGCAAGTAATGTGAAGTGGAGTAAGGAAAGCCTCTTTAATAAATTGTGTTGGCATCACTGGACGGCTACATGCAAAAAAATAGGCTCAGAACTCTGCCTAACACCATGTACAAAAGTAAGATCAAAATGGATTAAAGACCTCAACATCAGACCAGAAACCATAAGGTACATTGAAGATAAAGTTGGCAAAACCCTCCATGACATTGAAGCTAATGGTATCTTCAAAGATGCCACGCCACTGGCCGAGCAAGTGAAAACAGAGATAGATAAATGGGACTATCTTAAACTAAGAAGCTTCTGCACCTCCAAAGAAACAGTGACCAAAATACAAAGACAGTCTACAGAATGGGAAAGGATATTCACCGAATACACATCTGACAAGGGGTTGATATCCAGGATATACAAAATACTGGTTAAACTCCACAAGAAGAAAACATCCAACCCCATCCAAAAATGGGGCAATGAAATGAACAGAAACTTTCTCAAAGAAGAAATCCGAATGGCAAAAAAGCACATGAGAAAATGCTCTACATCATTAATCATCAGGGAGATGCAGATCAAAACCACAATGAGATACCATCTCACACCTCAGAGACTGGCCCACATTCAAAAGAACAAAAGCAACCGATGCTGGCGTGGATGTGGCGAGAAAGGGACACTCCTTCACTGTTGGTGGGAATGTCGACTGGTTCAGCCCTTCTGGAAAACAGTATGGACGATTCTCAAAAAATTAGAAATTGAGCTCCCATTTGACCCAGCAATACCACTCCTGGGAATATATCCCAGAGAGGCAAAAATGTATAGTCGAAGTGACATCTGCACTTGTTTGTTCATTGCAGCACTCTTTACAATAGCCAGAAACTGGAAGAAACCTGAATGCCCAAGAACAGATGACTGGTTAAAGAAACTTTGGTACATCTACACAATGGAGTACTATGTAGCTCTTAGAAAAGATGAAGTCATGAAATTTACATACAAGTGGTACAATATGGAAAGTATCATGCTAAGCGAAATGAGTCAGAAAGAGAGGGATAGACATAGAAAGATTGCATTCATCTGGGGGATATAAAGTAACAAAGTATGAGATTAATACCCAAGAATAGCTGAGATCAGCACCAGGAGGATTACTCCATAACTTAGAGGCCAGCCGGGTATCCTAGAGGAAAGGGCTATTCAGATAGAGAAGGGAGCACCAAATAAAGGATGTTTGGAGGATCCTCCCAGGAGGGGAGATGCATGTAGAAAGTAGACTATGGACTGAACATGTTTGCCACTCAATGCCTCTTTTGCAGACCACAACACCCAAAAGGAGAGAGAGAACACAGGGGATTGCCCTGCCACAGAGACAGGGGGGATGGGGGGATGGGGGTGGGAGGGATATTATCCATGGTGGTGGAAAATGGGCACTGGTGGAGGGATGGGTATCTGATCATTGTATAATTGAAACCCAAGCACAAAAAATTGTAAATCTACAACTTTAAAAAAAATAAAATAAAATAAAGGAAAAAAAAAAGTTGAAGGATATACAAATATGGAAATTAAAGTTGATATAGAAAGAAAAAAAGAAATACACCACGTCAAAAAGAAAAAAAAAAAAAAAAAGAGTAGCTGCGAAAGGATGATATAGTGTTCTATCTCTAAACTCCTTTATTAAAAGAGGAGGCAGACCTTTGTTTATGTTCTGAAGAGTGTTGGTAGACTGTTTTCTTTTGATTGATATAATAACATTGATAAAATATATTCACAATCATCCGTAAGGTTTTGGAAAAGAATATAATTTGGAAGAAGAAATTGGCCTCTTCCAACTAAATGCTAGTTAGTTTCTCCCTGGTGGATTGGAAATTATCTACATTAGAGCATATCTTATCAAGATAAATTACTTTGGAAGACTTGGCTATGTTTTTTTCATGTTTTTTCATTGAGAGTTTGTATCCGAACTGAAGTTCTTATGTTACTTCTGTAAAACAAATAGATTTTCATTTTATGTCTTTAATTGCCTGCTGTCCAACTTTATAATAAAACATCTTTTTAAATCATGTATTTGCATCCATGTAGAAGTCAGCATAGGGAAGTAAGTTACATTTTCTTCTTACTCATTTTTAAAGTACTCACACTTGTTTTCAAAATCATGCATAGGGAAAGGATTAGGTGAAGTCTTAAACTGGAGCTGCCTGCTTTTATTTTTGGTGTGTGTGAGGCGGGGGGAGCGGGGGGTGAATATTTCTCCCTCTGTATGATAATGCATTGCCTTAACAGTTGTCCATTGCACTCAAGTTTTTCAGACTACAAACCATAGATGGGAATTACATTTATGAAAGGCGCATATGTAAAGTCATAGCAAACCAAATTTAGATAGTGCTTGAGCTACACATTTCATTCTCTTTTCTTTTCACAGTAGTGATTTTATGCAGAATTTCCATGCATGGAAACACTTTATTCAGTGAATTTGGTATTGAATTTCCAATGGCATACTGAAAGAAGCCAGTACTCTGTTCAGAGACTGTGAACAAGATGAATTCTATCTCTGCAGCTATTCTTATCACAGGGAAGTTAGAATTCCAACTATAACTTGTCCTGTTCTCAGATAGAAGGTAGAAACACAGTGATTGTTCTGATACTTAAGAAAGCAACAGGCATTTTGTAATAAGCAAATTTATCCTCATTATCTTTTGGTCATAAATACCTCTTCTCCATTTAACTTTACAAATGCAACTCCTGCTTAAAAGCTTCTTATGTTTCAAGAAAAGAGTTTATGCAGACACAATTGTGTGTTTAATATAAACAATATAATACTGTGATACACATTTTCTATCTCTTGCTTTATTCATTTAGTAATCTATCGTGGGGATATTTCCAAATTAGTACAAAAGGACCACATTCATTTTAACAATTGTGTAGTTTACCACAATGTGGACATTACCGTAATCCATTAACTCAGTCTTAATGAAGATGAATTTTTCTGTTGTTGCTTCTAGATATTCTTTATCTTTATCAGTGCTGCAGCAAACATTCTCCTTCAAATGTCTTTGCAGTTGCATTGATGCCCATTGGGAAAATGCTAGCAGTGGGTTTCTCTATCACCATAGAATATATATTTAATTTTTAACTAATGTTCCCAAATTGCGTACTAGAGAGATTGTTCAAATTCACATTTCCTCCCATATAACTTTACCAACACTGGGCATTCTCAAAGTTTATAAGTTGATGACAGATTAATATGCAAAAAGGTAGTGATTTACTAGTTTGACATTTCTTTAATCATGAATAAACTGAGCATTTTTCTTATTGAACATCTGAATTTCTAGACCAAAGCGATTTTTATAACAGTATTTTATAGAAAAAATTGTTCACATCCATAGTCCCATGTGTATTCAATCGCATATAGTCATATGTGTTATATTTTTTTCTTAGATAACCTTTGATTTTTATTTGTTTATGAATATTTTTACCATGTGGAAACTTTTACCAACATGTTTTTAGAAGTTGGGCTTTGTCTTGTTTATAAAAGCCATATGTATTTCTTCGCTTTTTTCTTTAATTTTTATTCAGATACCGTGGTCTAAATTACTGTTAATAATCGAGTTTCACACATACACTGTTCCAACACAAAACCCACCTCCAGGATCAGCGTCCTCCACCAATGTCCCAGTGTCCCTTCCCAGTAACTAGATTACATGTATTTCATCTGTGATTTCCTACTGTTTTTTTATTTCACATTTTTATCTGTCTAGGATTTGTTCTTTATGGTAATGGATCCATTGATCTCTTTCTAAATTCTCTTTGCATTTTCTGTAGATTTTTAAATTTTAATATATAATATATAAAATTCTCATATTTGCCTGAGCCTATTTTTTGCCTTTATCTTCTTTTTCATTGATTATACTCATTGTTCTCCTGATATCAGTCTGGTTTTGTTAACACTTTTATATGTAATTGGATTAGGTGTTCTTGTTTTCAGTTTCAGATTTTTTTTTCTGGGTAAATATATGCATTACTTTTCAGTATGAACTCTAGTCATGCCTCCAAAAAATAGCCTTTAAATGAGTCGTTGCATCCAGTTTGTGAAAATTGGTATTTGTAGCAAACTATACTTAGCCATGTAAAGTATAGTTCGTTTTATATTTGACTGTATTAATACAAATGTAAAAATATAATGCCCTCACATTCTGGTTTAAATCATACTAATTGTACAGCATATGTTTTATTTAATTGGTGAATTCTTTTTTCTGAAGTTTTTTATTATTTGGGTTAGCATTCATAAGAGAAGTATTATTCCTTTTCTGCCCCTTTGAACAGGTTTTAACCTGAGACCTATTATGTTACCTCTGTAAAATTAATTTTGAAATTTTCCTCCTACTTCTGGTTGTAGGGATTCACAGTAATATTAGAAATAATTTGTGTCTAAAAGTTGGGAAGCCTAAATGTTGGGGAAACTCTTTGATTTTCTTTCATTGCTTTTATTTAATAACTTTTATCACTTCTCAGATAAATATCTTGACATATTTTTCTAGAAATTTATCCATTTCAAGCTGTTTTTTATTTGGTTTCTTGAGCGGACTAGGCTGGGTCACACCCAGCTGTGTTCAGAGGGTCCTGATTCTGTGCTCAAGGTCGCTCTCTGCGATGATCAAGGACCCCATGTAGTACCAGAGATCAAATTGGAGTTGACCACATACAAAGCAAGCACCTTAACCTTGTACTATCTCTCTATCTCCTGGAACCTTTTTGAACGTTGTATATTAAGTTTGATATAATAATCTTATGATTTCTTTAAATTGTGGCATATGTCTGAGTACTTTCTTATATTACTGATATTTGTCTCCTTGTGCTTATACTGTTAACTTGTGAAAAACTATGCATCTCTTTATTTAAAGTATAAAGTCTACCCTTTTTACTTACAGTCTAAATATCAAATCTCTTATGAACTATGGCATTATAATTACCAACTTAACGTTGGCTCAAAAACAGTCATAATTCAACAGTATATAAAAACATATTGCTATAGATGCCTTCGAGTAAAACTTTGGTGTAAAACTGGAAGCTAACACAGAGTTTACAACTTCCAGTAATAGTCATTATCTCTTCTATTGTGGTTGAGGTAACTTGGTTAAAATGGTGTTAAGGTTGACATAAGACTTATTTTTTTTTCCTTTAAGGCGCCATAGTATACAGGACTTTTTATGTAGCATTTTATGCATAGGACATCCGAGGGCCACACTTTCCACCAGAGCATCCATTTACATTCACTATGGTCTCAGTGTCCTCCCTAATCCCCATCCCCATCCCTAAGCTTGCTACTGAAGACCAGTATCCTGCATATGAAAGATGATCATCCTATGTCTGTCCTTGTCTATTTCTGACTAGCTTCACTCAGACTGATAGCATGATGCTCTCCAGATCCATCTATGTAGCAACAAATTACATCTTTTCTTTCTTTTTTATTTTATTTATTTATTTTTTATTGGCAAGCTCCCCGTGATGTATTCGATATGCCAAACACAGTAACAAGTGCCGTAGTGGAGACGTTACTGGGCCTGCTCAAGCAAATCGATGAACAATGGGAGGACAGTGACAGTGACAGAATCACCATGTAATACAGTTACAAAGCTTTCCTGATTGAGTTTCAGTCATACAATGTTCCAGCACCCATCCCTCCACCACCAGCATACATTTTCCACCACCAATAACCCCCATATCCCTTCTGCCACACACACGCCCTCCCCCCCTTTTCTTAGTTCTTTCTCTACTTTGGTGTATCATGGTTTGCAATACAGATACTGAGAGACTGTCATGTTTGGTCCTTTACCCTCTTTCAGTAGACATTTCCCATCCAAAGCTATCCCTTCCAATAATCATTGTCATAATGGTCCCATTTCTATCCCAACTGCCCTCTCCCCCAGCCCTTGGCAGGCGTACAACTGTCAGCCGTTCATTTTAGCCCTTGTTTCTACTGTCCTTGAGTGTTAGTGTCATACTATGTTGATGTTGCTTTTTTTTATATCCCACAAATATGTGCAGTCATTCTATGTATGTCCTTCTCCTTCTAACTTATTTGACTCATCATGATACTCTCCATGTTCATCTATTTTTAAGCAAATTTCATGACTTTTTTTTCCTAACAGCTGCATAGTATTCCACTGTGTAGATGTATCAAAGTTTCTTTAACCAATCATCTGTTCTCAGGCACTCATGTTGTTTCTAGATTCTGGCTATTGTCAACAGTGCTGAAATAACTATACAAAATGCAGATGTCATTTCTACTGTGTATTTTTGCACCCTGAGTGTATATCCCCAGAAGTAGTATTCCTGTGTCATATGAAGCTCAGTTTCTAGTTTTTTGAGCAATGCCCATATTGTTTTCCAAAAAGGCTGGACCAGTTGGCATTCCCACCAACAATGAATGAGAGTTCTTTTCTTTCCACATCCACACCAGCACTGATTGTTCTTACTCTTTTTGATGTGTGCCAGTCTCTGTGGTGTAAGGTGACATCTCATTGTTACTTTGATTTGCATCTCCCTGATGATTAGTGATGTAGAGCAATTTTTTGTGTGCCTTTTAGCCATTTGAATGTCTTCTTTGAGGAAGTTTCTATTTATTTTTCTCCCCATTTTTTCATGGGGTTGAATGTTTTTTTTTTTCTTGTAAAGTTCTATCAGTGCCCTTCTATTTCTTGATGTTAACCCCTTTTTAAAGGGTATTGGGTAAATTATTTTATCCATTCTGTGGGATGTCTCGGTAACTTGGCCACTGTTTCTTTTGAAGTGCAGAAGCTTATTAGTTTAATGTAGTCCCATTTGTTTACCTTTGCTTCCTCTTGCTTAGTCAGTGGTGTTTCATCTTTAAAGATGCCTTTAGCTTCAAAGTCATGGAAGATTCTTCTCCTACGATTTCATTCATGTACCTTATGGATTCAGGTCTGATGCTAAGGTCTTCAATTCATTTTGATCTGACTTGTGCCTGTCATTAGACAGAGGATGGAGTTCATTTTTTTTTTTTTGCATGTAGCTGTCCAGTTTTCCTCACAGTACTAGTTGAGAGGTTTTGCTTGCTCCACTTCACATTTCTTGCTCTTTTGTCAAAGATTAAGTGATCATGTATTTGAGGGTCTGTGTCACTGTATTCACTCTATTCCACTGATCTGTGGACCTGTTTCTAGTCCAATACCATGCTGTTTTAATTACTACTGCTTTGTGGTACAGTCTGAAGTTGGGCAAGGTGTTGCCTCCCATCTCCTTGTTCACACGAATTGCTTTGGCTATTAGTGGGGGGTTATTGTTTCATATGAATTTCAGTAGTGTTTTGTCTATTTTTCTGAAAAATGTCATGGGAAATTACATTTTTTCTTTTAGCTGAGTTTCAGATTTTCTTAAGTAGTGTTCCATTATGTATACGTACCATATTTTATCTAGGCATCTCTTCTTGAACAGTTGGGTTGTTTCTCTCAGGTTTGAGCTGTTGTGAATAGTGCTGCAATGAATAGTGGAATTTGGAACTCTTAATAGATACCAACAGGTAGAATTGCTGGATCATATGGAACATCAATTCCTATATTTTTCAGATGTCTCCTTACTTTTTCCAAAGGCTGGACCAGTTGACATTTCCAACAGCTGTGAATGACGCTCCCTTTCCCTCCACATCCCTGCTAATACTGGTTGTTTCTGTTCTTTTTGCTGTGTGCCCATTTCATTGGTGTTCAGTGATAGCTCGTTTTGTTTTGACTTTCATTCACCTGATGATGTAGAGGATTTTCCATATAGCTTTTGGTCATCTGTTATTCTCTTTGAGGAAATTTCTGTTTATCTCTTTTCCCATTTTTATGGGGTTTTGTTTGCATGGTCCAGGAATTATCCCTGAGTATATCTGGGTATAACCCCCCCCCCAAAAAAAAAAAAACAAAAGATGCAGCCTAATGACTGCAAGAGGAGAAATAAAAAGAGAAACCCGCCACCTTCCCCACCCCATCCCCACCCACCAGTGCTTCTTAGCTTCTCACTGAGACCTGAACACTGGGGTGCTGACCCCTGATGCTGCTTCAACACTTCTAAAGTTGGAGAGTTGAAGTGTGTGCCAGCATCCACCTGCTACATTTTATAAGTATGTTTCATCCCAGTTACATGTTATACATGTTATATACATGTTAGTGTTTCTCTTCTCTCTCTCTGTCTCTCTCTGTCTCTCTCTGTCTCTCTCTCTCTCTCTCTCTCTCTCTCTCTCTCCCCCTCTATCTCTCTCTCCCTCTCTTCCTGATTTATTTGGGAATGGGCAGTGCTCAGTGGCTACCCCCACTTTTTACTCAAGGTTCCCTCCCTGAAGAGCATACCATGTAGTGCCAGGAATAAAACCATGGTCCCCTGCATGCAGAGTATACGCTCATTCAGTTGAGCCTCCTTTGCAGCTCACAATTATCCCTCTCCTGCATTTTATCATCTATACAAATGGCATAATTCACTGCAGCAGCTACTTGACCACAGAGACAAGCCCTCAATCCAGCAGGAGGGTATATTTAAAGTGTCCCCTAATAATGTTTCTAGTTTACTCTGTTGTCTCTGAATGTCCTCTCTCATGAATATTTGACAGTGGACTCATGAAATGTTTCCCCATTTATTTCCATGAAGGATCTCTGTTATGTCTTAGCAAATACTCTCAGACTTCGCCCCAGGTCGGCTCTTTCTCAAAGGAGCTGCTTTAAGGAGATTGACAAGTTTTTACCCAAGATGAAAGTTGAGACAGTATGATACAACTGCAGTTAATCAAAGTTTATTATTAAATTATTTCTAACAGACTAATAGCCAGACCACAGGAGAAAAATGCACTTGAAGAAAGTAGTGGTTTTGGTATACATATAGGAATTTTGCTTGGCATTGGAGAAGGCTCAAAATGTGTATGTTGTTATTTACCAATCTGGCCACTAGATGGTGCGGTTTGTTAATGTATCATATTGTATTCTATTATAGAGCTGCTACCAAGTGGATCTGTTCTCTTAATTATCATTAACTTGGAAGTTTAACATTTTAAGTAATTTGGTTAATCAGTGTGGCAAAGTATGTATTTCTTACACCTCTGAAATCCTTCCTCTTGCCAATACCGTATCCCCTACATACAAACTATGAAACAGTTTTAAAAGTAGTTGTTACTTAAGTGTTGATACTGAAAATTTCAGAGCAGTAGCAAATAAACACAAAACTTGGTGTCCAAACAGTGGCCTTGACTATTTAAATAACTCTATTGTTATTCCAAATTCATTAACTTTGCAGAGAAAAAAATCTATTATATAGTAAGTCTTAAGTTGCTATATTTTGCAAGATCTTTTGCTATTATACTTAGATAATTTGCAGATAATTGAACCATTGTCCACCTCTGAGCTCAAAAAAGGCCAAAGAATAGACTCAAAAGTAAACTTAGTAAATTCATAGAAGTTATCAGGTTGAAAGCTCAGACAGGTTGTCATTGCTTTTCCATTAAGATCACGAGAGAACCACATTTGGGCTTATTGGTTAGTTATATTAATTATATTAAGGAAGGGTTCCTACTGTGGAGGACAGTGAATATCTCAGGTATGGAAAGTTCCAGACAGTATTTGGATTGGAAATCATAAAAGACCCTGAATAAAAAAGGATGTGAACTAGTCAGAAAAGGAACTTAGAGGAAAAAATTGGCTTTGTGACTGGCCTGAATAAAAGCTTGAAGATGTAGGAATCATTTCTGTACAGTCTCTCTCTGTAAGGACCCTGGTGTTTAATCTTTAAATTAGATGCCATCAAGATTTTTGCCTTTATTTTTTTAGCAATATTTTTGAAGGCTATAAAAGAAATAAGAACTGATCACAAGAAAGGGGGTAGCAAAATGAAAGAGCTATTTGCTTTCTACTTCTGCATTTTGTGTAATGTTTGGGATTATCAATTGAAGTATGATCATAAGAACTTTGCATAGTACATATAACATTAGATACCGTTGCTATATAAGATGCTTAAAAATAATTGTCGTCTTTGGAAAATTCATTGAACTGAAATACTAAATGAAAATTGCTTGGAAGCGCTAAGTAATCCTTCTTTGCTGTTCCTAATTTGCCTTCATCTATTCCAGGTTCAGCGGTCAAGAAATAAGCAAGTAAGAGAATTATTCCTAGATGGCTTTAGCATTCACCATGCTGGAATGCTTCGGCAGGACAGAAATTTGGTTGAACACTTGTTTTCTAATGGCCATGTCAAAGTCCTAGTCTGTACAGCTACATTAGCCTGGGGTGTCAATCTCCCTGCTCATGCTGTTATTATTAAGGTAAGAGCTCTCCTTCCTTTGCACATGTATGTGTGTGTGTGTGTGTGTGTGTGTGTGTGTGTGTGTGTGTGTTAAAACCAGCTAGGAAATGATGTTAGAGAAATATTGTGATTTTAGCTATTTCATTGACTTAATATTATTTATATAAGGCCAGAGTTATTTCCTACAAAGGAATCTAGTTTGATTGTGAAAACTTAACTCTGCCACAGATGATGAAAGGATTAGTTAAGGTATGCTTTTGATATCTTGCCATATTTGCCTAATTTCAGTACTCCGCTCATAAGGATTATGTTTGTGTGTTTATGTAAATTTTTATTAACTTTTCCCCGTCTAGGGAACACAAATATATGATGCAAAAAGAGGCTCCTTTGTTGACCTTGGAATTTTAGATGTCATGCAGATATTTGGTCGAGCTGGAAGACCACAGTTTGATGTGTTTGGGGAAGGAATTATCATCACAACTCATGATAAACTCAGCCATTATCTCACTTTGCTCACTCAACAAAATCCAATTGAGAGTCAGTTTCTGGAAAGCCTTGCGGATAACCTCAATGCAGAGGTAAGAGCTCATGAGCAAAAAGGTTGGAAGGGCTTCATCAGCTTCATGGGGGAACAAATAAAATCAAATTTGCGTCAGTTATTACTTTGTAATATTTAGGAATAGAGTTCATGCCATACTCATAGGCCAAAACAGGCTCCCAAGCAACCTCGTTGATTCATTCAGAGCAGCATAGATTGCAAATAAGAAATGATAAGAACTGAACAAGAAGTCATTGCTCAAAAACTATACTTTTAAAATATGAGGTTTGAGATTTTGTTTTCAAGTAGAAACAAACCCAAACTGTAAAAACCAGGAAAACAAGTAGCAATAACAACTACTATTTGTATTCCACTTTTATGAAGTTTGATGTGCAGTTTTTTTAATGAAATCTTAGACCATTTGATGAACTTTGTTATATCAAATATGATTGCTTAAAATGAGCTAAGTGCTATCATTTGTTTCCAGTAATGGTGTGCATTTGTTAAGGTAAAAATAGTGATCCTTTAAAGCCTAGGAAGCATTTTAGCTGATAAAAAGCATAAACATTCTTAATTTAAGAGAGTCTATATTTAAACATTTAAATGAGGTCTCACTGCTTTAAAGTATTGCTCTAGCATTTAATAGTTTCCTACTTCTATTACCCCTTTTTATCTTTAATGTATACTCAAATAATTTTTGGAAGTAGAATATAAATGTAAGAAACATGAATAGTGGAATATTTACAGTGCAATATTACTTGTGCATAATAAGTACTCTTAATATACTTAATTAAATATGTCAAGTATATATGAGTACATCTTATATGTACTTAATAAACTTAATATATAAAAATTATATTATGTATTTCTTGAATAAGTTGTGAAATTTCACTTTCTACCTACTCGTGTTAGAGGATGACACTTGCTATGCAACCTCCTATGTTAAGGAAAATGTCATCAACAAGGAAGAAGAACATGTGAAAACAGAGTACACTGATGTTCAGAAATGTTAAGTTCCATACAAAGATTCAGTAGAAGAGAGTACTTTGGCTTTCAGTGAAGACTTTGTTCACGAAGGTAGTAAATTTTGATTTGTGATCAGAAGGATGAAAGAAACAGTCACGAAAACTTCTGATCTGTAAGCTTAGTGACAGAAGAATATAAGAGATAGGAAATAAATTTTAATTCCGAAGAAAATATTATTATTCTATTTCAGTCCTTATTATCTACTATGAAAGATTTGACAATTAGACCAAAAACTAATTGCAAAACGAAAAGCATTGGGGGTAAAAGAACCTATTACACAAGGATAGTGGTGGTCCTAGTGGGCCGAGGACCTTCTAGGTGCTTGTATGTTCTCTCGTTCTCTTAATACTCCTTAATGAAGGTATTATCATTGTCCTCAGAGAAAATGTGAACTGACCTCAAAGGTCATTTGGCTACTAATTTTTGAAACTAATGTTCATACTCAGGTCTCTTTTGACTCCAAATCTAGTCTTTTCATTGTACCCTGAATTTGTGTTGCTTTAAAAAGATGTATTCAAGTAAACGTGAATATGTGAAAATGGTATTTTCAGGTTTTATAATAGAAATCACGCTTACAATTTTTCCAAATTTACATGTAATGGAAGATTATGTCTTTGTAAACTTAGAATTGCTGCTCCTGATAGTTTTCTGTGACAGGTTAACATTTAGTAAAAGTAGTGATGTTACTCTGTTACTATGCAGAAGTCACAATGTGAGTAAAATACTGCTCTTGTCCTATTGTCACTTTTTATGTAGGGTCAAAAACTGCCATCAGTGAAGTTATTTGATCAAGCATTGTCACTGTCACTGTCCTCCCGTTGTTCATCAATTTGCTCGAACGGGCCCAATAACATTGTGAGACTTGTTACTGTGTTTGGCATATCGAATATGTCACGGGTAACTTGCCAGGCTTTGTCGTGAAGGCAAGATACTTTCTGTAGCTTGCCAGGCTCTCCGAGAGGGGCGGAGATTCGATCAAGCATTGAGAAATTCAAAATAAAATTCTTTGATTCACCTCATAAAGTTCTTTATTAAGTATGTCATTTCAGAATTGTCAGCTTACTATAACCAGTGTTTCTTTTAATGTCATAAATAACATTCAAATAATAAAGCAAAATAGCTAATTTAATATTTTTATCTAATACATTGAAGTATAGCCATTGTTAAAAAAATTTTTAGTGTATTTGGTCTACTGGAATGGTTACAAGTTAAAGTAAATTTTCTTGTTAATAAAACAAACATTCTGAAATTATAGTTGGATGTGAAATTAAATTTGATAATCTGAAAATCAAGTGTGAAGTTAGTTTATAGAATGAATGTATGCTGTGTCTTGAGGTAATGGAATTTCAAGTCTTTTGACTCCCAAAATCTTTGAAATACTGTACAATAGCAGTGGTCAACATAAAGGTCGTTTCAATTAGGAATGTCACTTCTGCTAATATCCTTAATAACATGAATATCAATTCTAACCATTGGTTTAGAGGGGCTGGAAAAAGTATTACATTAATTAATAATTTCAATGCAAACATTGTATGAGGAATCTTTCCTGGATGATGCTTAATGGGACTGACTCCCTAGTGTTAATGCCAAAAGGTCACAAGTCCCAGCCTTGAATCAAGCCACTTAATTTTGTACTGAGAAAAATACTGAAATATGTTTGGGGCTTACTAAAATCTACTCAGCAGATATTACTGGGTATCTATTCTGTGCCAGCCCTCTTATTACATGTTTTAAAATATGTTAATCTTATGGCTACACATAGAGAATTTCTCCTGTCTCTTCAGGGCATACTACAAATACAGTGCCTTTGGAAAAAAGGCCTTCATAGTCTGACCAGCCTTCCCGTTTTGGTTCTGTCCAGAGCAGGTCTTATGCCCTAGACAGCCCCTTTCTGACAACTTCATCCAAAGAGTCCCACATTTACATCTGTAAAATAGACATGTTCTCTCAGGATTGTGGTGAGAATTTAACAAGACCTAAATTAGTTGTTTAGTAAAAAGTTGTATTATCACTACATAATAATCCCTTGATTTTCTATTCAATATAGATGCCATGCCAACACTCAAGTTTTAGTTAAAGAGGTAAATGAATAGGAACATAAATGGTTCTTTGTACTTAACTAAATAAATTAACATAATTGCATGTGGCCTACCCGGCTGACCCGAGTTCAATTTCTCCACCCCTCTCAGAGAGTCCAGCAAGTTACCGAGAGTATCTTGCCCACACAGCAAAGCCTGGCAAGCTACCTGTGACGTATTGGATATGCCAAACACAGTAACAAGTCTCACAGTGGAGACATTACTGGGCCCACTCGAGCAAATCATGAACAATGGGAGACAGTGCTTAATGGGATGATGCTTAATGGGACTGAATCCCTAATGTTAATGCCAAAAGGTCACTTAAGGTCAATTATATATATAATTTCTAGTGCTACAGTGCTCTGGAAATTATATATATCCATGAAACATACACACTTTATATATAAAAAGCTTCCATATTTTCTTCTTCATTTTCTAATATTTAAACATAAGTACTCATATATTTCTTCTTTAGATTCCTTGTTTTAACTTTTACAAAGCATGCATTGCAAATAAAATGACCTGAAAGACAAAGGTTTAAATAAATAAAATTAGATTGGAAGTGATGTTTTGAGTCACCCTTCTAAATAACCATAATTGGGGTAGAGTCTTTTCTCTCTAATTAAGCGGAACATAACATTTTAGTAAACTGTATACAAATAGCCCTTTTAGAAGTTGTGCATGTTAATATTTTAAAAACATTTTTTAAATGTTTGCTGCTAGGTAATGTAGATGGTGATTGATATGTATCATCTTAATTACATACATATATTTCACCCACTTGACTAGGAAACTTCCTGAGGCCAAAGTCTATGCTCTATTTGTTATCTAGTCATTGTGTTTTACATCATTGTCTTGTTACTAGTTTACGATACAGTTATTGAGGTGGGACAATAAATAAGATTTTCTTTTACGATATGATTATTGAGGTGGAAGGATAAAGACTTCCTTACTAAATGACCACTAGATGACATCAAATATTTATAAGTAAAATTTTTGTCACTAGGTGGCATTCGAGGATTAATCTCAAAATATCATGTATCACCAGGAATCCCAAATTTTGGGCCATCTATTGCTTTGGAGAGAACATTTAAAAGACTTGTATTTTTTCTATCTTTAATACTACCCTTTCTTTTAATCTTATCATCAAAAACACTAGATTATTTACATTGATTTACTGTGTCCGAACTTGAAAGTAATAGCAAGTTTATTTTATCCTTTATAAAATTTTATACTCCTTCAAGTTGTATAATATCACTGTAACTATTGTTTTGATATATAAGCATGAGAATTAGGCTGGTACTGGCTGTCAAAAATAGCTAAAAATAGTATTTTGAGTGAAATCATCAAGGTACCTTTCTGTACCCAGCCAACTAGAAAATATTGTACAAGTCCCTCATTGACTCATTTCAGTTTTCCTTAATCTTTATTTTGTGCACAGCATTACTGTTTGCTGTTTAGAAGGTGGTATATGTAAAACTCTATTAACTAAACCATTAATTAATTAGTTAATTAAATATTTCTGCTAGCTTTATGGAGATATATTTGTCATATGACATTGTCATTTTAAGGTGTGCAACATGCTACACATATGTATTATGAAATATTTATCACAATAAATTAGTAAATACTTTCTTCATCAAATATTATGGCCTCTGTTGTAGTTATGATGAAAACCTTCAAGTTCTACTCTCACAATAAAGCTTTTTTTTTTAGTTTTATTAGTGAGACACCATGAGGTACAGTTGTAGACTTACAAATTTTTGTGCTTGGGTTTCGATTATACAATGATCAAGTACCCATCCCTCCACCAGTGCCCATTTCCCACCACCACGGTTCCCAGTATCCCTCCCACCCCCCATTCCCCCCATCCCATCCTGCCTCTGTGGCAGGGCATTCCCTTTTGTTCTCTCTCTCCTTTTGGGTGTTGTGGTTTGCAAAAGAGGCAATGAGTGGCAATCATGTTTGGTCTATAGTCTACTTTCAGCATGCTTCTCCCATCCTGAGAGGATCCTCCCAACACCCTTTATTTGGTGCTCCCTTCCCTATCTGAGCTCCCTTTTCCCCTAGCATGTGTGGCTGGCCTCCAAGCCATGGAGCAAAATTCCTGGTACTAATATCGGCCATTCTTGGGTGTTAGTCTCCTATTTTCACAATATAACTTTCAAGTGAAATATTACATAGTAATGACACAGTATTCCTGTTAACTAGCATCACCACACTGTACATTAGGTCTCTGGAATAACTTCTTCTTTGGAAAATATGCACCTTTTAAAACATCATCTTATTACTCCCTACCTTGCAGTTCCAGGCAGCCATAATTCTACTCCTTATTCCTATGTGTTTTTTGCTTTTAGATTCCACATATAGGTGAAATCAATACAATCTGTTTCTCCTTGACATATTTCAGTTACTATAAATGTAGAAGTAAATAGGACCTCTCTTACCATGTATTGTACTTTTAGTAATTTTTCTTTTATAATGACAAAAATATGCTTTTAAACTGTAATATTTGCATAGTGCTATATCTCATTTTTAAAGATACCTAAGTATCCATAAAACTATATTACAGAATTCTTATACAGAAACAAAACTTATATAAAATAAAACAAACATAAAAATTCTTCTTTTCTTTAATATTCAGTACTAAAATGGGAAGGTTTGTTTTTCCTTTCCTCCTCAACTCCCCCATCCCACCCCTCTTTATTTAGATAAGCATGTCTCTCTCTCTTTGGGTAAGGTTTTAGATTAAACTTTTCAGTTATACAAGCCGGAGCAATTATACAGCAAGTAGGGCACTTGTCTCACACATGGTATACCGGAGTTTATATGGGTGGCGTCCCATATGGTTTCCCATTCCCTGCCAGGAGTGATCCCTCAGTGCAGAGCCAAGAGTAAGCCCTGAGTGTCACCGGGTATGGCCAGAAACACCCCCCTCACCTTCCCCCCACCCCCACACCATACACAATTCAATTATAGGATTAGAAAAAAACTGTATGACTGAAATTCTTCAGTTTGGATCATTTCTTTAAGTAAAAAGAATGCTTTGAGTTTTAAAAAAAAGACTACTTATAGTGACTAGGGAAATAATTCTTTTAAGATCATTTTTCTTTGAAATTCTATATTTTTTTTTAAATCCCTTATTTTTCTTGCATAATATTATAGGATATTGTTTTTAAGTTTCTTCCTTTAGTCATATTGTATATATTAGCCATTATGGATATCTTTAGAGGTAAAGCTAATGTTATACTCTATGTTTGTAATGAGTGGATACCAAACCACAATAAAGATTAGAAATTGACAATATTAATGTTATTTTTATTTTGGTTTACTTATATTTAAAATTTTGGTATCATGTTTATATAAAATGATAACCCCCACCAAAAAAGGAATGAAGAAAATTATGAATACAGAAATGTTTCTAATGATACATATAATTAAATTCCATTTAGGAGGAAATCAAGTTATATTATTGGAAGATGGATTTCCAATGTACTGTTCTCAATTAAATGAGGCAGGACTGATTTTTTTAATTAATTGGAGGTTTGTTGTGTCCAATAATTGTGCTTGTCTTCTTTTAAATACTACATAATGATGTATTTTTAAAACCTAACTTTTAACAAAATGGTCTGACTAGTGATGTTTATACTTAAATTTAATGTATTTGTTTAATTTTTGTTATATTTTTTCATTGCAGATTGCTCTGGGAACAGTTACTAATGTGGAAGAAGCAGTGAAGTGGATAAGTTACACTTATCTTTATGTACGGATGAGAGCAAATCCATTAGTATATGGCATCAGTCACAAAGCTTATCAGGTAGAAAACTCATTTATAAAAAAAATCAGACCTTCTTTTGGTTCTGTAATCCTTTCATGATGAGGATAAATATTTGCTACTCCATCTCATCTAAAAAGAGTTAGATAACAAACAAAAACAAAGCTTTTTGTCTTCTTTAGGAAATACTAAGAAAAATTAAATTTTCTGCTTGTAATTATTTCACTTTATTTGTATATTTCCCACTGATACTTATAAACTGTAAGTCAGTTTATAGTTATCAGGATGTTTTGTTGGGTAAAATACTTTTTCTCTTATTTAAATATAAGTCTGGGGGCCTGGAGAGAATCTATAGCAGGTCAGACATTTTCCTTGCATACAGCTGACCCAGGTGTGATCCCTGGCATTCCCAAGCTCTCCCGAATGATCCCAGAGCACAGAGCTAGAAGTATGCTCTGAGCACAGCCTGGGTGTGGCCCCCAAATCAGAAAAACTAAATCAATAAAATTTCAAAATAAATAAAAGTTATGAATTAAATCAGAGAAAAGTTCATAGTTCACGTAAAATAATATCTTTGAATTATCTGTGTTATGTACCTCTAATTAAAGTCCCTTCTAATTCCTTGTTCTTGAATAAAAAGATAACATCAGTGAATTATTCACATTATCATTTGGAAATTGAAATATTATACTGTGCACGTGGACTGAGAATTATATACATGTGATGGTGGTAGGTCTGCCCGGGAACTTCACCATTGTGTAGTCCAGGTGGCTTACAGTCTGCCTGTTCTTGTCTTTACATTAGAATATTTTGTACTCGGTGAATGCTTCCCAATAACTCATAAAATCCAGTTGTCTCATTTCATTAAAACATCATCTCAACCACCATCATATTTTCACTCATGTTATATCAAAACTAGCAGAGAACTTTAACTGGAGTGATAGCACAGCGGTAAGGCGTTCGCCTTACAAGCGGCCAACATGGCCGACCCGAGTTCGATTCCTCCGCCCCTCTCGGAGAGCCCGGCAAGCTACCGAGAGTATTCGATATGCCAGACACAGTAACAACAAAGTCTCCAATGGAGACGTTACTGGGCCCGCTCGAGCAAATCGACGATCAACGGGAGGGCCTATGGATCTATGGATGGATCTATATTGTCCTCCCTTTACTGATAATTTAGTTTTAATTTCTATTCTGTTGTGTTCTTGAAGCAAGAGTCAAGTTTTAGCTCAAATTATCCTTTTGAAATCCCCATAATAGATTTGAACATTAGAAAAGTGAAACCTAGGAACCTACGGTTTAAAAGTTTGGAGGGAGAGAGATACAGACAGACAGACAGACAGACAGACAGTGGAACAAGGGAAGATGGGTCAGGAAGTGAGGGAAATAGGCAGAATAATTTCTAAAGCTAGAACTATTTTTGTTTAATGTGGGAGTACTGCTATTTATTCAGGCACTGATTAGGCTGATTGAATTGGACATGAACTCCACATTAATTTTTTTTTCATTTCTGAATAATTTTATTTATTGAATCACCATGAGAGCAGTTATAAAACTTTTGGGTTTAAGTCTACATACAATGAAACACCCGTACCTTCACCAGTGCCCATTCTCCACCACCAAAATCCCCAGTATACCCCCATTCCACACCCTCCCCCTACCTGTGGGGCAGATGTTTTCCACCTTACTCTCTCTCCACTTCGGTCACACTCAATACCTTGACACCAGACCCACCACGACTACCCAGGATCTTACCCCAACACTCAGATCTGCTGAAAAGGCAACGATAGACAACCTGTTTTCCACTGCTGGCCATGAACAACACACAATGTCACGCGTCTGCAGTAGTGGCTGCATGATCTTGAAATTCTGAAATTTTAACAATTAAATATAGAGGGATTTCTGCCAAAATCTGCTGGGTTCCAAGATTTGTTCCTTGTCTCTTGAATCATGGCCGCTAAGCAGCTTGATCAGGAGCCACAAAGGCTACTTGTGGGCGGCAACTCAGGCTCTTGTTGGGACGGGGAGGAAAGGGCTGACTCTACCCCCATCCCATGAGGCCCCGCATGTCTCTTCACTCAGGGCCCAAATGTGACTGTCCAATGGCCTCTGGAAGATGGCGGCCACCGAGCCACCAAGGGGGAGCAGGCAGAGGGACAACACCCTTTCCCCCCTGGGATGGCCCAGCAACAGCAACCTACTGCAGGTATCGAATGCATCTCTGCCAAAAGCCACTGGGTTCCGAGATGTGTTTCTGAGTCTCTGGGATCATGGCCGTTAAGCAGTTCTATCAGGAACCAGAGAGGCCTTGTCTCCAATTATATAGCTGAGCTGGAGGTAGTTTGTTAATGTGTCTCCCACATACCTAACTTTTGGCAGTTTACTTTCTTGATAAACTTTGCCCCAAATTTTTGGGGTCTGGCCAAAAGCACAGCAGCAATTTTGGGGTATCTGGAAGTTTGAAGGCTTGACCTTCACAGATTGACCTGCTGGCGGCACCATACTCCCTAAAGCTAGAACTATTTCTAAAGCTGTCTGACATCTTTTAGTTTCTTATGTTTAGTCTTAATAGAATTCAGCTACCTTTAATCTTCTGAGTTAAAGTATATGCTAATCTTCAAATAAATACTTCTTTACAGCCAAATTCTTCTTATTTATAAACTTAGAAGCTAACCTTTTTTAAAGGAATTTGGCATTATCTGTTCTCATTACTGATATAGATTTTGTGGAATGAAATAGTTAATAGCACTATGGAAATATTTTGAAAATTTAGAGTAAAATAAAATGCAGTATGTTTTCGTGGCTTATGCCATATCAAGTCTTAGTACTAGGTGAGCAGAACAGTTGATTTGTAACTTCTCATAAAAAAGAAGAGAAGTCACATCGTATAATCTTACAGAATAAAGAAAGTAACATTTTTCCTCCTGAGTTAACTAGTTTTACTAACTTCACATGTTACAAGGCCCTGGGTACTACACACACTGAAAAAAAAAAGTATATTTATGTTTTGTCTTGTTTTTAATTTCCCCCCCCCATAGATGGACCGAACATTAGCAAAACATCGAGAACAGTTGGTCATTGAAGTTGGCCGAAAACTAGACAAAGCTCGGATGATTCGTTTTGAGGAGCGAACTGGGTATTTTTCTTCAACAGACTTGGGTAGAACCGCCAGCCACTACTATATTAAATATAGTACCATTGAGGTATTACACCGAGTAGAACAAATATATTGTGTGGAGTTTTGTATACAGATGCGTTTTAGTCTTCAAAAATCAGGAGTAATGTTAAGTAATAGAATATATTTAAGTTCGATGACTTCAATAGCATATACTCAATAAAGAATGGTAGCAAGATTAAATATTAAGAACCCACTTGCCATTCTATTCAATAAATGTATGTTCTAGGCATTGGGTGCATTCATATCTAAAATAGTTGAGCATATAAGTAAGTGAAACTTATGGAATGAATTCCTAAATCTTTTTAAGTAGAAAGGGATAGTTTAGTGATACCCTAAATAAAAATTTGAAAAATTATTTTTGGTTACTGAGAAATATTGGTTAAAAAAGGGTTAGAAAAACTTATAGTTATGAATCAGCCTAGAGTAGTGCCATAATAATGGCAAGTTAAAAGACTCTCAAGGATAATTCTTACTACACAATTTGTAAGCTTTCTTAATGCTTTTAACTTAATCATATGTAAGAGGGTGCCACTATGATAGTTATATTTTTAAGAGCATACACATGTCTTCACTTGTGATTATATACATATGCCTGCATTTATATGTGAAAATTGTGTGTGCAGAAAGAGCTTAAATTTAAATAGAAAAGTTAATATGAATATTTACTCTGAAGCTCATTTTATGGAAAGTTTGAGTTTTTCCATAAGTTTGCTTTTTTTTTTTCATTTAACTTTATTTCAATTCTTTTTTTTTCTTTTTTTATTAGTGAAAATCCATGAGGTACAGTTATAGGCTTACAAATTTTGTGCTTGGGTTTCAGTTATACAATGATCAAGTGCCCATCCCTCCACCAGTACCCGTCATCCATCCCCACGGGTCCCAACATCCCCCCTCCATAAGTTTGCTTTTGTACCTGAAGTCATTTTCAGTAGAAAAAAATAATTCAGGTTATTAAAATGAAATTTCTTCATAAATCTGAGATGTAGTCTTCTATGAAACCTAGATTTTTTTCCCCTCAGTTAACATGTTTTTCTAGGTTATCATGTGTTCATGCATAGGACAAGTTTCAGAAAATGCTTTTCTGGACTCACAAGCTTTTCCTTGTCTTTTCCTTAGTTTAACTTATATGTGTCTAATTCTCATTAGGATTCAAAGTCTTTTGACATATAATGTCTCACAATTATGACCTGGTGATTTTTTGCCCAGAACATTTTTTCCAATCCTACTGCTTCTAACATCTACTCCCCCAAATGCTTGAATTTCAATTTACCACCATTAGTTATGTTGTGTTACTTTTTCGAGAATCTTCACATTGCCTGTTTCTAGTTACTCTTTTCATAATGGGGCACAAATGGGAGTGGAGGGGGATTTGGGGCCACACCAGCAGTGCTTAGGACTTACTCCTGGCTCTGCACTCAGGGATCACTCCTGACAATATCAGAATCCTCTTATTCCCCTGGGACCATATTAGGTGCTGGATATCAAACTCGGTTTGGCAGTGTGCAGGACAAGCACATTACTATTATACTATCTCTCCAGCCCCCTGTTTAATTTTACTATTTTGTTGGTTTTGATTTGGGTCCACATCCGGCAGTGCTCAGGGCCTGCTGCACTCAGGGGTCTCCTGGTGGACTCAGATGATCCTCAGGGTTCCCAGGGATTGAAACCTGGTCAGCCCTGTGCAAGGTCTAGCCACTATACTATTGCTTCAGCCCCACCTTTTCATAATTTTCTATAACAAATAATTACCTTAAACCTGATTAGTGGTATAATTTTCCATTATGTCCACGCTAAAAATGAACAAAGACCAGAGTTATATTAAGATTTTGTAGGTGTTAGAATTTTGATTAACTGATTTTATTATTTTTTTTGTCTTAGAGATAATTATGTTTTAGGAAGGTTATTTTGTCTTTTATAAATTTAAAGCAGTGATTTGGAATACTGATCCAGAAACAATATAATTCTGCATTGTCCACATCTCAAAGGTTAAGAATGTCTGGTTTATAGGCAAGTTTTTATTAAAAATATTTTATTGAACCTTCTAATAATAACCAAATATAACACTTACTTTGGTAGACCTTCAATGAACTCTTTGATGCTCACAAAACAGAAAGTGATATTTTTGCTATAGTCTCAAAAGCTGAAGAATTTGATCAAATTAAGGTAAGATTTCTTAAAGCTTGACTCAGATAGATATATATGGATTCATTTGTTTATAGATGTTTATAATTAGTTATTGTCCCAGTTGTGTTAATATCAGCAGTTCTCCCATTTATCAGTACTATCTTATGATATTGTGTCAAACCTGACACTTATTTTTGTTCTCTATTGTAAATCAAATATTATTTAAATAGGTTTTACAATAATGAAACTATTAAAGAGCATAATATTTAATTTTGGATTTGTTTGCTCTATAAAATTTACTGATGAAAATATGAAAGATATGCATGATTCATATGAATGTTTCTATACCTATAGTATAATTTAATCTGATTAACACTGAAAACTTTAATACCTGGAATCATAGTACTTCAGAGTTTTAAGCTACGAATGTGTTACACCATATAAAAATATATGACAGTAATGAATGCATTTGAAGATAATTCAAGTTTGCCCTAATCCATTTGGACAGAGGTTTTACTCTGGTCAAATAAAAAATGAAATCTCATCAGTTGAAGGATGGTGGGGTCAGAAGATTCAATTTTTATAGCATATCAAATTTTTATATGTCAATGGCAACTTTAACATTAGTGTTGAATGATAAAATAGAATTTTATCAGCCTCAGTGTAGTTTACCATTGTTCTTTAACTTCCCTAGGAGGTAGAATACTGTTTCTTAGTTATTTAAAAGGAAAGTGTTGTTAGAGCAAGTTGAAACTTTTTAAAGACATACACTGTG
Organism: Sorex fumeus; assembly: GCF_029834395.1. Classification (NCBI taxonomy): domain Eukaryota; kingdom Metazoa; phylum Chordata; class Mammalia; order Eulipotyphla; family Soricidae; genus Sorex; species Sorex fumeus. Next base: position 18,843,469 of record NW_026606111.1, on the reverse strand, counting down.
GTTTACATTACTTATGAAACATTTCAGTAAATATGCTCAAATAATCCATGGAAACATTGATTCTTCCAGGTGAGAGAAGAGGAAATAGAGGAGCTAGATACATTATTAAACAACTTCTGTGAACTCTCCGCACCTGGAGGTGTAGAGAACAGTTATGGGAAAATAAATATCCTACTTCAGACTTATATCAGCCGAGGGGAGATGGACAGTTTCTCCCTTATATCAGATTCTGCTTATGTTGCACAGGTAAAAATACGATTCTCTTCCTGTTACTTGTTCTTTGTGTATTTTCAGAGATTAATTAATTTCTGCTATTTTTTTAAAAGAATTACATTGTGACCTGCTACCAAATGGCCATTTTATCTTAGATCTAATTCTGCTAACCGTGAGCATCTTTTATGCAATCTGTGCTATTAAATCAGGAGTACATATGGGATTTGGTGATAGGTTTGGCTCATTTTAATGTTTCTGTTATCTTTATTGTAGTTTAAAAATTGCAATATCTGATTTTTGTATGCTTCAGATAATAACATTTTCTTTTGAATGATAAACAGCACTCATGAAAGAATATATCAGGGCCCAGAGAGAGTACAGCATGTAAGGCACTTGCCTTAAATTTGTCTGACCCAGGTCTGACCCAGCACCCCATATGGTCCCGTGAGCCTCACCAAGAGTGATCCTTGAGCATAGAGCTAAGAGAAATCCCTGGGCACCTCTGGGTGTGGCCACAAAACCAAAAGAAAAGTTTTTTTTTTAATTGTGGAACTTGGTTGATTTCCCAAATATTAGAAATAATAAAATTTTCACAACTCAGTAGAGATGAATAAATATGTTATAGACCAGATATTCAATATGGCAAGTCTCTGAATGTAATTTTTCCTCTACTCTTGATATTTAAATCTGAAAAATTGAAGGCTAAAGGTGAAATCATAGTTCAAGTGACAGAGCACATGCTTCCATGTGTGAGTTCCTGAGTTTTCATTTCAGCACCGCCAGGTATGGCCCTGCCAGCCCAGCCACAGCTCTGCCTAGAGTGGCCCTCACTCCTCACACCACCAGCAGTGACTATCACTATTATCAAAACCAATACAAAGAAATAAAATTTTAGTAACGTACTAAAAATGATTTTATAAGTTGCAACTTATTAAATGCTAATGTAGTAACAGCCTCATGGTATAAAATGTTCATGTATTTATGTTTTTCTATCTTTATGTGAATAAAGTCAATTTTTTTACAGTATGTATATTTCAGATATACTGTATTTCTCTTCTAGTCATACTTTTGAAAACATTCTTTTTCTTTGTTTGCTTGTTTGTTTGTTTGTTTGTTTGTTTGGACGCTGATGGTGCTCAGAGCTTACTGCACTCAAGAATCACTACTGGCAGTGCTCAAGGGACCATAGTGGTTCCAGGGATTGAACCTGGGTCAGCCACTTCAAGGCAAGCACCTTCCCTGCTGTACTATCTCTCTGGTCTTTGAAAGACATTTTTTTACTTATTAAGAATTCTGTTTTTATTATTTTTATTGAGTATCGCCTCCATTAAGTTAAGGGAAAAAAAAAAGCTTAATCTCATTTTATATCTTCTTCCATTTCTTTTAGCTTTAAGGAAGCAATTATGGGTTCTGAAGTATAAAGATAAATATTTTTAAATTATTAGCAAAAAATATGGCAGTTTTTTTCTTTAAAGAAGTGACTGGAAATGATATAGGAAAACTAATGGATATAATAATCAGAATTTCTTTTTTTTATTATTATTCTCTGAGCCTAGTCAGAATCATCTGTCTTCTTTTAGTGGATATCAAAGAAATCCTTGTATCTAAATACAGTTTTTGCTCTTAAGTTTCTAATACTGACAGAATCGTTTAGTTTTTCAAAAAGAAAATATATTTTGTAAAAAATTATAAAACCAAAGCTCTTATCTCTTGCAGTCATTTCTTATTTCAAATTAGATCAACTGTTTTTTTTTCATTTTAATAATTTTTTTTCATCTGTTCTTACGATTTTGATCAGGCCTGTCATTCTTCATTTTCAAATACAAACATCATTAGATAGGATAAGGTGTCTGCAAATTCATCATTTGAAAACAATCTTCTGTGAAATAACCTCCATAGTCAATGACCATAGGAAGGAAACAACTTAAATGGAAACTAATTATAAGATATAAAAGAAGGCTTTAATTGTTATAATTTTCTATATTTATGTTAATGAAATTATCTTTTGCCTATTTAGTTATTTGGGGGGTGGGGAGGAGGCACACCCAGCAGTGCTCTTGAGCTATCCCTGGCTCTTTGCTCAGGAATGACCTTTGGCGGTGCTCAGGGAATCATATGAGATTCCAGGATCAAACTGGAGTGGGCCTTATGCAGAATAAGGCTTTACTCCCTGCAGTATCTCTAGCCCAAGGCCATTCAATTTAAAATCATAGAGTTAATTTTTAGAATTATTTAAACCTACCTTCAAATAGACTTTGACACCACTATGTGACCTTAACCAAATTGGTAATCTCACCATACACTAATGAAGAAAATTGTGATGCTAATGCCAATTAATTCCAGTTATAAAAATTAAGCGATAGCACAAGCAGTAGGTTATGTGCCTTGCATGCAGCCGGCTCGACCAGCCTGGGTTCAATTCCTCTGCCTCTCATGGAGAGGCCGGGAAGCTACCGAGAGTATCTCACCCACACGGCAAAGCCTGGCAAGCTACCCATGACATTTTCACAATGGAGAGACTTGTTACTGTCCCCGCTCGAGCATATCAGTGAACAACGGGAGGACAGTGCTACAGTGCTATAAAAATTAAGTAAGATAATACATGTAGAGCTGTTGAAACACTGGTTTATAGGAAATCATTAATTTGTGGGTCACTGTTCTCATTAATGGTTCCTTTGTCATCATCACCTCTCACTAGTTTTTCTTCTTGACTGGATCCCAGTCTTTCATATTCTAATCTAAATAGGTTTGTGTCTATATTTAATCATTGCACTGTGTACCTAGGTCCACCCTCTGCTGTTTCCTCTGCTAGGTTGCTACAGTCTCTTTAATATTTTTTATGTCTTTTTTCTCTACATTCCTGCTTAGGTGTGAATTAGAAAACTTCTTAAGAACTGGAAAGTAAGACTTCCTTCTGACATTGAAGCAAGATAATGCCCACATGTAGAGGATGTTCTTTTGTAGAAAGAGTGGAAATTAGGGTTTCATAAGAATAGATATCCATAATTAAAGAATGTAGATTGACATGCTTCTTTTGAAATTGAGAAAGAATAATGAATTTGTTGACAAATTCCAAAGCGTACTTGTACCTAACCACCAATTCCCTTGTTTTGTTCTTCAGAATGCAGCTAGAATTGTCCGTGCTCTTTTCGAAATTGCTCTGAGGAAACGCTGGCCTGCCATGACCTACAAGCTCCTGAATCTTAGTAAAGTCATCGACAAGAGGCTTTGGGGTTGGGCTAGCCCTTTGAGGCAATTTTCAGTCTTACCACCACACATTCTGACAAGATTAGAAGAGAAAAATCTTAGCGTGGATAAACTGAAAGACATGAGGAAAGATGAAATAGGTAAGAAGGAAGCAACAGTGTTTGAGTGCGTTGTTTTGTGCAAACCAAACATTTTACTAGATAAGAAAGTAAATTATAGTGAATTTTCATATTAGTCAAGATATGTTTTTGCAACCTGTGAAATTTTTTATCTTAATTCAGTCAGAAGTCTCTAACTTTTATGAAGTATCCTGAAATAATTAGCAGTTAAATGATGTTTATATTGTCAGACCACTGAGTATTTCATAAAAATAATTTTTACCTATAACTGTGTGAATTAGTAAAGTTTATCCTCAGTTTATTAATTCAAAATCTTGTAATGCATGTTTTAGCAGTATTTCAGCAAAAAAAAAATCATCACTCCAAACCTTAAACTCATGTGATTTTCTGTAGAGGAATAGCCTTTGGTTACTATACAAGATTTTGGTTAGTTAATATTTCAAATTCTAAATAGGATGGAAAGAAGCTGGCTAGAAAGAATAAATAGGAAGGATTACCACTGTCTAAAAATTTCCAGATATGCTCAAGAGAATCTGAGATATTTATTTTCCTTATGCTAAGAAAAACATTTCTAAAGCAGAATGAAAGAAGGAAAGTTGCAATAAAAATAGATTGATAAATTGAAATTAAGGATGCTAAGTAAGTTGGGCATATTCATATTGGTGTGGCAGGTTAAATATTTAACCAAAATAAGAAGATCACTTTTAGTTTCAGATTTGTGGACATAAATATTTTGTTTTGTTTATAAGAGAGAGGATCCGGAGAGGTAGTATCCAGCCAATTGGGGTTCCATCCTCTTCACCACATGCACTCCCCTGAGCCCTGCCAGAGTTCCTAAGTGTATAGCCAGAAGTAAGCCCTGAGTACCTCCAGGCATGGCACCCAAACAAGCAAAATATACTCTAGTATGAAAAAACAAGATATATAAGAAATCTTGGCATTATAAAATTTAATGTATTTCCACATAGTTCCTTTAACGTGAAAAGGCAAGTATTGATATACCTGTTTGTGGCTTTAAATATTTAAAAATATTTAAACACCTCTTTTTGATTTCTGCCTCGACCTCAGTCAGTATTCCTATAAATATCCATCTTTCAGAATTGGATATTTCATGAAAATATGGGAAGGTATTTAATTTTGTGCTAAATTAACCAGTTTTTATTTTCTAATTTTTGTGCTTTTTGAAAAACTGATTAATTTTTTGCTAGCTTGACTGAATTTTATGCCTTATCTTTATATTTTATGGAATAGATGTGGACGGCTGAGGTGTTTGATTACCAAAGCTTTTCCCATCATGATTATAGAGGTCTGAAATAGACCTTGAACAAATAAATGGCTATTTTCAGAAAATACTAAATATTTCTATAATGTATTCTAAACTAGAAAAAAGTGAAAATGTTTATAATCATTTTAACGTTATTAATAGTAAGTCTCAGTAATTTTAAGAACCTTCAAATTTTAAAAATTAATAGCTGGAACAGCTTTGATACTGGATTTCAGAGTTACGAATTGCTAATTCAAGTTAACTATTATAAAATATTCAAACATGCCAGGTCAAGAATGTCAGCTATTCTACATAGCAAATCATAAAACAAGCAATAAAACTGCCCTCTCTGAAAGCCCATTTACAAGTCAGATTATATTGCTTTTTTTTTTCTTTTATTTTCCTGTCCAGACACATTTCTTCTATGTGATGTTTTCCTTGCAGGTCACATGCTGCATCATGTGAATATTGGCCTCAAGGTCAAGCAGTGTGTTCATCAGATTCCATCAGTTACAATGGAAGCATCCATTCAGCCCATCACACGAACTGTCCTCCGAGTAACGCTGAGCATCTCTCCTGATTTCTCATGGAGTGATCAGGTAGAAAAACACCTTGTCTTCATATTATACAAAATATCTTTGCTATAGGCTCACCTATGCCTTCTTAATATCTGCCCTCAGGCACATAGAAAATCTTTAAAGCACACACACACACACACATATATATATATAATCCATCAAAAACATAGCAGTATTTATAATGATCCTCAAGAAAAATACATGGTCTAATATATTAATATGTCAACTAATGAGACCCCTTTAGAACTTTTAGAAACATAAAATGTCAATTTGGAGCAATTGTTATATGGATTCAAGCTCTATGGGGACTTTGCTTAATTTGATCTTCTTTCATGTTCTCTGTGTTCTCTTCATTTTGGCCATGTCTGCTTATTCCTTAACAGGTTATCTTAGCCTAATGGAAAGTCAAGTCTCAGTTGAAGGTGAAGCTCCAGAGTAGAACACATGCATTTTATTAAGTAGCGAAGTTTGGTACTAGGTACTCCTCCCAAATAGCAAAATGAATCAAGTCTCCATGATAAAAAATGTTTATTTTAAGTAATTTTTCACTGAAATAGCATTGCCTTATAATACTATTTAAATTTCAGGTATGCATCATTGATAATCAGCTTGTGTGTTCCCCTTTGTCCTGATTTATCCCTCTCAAGACTTATTCTACCCTTAAATCCCATTTTTCCCCACCTCTAGTTGGTCTTATAGTTCAAAACTTTGTTCTTATTTTATTAATTCATCTGGTTTTTTTCAGTATATCTCTTATGAGTAAAATAATATAATATTAGTCTTTCTCCATCTGAAAAAGCCATTATGATCATCTTCATGTTTCTCAATCTAGCATTATCTTCTTTACCATTAGACCAGTAAAATGAGTATTATATCTTTTTTTTTTCTTCTAGTAACCTTTTTTTTCCCAGTGAGATGATGTCCTCATTGATTATAAAAGACCAACCAATTACCAAAGTCTTTTTTTTGTTTAAATTATGTTTTTTATTTCTCTAAATTCTCAGCTCTCTACAAAACTGTTGAAGACCTTTCTTGGTTTTCATTCACAATACTTTTATCACATATACTCTTAAATATCTTAGATATTATATGTACGTGAAAATTCTCTCTAGATCTTCTTATTCAATCAACATTGTTTTTTAAGTTCTATCTTTCCACCAGTTTACTGGGAAAAAATAATAGTTTAGATTGTAGATACAAATGCAAATATTAGATTCAAGCCTTTTTTTTCAAGAGCATGTTGGATAGTATAACAATTTCTACTCTTCATATTTTAAGATTGTAGTTATGTGTAAATAAATATTTTGCAATACCTAATCATCGTTTACTGTGTATGAGTCTTGCTAAGCAGTGTGCTCGAAAATTTCCCCACAATTGTTCTAATCCAAATCTACCTTTTAAGTGCCCTAACCTTTAATATTTCTGATCTACAAACTAGGAAAATATCTATTTTCTCACAACTCTGTGAGGATAAAATGATATAATATTCTGCTTAATATTTCTCTAGACATAAAATTGTATATACAATATAAGATTATTATTATATTCATAGTTCAATTTTCATATTTAATAGAGTATTTTTAAATTTAGTAGTTTCCTATTTTCATACTCTTTTACCATTATCTACAGGAAATCTCCCACAATTTTTTTTGATTCATTAGTAGAATACTTGATTGTTTTTACAATTAGTTCTATCAGTTAGAATGCTGTTGCCTACAACAATCAAAAACTTGACTTGTTTCAAGCTAACTTAAGCAAGAAAATTAATTATCTTTCACAAAAGGTTCAGGTGGCAGAAACCCTAAGGAAATCTTCAGTTTAAGGAAATCATTCAGGGCTCAGAATCTTTCCATCCTTTTGCTCTGCTAATGCTACTGGCTACTTTCCAACTATTTTCAAGGCTGCCTGTTCACGTTTAAAAAGAGAGGGAAACTTCTGCACTTCACTCCAGAGCATGGATCCATAAGGACTTTTTGCCAGTCTAATTGGGCATGTACTTTCCCCTTACCACAGCTGTTGTCAGGGGAATGGTATAAGCTGACTGGTTTATGCTAATCATAATTAACCTGGGATGTGTGGCATAATCTCCTGAGTCACAGAATACTGAACAAGACTTTAGATGGTAGGAAAAAACAAAAGTGAATAAGATAAATATGCAAAACATAACACATATATCCAATGGAATATTATTTTGTATTTTGTTAATAAAAGATGTCCTGATCACTTGCCACTTGCTATTGTAGGAGTGAATGTCATGGTAAATGAAGGTCATGAAAGCTGCTTATAAAATAATTCCATTCGTATGAAATATCCATTATCAGCACATCTATAGAGAGTAGACTTTGTCCAGGATCAGAGGTGAAAGACAGAGGAACAGCAATAGGCAGCAATAGGCAGCAATGCTAATGGGTGTTAGGTTTCTATTTCTGAGTGATTACAATTATATCATGGTTGCACCACTTCTTAAATATATTAAAACCATTTAACTTATTTAACTGTAAACTTTGTTAGAGAAATTGCATATCAATTAAGCTGTTATAAAGAAAGGAATAGGTGTCAAGAATGTTAACAGCATCCTTTACTTAAATTGCAGTAAATGTTATATGAGAATACTGATTATCTTTCAGGTCCATGGAACAGTAGGAGAACCCTGGTGGATTTGGGTGGAAGATCCAACAAATGATCATATTTATCATTCAGAGTACTTTCTCATTCTAAAAAAACAGGTAAATATATATCTGTGGCTGTACCTTATTATATTGCTGTCATTAAAAAATATATACACTAGATGGCAATTTCTGATTTTACTCACTTTTCTGTACTTTTCATGGTACCACTAAAGCTTTATTATATTTTGTTTCTGTTTGATTTTAAAAGAAAATAATAATGAATTGTTGCAGTATTGATATATTCAGTATACTCAGTATGAGAAATTGAATTGTAATCTTTGCTGGGGCTTCCAAAGGGGAAGAGTATATAAACTGAATGATACAAATAATATGAAAATGAATTAAACAAGAAATAATAACTTTGGGTTTTACATGAATGCTGTACTAAAGAGTATTGAATCACATTATGAAAAGGGCATTTGGTTTTAAATTCTCTGTCAGTCCCATGAGAAGGATTCAGCTTGATGTTAGCATGCCTTTAATACTGATGCTTCATTTGCAATCTCATTTTATCAAACTGAAAGCAATCTTCAGGCCGCGAGTTTTGGCTGTACAACCGTAGAATTTCACAGGAATTTTTTTTTTTTTAATTTTCACCATATTGGTCTTTATGATTATCTTCTTTTTATGCCTGGTGATTCTGTTATTCCACTTAACAGTGATAGAATTTAAAGAAGATGACTTTTTTAAATTGTAAAAATCATGAAGTCAAGTTCTTGAATTAATTGATTTTTGAAAATTCTGATAATATGTTACTTTAGTTATCTACTGATGCATGATTATAGTGTATACAATAGATTTTAATTTATCTTTTACATCTTACCTTATCTACCATTTTCTTAGCAATAGATTGATAAGACCTTAATAATATTAGAATGCCCATATTTACTTTAAGCTTTATTTCACATTAGGTCATTAGTAAAGAAGCGCAAGTGCTGGTGTTTACAATTCCTATTTTTGAGCCTTTGCCTTCCCAATACTACATCCGAGCAGTGTCTGATAGATGGCTGGGAGCTGAGGCTGTATGTATTATCAATTTTCAACACCTGATTCTACCAGAGAGACATCCTCCACATACAGGTAATATAGCAGATAGTAAGTGAGTCGTTGATTTTCCAAAATGGTTGTTTCGGTTAAAACTGAAAAGTGACTGAATTAAAGTGTTTGAATCCAAATAAAAAATGCTATTTATTTGTCAGAATTTGTAAAAGACATTTCAAACTCAAGTTTATGGATATGTACATTTTGTAGAGAGGGTCTTAATTTTCATTGTCAGCTAAACTTTTTCATCAACTAAACTTTAGAAATCTAGTCTGCTTGTACTTATTATAGTTCACTGAATCTTATTTCTAATGTAAGCACTTTATTTTAAGCATGATTTTACTAATAAGTCAAAGTGAGTGTGGCAAAGCAATAGTCCAAACAATAGTCCAGCTACATAGCCTTGTATGTAGTTGACCCAGGTGTAATCCCCAGTTAATGGTTCCCTGAACTCCTCCAGGAGAGGTCCCTGAGTGCAAAGCTATGAGTAAGCCATGAGCAATACCAGAAGTGGCCAAAACCTCACCCCCCCCCAAGAATCAAAGAGAATTTGTTCCATCTATATGGTTTACTTTTGTACACACACACACACACACACACACACACACACACACATACATATATGCACTAAGTGAATAAGCTATAATTGCTAAAGAGTAGATTCACCTATACCTGTGCTCAGTTTGTGCCCTACAGACAGTACATACCTTCTACATCAGTTCTGTTCCTCCACACTAAGAGTATCTAAGGGCATAACATAATCTATAGTATCATTTAACATGATTTTCATTGTCACAACTGAAAAATTGCATTTTATTCAAATAGCATGAGTGCTTTTCTATTTATTTTGACTTAATAAAAGAAGCAAAATTTCATTAATGTTAATAATGATACTCTTAAGCAAATATTCTATTTCCAAAAGCATGTGTAGATATTCAAATTATAGAGTAAAAAAAAATCACACCATTTGCAGATGACATGATAATAAACAGAGAAAATCCCAAGATTCCAACAGGAAGTTATTTAAAATGATAACTGAATATAGTAAGTGTCAGGCTACAAAAATCAGCATTCAAAACTCAGTTGTTTCACTATCAAAGAACTAGCATAAAAAGCAATCCCAGTTTGTAATTCTATCAAAAAGAATTAAGTACTTTAGAATAACTTTAACCAAAGTTAAAGACCTGTACACTAAAATTTATGACATTGTTGAAAGAAATAGAAGACACAAAACAATGGAAGGATACTTGGTGCTTGTGAAATAGGAGTAATTTCATTACAATGACTATATCACCAAAAGAAATATGTGAGTTCACTGCAATCCCAAACCAATACTAATAGTATTTTTCCCAGTAATAGAACCAAAAATCCTGAAATTTATGTCCAGCTTCTTTTTCTTCTAAATATTGAAAGGTTGTTATCATGTCTCCTAAAAATACAATTTCCAGTGCTGTACCTATTTTCCACTTATAGTAGTCCCTTTTTCCCTCTTTTAGAATTACTGGATCTTCAGCCTCTACCAGTCACAGCTTTGGGATGTGAGGCCTATGAAGCTTTGTACAATTTCAGCCACTTCAATCCTGTACAGACGCAGATATTTCACACTCTCTACCATACAGACTGTAATGTCTTACTGGGAGCACCCACTGGATCAGGAAAGACGGTTGCAGCTGAATTAGCCATTTTCAGAATCTTCAACAAGTACCCTACCTCAAAGGTCTGTTCGAAAGAGTCACTTGCTTACATTCAGTGACAGAGGCATCTCACAGTTTATAAATAATCTGATTCTATGTATACTTGCAGAACTTTATGTGTATATTCGTCACTCAGTGAATTTTCCCAGGAGAGGCCATGGCACTCAGCTTTAGAATAACTGGCCATAAGAAAATGTACCCTATGTTGGAATATTGTATATATGAGACCCTATTATTAACAGTATTGTAAGCCATGGGCTGGAGTGATAGCACAGTGGGTAGGGCATTTGCCTTGCACACGACCCATACGACCGACCAGATTTCAATTCCTCCACCCCACTCGGAGAGCGCGGCAAGTGACCGAGAGTATCTTGCCCGCATGGCAAAGCCTGGCAAGCTCCCCGTGACATATTCGACATGCCAAAAACAGTAACAAGAAGTCTCACAATGGAGACATTACTGGGTCTACTTGAGCAAATCGATGAACAAATGGAGGACGGTGACTGACAGTGATTGTAAGCCATTGTGCCTATTATTGGTTCTTGTAGTTAAAAAGAATAAAAGATGTACCTTAAAATTTGTGGGCCTGGGGAGCTGGCTGGTGCCCAAGTTTCATATGTCAGAGCTCAGGGTACTCCCTGCACCTCATGGTGTCCCCCAAGCCCCATCTGGAGCAGCTCCCTCTTTTAAATGTTTTAGCTGACTTTTAAAGTGATTGTCAGTACATGTTTTTTCTGGTTTTTCTTCCTGCACAACAAAGTTTTCTTCTCAGTTTACTATGTAGCTGTTAACTCATTAGGAGACTTGTTAACACAGCAGTTATGCTTGTCTAATTTTGAAACATTTTATAAAGAAAAAATGTTTTCAGTGAACAATGTGTACAAAAATACAAACTATTAAAATCAGATTTTTTAAACAAAAGGTAAATTATACACTTAGCAAGTTTTATAAAAAAATCTACATTAGTACTTATTATTTCATATTATTTCTCTTCTGAATTTTGAACTCATATTATTTCTCTTCTGAATTTTGAAATTAGTTAATTTTTTTGTGAGGGGTTTAAAATTCAGAGAATTCTTGACCATTATGTCAGAGAAACCGTTAATTTAGAAACTTGTTTTTTCTATGTAATACCACCATTTCACTGTATCACTGTCATCCCGTTATTAATCGATTTCCTCGAGCAAGCACCAGTAACGTCTCCTTCGTCCTAGCCCTGAGATTTCAGCAAGTGCCACATTGGAGGCTCTTTCAGGGTCAGGGAAATGAGACCATCATTGTTACTGGGTTTTGGCATATCAAATACCCAACAGGGAGCTTGCCAAGCTGTGGGCAGGATATCCTGCCAGGTTCTCCAAGAGCGAGAACTAGACATTAAGAAAATTCTCGGGTGCACTTCCGCTTCCGGGAGCTTGGTTTTATAGTCTCTTATCTTGACCGTTGATGGAATTACACAATGCCAGGGGCAGTTGGTGGGTGTAACTGTCTAGCCACTGGAAGATGGGGGATCTGGGTAGAGGAGACCCAGTCCCAATCCAAGCAGCCTTGGAGATCTCAGCCCCGGGTCCTGTACACCTGAGTTTATCTGCCGGTTCCTTCAGGCGTGAGGCTCTTCTGCGCGCGTGGAGAGTGGTCTTGAGCATGGCTGTGGCTGAGTTCCAGAGGTCTTCTGCTGCCGGAACTCTGCTCAGGGCAGGGAGGGAAACCCAACCCACCTCCCTCCAAGGAGCCCCAGTGAGGACAGCTTGGCACAGGGGCAGGATACTCTGCATTTTTCTCTTCCAGGAACTTTGTTTTATAGTCTCTGGATCTTGGCCGTTGATGGGATTACACAACGCCAGGGGCAGTTGGTGGGTGTAAGTAATGCCTAGCTACTAGAAGATGGGGGAACTGGGTGGATGTGGCCCAGTCCCTATCTGAGCAGCCTTGGAGATCTCAGGAGAGTGGTCTTAAGCATGGCTGTGGCTGGTTCAGGAGGTCTTCAGCTGTCGGGGCTCTGCTCCGGTATTTTTTAAATACCACCATTTAAAAACTTTTTTATCATAAACCAAATTTTATGATTATTATTATTAGAAATTTATTACTATTTATGATTATTATTATTATTTATGATTATTATTATCAGAGACTATAAAATCCAGATCCTGGAACCGCGTGGCCACATTCGCGGCCGCGCGACATCTTATCAGAACTTTTTTTTTTTATGACATCTTATTATCTCATTCCTACTTTGGACAAACTTGCAGGCTATCGAATGTAACCTGCCCACAGGGCAGAGTCTGGCAAACTCCCCGTGGCGTACCAAATATGCCAAATACCAGTAACAATGATGGGTCTCATTCTCCTAAAGAGCTGTGAATATAATCTCAGGGCTAGGATGAAAGAGATGTTACTGGGGCCTGCTCGAGGCAATCGACGAATAACAGGATGATGAAATGAAAATGAAAAATATTATTAGAAAATATCTCTGGTATTTTCAAAAACAACTTCAGATTTTCTGTTTTCACATTTTTCTTATGTATTACATTTCTTTCCTTGAGTCTAGATTGAATGTTAATGACTTCTATTTAACATTTAAGTCTTTGTTGTAGAAGATATATTTTAAACTATACTGTCATTGTGATAAATTTTATGGAATTTACCTTTATTGAAAATGCTGTTACTATTTTCATGAGTCCTCTGCTCATCTTTCAGGCCGTATATATTGCACCCCTAAAAGCCCTAGTACGTGAAAGAATGGATGACTGGAAAGTTAGGATAGAAGAAAAACTTGGAAAACGGTAAGTTTCTTGCTTTTCCCAGAGGATATCCTTTGACTAATTTAAAGAAACAAGTCATACCAAAAGATGTTGGTTTTATGAATTTTTTTTCTTATTGAATCACTGTGAAATAGACCCTTTTAAAACTGTTCATGATTAGGTTCCAGTCATACAGCATTCCAGCGTTCCAACACCCATCCCTCTACCAGTCTAAATTTCCCAGCACCAGTGTCCCCAGTTTCACCTCTCTCTCTGTCTCTGTCTCTCTCTGTCTCTTTCTCTCTCTTTCTCTCTCTCTCCCCCCCACTCCTCTCTTTTTTTTTCTCTCCACTCCTGACCCCATTTTGCTATTGTAGTCAGTGGTTGGAATCTCCCACAAGTGTGGGTTGCAGATAGTTAAGATAGAGAAGACACTAATATGACAATAATACTTGACATGGTGTCACTGTATAAAGGAATGAACTCAAAGCCAGAGCAATAGTACAGCAGGTAGAGTGTTTGCCTTGCATGCAGCTGACACAGGTTCTATTCCTCCAAAGCACCACCAGGAGTAATTCCTGAGTGCAGAGCCAGGAATAACCCATGTGTGGACCCAAAAAGCAAAATAAAATAAAAATAAAAGAATGAGCTCATTGTATATTGAAGGAGTGATCTCCACCGGTATTATAAAAATTGCTTTAAATATCCTATATTGTTTTCTTTAAAAAATTAGTAAAGACACCTGGAGAGATAGTACAGGTTAAGAGCTCGCCTTGCACATAGTCAGTCCTGGGGTTGATCTCCAGCACCATTTATGGTCCCCTAAGCTCCACAGGAACAAGCCTTAAACAATCTGAAAAGCAAACAAGAAGTGTAATAAATAGAGGATTGTTTCTAAATGAGATCTAAGTGACTGGAAAATGGATATCTCTCAGACTAGATACTCTTTGAATTTCATGTATGCATTAATGTTTAAAATGACAAAAATAATAATGGGTAAAAATATGCAATAGCTGTAGGAACACTATACCTGGTGGAGATAATCTTGCCCTGTTTTTATTTGAGTATAAAAAAGAATGTAAAGGATATTTAATGTTTATGTAATTTTTTTTTGTTCATTTATTTTTTGTTTCGGGGAAGTACCCATCATTGTTCAGAGGTCACTCCTAGTTCTGCACTTCAGAATCACTCCTGGCAGGCTCAGGGGACCATATGGGATGCTGGGGATTGAACCCAGATCGGCTTTGTGCAAAGAAAATGCCCTACTCTCTATACTATCACTTCAGCCCTGGTATAATTTTTATGTAGTCTCCAAATTTCCCTTTTTTGTATTAATTACTAGAATTTGCTCAAAATGAAGTGTTACATATTTTTCACCACCTTTATGATCAATAAGTTGATTTTTCCCTAATATATCTAAAAAATGAAGTTTGTACATCATCATATTCTTATTGTAATGCTTCCTTATTGCACTAATAACTTACCTAATTCATCATATGGAAAAGAAGATAGAAGTTCAACTCTAAAATTTCTTAGCAGGACTGGAGCGATAGCACAGTGGATAGGGCGTTTGCCTTGCATGCGGCCAACCTGGGTTGATTCCCAGCATCCCATATGTTTCTCAGAGCACCGCCAGGAGTAATTCCTGAGCCCATGAGCCAGGAGTAACCCCTGTGCATTGCCGGGTATGGCCCAAAAAGCAAAATAAATAAATAAATAAATAACATCTCATAGGGTAGATTTTATAAACATAAAGCAATGTTGGACACTTGCATATATGCACAAAGTTAGATTGTGATTTCAAATTATCATTCTTGCTTTCATGGAATGAAAGAACTAAAGTATCAGAAAATTTAGAAAACCAAAGAGAGGTTAAAATAATTTTAAGCATTATAAAACTTAATTTTAAAAGGTATTTTTGCTCTTCCAAGGTCATGTGGTACCAAAATAGTTATAAAGGTATCATTTTTCTTCCCCTCCACTGTTAATGAACTAACAGGGAATGTTACTCCTAATATAAAGTCCATTGTCAAGGCTGACCCTGTCATTTTTCTTCCCCTCCAGTGTTATTGAATTAACAGGAGATGTTACTCCTGATATGAAATCCATCGCCAAAGCTGACCTTATCGTCACCACACCCGAGAAGTGGGATGGAGTCAGCAGGAGCTGGCAGAATCGGAACTATGTAAAGCAGGTCACTATTCTCATCATCGATGAGATCCATCTACTTGGTAGGTGCAAGTTTGTAGATTGATCTCTCTTTTCTTTAGCAGCTAGCCAACAGGACTTGCTAAATGGTTAACATACATTGTGATTCTTTCCTAGGGGAAGAAAGAGGCCCTGTTCTAGAGGTCATTGTATCGAGAACAAATTTTATCTCATCACACACAGAAAAGCCTGTTAGAATAGTTGGACTATCTACTGCATTAGCCAATGCCAGAGACCTTGCTGACTGGCTCAATATTAATCAGGTAGGTGGAAGATTGATAGATTAGACATATAAAACTGTGATGTAGTAGACAAATTAAGGAGGCACTGTACAAAAGTACAAGTATATGTAAAAATTGAACTCGGTGATTTCTCTCTTGTCTTCATGTAGATGGGCTTGTTCAATTTCCGACCATCAGTACGTCCAGTTCCACTAGAAGTTCACATTCAAGGTTTCCCAGGTCAACATTACTGTCCTCGGATGGCTAGTATGAATAAGCCTACATTCCAGGGTAAGCTTTATATTCCTGGAATTAAATAGCAATCATTTTTCCCTTCTAGAAACAACTAAATATATTCTGACTAACTTGGGTTGTTTTGAAGGGGAGAAAATGTTTTCATTTTTACCAGAAACTATAAAACTTAGACATTCCAGATCTTTTTTAAATGTTGCTTCTGCTTTTGTGTTTAATTTTATTCTTTCTTTATTTTATAACAAATTAGACAAGCAGGAATGTGTTATAAATAACACTTACTTTATTGAAACATGTTTTGTTTAGACTGCATAAGGAATATTTATTATATCAATTAAAAATAACCTTCAAAATAAATTCTCTAATGTGAACTGCTGCTGATTGTGAGGTGACAGTTGTGAGGTGACTTTTTAGCTGCTATAATTAGCCTTATGACAGAAGCAAAGTATTGATTGTGAACTAGAGACCAATCTTGGCAGTTCAGATTATTTACACCTCCACAGAAGCAGTGTACAAAATCACTAATGAACAATAAATCTGCCGTGAGCTGTTCAGCTACACCTGTTCTTGCAGCAGCAAAAATCCATTAAATGTTGACATTTAAAAAAGAGACATTCATTCATGGTTATGTGTACAAATGATACCAATATTGTAGTAATATGTGCATTTTGAACATTGACTCACTAATAGGATTTATCAGAACCATTTGTGTTTAGTAATAACCTGATAAACTCGGAGTGAAAAAATAAATGAGTTTATTTTTAATACTAAGTATTGTTGCAATTTCTTGTATCTGATTAAAGGATTGCATACCAATGATTACAATGAACCATTCATTTTCATTTTGTGTTATGTAAATCAGCAATAATGAGCTGAAATACTTATACGTATTCTAGATATGATATTGTTACAGTAGCAATCCTTATAAATTATTGTACCTATAGTAGATAACTATGTATCTTGGAGCTTAGAAAATATGATTTTATCATAGTTTTATTTCTCACTCTCAGGAAATAGAGTCATGTTAAAATTTCCATTATAAACCTTGTTTCTTAGCCCATAAAAAATAAAAATCCTCACATTTCAAACCAGAAATTACAAGCAGCTTAAAGTTTTTCACATAGTTTAAATACCTCTGACTGCTTTAAGAAAGCTACAAAGCCTAAGATAAATTCTACTGGTGTCATCTTTTCTGCATTTCGGAGCTCTCATATAAACTGACACCTATGAAGAACCTCATTTCCAGTTGGATCACATGATTTTTCGTGGCTCTTTAAGTATAATTTTGTTTTTGGTCTCAATTCCCAGATTTCAACTACTCCTGTCATTTTCTCCTTCCCATGTGCCATGCCTCAGATGCAGATTTCAGACTTTGTTTTTTTCAGCTCTTTTTAATATTCTCTTGTCTTTCCTCTCAAAACCTTACAAGTTTCTTTAAAAAAGAAAAAAGACAAACAGGCTGATGACTTAAGTCTTACCAGTTTATTGATATGAACTCTTTTCCAAAATGCAAAAATGAAAATATTTTTTGGTGGCTTTCCTTAAACAGATTTCATCACCCTGCAGTAGCTGGCTGTTCCCCAGACCTCAGCACCAATTACCTCTGTAGTAATCTTATTTAGGTGAGGAGAAATTTAACTCCAGAATCGAACTTTTCACCTGAGATTCTGTATGTGAGCAACAGAACTCTCAGATTCTGAGTGGAGTGCCTTAGATTTTTGTGTTTTGTTTTGTTTTTTTACACTTGAATATTTCTTTTTTAATTTTTTACTAGTGAAAAAATTCCTCTGCAGCTCAGAACAGAACTAGGAGTCAACAGAGTAGACCTCCCTATACAGGCATCCCACCTCCACAAACCAGCTCGCTTTTCCTTTCCCTTCATTTCAACCGGGTGCTCTCAGATCCCTGTAGGACCTGGAATTTTGCCAGCTTTTATACCAAATAAAAAATTCACTTCTGTACAGCAGTGAGATACTCCTTTGAACATCTGAATAAAACTCAGGTTCCTATGAGAACGCCTTATCATTTTATTTTCCATAACTTTTCAATAGCAATTAGAAGCCATTCTCCAGCCAAACCTGTTTTGATATTTGTCTCCTCAAGACGTCAAACTCGTCTTACTGCTTTGGAATTGATAGCCTTCCTGGCCACTGAAGAAGATCCAAAGCAATGGCTGAATATGGATGAAAGAGAGGTAAGCACTAAATTTTACTTGTATGTACATCAGAGTGTCTGTATTGCAGCATAATAAATATATTTTAAGACTGTAGCACTGTAACACTGTCCTCCCGTTGTTCATCCATTTGCTTGAGCAGGCACCAGTAATGTCTCCATTGTGAAACTTGTTACTGTTTTTTTGGCATATCAAATACATCACGGGGAGCTTATCAGGCTTTGTCATGCAGTCAAGATGCTCTCAGTAGCTTGCCAGGCTACTGCCAGGGGCGGAGGAATCAAACCCAGGTCAGCTGTGTGCAAGGCTAACGCCCTACCCACTGTGCTATTGCTCCAGCCCATATTTTAAGACAATGGAAGAAAAACAATTCAGAATACTTTTTTCTCTTTGTTTGTTTCTCTTTGGGGGCCACTCCCGGTAGTGCTCAGTGCTTAGGCAAGCACCCTACCCACTATACAATCACTCTAGCCCCTGGAGTTCTTCCATCTTAATTCCGTTATTAATAGTTTGTTGTCTCATCTTCTAGTATTTTCCCAATATTTTTTCTGTCTTTAGCCACACCCATTACAATAATTGTTTGTATAGTTAAATTTATACTTTCTCCCCTTTGCCACATAATTTTGCATATTTCAATATTCAACTGATATTTCTTGATCTCTTGATCTTCCCTACACTCACAGACCCTATAATCGGTTTTGAGAAAGTAACTATTAAATAAGCCTAGAGTAATGAATACTTTTAAAATTATAGAAAACCGGTCTAGTTAAGGCACTTTCCCCCATGTAGTCCCCTGAGCAGTCAGGAGTAACCCCTGAGTACTTCTAGGTATCACACCCCCCACTTCCAAGAAAAAAAGAAAAATTTTTTAAAAAAACAGAGCTAGAGAGATAGTTCAGAGGTTAAAAGCACTTGCATTGCATGTGGCTCCGGCCATGATAATGCCTGCAACTCATACTGACTCCTAGTACTGCCAGAGTGGTCACTGAGCACTGAGTTACGGCAAAAATGAAAAATTTGAAAACACTAAAAAATATGCAAAAATACAAAACCTGTTCTTTTCTTTATATATCTATATCTATAAACCTGTTCTTTTCTATATAGATATAGATATAGATATGCACAAATGCACAAAGGAGGAAACGGGGCCACCAAGCTGGTTGGTGATCAGTCACAGTTTATTCCAGTCTCTGCCAGGCCATTTATTCCATTCTCTTCGCACACATATTCCAGTCTCATATTGCCCCTCATTCCCTACTCCTACTTTCCTCATGCTAGTCTCCCTCTGCCCAGTCTCACAGCCTTTGTCCTCTACCCAATCCCCCAGTGTTTGTTTGGAGTAGCAAATACTGCTAGGTGAGATAGCACAATCGATTTATGTAAAACCTTTGGGGGTTGTTGCGGGGGGGAGGGGTGCAGAGGTCTTCTAGGACAAAGATCTCATCCTGCTAGGAGTTCCACTCAAGGGCAGAATTTCATCTACTTTCCTTGTCTATATCCATTTAAGCAGTCATCTTAAATTTACTTTTTAATATATTAGTCATTTTTTATGGACACAGTTAGAGATATATTAAGCTTAAAGGGTGGCTCTCCTGGGGACATCTCACTGAAGATCCCAGACTAAAATCCTCAGGCCAGATTTGTCTTTCCTAACCCCAGCAGGGTCTTGATCTAGTTACTTCTTTTGGGACATGACAGAGTTTATCCATGACCATGCTCTTAACTTATTATAGTTTTATGATGCTTGGCCTGTCCCGTTTCAATGCCAGGGTAGCTTACAGCTTTCCCTAGATCCATCTAATCTCTTCATAGGGGCTCTTCTTTTGGGGTGCTAGGAACTAAGGTTAACTGAGGCTTAAATCAAGTAAATATGACAGATATGCAGGAGTAAATATTTTCAGAGTCAGTTGACACCCAAGTTACAAAAGCATAGCATTAACTGTCTTCCTGTGTCTATACAAAAAGGACATTGCTCTGAAATAAACTATGCAAAGGATATAAGGGAAAGAAAAAAATGCATTATTTCACTTGCATATGCAAAATCTAGAGTCCTCAGAAGAATCTGACAACATGTCACAGAGTCTGATTTGGGGATATAAGTGATTAACACATAGGAGAAGCAGAGCACAGAGGAGAAGTTAAAGATAAATTAAGAACAATGGGAGTGCCTCAGGAGCACCATGATGGGTGTAACCCAGTTAACTTAAGCTCCCTGAAGCAAGGGAGAAAGGACGAACCAATGTTATCCTACACTGCTGTATTTACAGAGTAGTGTGTATATACATATATGTAATATAGTGATATGCGATAGATGACTATTATTTCAAAATTTTCTTGCATTAGACCTTATAACCTTGTTGCTAGTAAATAGTAGATCTTCAAATTAATATCATATAAAGATATCACATGACTACTGATTAGAATGAAAGTTATTTTATTTCAAATTTCATTACTTGATATGCATATGCCAAATATTGATTCAAAATCATAAATTTAGATCACAAAATAATTCTGTTTCAAGAGGAATTCAGTCCTATATTGTTTCTGTAGTATGTTGGATTAATTTTCCTTGTAGCTAAAAAGTATCTTGACTTGGAAAACAAATGCTAAAGATATAGGTATATTGAATATTGACAGTTTAATTCATGTGTACCGTCTACCCAAGCCTAATTTATTTTTCTTGCGCCTCATCCCTAAAAGTGTTTCAAATGAAGACTTTTCTTTGAAGTCAAGGTACAAAGTACATACCTACTGAACATATTTTTAGATGTTTTCTCCAAGTATATAAATATAAGGACTGTGCATTTAGCACATCTGTGACTCACATTAACATCAAATATGAACCTCATGTGCTCTTCCAAGCTACAGTACAATTCTACTCTTTTTTCTTTAGCTTAATGTATGAGAGCTAAGGAACTGTGGTCAGCTCAGACATTTAACAGAATCACTTCTCTGTTTTGTATCAGAACTAAAAATTATCTCCAAGAATTATTAGAAACCATAGAATTTTCTTGCATATTTTCAGCTGCTTTGTAGATTCTATTTTTACTGATGAAAAAGGAAAGTCAGGAATTATATCATTTCCAAACATTTTCTTTCACTAACCTATATCAAGAATTTAAAAATTTTAAAACTGAGGCTTTGTTTCATTTCCACCACTAAAAAGTTACCTTTTTTTTTTTTTTTTTGCTTTTTTGGTCATGCCCGGTGATGCTCAGGGGTTACTCCTGGCTCTGCACTCAGGAATTACTCCTGGCAGTGCTCAGGGGACCATATGGGATGCTGGGATTCGAACCCGGGTTGGCCGCATGCAAGGCAAACACCTTACCCACTGTGCTATCGCTCCAGCCCCTAAAAAGTTACCTTTAAAAGTCAGAATTTTACTGACTCTCATAACCTTATCCCTACATTGCTGCCATGCTATTACCTTCTTGTTCAATATCTAATTCACCAATGTTTTATTTTGAAAATGGAATCAAACAGAAATTGATCATTTTCTTTATTTGATCACTTTATTTATAAAAAGAAAATGCTTTTTATAAATAAATGAAGTTTCATATCCTAAATAAATAAATAAAAGTCAGAATTTTAGAGTTTGCAACACATATATACATATATAGTCACCCTGATAATACCAAAATTTTATTTAAGCAGGTATTTACATTTTCAGTCTCATAAATAAATTTAAAATATTTTTTAAAACACTTTAATCATGTCTTGTTACTTTTCATAATATTCTCATCTAGAAGCTCCATGTCCAGAAAGAAAGAAAAGCTGTTGCTCTTTCTTGTGCAGTATTAGATTGGGAATTAGATTAACAGTCTTTGGGTACACTGGTTAGGACTCTAGTGTAGAGCTTCTCAGGAGTCAGGGTAAGCACAGAAAAAGTTATTCTGGAAGCTGTGGAATAAGGTGCCTGTGGAATAGGGCAACATCCAAATCATTCTGCAGTGAAATGACCTTCAGACTAGAAGAATACATAAACATAGGAACGGGAGTGGGGATAGAATAGAAGAACAATCAGAAAAGGATGGAAAGATAGAAAATGACTGAGAAAAAAATACCTATAATAGACTCTCAATATTTTTTTGCAAGGGCATCGAAGAGTTAACCATGTCTCTTCTTGGCCACATATCAGACTTAATCATTAGGAAGAAGGACACTCCTAATGGTCAGTGATTGAAATCCATGCAATGAGAAAGCCCCCCAAATTGTATCCCTTTATTTAATGTTATGACACTTTGTATAGCAATTTCAAAAGCTTGTGGGCACATGTGGCCATGTCATTTGGATTTTCAGGCTAATAGACACTGCTTTTCACTGTTAGATTTTTGCATTACTCTCCCGAGTTTCATTTCCAAGACAGGAAGAATTAAGTGCCTGAGCTTCAGCCTTTATTTATTTATTTATTTATTTTTATTGAATCAGCATGAGATAGTTACAAAGCTGTTCGTGATTGGCCACCCCCCCACTGCCCAGCCCTCCCCCTCTCTCATAATGCCCCCCCTTTTGGACATTATGATTTGCAATATAGCACGAAGCTCCCATCCAGAACGATCACTTTCAACTATCATTGTCATGGTGGTCTCTATCCCAATGATTGCACTCATTTGTGGGATATATATTTTAAAAAACAAAAAACAACAATGAAAACATTGGATGAGACTAATACCCAAGAACAATAGAAATGAGGGCCAGGAGGAAATCGTTCCACAGTTGGAAGCCATCTGGGGGAGAGGGATATTGGAGTAAAGCTTTAGGCTTTAGCTTATACCAAAATTAGAGTCTATCTTGCCCCTCTTTGGACTTTATTAAAAGGGATTTTCAGATCCTGGTTGTCCATAAACAGCAAAGGTCCACTGCAACCAGTCAACTGTCCTCATTCATATGTTACCCTCTGTATCCACATGTTAAAACCATTGTAGAAAATTTCCTCCTAACACTACATTTTTCTCTCATTTTGCCAAAAGCCCCAGCACCGCACCACAAATACTGAAAACTTTTTATCATTGACTATTAGTACCAGATTCTTTGACTTTATCCACTCTCTCATTCTTTTGCAGTCTCCTCTCAATCTTCCCTAGCCAGTAAGCTAAATTTAAAAGTTGCCTGTACTCAACAATTCCACATTCAATAGGAAAAGACAGTGCAAGGTAAAAGAAAATAAACTAGTTAAAACATGCCTCCCTAATTAAGTACTCGAAACAGCTATATACAGAGGATAGGGCACTTGCCTTGCACGTGGATGATCCTGGTTCTATCCCCAGTACCATATAGTCCTTCAAGCTGTCGGGAGTGATCCCTGAACGAAGAGCCAGGAGTAAGCTTTGAGCACTACCTGGTGTGGCCCCAAACAACCAAAAAAGGAAAAGAAAAGAAATGAGTAGGACTAAGAATGTAAAATGGAGAGGAAAGAAATGAAAGAGATTCGAACCTTACAAATATTGTATTTGGGACCTGTAAATCTGTATGACCAAGACTTTTGATTAGAAATACAAGGCAATTAGATGTAAAAGATCTTTTTTTTTATGTGCCATTTTATAAATTTTTTTTAATTTTTTTTTTATTTTTATTAGTGAAACACCATGAGGTACAGTTGTAGACTTACAGATTTTTGTGCTTGGGTTTCAGTTATACAATGATCAAGTAAAAGATCTTTAAAACCCAGAATGTGTGAGGTGAACGTATGATTTTGGGAGCATCAGCATAAAGGAAGCATGACAGTGGCCTTAGCGCATGATATCCTCAGACAGAGTGAGTGAAGATCCAGAAAGCGAATCTTAAGGGACTCTCATTTCATACTTCCACAGCGAAAGGGGAGCTGGCAAGGGGCACTGTGAAAATGAAGAAAGTGAGAAAAGACAGTGTCCTAAGACACTGTAGCAAAGAGGGCTTCGTGAGGGAAGAAGTGCTTGACTACATCATATGTTAATAGGAGTTGAATGAAATGAGAGCCATGATTCACCCATAGGATTTAGCACTTGGATGTATTGGACAAACTTGGCAAGCAGAGTAAGTGACAGGTTGTGAACAGAAGCCAGTTTGGAATGAATTGAAGAGTAGATGTACAGGAGGGGAAGGAAACCGGAAACAAAAAAGGATATATAGCTCCTATGAGCTTTGTTATGCAACTTCATTAATGTTGTAATTTAACACCTAACAAGACTGGTCTGCTGACTTCTACCAGATATTCTGCAGTCTGATCTCATGTGTAAGAGTGAATGGTGCTAGGTACTGGATAGTTGCCAAGCTATAACTCAAAGATAAAAGAGCTGAAGGAACTGCCACTCTTTAAGTAGGTTTGCTAGCTGAAAGCTGAGAAGACTGCCTTTTTGCTTCGCTGGGTGAGATGCAGTATCTGGGGAGGAAAGCGGAACCCTGAAGATATGGCCTTGTTTACGTTCTCCCCCCGAAAACCCCTTTGTATCTTGCCAGTTACTTCTTCCACTCCGTTAAATAACATCCAGGTAATGAAAAGAAGAACACATTAAAGAGATCTTGCTTTTCTTGTTGTTGATTGACCTCATAAGTGGGGGTGAATTTGAATTTGGTCCATAATGCAAAAATCCCATCCCTGGTGCTTTCTGATTTTATCATGTCTCAGACCTCTAAACAACTGACCCATAAAGATTAGGCTAAGAATACTAGGGATCAAACAGGCATTATCTACAGATTTGCTGAGTACTGGACACTTGAACTCATTTGGTCTTCGTGGAATAATTGTATAATTAAGAGCAGCTTCAAGATAGAAGGTTGATCTGTTTTATTTTGCCTCAGTGTTACCATACATGTCTTTTTCAAAGAAGGAGGTAAAACTTTTTATACTCAGTAATAAATTGTTCTATTTAGAGAGTGCTTTATAGTTCACTAGAGGCGTATTTATCTCATTTAATCACAAATTCTGGGAGGGCATTCTTATTTATTATCTAGATTTTGTAAATCCATAAACAAACTTAGGAGAATTAAGATTTGCCCACAAATGCAGATAAAATTAGTAGCATTTTTGAAAAACCAAGACTCAGGCTCAGAGCCTGTGATTATTTACCCTGTCACAGAGTAAATGGAATTACTGACAAGAAACTGACTAAAGATGAATAAGCCAAAGTTGGAAACAGGAAATATTTGATGGGAACAGAAGTAGAATGGAGAGAAAAAAAAAAGTCAGTAGCTAGGTAGGATATCAAGTACAACCAACCAACTTGAACTGTGCCATTTTTGGTCATGAAACGGTTAGAAAAGATAAATATCATATATCCTTTACTTTTAGCATAGAAGTAGAAATATTCAAATATTAAATAAAAGTAGATGTTCCAATCATAGAATCCACAGCTGCATGATAATACATTACTCATTATTTCAAATCTTAACCTATTTTGTATAATTTAAAACAAGGAGAACGAGCCTTAAGCAAGTGAAAATATTATTACTTCAATTAGTTCTTTGAAGTATCCCTCTTATTCTTGTTGTAATTAGAGCATTGTGATTAAGAGGATGATTTGCTGGATTCAGTGCTGACTGACTGTAACTGTGTGACCTTGTGAAGTGTTTAACCTCTGATCCTCATCACTTTACCTATAAAAAGATAATAATAATGTTATATTCTCAAGATTGTGAGAATTAAATATGTTAATATACTTATTAGACTCAGCAGGCCTGGAACAGAATTAAATGTTTAATAAATATTACTGCCATTACTTTACAGTACAGTAATATTGAATAGTACCTTATAAACAGATTCTTTTTGCTGAAAGCTCTTAGATATGATTTGATTTTTTTATAATCTTTTACTTGTGATCCTTCACAGATGTAATTTACATTAATAATATTTGTTCCCCCTCTCGGAGAGCCCGGCACCCCTCTCGGAGAGCCCGGCAAGCTACCGAGAGTATTCGATATGCCAGACACAGTAACAACAAAGTCTCCAATGGAGACGTTACTGGGCCCATTCGAGCAAATCGACGATCAACGGGAGGGCCTTTACCTTTTATTTGTTCATTTATTAGTGCTACTATAGAAAATCAGTTCTGACATGTCTTTTCATCAACACTATCTTTATTTTATATGCTTTAAATATATGGAAATGTTTTCCAAGTATATGTTGGAATCAAAAATATTCAAAACTGGATAAGTATATGAAATGTGAGAGCGATATCACTGGAGCGATAGCACAGTGGTAGGGCGTTTGCCTTGCACGCAGCCAACATGGCCGACCCGAGTTCGATTCCTCCACCCCTCTCGGAGAGCCCGGCAAGCTACCGAGAGTATCTCGCCCACATGGCAGAGCCTGGCAAGCCACCCGTGATGTATTCGATATGCTAAATACAGTAACAACAAAATCTCCAATGGAGACGTTACTGGGCCCGCTCGAGCAAATCACTGAACAACGGGAGGGCCTTTACCTTTTACCTTTATATGAAATGTACATTCAAAACTAAACAGGAAGAGATTATCCTAGGATATCTATCAGTAGTATAGAAATTTAATTAGAACGGGCTGGAGCGATAGCATAGCGGTAGAGCGTTTGCCTTGCACGCAGCCAACATGGCCGACCCGAGTTCGATTCCTCCGCCCCTCTCGGAGAGCCCAGCAAGCTACCGAGAGTATCTCGCCCGCACGGCAGAGCCTGGCAAGCTCCCCATGACATATTCGATATGCCAGACACAGTAACAACAAAGTCTCCAATGGAGACGTTACTGGGCCTGCTCGAGCAAATCGATGATCAACGGGAGGGCCTTTAATAAGGAAAAACAATTAAATATTAACAACGATAACTGAGCTCATTGAGGTTTCTCGGGAGTTCAAGATGCCGCTCTGTCTAATGTTCATTGATTTAAAGAATTGATTCTGTTGAGACGGAAGCAGTCATCGAAACCCTAGCCAATCAGGGCATTCAAACTCAATACATCAGGATCCTCTGTGAGCTGTATTTCAGATTAACTACCAGGATCTCACCATTCTACAAAGAAGTGATCGTCGATGTCAAGAGAGGGGTTTGGTAGGGTGATACTATTTCACCGAAACTCTTCAGTGCCACCCTCGAGAACATCATGCAATGACTGGAAGGGGAAGGAATGGGAGTGAAGATAGATGTTCAGCAACTGCACCACCTCCACTTTGCTGACAACATCATTCTAATAACACCAAACATCAGCCAAGCGGCACAAATGCTGACCGACTTCAACCATGAGTGTGGAAAGGTCGGATTAAAGCTGAATCTCACAAAGACAGAGTTCATGAGAAACAGTCTTGTTCCTGATGTTCCTTTCACTCTCAATGGAGCGACCATCTCCGAATGCAACAGTTATATATACCTAAGTTGAGAAGTCAACATGACGAATAACCTGGCATCTGAGTTGCACAGGAGGAAGAAAATGGCTTGGAACGCCTTCAAGAGTGTCGAAGAAATAACTAAGAGGACGAAGAACCTCCAGCTCCGAGCACATCTTTTCGATTCCACTGTTCTTCCTGCATTAACATATGCCTCAGAGACCTGGGCCCTACAAAAATAGGATGAGAACGCTATTCGAGTCTCCCAAAGAGGAATCGAAAGAACTATGATTGGAGTATCACGCTTCACTCAAATGAGAGAAAGAATCCGGAGTTCCGACCACCGTCAATGCTTAAGAATCAGGGACGCTGTCTCGTTTGCCAGGACATTGAAAATCAGATGGGCTGGACACGTAATGAGGTTTAGAGACAACCGCTGGACTAGAGCCATTACTGACTGGATTCCACAAAACGTCAAAAGATCCACCCACCTACAAGATGGTCAGACTTCTTCATCAAGACCCTGAACAATCGGTTTAAGGCTCTTCATGTTACTAGAACGAGCAGATGCCATTGGGCTATGCTAGCACGCAACAGGGATGAATGGAGATGTTACTGGTGCCCACTCGAGCAAATGGATGAGTAATGGGATATCAAGTGATCAATAAGGAAAAATCTGCAGTCTCTCATTGTCAGACCAGTTTTAATGTTGTCATCATTAAGAATCAGACCAAGGTAAAAAACAAACTATGAAAATGGTTTTGTATTTATTTGGCAGACATAGCAAAATTTACCTGTTACTGTTTCATTTTTTCTCTTTTTTGCATTTTTGGGTCATATGCCCAGTAATGTCAGGTATAAATCTGGCAGTGCTCAAAAACTATATAGAATGCCAAGGATTGAACTCAAATAGGCCTCATGCAAGGCAGAAACCCTACCCAATGGACTTTCTCTCCAGCCCCTTAAATTTTATTTCTATTTTTTTATTTATACCTAACCAGTTGGGCTGGAGCGATAGCACAGCGGTAGGGCGTTTGCCTTACACGGAGCCAACATGGCTGACCCAAGTTCTATTCCTCCGCCCCTCTCGGAGAGCCCGGCAAGCTACCGAGAGTATCTCGCCCGCACAGCAGAGCCTGGCACGCTACCCGTGATGTATTTGATATGCCAAACACAGTAACAACAAAGTCTCCAATAGAGACGTTACTGGGCCCGCTCGAGCCAATCGATGAACAACGGGAGGACAGTGACAGTGACAGTGACCTAACCAATCACTGTTTAATATTGTTTTTATATTAAAACAATATTAGTAATTGGCAAATCATTTTGCAGTGTTGTTTTGTGGCTTCAGCACAGCCAACAAGAAACTGTGTTTTGAGAAGTATTAGTAAAGTTTGGAAATGTGTCTTTAATCACTTCCTTTTTTTTCTTTCCTATTAGCATAGCAATAGAATATTCTGAAGTGTTTCCTTCATTTTATGTGTTCACCTTCAGTCTATGGGTTTATCACGCAGAAGTATATTTTAAGAAACTAACACTTGCTCATTATAATGTTTTAACTTCATTTAATGTCTGTGCCAGATGTGATATATTTAATTATTTTCATAGGAAAGGATCTTCATATCTTTCATTACTCTTCTGTATGGTGCATCTTTTATTGAGCAATTTCGGCAATTGATAAGCATTATTTTGTGGCATATGGTCTGAGTCTGATGTGCTTTGAAAAGAGTACAGAGTTCTGATAATGAGGATTCTGTGAAAATGGGAAAACCAGCACAACAGATATGCTTTGGGAAAGTATGAGTTTTTAGCATCTTGAAACAATATATCACACTCAAAGGGACAGAATTGGGCTGCACAATCTGTTAGCTCATTCTTGTCCAATCTGGTCTCCTCCTTTCTTTTGGAGCCAGCTTTGTCATCAGCTCACTGAGTTATATTCTGCCTGGAATGTATTTCAAGCACAGAGTAATGTATCTACTTAAATGGAATCCTATCTTTCTACAAAAGCTTTTTGACTATAATAAATTTAAAATATAAAAAAATGTATATTCTATTAAGTTAAGGTAATTGGTTCAACAGTTTACATATGTGCCCTCCTCTCCCACCACACTAAAAAAAGACCATTTCTTTAAGAAGCCTAGATGTGTTTTTCTTTCATTTAGAATTTTGAATTTGTGCTTGGTTTAAGCATCAGGTAGGCAGATATGTTTCAATAAATGTTTATTAGAAGATACCTATGCATTGCAGCTAATGTTAGCTGAACAGAAAGTATGAAAAAATACTTCCTCTATCAAGTGTTTTATTTATAACCATTATTCTAACTACTCTGCCATTAAAAAAAAAAGAAAAAGAAACTGCCCTTTAGACAAAAATAGGTAGAATTGGAGGTGATTATGCTGAGTGAAATATAAAAGGAAGTGAAAGATAATTACTAGGTGATTTTACTCATACAAAGTATGTAAGTTAGAATATACTGATATAATACATATAAATGATTGGTAAATAAAGGACAGAACTAACTCCAAGACTTAGCAGGATTTATGGTTGTTACCTGAGGGAAAGGGGGACAGTGGGTGAGAGGTAAGATAACATTAGAACTCTGGTGGTGAGCGTGGTGAGTCTTAAACATGAAAAGAGATGTGAAGTCATGTTCCTGAAATTCTAGAGTATTGTAAGCCAACAAAACAAAGAAGAAATTTGGGGGGAACTTCAAGTTTAAAAAAACAAAGTGACTTCTGGGAAGGAACTGTGATTGATGTTGTCTGGAAGACTTTTATCTGTTTGCTATTTTTAACAATAAAATTATGGATATATAGCAATTATTCTTTTTAAATTATATGAAAGTCTCTTCTAATAAAAATTCTAATGTCCTAAGTCATCACTGTATGTATACTAGCTATCCTTGTGAAAAATAAGATGCAATTCAAATATTTTTTGTTGGGCTTAAATTTTTTCATAAAACCAGTATTGAGAACAACTATGTATAGTATTCAAAATAACTGACTCTTTGTGTTAATGTAATTGACTGTAATATATCAAAACTGTACTACTTTGTATAAATAATTAAATATATGATAATCTTCATAAAGGTAAAGTGCAGTTTAGTATATAATAAATACTCAAATTTAGTTATTATATTAAGCTTTCATTATTCTAAATTTCTCAAAGTTTTTGCCTGTATATGAATCAGAATAAGATATATTTTAATTTTAATATGGAATAAAGATGCATATAATTATTTCAAATTTATATTTTATGTTAACAGGATGTTTTAGTGGTATCTTATATTTAATTATTAATATTACTATAATTTTGCTTGGTTATGGTGTTGAAATAACTTAGAATTTATTTACACTAGCCATGCAACAATATAATTGTCCTCATGAGGATTTTAGGACTGTGCCAGTTCAGATAGATAAATTGTTCTTTTTAACATTTGAATTATGTGAAAATGGGGTGGGAATAATGAGAAATGACTAGACCTCTTAACAATAAAGGAAAGAATAATAATGCCAAACCAAACTTCCTGCCTTACGATACTTTAGCAGGAGGCCCTTTACTTCTTGGATATGATGGGCATTACCTTAGAACTCTAGAAATTATGTAAACTTTAAGAGTACATTTCATTAAAAAAAGAAGTACAGTTATTTAAAATTGCGAAGCTGAAAAGAAAAACCCCCAAAACCAAATGTCAGAGCAGGAATACAATACATTAATTCTTGAGGGTGTATTATTTAGTAAAGTATTGAACAAAAAGTCAACAATAAGGTTTTGAGGATGGCTACCATAATTTATGAGAAAAAACAAGCACCTTTCTTTATAGTATGCATTTGTAGTTAACTCAATTATCCTGTGCCAATTTAAAATATAAAAGTCGTCTTAATACATTTTTATTATTGCTTGACAGTTATAAAGTAAATAGTATAGACATATCAGGTGACCATACTGTGACTGTAAAATATAGTGAGTTATTTATATCACTAAAATAATAGTCAGTAAAATGCATTTATATAAAATAATTATTGCAAAATCAAACAACTTTGTCTTCTTTTTTCTTATAACAAATAATATGCATTAAATTGATTTTATATAAATTTTTATAAAATTTTTAATCACTAAAGTGAAAAGAATAATAACAAAATCAGTCGCTGAGTCTCTTTAAATTTATGTTTGGCTTTATGCATTTGTACTAAATGACAGCATTAAGTTAAAGTTTCTCTTCATGAAGATTCTGTGAGCTCTTTATTGGTTTGTTACATAGCCAAAAGAATAGAAATGTGTTGTGGGTATACTTGTATATTTCAGAGATGATGACCAATAGTTGGGAAAAAGAGAATGAAATCTGAAGACAATATTGGTTCTTCATATTTCTTTCTCACTCTGATCATAGAGGAATTAAACCTATTTCCAGTTCCTCCCATACCATTATTTACTGTTGGATGTAGTAGTGAGGCTATAGACATAACTAAACTAGATCCTCCTTTTGAAAGCTTACATATAGTCTCAGACAACGGTGTCTCTTTCTTATTATTCTTGTGGAGATGCCCAGAACTTCCTGCACTGCACCTTGTGTCATCCTCTGCTTTGGAGCATTATATGCCTGAAGTTGTATTATGAACAATTTTATAAATCACAGTGCCTTAATGGGGTTGGGGGGTGGCGGGGGGAACAAACAGACTAGTAGAGGACTTCATTAAACAAACAGGTTAGGATTTCTGCTTAGTCCTTTACAGAGATTATGTTTTGTGTGAAAGGCAAAAGATTTGCTGGCTGTTGCCATAGAATCTGTGTTTTATTAACTGTCTTCTCGGTTAAATAGAAAAGAATAAATATTCTTAAGAGTATTTGTAAAAAAAGGGTTTCAGAATCTGTTTAGAATATACAATTTAGTGAAATATATAATTTAGTGAGCTAACCTGAGGCTAAACAAATGAAGTGTGTTTTGAAAATGTGAAAGTGAGGGACTGGAGCAATAGACCTGAATTCAATACTCAGCATCCCATATGGTCACCCCTTGCCCACCAGGAGTGATCCCTGAGTACAGAACCAGGAGTAAGCCCTGAGTACAGCTGGGTGCCCCCCCAAAAAAAGTGAAAGTGGAATTCTGAATATAATAGTATTAAAATAGGTGAGGTAAAGAATTATTTAACCAGAATTTAGAATAACTGATTATTTAGGAAAAGTAAACTTAAATTTGGATTCCTTTCGTTTTTTAAATTGAGGTAGCATTGGTTTATAACACACGTACGTGCTTTAGGAGTATAATTTCATGCTTTTTCAAGTGTGCTAACATACCATACTAGTTAACAGTTTTAATCACCCTCCACTGATACTCATTTAAGCCACTTTGCTCATTCTTCCCATTCCTCACTTCCTTCCTTCTGGCATCTACCTTTTTTTTTTTTCAGTCATTTGTTTTGTTGCCTTATATTCCACATGTGACTGAAATCATCCCATATCTGTCTTCTTTTTTTTCTGACTTACTTTATGTATCGTAATTAAATATCTTACACTCTACCCACATTGTCAAAAATGACAATACACACACACACACACACACACACACACACACACACACATCCACAGTTTCTCTATGCACTCATTCACTGATGAACACAAATTGTTTCCTTGTACTGATTATCAGGATGAGGGCTACAGTGAACCTCAGGGTGTGTTTTTCTTTTCAAACTAGTGTTTTCATATCCTTTGGACTGCTGGAACATTATATGATAGGGATTTTTTTTTTTTTTGGGTCACACCCGGCAATGCTCAGGGGTTATTCCTGGCTCATGCACTTAGGAATTACTCCTGGCGGTGCTCGGGGAACCATATGGGATGCTGGGAATCGAACCAGGGTCGGCTGCGTGCAAGGCAAATGCCCTACCCGCTGTGCTATCGCTCCAGCCCCTATGATAGGAATTTTTATAATTTCATCTATTCAACTTCTACTAATTGCTTTCTTTATATTAATTTGAAATTTATTTGTCAATAAGATGTAGGTATTTACCAAATCCTGGGCTAAATCTTAATTTTGAAATTCCTGTATTCCTGTAGGATTAGAATTTATTTTTTTAAATTTTTAGCTCAGAGCCAAAAAAATAGAAGTTTTATTTTATAACAAATGATTCATTGAAAATGTAGATAACACTGTATTTCTTTTCATAGTTGTTACTCATTAAGAAGGTACTCCATTTATTCATGTTTCTTTCCTTGGTGCATGAAAATAACAAACTTTAATTTACTTACAATATATATTTCACAAAGTAGGGTCGCTTCACTTTAAACATACTTTCACTTAATTCATAATTGCAGATGGGTCTGTATTTTTATGCTTATATAATCACTGTATCACTCTATCACTGTCATCCCATTGTCCATCGATTTGCTTGAGCAGGCACCAGTAATATCTCCATTCTTCCCTGTCACATGCTAGTGTAGCCCAATGGCTTATTGGGGACTCTTCCAGGATCAGGGGAATGAAGACCATCATTTTTACTGTTTTTGGCATATCGAGTACACCACAGGTAGCTTGCCAGGCTCTGCCGTGCTGGCGGGATGCTCTCAGTAGCTTGCTGGGCTCTCCGAGAGGGATGAAGGCTTTGGGGGCAGCCTCTAATCACCTTTACAGGTGTTCCCAGTCAGGCATATATGTGGGCAAGAAACTTTCGGTAGCCTGCCAGGTTCTCTGAGAGTGAAAAGTAGACGATAAGAGAGAAAGGTTGCGCGGCTGCATTGCGCGCTTCCAGGAGCTTGGTTTTATAATTTTTGGATCTTGGCCGTTGGTGGGATTACACGGCAGTTGGTGGGTGTAACTGTCTAGCTACTGGAAGATGGGGGATCTGGGTGGAGGAGGCCCAGTCCTGATCCGAGCAGGCTTGGAGATCTCAGCCCCGGGTCCCAGACATCTGGGTTCCTCTACCGGTTCCTTCATGCTTATCTAAGCACGTGGAGAGTGGTTTTAGCATGGCTGTGGCAGGGTTCCAGAGGTCTTCAGTTGCTGGGGCTCTGCTCGGGGAGGAGAGGGAAACTCAACCCGCCTCTCTCCAATGGGTCCTGGTGAGGACAGCCAGGTGTGGGGGCAGGAGACTCTGAGTTGTTCTCTTCTGGGAGCTTGGTTTTATAGTCTCTGGGCCTTGACCATTGGTGGGATTACACAGCAGTTGTTGGGTGTAACTGTCTAGCTACTGGAAGATGGGGGATCTGGGTAGAGGAGGCCCAATCCCGATCTGAGCAGGCTTAGAGATGTCAGCCCCGGGTCCCTCACACCTGGGTTCCTCTGCCTGTTCCTTCATGCATGAGGCTCACCTGAATGTGTGGAGAGTGGTCTTAGCATGGCTATGGCTGGGTTCCAGAGGTCTTCAGCTGCCGGGGCTCTTCTCTGCTTATGTAATAGGAAGCAAAAAACCAAAATTAATCAAATCCAGTTTTAATATGAAGATCTTAAACCTGACGTATCTGCATCCTGTAACTGTTTTTATTCGCAGATGGAGAACATCATTGGAACTCTAAGAGATTCCAACCTGAAGCTGACCCTTGCTTTTGGCATAGGGATGCATCATGCTGGATTACATGAAAGGGACCGAAAAACTGTAGAGGAGCTATTTGTAAATTGCAAAGTTCAGGTATTTTTTTTCACCATGAGTAGATACTTAAAATTATAATATGAAAGTGTTGAGTTATACATAAACAGTATCCTTTATTTTTTAGGTTCTTATTGCCACAAGTACATTAGCCTGGGGTGTCAATTTCCCAGCTCATTTAGTAATTATTAAGGGAACAGAATATTATGATGGGAAAACAAGACGTTATGTGGACTTTCCAATTACAGGTAAGTTTTTAAATGTTACATATTAGACTTCTGTTTCAGTTATAATAATTTGAACTTGCATGAATTAAATTTGGGGGAAATTTTAAACATGAAAAACTAGGAATTTTGTTTTCACTACAATCAGTATTACTATTTGTTTTTACATACCCATTTGGTCAGTGAACACGCAGCTCAACTGAAGATTTTAAACTTATAAATAGATGAAAGTCCTGAGTAGTAGCTCTTTGTGATTTAATTATTTTTTAATTATTGCCACTAAAAATTATACTTCTGGAAAAAAATGATACTTCTGTGAGTCTTTTAGAAAAAAAAGTGCTTGTTGCTACAGTTGGTGCATGAGCAGTATATCAGCATATTTAAAGAATGACAAAAGGTTTTCAGTGAGTACTAAAGAGACAAAAATCTATATGTTTCTACTCAGTGAAAAAAATATGTGTTAAATTCTCATTTCTAAATCATTACTTATCTGAGAGAGTGTTGCAGTATAAAAGAAAAAGGCTGGGTCTGGCGAGATAGTACAGTGGATAGGGCATTTGCCTTGCACGCTGCTGACCCGGGTTCAATTCCCAGCATCCCATATGGTCCCTTGAGCAGAGCCAGGAGTAACCCCTGTGCATCGCCAGGTGTGACCCAAAAAGGAAAAAAAAAAGGCTAGATCATAGATGGGAAAAGGGGAGGATGAACCCAATGTTAGTGGAAAAAAATGTCAAATCTACTGAAGATATTTTTTTGCATATATATAGGAAAATATGTAAAAAATATGTATATATAGTTTACTTTTATATAAATGTATATGTGTATGCATATATGTGTATGCGTATAGCTAGACAGTTACATCTACCAACGGCTGTGTAATCCCACCAACGGTCAAGGCCCAGAGACTATAAAACCATATAAATGTATCTGTGTCTGCGTATACTTTTTTCCCATTTAACTAATTATTCTTAAAAACTGTCAAGGTAGACTGATTTTTAGAAAACACAATCATTAAAGCATCAGAGATAGAAAATTATCTCTTAAAAAACTGTTTTCTTCTTTATTGTGGGACAGTAGCATGCCATAATCAGTAAATATTCACGGTCTCATTGGTGAATACCTCGTTTTCTGTTTTTTGTAGATGTACTCCAAATGATGGGGCGTGCCGGAAGACCTCAGTTTGATGATCAAGGCAAAGCTGTAATTCTGGTTCATGACATCAAGAAAGATTTTTACAAAAAATTTCTTTATGAACCTTTCCCAGTAGAGTCAAGGTAGGTCATACTACAAATTTGTTTAAATTAATTCTTGTCATAGCAAATTGATATTTTATGATTATATTTTATTAGGTAGAAATCATTGAAACTTTTAGAATATTTTATTTGAAGTGAAACTGAACTTAACTGTAAGCCTATTATATTCTATTATGATTTTGTTAAAAACATTTTTTAGGGCCAGAGGTAAACTTTCAATCTTAATAAAAATAGAGAGTAAGAGAGAAGAAATGAGATAAATTCAGGAAGCAATGGTACTTTAGACATTGGCAAGAGGAACTGGAGACATAACATAGGGGTTCATCCACTTGCCTTGCATGCAGTTAACGCAGGTTCAGTTCCTCGCAACAGTGGTCCCTGAGGACTGCCAGGTGCAGCTCTGTGGTACCCCAAGGTCTAAGCAGTACCACATTCATGGGCCCCCACATTGAACCACTGGTTTCATTCACCAAGAATTACCATAGAGGTCCCTGGGCCCATATATATATGCATATATAGTGAAATATTTAAAAAACTGAGTAAAATCACATTAAAAAGTAAAGTCCCTCCCGTTGATCATCGATTTGCTCAAGCTGGCCCAGTAACGTCTCCATTGGAGACTTTGTTGTTACTGTGTCTGGCATATCGAATACGTCACGGGGAGCTTGCCAGGCTCTGCCGTGCGGGCGAGATACTCTCGGTAGCTTGCCGGGCTCTCCGAGAGGGGCGGAGGACTCGAACTCGGGTCGGCCATGTTGGCTGCGTGCAAGGCAAACGCCTGGCCGACCCGAGTTCGAGTCCTCCGCCCCTCTCGGAGAGCCCGGCAAGCTACCGAGAGTATCTCGCCCGCACGGCAGAGCCTGGCAAGCTCCCCGTGACGTATTCGATATGCCAGACACAGTAACAACAAAATCAAATTCATGCATGTAATTTTTTAATCACTAAAAAAGTTTTTAACATGATTAAAGTTGACAGAAAAAAAAGAAATAGAAATTCTCATTAGTCCATTATCCATCAAGACAGTTGAATATAGGATTTCAATTTTCTCACAGAAAAAAAACTTCTGATGCTTTACTGGTGAATTCTTTATAACATTTAAGAAAGAAATATCAGTCTCTTACTAATAGTAGAAATGAACTCTTCCTAATAGTAGAAAAGGTGAAAATATTAGCGAACTTGTTCTATGAGG
Source organism: Sorex fumeus (assembly GCF_029834395.1). Classification (NCBI taxonomy): domain Eukaryota; kingdom Metazoa; phylum Chordata; class Mammalia; order Eulipotyphla; family Soricidae; genus Sorex; species Sorex fumeus. The sequence continues at coordinate 18,805,576 of NW_026606111.1, read as the reverse complement.
TAAATTTAAAAACTTATCTCAAAGCCTAGATATAAAAATCTATAATATATAAAAAAAAAGGATATAAAAAAAGGATATAAAAAAAAGGATTAACAAGCCCATGTCTTTTATGAATGTGCATGCAGAAATTCAATACAAAACATTAGCAATCAAATATCCAGCATTGTATATTGCTGCTTTTTTAATGAATTCAAATAGGATTCATTACTTAAAAATAAATGAGTAGGGTCCAGAGCAATAGTAAGCAGGTAGGTATTTGCCTTGAATGCGACTGACATGGGTTCAATGCCCGGAATTCCATATCATCCCCCAACCACCAGGACTAATTCCTGAGTGCATAACCAGGCGTGATGCCTGGGCATAGCTGGATATGACCCAAAAGATAATACATAATAAATAAATATTATTCACCATATGAGCAGAAAAAAAATTATAATTAGATCATACATGTAAAATTTAAAAAGCATTTGTTGAAATTCTATGCCACATGTACAAAAACTCTTAGCAAAAAAATATAAGCTACTTCCCTTAACCTGACAAAGAGCATCTATAAAAATAATCCTCTTCACACATTATAACTAATGATTGAACACTGAAATTTTTTCCTTTGAAATACAGAATCCTGTAGATACTAGTTTTATCACTTCTAGTGGATATTAAATTACAAACCTACATTACTGTATTAAGGTAAGGAGAAAAAGCAGAGTTTTGAGCAAGGCTGGTGACAAAAAAGCTTAAAAGGAAGGCTTTGGAATACTGCAGTGCTAGATAATGGTGGTACACAGATATCTTCACATTGCAATGAAATATATATGGGTCACACATAATTTTCTTTGTTTCAGTATAAAGTTAATAATTTTGATATTGTACCTTGACGTGATGACCTTGTGGTTTCACCTTCTAAAAGTTACCTTTGCTGTCAGCCTTTGCTTTTAATCTAGAAATTAATATCAAAAATTTATTAATGAAATTTTCCAACTAAGGGTATAAACCATAAAATCTGAGTCTTGACTCTGTGAGATAACATGTTTTAATTTAATGTTTAGTATCTCATATATTCATATATTTCATATGTTTCATTTACTGTATAGCTTGTTAGGCGTGCTTGCTGACCATTTAAATGCAGAAATTGCTGCTGGCACTATAACATCTAAGCAAGATGCTATGGATTATATAACATGGACTTACTTCTTTCGACGTCTGATCATGAACCCCAGGTAAGCACAGAGCAACTACTTATCTTTCAGCTTTGTATACTAAAAGAAAATATGGTCAGAAGTGACACTTTTTAAATGAAGCTATAGAATTAAAGAAATTTAGACATTCTTGATAAATGAATTTTTCCAGAGACTCAGATCATCATCTGATATAGTCAGATATATGTCACTGATATAGTCCAATATACTATGATGTTAGAAATTAATGATTATATACAGTTATTAACCTACAGTATCCTCTGTATATTCTCATCTGCTCTCAAAGTTGCATCTTCTGTTTGCTTTACCTTGTTTCACCTTCTAAAAGTTACCTTTGCTGTCAGCCTTTGTTTTTAATCTAGAAGTTAATATTAAAAATTTATTAATGAAATTTTCCAACTAAGGGTATAAACTATAAAACCTGAGTTTTGACTCTGTGAGATAACATGTTTTTAATTTAATGTTTATTGTCTCATATATTCATATACTCATATATGAATATATATTATTATATATGTATATATATGTATATATATGTATACAGGGCATAAATTATGCCCTGTAGTGAAGGAGACATTGTATCTGACATCATTTAAAAGTGTGCTGCATAACATGGTAGTACTAATATGGCTGAACTAGAATTTAGAAGTAGAGCATTGCTAAGTCTGAAAATTGGAATGATGAAGAATTACAGTTTGTTGGGTTTGGGGGTCACAACCTGTGATGCTGAGGGCTTACTCCTGGATCTGCACTTAGGGGTCACTCTTGGGGGGCTCAGGTGAACCTATGGGATGCGAAGATCACATCCATGTCAGCTACAGGCAAGGCAAGCTCCCTACCTGCTGTGCCCTCTCCAGCCCTACACAGGAGACTAATTAAGAACCCTCCTTGAGGAAATAAAGTTGGAAAGTCTTTACTCCTGAAAGAATAGGTTAGGACTGTACTCAAAACCGAGGCATAAAGGTGAGTGTACATAATCCCAAGGCTGATCTTCTAATGAGGAAAAAAGACATACAAATCTTGACATCAGAAGTCCATAGTGCTCAAATAACATTTGAGCCCTTGAGCATGAAAGCTTTGCAGAAGGTATTTATTATAATATTTTTAACAGATATTGTATGTTAAGGAGTAGTAAAAATAAAAGATGCAAAAATACTATATAAGCAAACACTGGTCAGTATTTGAGTATTTAGATGATGCCAAGAAATATTATATAGTCAGAGCTTAGTAGAAGATTATTTTGACCATAAATCACCAAAGAATAAAAGGGTGTTTTTACTATGCTAAGGAGCTTAGTTAGTTATGGTAAACCATTGGAAGCTTTTAAACATAGTTTAATGCCACCTAATTAGATTTTGTTTTGTTTCAGTAGTTATAACACTATGTTAAAGAATACGTTGAAATGAGGAGACATTTTCATCCAGAAGCTCACTTAGGAAATTGTTTACTAGTGAAAGAAAGACAAATTTAGGTGCTGGAGCTATAGTACAGAAGCTAGGCCATTTGCCTTGCACACTGCCAACGTGGGTTCAATCCCTGGCATCCCATAAGATCCCCCGAGCACCGACAGGAGTGACTGAAACTAGAATCTAATACTAAACCTAATACAAGAATAATTCTTGTATTAGCCCTGCCCCAATAACTGTGAGAGCTTAATTCATCCTTGCCGCTCTCAGCTTCACATCTTCATCTGGAAAATGACCAGTAGCCTGCATTTATCAAAGGTCATGTTGAAAATCAAATATACAAAAAAAAGCCTCTCAAAGTTCTGTATTAATTATGAAGGGACATAATTAACATTAATAAGTAAAGTATTATTTCTGAACTACCTTCCAATTGCTTTACTGACCTAAATAATCTTAAAGAGTCTAGTTCAGAGACTGAAAACCTAATCATTTGTGACAGCTTATCTGATTAGTAAGCAAGGTAATCATTCTCTGAAGCAAACTGAGTTCTCTAGCAAGTTTTACTTTCTTCCTGAATCCACACATACACTGGAATTAGTACCTATAATTCCTATTCTAAATTTTCTATTCCAAATTTTTAACTTTTTATTTATAAAAAGTTTGAGACTTTAAAAACATGGAAAAGCAGAATAAGAAAGTACAGGATACCCCTTAAGTATGTTTTGCAAGTGTTAACATTTCACAACATCAAAATTTAGTCAAAACAGAAAATCAGCACTTATACAATACCATTAACTATGGATAGGTTGTATTCACACTTCCATAAGTTATGTCTCAAATATCCCTTTACAGTCCATTTTAGTACCCAGAATTTTATTTAATTTTTCAATATATATGGTTCACTCTGATCTGTGATAACTTCCATTGTATTTCACTATTATTATTGTTGATAATTTAGTAGAATGGTGCCAGTTTTGCTGAATGTCTACTTGGATTTTACTAAACTTAATTTTTATCATTTTTTATTCAAGAAAATCAGGAAAAAGTGATATTGTGCTCTATTTTATGCAAAATATTTAAAAAGTTTCTTTGTATTGATTTTTCTGTATTTGAAATACCACCTGTTTGTGAAAACCCCTTATGGTGTTACTCCAGTCTGCTATCAAGTTGTAGTTTCCTTTCTCCACCAGCCTCTGAATGTTCCACATGGTTTTCCCATCATTTCAAAATCAGCATATCTGAAATTTAATCATACAGCAATCAAATATTCCTCCAGTCTTTCTTATTTTTATAAATGCTGTTACTCGATATTTTCCTACCTTGACTTTAGATTTCAATTGTATTTTTCTTATCCTTTGCTTCCTTGATTTTTCAACTGTTTGATCAGCATTGTCTATCCTCACTCCTACCTAATTTGCAAACTGTCAAATAGTATTGATCAGACATTTAATGTATTATTTTGAAGGCAGTGACTTAGGTAGGTTTAGTTAATATGTATAGAATGCATTAGATCTTTAAATTCAGGTAATGAATAGAGGAGTGTCCAGTGTTTACATTTTTTCAACCATGGGAGTGAAATGACCAAGAGCACAGCTGGAGATACCAATCAGAATGGGAATGACGCTGAGAGAGAACTGAATAGGCCTTGTCCCCTCTTAATCTGATTAAAAACTGTCTTATATTTAATAATATTATGACCAGAGTATCTACACACAACTATAATAAACACCTAGTTAGGGAGCATAATAAAAATCTTCCTGGGGGAAGATTTGCACAGTTTACAATGGTAAAATCTTGAAGATGTATTGACAATTAAAAAATTATAGCGAACCTCTGAGGTAGGGGATTCTTAGGTATTTAATGACTTAAGATAACTTTGACTTACTTTATAATTCATGTGAATTAGCAAGTATTCCTTGATTCCTGTAAAGATCTCAGTGGAACTGATTAACAATAAGCTCACACATAGATGCCAGTTAATTTATGACAGGGGAATCAAGAATATAGAAATGGAAACTCTCCAGTAAATACTGTTGGAAAATAGTGTTAGACATCTTCATTGAACGAAACCATAACACTATTTAGACCACCATAGCACTGTAGCACTGTCCTCCCATTGTTCATTGATTTGCTTGAGCGGGCACCAGTAACGTCTTCATTGTGAGACTTATTGTTACTGTTTTTGACATATTAAATATGCCACGGGGAGCTTGCCAGGCTCTGCTGTGCTGGCGGGATACTCTCGGTAGCTTGCCAGGCTCTCTGAGAGGGATGGAGGAATCCAATTGGGGTCAGCTGTGTGCAAAACAAACGCCCTGCCCGCTGTGCTATTGCTCCAGTCCATAGACCACCATACTATACAAAAGTAGCTCAAAGTAGATTAAAGAACTGAACATAAGACCTAATACCATAAAACTCCTAGAAGAAAACACATGGAATAAGTTTTGTGGTATGAGTCTTAACAGTCTATTTTTGGATTATGGCATCAAAAGCTAAGACAACAAAACCTAAAATAAATGATGCCATAGCAAACTAAAAAATATTTCTATCTGCAAAGAAAATCAGCAGAATGAAAAGACCAACAGAGGGAACAAAATATTTGCAAACTAGATATCTATTAAGCACTGCACTGCACTGCACTCTCCTCCCATTGTTCATCGATTTGCACGAGTGGGCCCATTGACATCTCCATCGTGAGACTTGTTGTTACTGTGTTTGGCATATTGAATACGTCACAGATAGCTTGCCAGCATTAATATCCAAAATAGATGAAGAACTCATATAAATTAATAAAAAAAAAAATAGATATCTTCTAAAAACAGACATTCAAGGGGCCAGAGAGATAGTACAGAGTGGGTTAGACGTTTGCCTTGCACACAGCCAATTCTGGTTTTATCCCTAGTGACCCATATGGTTCCTTGAGCCCTGACAGGAGTGATCCCTAAGTGCAGAACCAGGCATAAAGTCTGAGCACCACAGGAAGAGGCCTAAAAACAAATAGAAAACAACCAAACATTCAGTTGGCCGTCCTTTTGATGTCAAAGTGCTCTCATCACAAGATTTAAAAAACAAAAAAAGGTTCTAGCTAGGGTCCAGAGCTGATAGGGTACTCACCTTGCAAACAACCTGGATTCAATCCCTGGCACCTCATATGGTTCCTCGTGCCTACCAGGAGTCAGCCCTGAGCAACATCTGGTGTGCCCCCAAAACAAACCAAAAAAATATTACAGCTATGTTTGGTGATGGTTGTTAGCTAAATTTAACGAGCCAGTTCACCACATTGCTCACCTAAAACTAATCTAACGTTGACTTTTTAAAAAGCTATACTTGACAAATATAATAGGTTCTGTGTTCAAAAGTGATAGCAACATAAATAATATCTAGTCTGATATTTATAGAATCTCCTTTAAATGGTAAGTCGTAATCACTTAAATTAAAATATATTTGTAATTCAGCACCAGGCACTACATTAGCCATTATGAAGATGTATTAGTAAACTAAGCACAAAAACTTAGGCTTTCATTGCGCTTTGTCCTTTTTTTTTAAAGGTAATACATTTAAAAAGTATGTTAGAAGGTGGCAAGTGCTTTGGAAGAAAAGACACACACACACACACATACATACATACATACATACATACACACACATGATAAAAGGTACAGGAGACTGAGACAATCAGAGTGCAAAGTAGAATGAATTGCAATTAAGTGAAAAGTTAAAGTATCTCTAATTAAGCTCATTAAAAGGAAAAATGGAGAGATAGTCAAAGGTTAAAAAATTATTTTCAATTATATGATGAAAATTCTGGGTATCTAGTATACAGCTTGTTGACTAGTTAATGACAGTTTTTAAAAAGAAGTTAAAACTTGAACTAAGCCTTGAAAAGCAGTGAGGGTGATATCAGAAGTAGCGTTTCAGAAGGAAATGGAGGTCCTGAGCAGGTATGTCTAGCATTTTTAAGGTGCAATAAGAAGATGTGGTTGACGTGGAGTGAGAGATAGAGAGGAACAGGAGATGAGTGAGTAAGGATATTGGAGAAGCAAGCCAGTGGACAAGTTCTCTTTTTGGCCACACCAGCAATGCTCAGGGCATTACTCTTGTCTCTGTGCTCAGGGATCACTCCTGCTCAGGCTCAGGGGACCATATGTGGTGCCAGGGATCAAACCAGGATTGGCCATGTGAAGGCAAATACCCTTTGTAACTATTGCTCCAGCCCCACCAGGCCAGCCATAAGAGAACTTCAAGATGATGGTAAAGACTGACTTCTTTGTAGGATAAATTTGGGGAGCTATTGTGGGATTTTTAGCAGAGGATTATCATTGGATATGTGTATATATGGGTATATATGGTAGATCAGTTATGGTCATTACAAATTATTTAAGCCTCCCTGTTCAAAGACAGAAGTTGTCAGATTCACTTTTTTAATTCAGTTAAACATGTTTTATAAGCAACCTGTTAAATCAAAATAATACAGAAAAATTGAAATTGACAATTGAAAATAGATTGAAAGACTAATGAAGAAAAAGCCACCATTTTTTCTTAGCAGTTAAAATCAGAAAATGAAACTCAGGCAAAAAGAATCATCAAGCCTGGGAATGTGGCTTAGTGGCAGAGTGAAGGTGTCACAAGTCTGAGGTCCTCCATGCAATCCCCACCACACACAGAGAAACATTTAAAAGGCAAAGAAGAGTGATACATTCTTATAATGCAATTACAGAAAAGTTAAAGTAGAATTTTAGGTAGCTTGAAGCTAGCATCATGCATAACAGTATCCAATAGAAATCTAAGACATTAAGTAAAATTTAGTCATATTGAGAGACAAACACATTCTCTCAAAAATCAGCATGCTTATGAGAAAAAGTATTTCTTAAGTAGAAAAATAAGGGCTGGAGGGATAGTATACTGGGATAGTACTTGCCTTGCATGAGGTTGACCAAGGTTCAATCCCCAGCATCCCAGATGTTCCTCTGAATGATTCCTGAGCACGGAGCCAGAAGTAATCTCTGAGCATTGCCAGGTGCAGCACCTCCCCCCAAAAATAGATAAAGTAGAATAGAAGAATATTCTTGAACCTGTGATGCATCCTTGCACAGAACATTATAAACATATATGAGCCACTGAGACACAGAGAATGGCCCAATGTATTTCAAAGTGTAAATGTCATGAGGCTACTTTCTTAGTGTGCCATACTGTAAAACAAAAATAAGCAAAGAGCTGGCAAAGAAATATGACAGAGATTAAATACTTTCATTCTCATGACAGGTAAAAATCATTTATACTGTAGACCTGAGTATTACCAACGTTAAAGTGGTTGTATCACAAAAGCTACAAATTCTAAGCCAAGGCCAGTTCCAAGGAATATTCACATCCTTAGATAAGATTCATGCATTTGTTTTTAATTGAATCACCATGAGATACAAACTTTCATGATTAAGTTTCCGTCATACAATGGATTGAGCACCCATCCCTCCAGAAGTGCAGGATCCGCATATCTTAGCCACTTCACTTCTTACTGCTGTTCTAGGAAGTGTTTTCTATATGGAAATCATATGATACTAAATCTTAATTTATAACAGTCTTGTTCAATTGATTAAAGAATTATCAGTTTTAATATTGAAACCTTTTCATCTTCATAACACTAAAGAAAATTCCTAAAGTTGTTTTTCTCCCCACTTTTGGAGTTGAGGAGGGAGGATCACAGATGGAGAAAAGGTTCTTGGGCTACATCTAGCTGTGCTCCGAGATCGCTCCTGGGGATGCTCAAGGGACAGTATATGGTACCAGGGACCAACCAAACTCCTTACATGGCAAATGTCTTGCCCCTGAGAAGTTCTGCAATTTTCTTTCTGATTGACTCAGTTATTTTTAATATTATCTGTGTAAATATCACTCTTTCTCAATGCTGGGATCAAAGAAAACCATAGGATTCCTGCGTATTGATAAATATTTTCTATGTATTTTTAGATTAGGTAAGTTTTAAGATGGCTAAAATCACTCTATCAGATAAATAGCTTGTACTATATTTAGTTTGAATTTGTCTTTAATATGTTGCTCACTACCGTCAGTTGAGATTTGACTTCTGGTTGGGTGACAGGTATAGTGTGTATATAACTAGCAAGGAAAAACTTTTGTTTAAGGTAGAAAAGACAAAGACCATTTTCAAATTAAAATAACCTGCTTCTCCAACCTCCTTTATTTAATTATACTACTATAATATACCTTCACTAAACTAACACCAAAAATAAAATTCATATTGACAGTTAATCCAGCCACTATTCTAAGATGATTGTGTTTATAAGCTGCTTGTATGCTGGGGTAGAAGGGGAGGGAGTGAGGAAGAATGAGAGATATGTGTATGCTTATTTGTATATGTACATATATATGCAAATATGTTTTATATGTATAACATATGGAGATACATTAGTTTTCTCACATCTATATACATATGTCATGGTGTATTGTGAAATATAATACATTACAAATTGAGTTCTGGTTTCAATTTATATATTTCAGTTTCACTCTCTCTTTTCAAACCCTGAGAACATGTTTAAATATTTCTGGGGCCAAAAAAAAAATGTTGTGGTAGTTTCATCTGTCCCTGCAACTACTTTCATTATTTGTGTCATTATTACTGCTGCATAATCTGAACATAAAAAAACATGGTGCTGTAACAAATGACTTCCCTGTACTGACAGTTTTAGCAGCAGCATTTCAATACCGATGAAAAATTTCCCAGTGAGATCTGTGGCCAGGTTTACATAAACCAAACAGGAAATGGCTGCCACTATGCACATTAAATCCAGACTATTTGATGGGACTTTATCTGTGTTTTCACGTCACAATAAAATCTTTTATTCAAGGCTAGTGAGAGTTCACCGTGGTTAAGGTCAAAAAAAAAAAAACAGATATCTTGACATTTCATGTGTCGTTTTCTTGTTTGTCATTTAATAACATCTTTTGAAGATAATTTTTAAGTTGTTCTACTTTTAGATTGTTTAAATGTAATGACTTTGTAAATTTTTATGATAGGGAGAGGTCTGTTCTGACTTTTTCCCCCTGGATTGTTAATAGGAGTTAGCTTGTCTCGCCCATGTGCTAGATGCTGTCAGTATCAAACTGCCTTTGACTTTCACACCTCCCAGGGGACTAGTAATTGTTGTGTTCAAACAGCCTGTAATTGTGATCCCGCTGGCTTTCTCAGTACGCTTCTGGCTATTAGAATCATTAAACAACTCAGCACCTGTTAACAGCATTGTAAATATTCAACCCTGCTTGTGTGCAGGTTGAGTCCAATATAGAGAAATCTTACAGAGCTCAGCCTCATAAATTAGAGCTTCTGACAAGTCAATTATTGTGAAACTGGGTTTCTCTGTGAAATAAATGAAATAGCATGCTGACAAAAAGGTAGGCTGTCTGTTTATAGCAGAGAGAAGATAATGACTTGGTGATTCAATGCACTGAGCTCGAAACTACATTGTATCCTTTATCTGTAATTAAACTGTTGGGTAATATTTCTATTTAAATAATGAGCAAATTATATATTTTGCACTGTGGAGAGCACAAGTCAAAACAGACCTTTTTTTACCTAACTATTGACTGCTTTTTCAAGTTAGTAAATGATAGTTGAAATTAATGTTATGTAATCTTTTTACTAAGTGTTTATAATTATTTAGACTACAAATTTCATGGTTACTGAAAGGTTAGAGCTGGAGAAATAAAAGTCGTATAATGCTACTAATAATGTATAAATAAAAATCCGTCTTCACAAAAATATCAGAATCTATTATCTCAAATTATATTTTGCCTGAAAATAATTCTATTTATGTTTAGTTTTATCTTACAGTGCTTTGCAAGTTATGTATAGTATGTAGCATTAGTTTTTATTAATATTTAAAATTGTTTTAAGAAAACTTAGACTTTCAGATCAAATATTAGAAAATAGTACTGGTTCTAAATCAGTGAAATTATGCCACTAATAAAAATAGACACATTTTAGTGTTTACTGACTTCAGAGGATATGTTTTTTCATGATTAGTATTTTACTGTTGTATTCTTGAAAATAATATTTTAACTAACTTATAAAAGCTTTCACTTTAGTTGATTATCACTTGAGTATTCTGAAATAGTTGGAGAAAAACATTTTAGGAATTTTTAAGATTCCTGGTTATCTTCGTTTTAAAAAGTACTGATATTTGATCAATTGATTATTAAGTTATTTGACTTTTGTGGTTTTTCTGTTATGCAAATCAGTAAAATTATTGGTGAGCACATTAAATAAACTCAACTATATTAAAGATTTTTACTCAGAAATATACTGATTTTTATTAAGTTAAATTTGAATAATATTTTAGTGTAATCATTATACAATTTGTTGGGGTTGTTTTTGTTATAGAGATATTTTAGGGTTTTTAATTTCTTTTTATAGATTATTTTAAATGTTACATTTTTATCCTGATGTAAATTAGACAAAAGTCACAGATTTAAAATGTCTCAGTAGACTTTAATGAGCTTTAAAAGAGATAATGTCATAGTCCATCGAAATACATCTTGTCAGCATGTAAAGCAGCAAGTAAAATCAATATCTAAAGACCTATAATTAAAAATAATTATCATTTGTTTTAGTTTATGTTAGCTATGCTAGATTATTTTTATTAAGGCAACAGTGGTGAAGTTGGAACTCTAGGTATATTTGTTGGAGTAAGTCATATGATTAATCACTAACAGCATTCTTGAGGTTTTTTTAATAACCTAATACATTTATAGCTAGAAATGAAATTTCAACATTTGTTTTTTATGGTAATATTATTTTTATAATATCTTCCTTCTGTAATTTCAATTGCATAATAGTTTTTTTTTACTTCTTCTAAAATAGTACTACTTATTCAGAGTCCTGGGAACATTTTCACTGGTGTTTTTAATTTAGGAATAATTTTCTTGATTATATATTAGCCTAGACAGCAGAAAATAGTATTGGAAAATTTATGGGCTTTACTAAGCCAAAAGAATGTGAAAAGGAGGTAACTACACATACTGCAGTTTGGCTGATAAATGTCATTTGTTGGGGAAGAAATAAAATGCAGAAAATATTGTTAATAATCTGGAATGATTTTGAGGAACTTTTGTAGGACACTGTCCAAAATTTTCATCATCCCTTCTAAAGCAAATTAAATTGTTCTAACTAAAGACATCTTCTTAGTCATTTTTTAGGAAGAGACAAAAAATATTTTCTAATGGCTTCTAATTCTAATTTTGTTACTTTCAGAATGTCTATTTGGATATGTTTAGATATTTTTGTTAAATTGGCAATAGCATTATTTCAACACAAATACATTCATTGATAAATTTTTCAGTGCTTTTGGTCTCTGTGTGACTGAGCATTTCAAGCGAAGAGTTTCTCTACAGACTAAAATTAGAAGCAACTTTCTCTCTCCCTCTCTCTGTATATCTATCATCTGTATATCTGTGTCTATCATCCCCCTGCCCACTTCCCCCCCCACCCTTTCTGTTTTTGGGACACATCTAGCTGTGCTCAGGCCTTGCTAACTTGGCTGTGTGCTCTGGGATCAGTCTTGGCAGTATTCAGGGAACCAAGTGTGGTGTCAGAGATCAAACCCTGCATATAAAGCAAGCACCTACCTACTGTACTATCTCTCTGAGCCCACTACCTTTCTCTTCTATGAAGATTCAAACCCATGGCATATATTTACAATTATACGTATAATTATTATATTTATAATAATTTATATGTTTATATAAATTATATAAATATATTTACTATTTATAATTTCCCTCACGGAGAGCCCGGCAAACTACCAAGAGTACGGCAAAGCCTGGCAAGCTACCCATGGCGTATTCAATATGCCAAAAACAGTAACAATAAGTCTCACAATGAAGACATTACTAATATCCGCGCAAGCAAATCGATGAACAACGGGAGGACGGTGCTACAGTGCTACATTTATAATTAATATTTATTTTTCAAAATAACTAACCTGCTGTTAATCCTTACTCAGGAGAAACATATTTCAGTATGTCCTAGCATTTTATGGTAACCTCTTTCTAATGAAAGTATGAGCTGCCGTGATCTAAGTTCTGCTTTTTGTATTTTGGAATATGTTTAATAATATACTGACCCAAAATTGTTCTCCTTAAGCAAAGGAAAAAATTCACTGTAATTGACATACTTGGGCTTTCCCTCTCCCATTTGAAATTGTTAACACGTGTTTTCCCAGACTTTGAATAGTAGTAACCTCCTCTTACTAAGATTTAAGTAATGAGAGTCTGCTCTGTGACCATTCTTTGCTCCTGTTCCCTACATATGATGGAGGAAGAAGTTGTTGAACATATCACTTCTCCCTGCTGAGCATAGGCTCACAATCAATCACAACCATCCTGTTATTCGTCGATTGCCTCGAGCAGGCCCCAGTAACGTCTCTTCATCCTAGCCCTGAGATTTTTTTTTAAAAAGTGCCATATTCAAGGCTCTTTCAGAGTTAGGAGAGTCTCCTGCCCCCACACCTGGCTGTCCTCACCGGAGCTCTTGGAGGGGAGCAGGTTGAGTTTTCCTCCCTGCCCTGACCAGGGCTCCGGCAGCATAGGCTCACCTAGCAGAAATTCAAGACTGCCATGAATAGGGCATCCCTCCACTTCTTGTATTTATTTCCTGACAGATTATTAGTGATCTTAGGAATTTTCTAGTAATCCTTTGGATATAAAGGGAGGAGGAGCACTGTAGCACTGTCCTCCCGTTGTTCATCGATTTGCTTGGGCAGGCCCAGTAAGATCTCCATTGTGAAACTTGTTGTTACTGTGTTTGGCATATCGAATACGTCATGGGTAGCTTGCCAGGCTTTGCCGCGAGGGCAAGATACTCTCGGTAACTTGCCCGGCTCTCCGAGAGGGGTGGAATATTCAGGTGAAATACATGGCTTTGGACTTTTTGTTTTTGTTTTTTGTTTGTTTGTTTTTATTTTATTGAATCACCAGGAGATACACCATTACCAAGCTGTTTATGATTGGGTTTCAGTCATAGACTGTTCAAAAACCATCCCTCCACCAGTGTACATTTCCCACCACCAATGTCCCCACGTTCCCTCCACCAGCATGACCACCACCTCTATGACAGACACTTTTCTTCTTCCTCTCTCCTTTTGAGTATTGTGGTTTGCAATACAGGTACTTAGAAGTCATTGTGTTTGTCCCTTCACCTACTTTCAGTACACAGATCTTATCCAGAGTAATCATTTCTACCTATCATTTTCCTAGTGGCCCCTTCTCTATCCCAGCAACCTTCTCCCCCAACACTTGAGGCAGGCTTCCAACCACGGACCAATAAATTGTTCTGTCTTATCATGGAGACGTTAGGTCCTTGTATGAGAGATTACTAAGATGTTGTTTCAGGTTTAAGCCTGTAACAACAAAGTGTTTATGTTTTGTTAATTGAGATTGGTTGCCTTCTCCCATTTGGCATGCTACTGCTGGTTTATTAGTGTTAAGCATTTAAATTGTCAGGAGGTTCAGTATTTTTATCAGTAAAGTATAGCTGTAGTAGATTTTTAACTAGGTGGCAGATTTGAGTTGTGGACATGACTGCCAGGGCTCTGGGATGTATAGGAAAGTGGGGCAGAGGTAGCCCATCCCAACTCCAAGAAAACCTGGAAACTTCAGTCACAAACCCCAAATACCTGAATTTTGAGCAGGTTAACTTCTTGGTGAGGTTCGTACTGAGATGGTGGAGTCCAGCTAGGGACATGGCAGTAAATTTTGAATTGTGGGAGCAAGTGGCTGCCAGGGGACCGGTTTGGGTGGGCAGTGGGCTAAACCTTCCCCCTCCAATGTGAACCAGATGATTCAGTCATGTGCAGTTCTGAAAAGATTTTCAGCAGCTTTTGATCTTCCAAGATTTATTTATGAGTCTCTGGAGCAAGGCCAGTAGAAGAGCTTACATGGTGGCACTGGAGGTAGTTCGTGACATTGACTGCTTCTTAAAGGCCTTGCATTTTGTAGCTGGAAAATACTCAGAGACAGACCTATGAATATTACTGCTTATATAAAATACTTGTTTAGACTGGTAAATCCCTTCCAGTATTCCCAGAACACTACTTATTGACTAAATTTCCTGAAAGAAATCTCCTGCCATTCAAACTTACAGTTCTATGAGGTTTTTTTAAGTTACTGATGGATTTTTTTGTATAGCAAAGATAATTATATTCCTTTATTTTAGATTAGCATCTTTTCAAAACTACATAGTCCTTTCTGAATCTAGCACTTAATTTTAATTTACTGGGTAATTTTGAAATAATGTCATTTTTTATTCTATTAAGTCACTCTTTTTAACATGATGCTGAATTTTATCTGTTTATATTACATATTTCTGATATGCTATCACTGTTCATTAAGATTATCAAACCTTAGTATGAGGGTTTTGAACTTTTTAAAAGGAATGGTACCCTGGGTCAGAAAGGTAATATGGGAGGTAAGACACCACATATCGTCCCTCAAGCCCCTTCAGGAGTGATCCCTCAGCATAGAGCCAAGAGTAAGCACCTCCAGGTGTGACCCAGAAACAAACAAAAGACCTGGTAGTTTAAATTGTTTTAGTTTCGCTGGAGCGATAGCACAGCGGGTAGGGCGTTCGCCTTACAAGCGGCCAACATGGCCGACCCGAGTTCGATTCCTCCGCCCCTCTCGGAGAGCCCGGCAAGCTACCGAGAGTATTCGATATGCCAGACACAGTAACAACAAAGTCTCCAATGGAGACGTTACTGGGCCCGCTCGAGCAAATCGACGATCAACGGGAGGGCCTTTACCTTTACCTTTCCAATTCATCATAAGTATAGTTGGGATTTAATTGTTTTGATTGGTGGAGTTTTGGAGTTTGTTTTGTTCTGTTTTGGAAATCGTGAAAGAACAGTGTAAAGATGAAGTGACAATTTTCATTTAAAATATCATGAAGCATATAATGGTTTGCTTATTTCCTAGCTACTATAATTTGAGTGATGTGAGCCATGATTCTGTGAACAAGTTTCTATCCAATCTGGTTGAGAAATCCCTGATTGAATTGGAGCATTCCTATTGTCTTGAAATTGGAGAGGTAAGATGCAATCATATATTTTTCAACTTAAAAGATTACCTGACTTTTTAACAATAGGACCTTACATCTAGTGATAAAACTTATAACAAAACTATTAAATAGCTATTGGTAGTATGAATTAGTTTTATTCATGGATGTACTTCTGTTGTAATTTTCACTTATGTCATTTCATCTTTCTTTTGAAATAAGGATAATCGGAGCATTGAACCTCTGACATATGGTCGAATTGCCTCTTACTATTATCTGAAGCATCAAACTGTTAAAATGTTCAAGGAGCGTTTGAAACCTGAGTGTGGTGTTGAAGAATTGCTCTCAATTCTAAGTGTAAGTCTCGCAATATTATTGCATTTTTAAATTATGAAAAGATTGGCAATTAATCATTTTTTAATTAAAAAAGATCAGTTGGGGTCTTAAATTGCTTCCTTTCTGATCCTCTTGAAATTTCAGAGAAATTATTGCTGTTGTCCTTCCCTCTGTCAAAAAAAAAAAAACACTACAACCAACATAACTGACAAGTTCCCCATACAGAGGTGTCTATATAATTTATTCCCAAACTCAGATCTTTCTTTATGTAAATAGGGACACTGAAAATATTTAAATCAGGATAATACATATAAACTGAGCTTTCTTGGACAATCCGGTGATCGCCCTTTCTTTCAGTATAATAGTTTTTCTAAATTACAATTTAAAACGTTTCATAATGCTTTATTTGGGTAATTCTTGTTGAATCCAAATGTTACTGAAATTTCTTTCTTAAGGATTTTCATGATTTAGTCTCAGAATTAATACCAGAAAAGATAATGCTTCCTATCCTAAAAAAAAAAAAAACACAGATTTATCAGTTGTTTAATAAAACTATAGTAGAAGATGGCTTTTTCTGTAGAAGCCCTGACTGTGATCTCCCAGCAACTCAGAAAACTGCCCCCAATGCCCTGCACAAAAGCAGGAATAGCCCCAAGCACCACTCACTGGCTGTAACCCCAAAACTGAAACAAATGAAATCTTGTTCGTTTTTTGATCTGTTGGAAAGAAACAAAAAACTAAATTTAGTATTGAAATTTAAATTACTATTAGTGATATCATCTGCATATTATACTTAAATTATTTGTCTCTGAACATTTTTATTTCAATGAATGTAAATATAATTTATCACAAAACTTCACTGGCACATTAGTTGGAATATAGATACAGGTAAACGTTGTATGTTATCTTACCCCTGGCTTCGTTTGTGGTACCTTTTAACAAGGTTAAAAGTGATTGACTATAATTTCTCAATATTGTCTTTTTTTTTCTTTTTTTTTGGCTTTGGGCTTCCCACCATAACAGTGCTCAGTAATTACTCCTGACCAGCTCTCAGGAATCACTCCTGTTGGGCTCAGGGGACCATATAGAATACCAGGGATCAAACCCCAGTCAGCTGCATGCATTGATTCTGAGGTAGTTTATTCACTAACTTTTTCCTACCTTTTCTATTGCTTTATCATTCTCAGTAAGCTGTCATATCCTACTCATAATTTTTCGGTTTTTCTACTTCTTTCTTTTTGAGAAACTAATGTGTAGATTTTGTGTGCAGCATATGGTCATGAACACAGTCGTATTAGAAAACATTTGCAATAGCCAATCAATGAATGAATAGATAAATTTATGGATCCTATTTTTTGTTTGCTATGTAGTTTATGAATCGGCTGTCAAAGTTATTTTCATATAAAATTAAAAGTTGACTTTGAAAAGTATTGAAATATGAAAAATTGTTGAGATCCTTAAGAATGGGAGTTTGCAAAGATTTTTTTTTTTTACTGTACTGGAGCACATGCTTTGTGTGGAAGAACCCTGAGTTCAGACCCTGGCAATGAGAATTCCTGAGAGTATTGCCAAGAGTGACCCCTGAGCACAGATCCAGGAATAACCCTTAAGCACTCCTAGGTATGGTCCAATCCCTACCCACCTCCACCCCCAAAAAAGCAATAAGAGCGATAGCACAGCGGGTAGGGCGTTTGCCTTGCATGCGATCAACACGGCCAACCCAAGTTCGATTCCTCTGCCCCTCTTCGAGAGCCCGGCAAGCTACTGATAATATCTTGCCCGCACGGCAAAGCCTGGCAAGCTACCCGTGATCTATTCAATATGCCAAATACAGTAACAAGTTTCACAATGTTACTGGGCCCGCTGGAGCAAATCGATGAACAACGGGAGGACAGTGACAGTGACAGAATTTTCAAGTCACAGATTTATAGAAACGAGATTTTTTTCCTAAGGGAAGGACATAGAATAACCATTAATTAATTTGGACAGGTATATTAAGGATCTTAAATCTGTTCAACTTAAGAATATGACTTCTTTCATATTTATCAACCTTTATATATTTACCTAATCTGATACTTAAAGCACTTGTCTACCTTGCAAATACATGTAATTACAGGACCTTTGAGCGTTATCTTGTATTCAGCACTATTCTGGAACATTACATTGATATTCTTATTTAATCATAATAACAACATGTATTTGATATTGACAGTATCCCTTTATTATTCCCATTTTACAGATTAACAGTCTTGTCCAGGGTTGCATAGCAAGTAAATAGTCTGCAATGTGGCACTGAGTATATATTCTTAAGCACTGTGCCACCCTGCCTCGCCTGTCACACACACACACATGCTACTGAGCACATTCTATATACATTTTGTATGTGTATAAGATATAGATATAGATATATACAGTATCAAGAAAGTTCAGTAATTGCCCTCAGTGCCATGAAAAGGCATTGATCTGGATAACAGATCTGTCCACATACTTTCAGTGGCCTTTTTTATTTCTAGCATTACATTCCTAAAAACAATCACACTAATCTTATGGTATATTTTTATTTATTGTTCAATGTATCACCTTAATAATTTGCACAGCAGCAGTGATGTTATCCCCTTGTTCTGTAATATTTAACCAAAGTCTTAGATTCTAGTGTCTAAATGTATGTCTCATTAAGACTTTTTAAATCGCACTGCTGGGAAATAACAATAACTGTAGGACTCATTGACAAGGAGAAACACAGGTACCACTGTTTCGTTTCTTATCTGGGAATTATTATCTATTCATATGTATAACTACCAGGAAAATGCTAAATAGAATTAATGAAAAGTAGAAATTATGTTCGTTAAGATTGTTGTTTATTTGGGTATGTGGTGGAGAAGGGTGGAGAGATAGCTCAAAGAACTGTAGCAGACAGCACACAGCTGCAAAGAAAACTGGCTGCTGGGCTCCACAACTCCCGGAGAATTCTCCGGGCCCCATACTAAGCCGATATCACCCGGAGGTCCCAGATGGGGTAGGTGCTCTCTCCCCGCCTTCTCCAGATGGAATCCCGGCGACCATGTGCTTCTACAAGCATGGCTCTGGTATGCGAGTACCAGGACTATTCTTCCGAACTGCGCAGCTGCTTACATTTCCTAATATGCAAAGTGATCAATGAAAAGTAGATGATCTAGCGTTTGTCCCTAAAAGACAAGCTTGAATGGTGGTGGGAAAATCTGAGCAAAATATAATGCCCATCCAAAATGCATCTGGACTGTGCATTTAACTACGTTACTATGCTGCCCTGGGAGGGGAAGGGTGTCTGTCCCTCTGACTGTCCCCCCTTGCGGTGACATGGTGGCCTCCATCTTTTAGAGCCTAATGAACAGCCAGGTATGAGACTGCATTGACGAGGCATGTGGGACCTCATGGGATCAGGGGTGGAATCAGCCCTGCTCCCCACCGTGACAGTGCCCCGGGTTGCCACCCACAAACGCCTCCTCTGGCTCCTGAATGACCATGATCCCAGAGGCACAAAACCAATCTCAGAACCCAGGGGCTTTTGGCCGTAATCCCTCTAGGTTTATTACTAAAATATCAGAAATCCAAATTTGCGTGGCCACTATTTCGGCCACACAACATCATATGCTCTTCATAATCAGCAATAGAAAACAGATTATCTAATGATGTCTTTTTGGCAGGTCTGAATGTTGGGGAAAATTCCAAATAATAATGTTGGGTCTTTTGTCATAATGTTGAATATGATCAACATAGAGAGAGAGAGTAAAGTGGAAACCTGCCGCACAGGCGGGGGGTGGGTGGAGGGGGCGTATACTGGGGTCTTGGTGGTGGAAAATGTGCACTGGTGAAGAGACAGGTGTTTGCTCATTGTATAACTGACGGAGAGTTAAACTGAAAGGCTTTGTGAAAGTTTTGTTAAACTGAAAGGCACTGTGTTCTCACAGTGATTCAATAAAGAAAAAGAAAAAAATTGTAGCATACGCTTTGCATGTGGGAAAGCCAGGTTTCATCACTGGTTCCACATAAGATCCCCCAAATACTTCCAGGAGTGACTCCTCAGAACCAAGAGTAGCTTCTAGGTACTACTATGTACCCTGAATGCTGCTATCAAACAAAAGCAATATTTTTTTGTTCTATTTTATGACCCCTGAATTTATTGCAACATAATATGTTGAGGCAGAGAAAACAAAACTAGAAGGTAACTGTAGGGTAAGAAAAAATATTCAAATATTAATTTTTACGAGATATTTAAAAATATAAAAGCCTACTATTTCTCTTTAATTTGCACCAAGATAAACTCTTGATTTTATATATTTATGTCTACTACGTATTTCTATATATTGATGCCTAATACATATATATATAGAGAGAGAGAGAGGGGGAGAGAGAGAGAGAGAGACAGAGACAGAGAGAGAGAAAAAATGAGAGCCTACATTCAACTGTTAGTTGTTTTTCCATTATTTGAATGAATTGGGATTTTACTTATTATCTAGTCATTTTATGTATTACTGTCAACTTTTTTTAAGAGCTAAAATTTTCTTTTAAGCCGGAATACAGTGTTGCCTTTTTAATGTTTACCAAAAATAGCATTTTCTTTCAGAAACAAGAAAGCTATTTAATTAGACTATTTCATCATATGTGGTCTTGTTTCTGCTACTGCAGTATTCCTTAGTTCAAGATTATCAGATTTGATTAAAAACAATAGAAACAACAATCCTTACATCCATTATTCCTTTGCATCCTGTCTTCTGAACTCTAGTTCCATGTTCTTTCCTCACTAAGATTTGTGGGAACAGTTGGTATTTTGCAGAACATTTGTTAAGCAATGGTATCCTCCCTCACAAGTCTTTTGACCAAAGGATGGAAGCAATAAGAAGCTTCTGAATTTAGCTCAGAGGGTCAGTGAGATAGTACATAGATCCCCAGAGTATCACCAGGAGTGATTCCTGAGAACAGAACCAGGAGTAAACTCTGAGCATGTTGGGCTCCCCCACCTCTTCTTCCCCTCTCCCCCCAAAAAAGAAACTAAGCTCTTTCCACTAGTAATGGACTAATATAAATGGTCTTATAAAATGTCTTAAGCATATTATGAGTATAATGAAACATTCATAGCTTAGGTGTTTTATCCATAGTATATTACTATACATTTGTTCATATTGAAATCTGTTGTTTGCATACTTACTCGTAGTCCATATATCACTTCATCTGAAAAGTATTTATTATGTGTCCACAGTGTGTCAGGCTTTCTCTAGAAGCAAGAAATAAAACAGTGAACATTATATGTGTTGGTGGGGGCGGGTAGTAATACATAGATAAACAATGGGGCCTGATAATAAATTATAAAAGTCTCTTGGTGTTTGTACTGGCTGGGGTCAGCAGCTCAATGTGATGCTCTAAGAATGCCACTGAAATGACATTCATTATCAAAAAGAATGTCTAAAATCAGCACAGGGAATATAGGATTCTCTCCTGCGTTGATCCTTCCTATGCAGATTTGCTGCATGGGTTTCTGCTTACCCACATCAAAGACATGTCTGAATGAGCTCAGAGTGAACTGTTCACATTATGTAGAAGATAGGTGAAGTCTTGTATCAGTGTAACTAAAATTAAAATCATGTACTGTATAAATGGTCTCTGGGTCTTGGCCGTTGATGGGATTACCTGGCACTGGGGGCAGTTGGTGGGTGTGACGCCTACATACTGAAAGATGGGGGGTCAGGGTGGAGGAGGCCCAGTCCCGGTCCGAGCAGGCTTGGAGATCTCAGCCCCAGGACCCGTATGCCTGTATTCCTCTGCCAGTTCCTTCATGCATGTGGAGAGTGGGCTCAGCATGACTGTGGCTGGTTTTGGAGGTCTTTGGCTACCCGGGCTCTGCTCGGGCTAAGGAGGAAAACTCAATTAGTCCCTCTCCAAGGGGCCCCAGCTCCCGGAAGAGAACAACACAGTCTCCTGCCCCCACACCTGGCAGTTCTCACCGGGGCCCCTTGGAGGCTATAAAACCCAGAGACTATAGAATCCAGCTCTCGGATGCGACATCTTATTATCTAGTTCTTACTCTGAAGAACCCTTCAGGCTACAAAAGCATCCTACCCACACAGCAGAGTCTGGCAAACTCCCCGTGGCATACTCAATATGCCAAAAACCAGTAACAATGATGGGTCTCATTCTCCTGACCCTGAAAGAGCCTTGAATATGGCACTTTCTAAAATCTGAAGGGCTAGGATGAAGGAGACGTGACTGGTGCCTGCTCGAGGAAATTGATGAACAACAGGATGATCGTGATCATGACTGTATAAGTGGAAGTTTGCATCTTGAATACCTTTTTAAAAAAATTTTTATTGAATCACTGTGTTTTTTTATTGAACACCTTACAAAGCTGTTCATGATTAGATTTCAGTCACATGCATCTTGAATACTTTTTCAGTTAGTGAGAAGTTTTGTGTGAAACTGCAAATAATAAACTCAGAGTTCACTACTTTAATTAATGGATTATAATATAGAACAAAATGTATAATTCAAAAATCAATTCACTGATTATTGATAAAGCTACTAAAGAACCAACAAAAAATGAAATTATTATTGTAACTTTCATCTTTGGTATCATAGTAGACATTCCTTGTAAACTAGTGAAAGCTAGGAGTAACCCCTAACATCGCCAGGTGTGACCCAAACCCTCCACCCCCCACCTTAAAAAAAAATCACTATTTTAAATATAAAAAATGTCAAAGATTGTATTTGGGACTATTTATCTTCTCTATTCTGGTTGTATAAGAGTAGCCCATTTAGGTAAATCTTGTCTTTCCCATACCTGAATGAAAAATGACCACGTTTTATTGAAACTTATTACCGTAATGATCAGGTGACTCTTCATGGTAAGTGTTAATATATAAAAAATTATATTAGAGCTTGAGTTAGCTCATGGGCTGAATACACTTTCTGCATGCAGGAGGTCCCCAGGTTCTATACCCAGCACCCACACAGTCCACAGTCCCCTGAGCACCACACAGTGTGACCTCCCAAGCACAGAGTCAGTAATAGCCACTGAACAGTACCAGGTGTGGCCTAAAAACTAAATAATAAATTTTTAATAAAATTGAAATTTATTAAGTAAGGTCAAGTTTGATAAGATTCGATAATAGTAACTCTTTAGAATACTTCTTTCTATACCTTATGTTCTTCTATAAATATTTTATCCTTTGATTTACATCCAGGCTGGAGCAATAGCACAGCGGGTAGGGCATTTGCCTTGCACGCGTCCGACCCGGTTTTGATTCCTCCGTCCCTCTCCGTCCCAGGAGAGCCTGGCAAGCTACCGAGAGTATCCCGCCCGCACAGTAGAGCCTGGCAAGCTCCCTGTGGCATATTCGATATGCCAAAAACAGTAACAACAAGTCTCACAATGGAGACGTTACTGGTGCCCGCTCGAGCAAATCAGTAAACAATGGGAGGACAGTGCTATAGTGCTACAGTGCTAGATTTGCATCCAGATGTAGGAAAATTTTTTAAGCATTGAAACTTAAGGAAAAATATGTTTCCTGAAAGGCAATTAAGATGCAGTTACTTTTTAAGTGTTTGGCTTGATAACTCAAATTTATAAGTATTAAATGCAGATGTTAATTACTGGAAAAATAATTATTTCAACATTCTTTATTAAAAGTACATATGTTTAACTTTTAAATAATATGATGCTATTTGCAAAGGTTAGATGTTTTATAAGAATTCTTGCCAAGTTTTTTCTAGCACCATGAATTAATAAGCCTCATAATTAAGGCAGCTGCTTCACACTTCCATTGTTAACCAGTGACTTTACATCTGTCTTGCTCCATTGATGCCCTCTTTCTACTTATTGAAGCATTTAGCAGTTTTGGCAATAGGGATTACATGGCATGGAGTAAGTAGCCTAATTAGATATAAGTGAAAATCCTAAGGGAAAAAGACATTTAAAAAGTAATTTGAAGAATCTCTTAATGATGTTGGCACTGAAAGCCCAAGTCTAGAGTAGAAAATGCTTGTCATTGTGGCAAACAAGGATAGTGATTTGATATGTTGGTATACTTCTAGAAAACAGCCTGTTTTAGAATAGTAATAGAAGTGAAAAGATTACAAATTTAGGGAAAAATTTTTGAGCAGAATTTTCAAAATATGCTTATTATAGTATTAATAGTTTTTAAAGAAAGCAAAACATGTTCCAAATATATTCTGTTTAAAGTTTTTAATATTTTAAACAAGATCCTCAACTGTTACAGTTCTCATGACTATACAGAAACATGTCATTATACTTCTGTGTAAGGTATCCATTTTGAGAAGTTGTAAGGTTCTTTATTTTCCATGAAAACACTGATTGAAAGTATGGATTTCCTGTGTTAATTAATGTGAAGAAGAACCATTTCAAATTTAGTAAACCGCCAGGGCAAGAAGATTTTTACATCTCAGTAAATTTCTGACTTGGACCATTTCCTGCTGACTCTAAAAGCACATTGATTCTTTTGCTCTGCCCGTACATAGGACAATTTTGAGTAACATCGCATATTTAAACGCTTGAGATTTTATCCTCAAGCTACAAATCTTTAAATAGTGAAATTACATAAGCATCTCAAATTAAAGATTACAGCAATAAGAATTTGTATAGAGAAATTTTAAATGAAATATATAAAAGAGGACAAACCAGATCAAAAGAAGATGGGTAGGGGACCCAGCATGTGAAATTAAAGAGTTCATTAAAGGAAAAATGAAAGGAAGGAAAGGTTAACTGAGTAACAGTGAACACCTCCAACCTCATGGCCTTCCAATTCCAAATAACCTCCTGACAATCACAGGATCCCATCTGCTACTCTTTATCATCCTAGTGGGGAAACCTAATGGGATACTGTCCAGGGCTCATGAGAAGAGCTTCCCTAACCCTCAGGCTGGGGAGCTGCCTGGCATCTCTTGGAAAGGCACAGATGGCAAATGTCTTGAAAAAAAAAAGTATCTTTCTGCATCTCTTGGTCTTTTTCCCTTGAGACCTCTATTCTTCATTATTTCTTAGCTTCTTCCTTTCTACACTTAGAAACTTCCCTTCATACAGTGAAAAGTGAAATGTTTTCCTAGCCTTCTCTCAAATATCGCTACTGTGCTTTTAGTAAATGACTCAATATTTTTAACTGATTATGTTCTGATGAGCATAAAATATATTTGTGATATTACTGGAATCTATCCTGTTTCAAACTTTTACTAATTTTTAAAAGAGCTACTGGCTTTCTAAATCTTTCCATAGAAAAATACAACTATCAGTTACTTGGATTCAGAAGACTGATGATTAAATGGGGTTGTTGAGTTCAAAATGAGATATCAAACTGTGCGTGGCATTAGTATTTCTTCCAGTATCAACCCCCTTACATGCTACTAATTTTTTTTAAGAAACAAAGTTCTATCTTGCCCTACATGACACAGTCTGAAATATAATCTAAAAACTCAACTCCTCGTGGGTAAAGAGCAAAGTTGAAATGCATTTATGTTTCTCAGCAGCCTTTTAAATATCCTTTATCCTCACCCCCCCATCTCCCTCCCCCATAATTCTTTGTTCTTTTCTTTTTCCTCTTTCCTCTTATTTAGACATAAAAAGCAAGTTACATGAAAAGGATACATCCTCAACTTTCTCAACCTATGCTACCTGAAGGGAAAAAAAAAACTTACATCAGCCTTTGTTAAGATTTGCTGTTTAATCCAGCACTTGGGGGGAATACCAAAGAAATAGAAGAAAACCCCATAATGTTTAAAGATATCTGTATTAAAGCCCAAAGAGCCTAATGGAAACAAAAGAAATAGGCTTGTACTGAACGTGTCTGTCTCTACCTGCTGTTGCTGTTTAATATAGCTTTACATATGCTTAGAAAAACTTTAGTCCTTCTTATAACCTTTAAGACAAAAGAGTTGTTGGCATTGTCTTCCCTTAATATAGGAATTTTTCTGATTTCATATAATCTATGGATAGCATTAGATCATCAAGCTCCTTTAAGTCATATAACATTTACAGAAAAGATTCCATTAATTTTTTAATTAAAGATAAAATCATGGAAGGCTTCATAAAAATTAAGTCTTATTTTTAAAACTCCAGCATAATTTTCTTTTCAGGCAACCCATTTTGGAAAGTAAATTATTATTAATTTGGTTTTGAAATATTTTCATGAATCAGCAATATTGAATCTCTTAATGTAACAATAATATCTTCATATACACATACAGTGATATTTGGAAATTAAAAAACCTATGAAGTAGAGTTTCTGTAATGAAAATAACTTTGAAATTTATTATCTGAGAATAAAATCTCTTCCCTAAATTTTAGCTACTTGTCATTTCACTCTTAGTAACCAGAACATTGTTTAGACTTCAAAAATAATTGGTAGATGAAAACTGTAATGTGAGATAAACATATTAAAGTATCTTTGTCTATGCTAGTAATTCATTTCTGCTAAAAAATTTTTTTCTGATTTCATATAATCTATCATTTAAGCCTCCTAAAATTGTTATTGTTCTATTGGTCCAGTAGGTGGAGCAGTTCAGAAATTAATGTTAGGTCTTCCTCAAATAATAATGGTGATTAGAGTGTTTCAGAATATTCGTAGTTCCCATCCTGTATATCATCCCAATACAAATAATGCCAAGACACTATTTAAAGCTAAATAAATAAAAATTATACTGCCCTGACCTTTATCTGCAGTCATATAAGTAAATAAGTGTAATTATACCTAAGACTTAATGTATTTTAGTGTTATTTTTATGTGACAGCAAGAAAAAAATTAAGTGTCCTGATACCTTTTCTCCCATATTTGTATAAGCAGAGTCCTACATATTGTATTATTTAGATTACATGAAACTTTAAAAAGAAAAAATAATCATGCAACTCCCATTGGTGCTGAGGGACATAAATTATTTTAACTAACATTTGAGCTTTTTTTAATATGTAATAATGTAAATACATAAGATAGAATTAATATTAAATTTATTTACAAATATGGAATTAAAACATTGTACATTTCTTATAGTGTATCTTGTGTTTGAATCAAATCTTTGTTTAACCATCTTTGCTTATTGAATCTCATTTTAAGATTATATTTTTGTTTCTGTTTTTTTAGGAAAACAGTAAAATTACCCTTCCTTAATTTGTTATTCCTGCTTAATATCTTTATATCTAATAGATTCTCCTCTCACCTCATTGATTTTATCAGATCACCAATAACCCTCAGATATCAACCATTATTTAGTTTATCTGTAGATTTATTTCTTCTGATCATCTTCTCATCAGCTTCTTGCCCGTTAATTTTTCTGGCATTTTTTTTTAGCCCTTCTTTTTTTTTTTTTTTTTTTTTTTGCTTTTTTTTTTTTTTTTTTTTTGCTTTTTGGGTCACACCCAGCGATGCTCAGGGGTTACTCCTGGCTCATGCACTCAGGAATTGCTCCTGGCAGTGCTCGGGGGACCATATGGGAATCAAACCTGTGTTGGCCATGTTGGTTGCGAGCAAGGCAAAAGCCTTACCTGCTGTGCTATCGCTTCATCCCCGAGCCCTTCTATTTTAAAGGCAAGAGTGTAGGTACAGAATAAATTTACAGCTGTGACTTTTGTGACATCACCATCATTTGTACTTCATGGAGTTATTCAAAGATTGAATTAATGTCGGTAAAGCACAGAACATTCCTTTGCTCATTTATAGTACTTGGTAAATGTTGACTATTCTTTTTTTAATATTTTATCTATTGAATATATTTTGTGTTCCAGGCCTGGAACACATAGCAGCAAACTAAGGCAGTGAAGTTCCAACATTCTTGGACCTTAAATCCATAGCTGGTTTTAACAAACAATAAACATGTACTATAATTTCAGATTTGAGATTTTAAAAAAATATATGTGATAACATGCTGGAGCGATATCAGAGCAGATAGGACATTTGCCTTACACACTGCCGACCGGGCCAACCCGGGTTCGATTCCTCCACCCCTCTCGGAGTATCTGCTAAGAGTATCTCGCCCGCACGGCAAAGCCTGGCAAGCTCCCCGTGACGTATTCAATATGCCAAACACAGTAACAAGTGTCACAAAAGAGACGTTACTGGGCCTGCTCTAGCAAATCGATGAACAATGGGAGGACAGTACTACTATATATGATAAAGAGTCTGGAATTAACTAGCAGGAGCTGTTCCTCATAGGAAAGTAAGGAAAGTGTTTCTGAGGAGAAGATATTTAAACAAAGAACTGAGTGGCATGGAGGGACAACTGAGAAACCCTGGCAGACAGAATTTCAGGCACAAGGAATCGCAAATATGAAGGCCGTGAAGCAGGAACTTCGTGGCCTTCTCAGATTCAAGGACTAGCAGGAAAATTGAAATAGAATAAATGCAAGGAGGGCAACAAAAAGGGGCCAGGTCACCTCTGATCATAAGAAAGGGGTCTGAATTTTGTCCTGAATTTTCAGAGAAATCTTTGGGTCAGTATCTTCCCAATGATGTTTTGGTCAGAGAGAGCAACAGGATAGTATTGATTCTGAAAAGAAGCAGTCTGATTCTATAGTAAAAGAAAAGATGTGATAATTTCAGAAGCATCAGGTGTAGAATAATGAGAAATTAAATATTGAGTAATGATAGGACTCCGGATATTTTGAAGATAGAGCCAATAGAAATTAAAGGGTTAATTTTAAGGAGATAAAAAGGATTAATTTTAAGGAGATAAAAATGATACTTAAGTTTCGGAATTGAATGGCTCCATGAGAGAAAATACTATTTATTGAGGTTTCAGAAGACTTGATAAAGATAGGATCTATGTTTCTTTGGATTTTCCATTCTTTACTTTTTACTATTGTAGGATAAGATGTTTTACAATAATGTTAATATTTATGCTTTAGCATACAGTGTTAATGCCCTCTCTGTTTGGAGGTTTATAAGAAGTATACATCTGGTCTTAAATTTTTCAAAATCTGGAGTTGTAAGATAGTATAGAAGTTAGTGCACATGCATAGCTTGCAACCACACCCACATTAGTACCCACACAACGTATTCCTCCAAACATCACAGGATGAAGCCCTAGAGGCCCCCAGAGCCACCTGCTGTGGTCTGGTACCCTTGCATTAAACCTCTGAGAACGATTGCTTGGGCCCCCAGGACTCATAAGCACTGCTTGGGGAGAGAATAATTAATGCAGTTTTCAATGTCATGGCACTGGAATTGAGATCATCTTGGCAGTGAGTGTTTATAACAGATATGGAGGTTGAATTCTAGGGGCTCTGGCACCTTGAGGCTGGCACAGGGGGGGATGAAGGCAGGTCAGCAAAGGAAACCAAGATGAGGGCTCCTACGATTAAGAAGGAACCCTCTACAATATGGAAAGTATCATGCTAAGCGAAATGAGTCAGAAAGAGAGGGATAGACATAGAAAGATTGCATTCATCTGGGGGATATAAAGTAACAAAGTATGAGATTAATACCCAAGAATAGCTGAGATCAGCACCAGGAGGATTACTCCATAACTTAGAGGCCAGCCGGGTATCCTAGAGGAAAGGGCTATTCAGATAGAGAAGGGAGCACCAAATAAAGGATGTTTGGAGGATCCTCCCAGGAGGGGAGATGCATGTCGAAAGTAGACTATGGACTGAACATGTTTGCCACTCAATGCCTCTTTTGCAGACCACAACACCCAAAAGGAGAGAGAGAACACAGGGGATTGCCCTGCCACAGAGACGGGGGGATGGGGGGATGGGGGTGGGAGGGATATTATCCATGGTGGTGGAAAATGGGCACTGGTGGAGGGATGGGTATCTGATCATTGTATAATTGAAACCAAAGCACAAAAAATTGTAAATCTACAACTTTAAAAAAAATAAAATAAAATAAAGGGAAAAAAAAATTAAAAAAAAAAAAAAAAAAAAAAGAAGGAACCCTCAGGGCCAGAGTACTAGTACAGCAGATAGGGCATTTCCCTGTACACAGCCGAATTAGGTTCTAGTTCCGACATCACGGATGGTCCTCTGAGCACTGCCAGGAGTGATTCCTGAGTGCAGAGCCAGGAGTAACCCCTGAGCATTTCCAAGTGTGGTCTGTTATCCAGCACATCAGGGTCTTTCCTTGCATTAAAACTCTGAGAATCATTGGTTGGGCCTACGCTCCCCAGTTAAAAAAAAAAAAGTAAACCTTCATGAGACTATGAAATTCTGAAATCCAAGGGGAAGGAAATTAAGTATCCAAGAACAGGATAATATGCTGAATTGAACAATGTTAGGCTGTGGAGTGAGACATAAGCTTAGTCCTTCCACCTGATAAGTAGACATTCTAGATGTCTTCAGTCATTTTGGTTCGGTGCTAGCAATACCAGCCTTATTGAAAGAACTCAAGGGAATGAGTTTAAGGAAATAGATAGCAGATAGCAAACACAGCTAATTCTTACAAGAATTGGGAAGGATAAGAAACCAATTTTTAAGATGGTATAGCAATTTGGCATGCTAATAGAAAGGATCCTAATGCAAGGTGGGACAGGAGAATGATAGTAAATTGGTAAATTTTTAAGAAACAAAAGGAAGATAAAAGTCAATACATAAGTCAAATTGGCCTTAGAAGCAGGTAATTTATCCACTGTCACGGTCACGGTCCTCCTGTTGTTCATCGATTTGCTCGACGGGGCCCAGTAACGTCTCCATCATGAGACTTGTTGTTACTGTGTTTGGCATATCGAGTACATCATGGGTAGCTTGCCAGGCCCTGCCGTGCGGGCAAGATACTCTCGGTAGCTTGCCGGGCTCTCTGAGAGGGACGGAAGAATCAAACTCCAGTTGGCTATGTTGGCTGCGTGCAAGGCAAATGCCCTACCGCTGTGCTATCGTCCGAAAGTAGTGAGTGGTCGCAAGGTCAACCTAAAGAGAAAACACAGTGTTGGGATATATTGAATTGCAGAATCATGAGGAAATTCCCTTCTTCTTATTTTAATTTTAGTCTTAAACTACCAAACAAGGCCATAAGAGACTATAAACATAGTCTATAAACAAGGTCATTAATGGATTGAGGTTGCCTTAGTATGGTGAAATAAATATGATAGTTGCATTTAGGAAGCACATGGGTTTAAATACCTTCCTGGACATTTTTACCCTTTGGTGTGACAAGTCACTTAGTCCCCCTAAGCTTCAGTTTTTCTCATTCTTTTTTAAAATTAAAAAAAAAAGTGCCATCTGGGTCTCTCAGTTCCCATGTCACCTGCATCATATCTTCCTTCTTACTTTATATCCCTCATTCCCATTGTCACCCACACAACCCAGTTGAAATGCATTGTCTCTCCCTTTCCTCTCACCTTTCTCATATTTCCTAAAAAAAACAAAAACTATCAATAAAAAAATTTTCCCAAATAAAACTTAAAAAACTACATGTAAAAAAATAGTTTTGATGTACTGTATTTTATATCTGCCCTCTTTATCATCACACTATTGGCATGAATGCCTAATAAGGTAAAAGATATGCATTTGAACTGATCTGAATTTAGCTTGTTTTTTTTTGTTTTAGTTTATTATTTGAAAATTAATTTCATTTTGCATTCAAAACTCCCGTATTTCAGATACCATTTTTGGTGTGTGGAGTGGGGGTTGAGGGGGGGGGGGGGTTAGGGCTTCAGAACGCTGAATCCTAAGTGTATCATAAAGGACTGGCTTTATTAGACTCTGTGAAGCTTTCTTTTTTTATTATTAGTAGTTTGGGAGAATAAAGGAGAATTATTCCCTTAGAATCCCAATTTCAGTTTTCCCCTAACTCTAACATGTATACAGTAGTGGATTTTAACTGTTGCTTTAAAAAAAAAAAAAAAAGAAGAAGAAGAACATATGGTAACTTCATTTGAGAGATGGTGGTATCCTTGATCTCAGTCATTTTCTGAGTTTTTCTCCCTGCTCTTACTCCCTTTGCTCCTTCTTCGTTTCTCCCCCAAGTTAATATTTTACTAAAAGCCAAGCTGTAGGTTTTAGTGTTCCACTAGGGAATGACAAAGTGTAAAAGTAATGATTCCCTCCTGCCACATCAGCCTACCTCCAAATAAAAAAAGCACTACGATTTCCTTAATGAGACATTACCGTGTCTTCCAGACCAATGTCTGTGCTCCTAAGAGTGCTCATCTATTTATAGTTGTTTAAAAACCACTTAGTAATTAGAAGAAATCATAAAGTAATTATGATTAGTAATAGTGATTATGGCTGGATGATTATTCCTTCTCTAAGATGCTTTGCAAATGGATTAGCACTTCTTTGAATTAGGAACTTGGGCTTGAAATCTATGAGGAAGCTATATTACTAGGAAAAATGTTCTTTCTTTTGGGACTAAGCAGAAAGCTGTAAAACA
Organism: Sorex fumeus; assembly: GCF_029834395.1. Lineage (NCBI taxonomy): Eukaryota > Metazoa > Chordata > Mammalia > Eulipotyphla > Soricidae > Sorex > Sorex fumeus. The sequence continues at coordinate 18,773,238 of NW_026606111.1, read as the reverse complement.
GCCAGGAAACGATTGGGAACCTGGCTGAAAGAAAAATCAGGCAAATCAAATTGGCCATTTTATTAGGCATATATTCATCTGGAAAAATTCTCTTCATTCAATTGCAGTTAAACTCTGGTCAATTTAATCTAGTTCATTAGTCATGCTAACTCTAATTTGGGCTGTGTTATCTAATAATTTCGCTTTCTGAATAATTAAGTGCATGTTACATGAGCTAGTATGATTATTGGAGAAACCCTATTAAATATCTTGGTATTTTTTAAACAGTAGTTTTCAAAGAATCAACATTTGCATACACATATATACAGGGCGTTATTTCATCTTCATTTCTACTAGAGATGTCCTTTCTATGTACTTTTTTAATCTCTTTCATTCTCTCCTGCAGGGTTTCTTTTTTTATTTTCTTCCCTCCCTTATTGGTTACATTTCTCTTGCTTGTTTTTTATTTTCTCTTCTTTGGAAGCGTCTCTGTTTTATAACCAGTACTATCATGTAGATACTCTTAAACACACATCTTCAACAGTCCAGAAAGTATTTATTTAGCTCATATAGTTTTAGGTGTAATAGGACAATAGTATTTAGGTCTCTTTTCAAGAATAGAAAAGGCCTAGGTCTCAAAAGTAATTATAGTTTCATATTAAGTTATTCTAAGAGTATAAGTTTGACAAGCATGTCTGGATATGATTAAAGTCTAGTTATTAATAACATGGGCTTTAGAGTCACACAGATATGACTCCACCATTCTCTATGTAACCTTGGGTTAGTCATTTAATCTCACAAAGCTCAGTACTCCTCTATAGAATAAAGGGAAAGATTAAATAAAATAATGTGTATAAAACCCCAGTATATTAGCAACCATATGATTAACACTCACATGTGTTGATTTTCTTCATATTTTAAGATTGTCAACAAGTTCTAGCAGCTAGTGTATTATTTCTGCAAGTCACAATTACTTTAGATGAATATGATTATTCTGTTCCAGAAGTTATTACAAGATAAGTTAAGTTCACTTCCCTTAGCATATCACATGAGATTATTCTGAGTGTGGCTATATACAGTACAGGTGGGAGTGAGCAACTTCCGTCTTAATTCTCCTCCCCTCTTGCTCCTCTCTGGATTTGGCACTATTTCATATGCCAAGAATTTCTTCTTTTCAGCCGTAGTCAGCACAGTATTTACACATTGATCAAGATGCACCTCACTCATCTTTGCCAAGCCCTAACCAAGGAAAAATAAAACACAAAGTAACTAGTTCAAGGGCTAGGGAGCTGCTCAGTGGTCTGAAGCTCATCTTGCATGTTGGAGGCCAGAGTTCCATCCCTGTCACCACATGGTTCCCCTGAGCACCACTAGGAACCACCCCCAAGCAAGTACCGGGAGTGACCCCTGAACACCACCAAATGTGGCCAAAAATCTAGAAATAACGATGATTGGTTAAGGGGTGGGTTATTCGGTAAAAATTGTTGTATAAATTGTATAATATTTTGAAATATTTTGTGAAAATAATTGGAGTTAGATTCCAATGTCATAACATAAATTGCATAAAATTCAATCATACTAAAGATTAAAGTCAAGAATAATGTTAAAATATGACACACATTCACAGAGAGTGAAGAATACAAGAATCGTAAAAGAATCAAAATTTGGGGGACTGGAGCATTAGCACAGCGGGTAGGACAGTTGCCTTGCACGCAGCCAACCCGGGTTCAATTTCCAGCATCCCATATGGTCTCCGGAGCACCGCCAGGAGTAATTTCTGAGTGCAGAGCCAGGAGTAACCCTTGTGCATCGCCGGGTGTGACCCAAAAATCAAAACAAAAAGAATCAAAATTCCAAAGAAGGTGGGTGGATTTGCTAATATGAAAATGTAAGACACAGGGCTGAAGAGATACTACAGAGCCTAAGGGTGGTTGCCTTGTATGTGGCTAACCCCTGTTTGGTATCCAGAACCACATATGCTCACAGGAGTACCGCCAGGAGTGAGCTTTGAACACAGCTAGGAGAAAGCCCTGAGCACTGTTGGGTGTGGACCCCCCCAAAAAATAAAATATATACATGATCCTCTATATAAAATTCATTAGTATTAATAGCTTTGTAACTGCCTATAGGCAAAAGTGTAATGTGTTGTAGTGTAATATTTTTAATTTGCATATGTATTTCTAATATTTAATCCAAAATTGAAAAAAGTCAACTGTGACTCCCAATGATAAAATGAAAAGGGCATTAAATGGTTTTTGTGAAGGAAGAAATTCATTTTTACAGCTATCAAAACAACTAGCAGCAATAAAGGACCTATGAATTGAAACGAAAAGTACATATCTTTTATGGTATTAAATGAGTGGAAATTTAAGATGGGTAATATTCACTGTTGATGAGAACATTGTGAGTTGTGATTCCCAGACACTGTTCAGTCTCCACTGAGCCAATATTTTTAGAAAGACATTTTGTTATGTCAAACTTCTGATCCCCAGTGGTTACTTTTTCATTACTAGTTTCATTTCTAGTAATCTATCATAAGGAAACATTAGTGCTGTTAGGATATATGTATACAGATACTCAACACAACATTATTCATAATGGCCAAAGCGGGCAGGAGTCCCATAGGCTGGGGCCACATGCTTTGTATGCAGGAAGCCCAGGTTCTATCCCCAGCACCACATGGTCCACTGAGCACTGCTAGGATTAACTCTTAAACAAGGAGCCAGCAGTTGCCCCTGAGCAACATTGGGTGTGTGCCTCCCCTCAAATAAAAATAAACTGGGGAAAACTTTCCAAAAGTACCAGTTTCTCTCTAAGAATAATTTGTAATCAGTTCAACAGACTTTTGAAAGAGATTCTGTGGAAAATCTTTTTGTTTTGATTTGCTTTCACATAGCCTTATATGCATCTTCTACATTTATGCTTGCCTTGCCAAATCATAGCAAATCACTAATTAACTGAGTCATTTTCGAGGCTCTTTCAAGAAAGGCATCTAAGTAGTGATTAAAAATTCACAGTAAATTCCCACTGTGAGAAAGTTAAAATGAATACTTTTTTGCTGAGACGTGGTGCATAGGGTATAGAAGCCTGGAGGAGTTTCCTCTACATGGAAGCCAACAGTCTTTTGATTTCTCAATTAGGAAATGAATTGCCTGATTCTTAGATTTACCTGTATTCTGAAAAGAAAAAGTTATTATTACAAAAAAAGTATGACTGATGTTTATTACATTCTTAATACTGTTTTTTACTTTATCATTTTTTTTCTGAAAAAGGACTCTTACTTTGCTTTTTTAAAATAGAAATAGAAATAAGATGTATTTCCAGTTTTCATTCCATTGATGCATATAGTTTTACACGTTCGTTATTTTTATGGTAATTCAAAAGAATAAAGGCCCAAAAGAATAAAGCAGTTTTGCAGAACCTTTATATCAGTTTTAAAGTACTTCCACTGGCAGTGGGAAAAATTTTATTAGTGTTTTCTTCCAGTTTACTAGATTTAGAAACTTCATACCGTGTTTGTAGGCGTTTTCTGTTATTTTTTAAACAGTGTCAGCAAAATGTATAGCAAATGCCAAACAGGTGTCATCTTCTACTGACAGATGAACAAATATTCTTGAAGAAATAGTAACTCAGTTGCCAATAGTTGTTCTGCTGAAATGAAAGTAGAAAAGCTTGTAATCTTGAACTACTTCAACTTTTCTCATCAGTAAATGGGAGAAGTAAGAGTGTAAAGAATCCATAAGATATCAATAAAACCAGTGAAGGTTAACTAAAATCAGAGAAAAAGAAATAATAAATTCAGTTGCTACCTGGGACCCAACCATAGTGACATGGCTGTTACCAAACTAGAACTTGAAAGCTGTCCAGGCTTTTTATTTTTCTTAATATGAACAGGAAGTATGGTATAAGGATTTTTTTTATTATGTTAGTGAAAATTTTAGCATGGTCTTTATAACTCAAAGAATTTTAATTCTATAAAATATTCTGGAATGTGATGAGAAACAATTTTGATGATTCAAAAGATTGATCAATATCTTTTATATTAATCCTGAAGCTATCATTATAAACATTGGTCCCCTTTACATGATGGGTAAATTAAAATACTAGAGAGTTTTTTAATAAGCAGTTGATAAAGCCCTGATAGAATTATGTTTGCATTTTATAGATCAGAAACAATGGTCCTTTCCATTTTGGAAAAGGCAAAACTCATAGCTAAATATTACATCAATGTGCCTAATAAACTAAAGGCAGGTAAAATTAAAGGCCAGCATTCCTATATGTAATACTTGGTTGGAAGCTGCACAGTCTTATGCTTCTAAACAAATAGTTGGTTGCCTACATTTAGGATTCTGTGAAATGACTGTATTCTCTCATTGCACTCTAGAAGTTTCTTCTCAAGTTAATCAGTCCCATATAAATTACAAATTTAGAGCTATCCTTCAAAATCTCTCAGTACTTCATTTTCTACTGTTTAAAGCACCAGGAAATACATAGTATTTTAAAGAATTAGGTAAATTTAGTTAATAGTATATGATTTTCAGTTTATTAAATATAGATGATTAAAATATATCTAATACAGATAGATAATATTGTCTAACCACAAGGATATAGAATATTGTATATATCATATATACATACTATATATACAGTTTTTCTTCCTGTGATATACTCTGGGCTTGGACTATGACTTGAGCCATAAGAATGCGTGTTTGCTTTCTCTTGATTCACACAGAGCAGATGGATGCTTGACTGCCTGCTAATCCACAGCTGGAATGGTTTCAGCAGTTTCCACGTTGCCGGGTTAGAGTGGCTTTTCTAGTGGACTGAGAGGGCAGCAAAAGAGGGATATCATTATTCATCAGTATCCCAGTGGGAGCGCTGCCAGCAGAGATTAATTTTTTCTGTTATGCTTGTAAAACAAGCTCAGGTGGAGTCTCTAATCCTCAGGGCACGGGTGGCAGATCAAGGAAGATGCTACAAAGCTAGTTAATTTTCTGATTCTGGGGGAAACAGAAGCTCTGTTAGATGTATAAATACATGATTGCAAACTTAAGTAGCTCAAATCCAAATGGGATCTTCCCAGACATCTGGTACTAAAAAAAAATCTCTATTTTTCTTTGTTGCCTTTACATATAACTTCTTAAAAGTTTGCCCTGGAGCCAAAATATTAATAAACTGAATATGAGGAAGTGATTAATTTTGTGAGCTAATAACATTTTATTTGTGTGTATATGAACAAAAGCAAAATATTTGTGACTGAATAAACTTAGAGTTAGATACCTGATAGGTTCGTTACAGTCTATCATCATAAAACTGTCACCTTCACTATGTGATTGACAAAGTTGGTTTTTTAATGTATATTCTGTTTATTTTTAATGATTTTATTTTTATTCTCTCAAATTATGATTTCCATGACATATCCTGTGTTATATAAATTTCTCCTATCCTGTGTTATATAAATTTATCGTCATGTTCATATTTTTGGGCAATTAATACCAGCTTTAAAATAATAATTGATGATTTTTCAAAAAAAAGTAACAGAACTTAGAATAACTATCTTATAAGATTATTTAAGTTTCAGATCTTCTTATTACTAGTTTCATACCAAAAAAATATTAACTTCTTCCAGATTTGTAGCACTTTCTTTTGATACTTTCTTTCGATTGTTTTGGGTAGAAAATGTCATCAATTAATGGTACTTTTTTGTTTGGGTCCTTGCTTTTCTTTTGCAAAAACGATAGGGGGGCTGGAGCGATAGCATAGCAGGTAGGGCATTTGCCTTGCACGCGGCCAACCCTGGTTCAAATCCCAACATCCCATATGGTCCCCTGAGCACCGCCAGGAGTAATTCCTGAGTGCAGAGCAGGAGTAACCCTGTGCATTGCTGGGTGTGATGCAAAAAAAAAAAAAAAAAATAGGAGGATGAAATAGAGCAGTATTTGGAAGTTGCAAAATTCATTATGACTAGAAAATGAAAGTCTAGTTTGATATCTCTGGAATGGGGTGCTGAAAGAAGACTAAGTTATATGCATGATGCCCTTTCAGTAATAGTATTGCAAACTACAGTATCTAATAGGGAAAAAAAGTGACATAGAGACAGGCTAGCGGGTGAGAGGGAAGCTGGAAATATTGCTGAAGGGAAGTAGACACTGGTGAGGGATGGGTGCTTGAACATTTCAGTACAACTGAAACTCAGTAATAATGGGTGATGCTTGAATATTGTACAACTGAAATTTCATAACTTTGTATTTCATGTTTTGATAAATTCAAAATTTTTTTTTTTAAATAATGTCTTTGTTGGAAATTGAGTAGGCGAGTGGGATGTTGTTGGATTGTAGTAGAAGAGGTGGGAAATTTTTGGTTGGTATTAGGTGGCAAGTTGTGGGATGAGAGTCCTGAGTGCTTGATGTGAGTGATATAACTGCAGCAGCTCGCCGAAGAGAAGGCCACGCCCACTTTAAGAGACCACGCCCCTTTCTTGGTGGCCACGCCCCTAGCCCGTCCCAGGCGACTCCCACCCAGTATCCTGAAATGGAGGGAGGGTGGTCAACAGTCTCCCCGCTGGGCTTCAGGCGGAATCTGAGGCGTGGCTGGGGGGCAGGAGCGCTTCCCGGCTGGACACCCCCTACCCACCTCCATTTTATCATCTTATTCCTACTTTAGACAAACTGGCAAGCTACCGAATGTAACCTGCTCACACGGCAGAGTCTGGCAAACTCCCTGTGGCATACCCAATAATGCCAAATACCAGTAACAGTGAAGGGTCTCATTCTCCTAACTCTGAAAGAGCCTTGAATATGGCATTTTTTAAAAAATCTCAGGGCTAGGACGAAGGAGACGTTACTGGGGCCTGCTCGAGGCAATCAACGAATAACAGGATGGTTGTGATCATTGTTGTTGTGATTTAAACAATGCATTTCCAGTGGTCACTCAGATTGCAGTGCCAAAAAAGAAGTTTTAAAATGCTTTGAGTGATTAAAGGTCTATTTGAAATGATTTTACACTACCTCTCAAGGTGTTTTGGAAATATATTTGCTAAATGGATTTTGGGATATGTAGTTAAAACTAGTTTCTCTTTTTGCTTTAGTCACACCTCTTATGATGAAATAAAAGCTTTTCAGTTGGCTAAGTTTTGTTCATTTGAACTTTTGTTTCAGCAGGCTCAAATCTTGTCATCCAAGAGTTTTTATAGTCTGAGGAAATATACATTCTAAGAAGTACTAAGTAGTATTCAAAAAACTGATCCTTCTTAAAAGAGTGTGTACAAAATGCTGGATTTTATGAGGGTCAGAAAGGCTTTGAGTTATGAGGAAATAGCCACAGGTCCTATTAAGAAATGAGAGTATGCAAATCTCAGGAGGGACTAAAGAATTGAGAAGTTATGATGACATCTAGAACCATTTATTAATTTTTGAAGTGGTAGTGACTGCTAATAAATTTCAGTCATTATTTCCCTACTCCATACCAGTAAGCCAACTATTATCAGTTGCCTGTCCCACTTAAGAGAAAAAATATCTTTGAAATGGGGCCTTTCTCAGGTAAAGTGGGGCTCTTGCCTTACACACAGCTGACCTGAGTTCAAACCCAGCACCCCATATGAATTTCAAGCCCCATCAGCAATGATTCCTAGTGCAGAGCAGGGAGTAAGCCCTCCATACATGCAGATGTAGCCCAAAGACAAAAAAAAAAAAAAAACTGCTAATATGGGAAGGGGAGGGAAGGGAGGGGAGGAGAGGGGAGGGAGGAGAAAAACCTTTTAAGAAAATGCACTACATTTTAGAAGGGAGGGGAGGGGAGAGGAGTGGAAGGAAGGAAGGGGAGGGGAGGGGAGGAGAGGGGAGGGGAGGGGAGGGGGAAAAAAAACCTTTTAAGAAAATGCACTAAATTTTAGTAAGCACTGCAGCACTGTCTTCCCATTGTTCATCGATTTGCTCAAGCAGGCACCAGTAATGTTTCCATTGTGAGACTTGTAGTTACTGTTTTTGGCATACCAAATGTGCCACAGGGCACTTGCCAGGCTCTGCTGTGCAGGCGGGATACTCTCGGTAGGTTGCCGGGCTCTCCGAGAGGGATGGAGAAATCAAACCAGGGTCAGCCACATGCAAGGCAAATGTCGTACCCACTGTGCTATCACTCTAGTCCAAATTTTAGTAAAATTAATGAAAAATTAGTAAAATGGAAATGTATATTTAAACCATAAAGTGCCCTCAATTCAACCCCAGATTTCAAGAGGACAGAAGTTCTGTTCTTTTGTTGCCATTTACAGTTAAATTGTGGAAAATGAGACACTTCCTTTCTAATATCAGGAACAAGTTAGAATAAGTCTATTTAACATTGTACTAGAGACACTAGTGAAGTCAAATCGGCAAAAAAAAGAAATTCAGGTATTTACCCAGGAAAAGAAGTGAGACTGCTCTCATTTACGGATGACATGTTCCTGAACTAGCAACAGCAAAAGAATAAAAGTATTTTTGCTTTTTTTTTCTAACTATTTAAACACCATAGAAAAAAATTTAATTCAAAAATTTTAATTTTTTTTTAAAACACCATGGAGTATTTGTTATTTATAGGAAAAAGAAATACATGTATTTCTTTAAGTATAAATGAAAAATTAAATAGAAAGCAATGTCATGATTTTCTCTTAAATTTAGATATTTTAAGATGCAGTTAATCAGTTGAATTCGCAGATTAAAGAAGCCATAGAGACTTCTGCTACTCAGTAATATAATTCTTGCCATATAATCATTCTTCTTTACTGGTTTTGGCATATCTAAGAAACATCTCAACAGAACAAACATCTTCGAATGCAACAGTTATGTGTACCTAGGTTAAGAAGTCAAAATGACAAATGACCTGGAACCTGAGTTGTGCAGGAGGAAGAGCGCGGCTTGGAACGCCTTCAGGAGTCTCAAAGAAATAGCTAAGAGGACAAAGAACCTCCAGCTCTAAGCACATCTCTTCGATTCCACTGTTCTTCCTGCATTAACATATGCCTTAGAAACCTAGGCCCTACAAAATCAGGATGAGAATGCTATTCGGATCTCCCAAAGAGGAATCGAAAGAACTATGCTTGAAGTATCATGCTTCACTCAAATGAGTGAAAGAATCAGAGTTCTGACCTCCGTCGACGGTCAAGAATCAGGGATGCTGTCTCATTTGGCAAGACATTGAAAATCAGATGGGCTGGACACATAATGAGATTTGGAGACGACTGCTGGACTAGAGCCGTTACTGACTGGATTCCACGGGATGTGAAAAGATCGCCTGGCCACCCACCTACGATATGGTCACACTTCTTTGTCAAGACCCTGAACGATCGGTTTGAGGCTCTTCGTGTTCCTAGAACGAGCAGACGCCATTGGGCTACACTAGCACGCGACAGGGATGAATGGAGACGTTACTGGCACCTGCTCGAGCAAATCGATGAGTAATGGGAAGTGAAGTGATCAAGTGAATCATTCTTCTTGACAGAAATAATGAATATAAAAAATAATAATAATAAGAGGGGCCTTAGATATAGTACAGGAGGTAGAGAACTTGCTTTGCGCTTACTACCCCAGTTCGATCCTTGGCACTACATATGGTTTCCTGGGCAACAGCAGGAGTGATCCCTGAGCACAGAGCCTGGAGTAAGCCCTGAGCACCATCAGGTGAGGGCCAAAAGAACAGAACAGTAGTAATAGTATTTGTATAGAATAGCACAGTGGTAGGGCATTTGCCTTGCACGTGGCCAACCTGGCCGAACCGGGTTCAATTCCTCCACCCCTCTCAGAGAGCCTGGCAAGCTACCAAGAGTATCTCGCCCGCATGGCAAAGCCTGGCAAGCTCCCCGTGACGTACTTGATATGCCAAACACAGTAACAACAATGGAGCCGTTACTGGGCCCGCTCGAGTAAATCAATGAAGAACGGGAGGACAGTGCTACAGAGCTACAAAATATTCACTATTTTGAGGGGTTTAAGAAAATACTCTCCCACATGATGCTTCCTGTTCTTGGCTAGAAACTCAACTATTAAGCATTCTAATTAAAAACTATATTTTATGAACGGAATGTTTACATCAGAGCTCACATATTGAAATGCTAACACTTCAGCCATAATTAAGTTTTTAGATTGGCATGAGGATGAAGCTGTCATGATGGAATGCGTGTGTTTATATAAAGAAAGAAACAGGAAGCTTTTTGTCTTTTTATGAACACAAAGTAAAGAGATGCTATATGAGTGTTCAGCAGGAGGGCAATAGTCTTTAAATCAGGAATTATACCCTACCTAGGCCCTGAATCTGCTTGCACCTTGCTCTTCTACTTCCTGACCTCACCTCCTCAACTGTGAGGAGATTTTTGTTACATCATCTGGTGTTTAGTGTTTTGTTGTAGTAGCCTGAGCAGACTAAGACACTGCACTTTGTAAATCTCCTACTCAGGGGATACTCATTAGGAAGACCGTGGCTAAGCTCTTTCCAGCACAGTCATGACTGTAGACGATACCAGAAAATCTCTTGTGCTACAAATGACACAATCAAGAATGTGAATGTCATGCAGTTTGCCACTATGCTATGTGAATAGACCTAGAGAGTATCATGCTGAGTGAAGTCAATCAGAAGAAGAGGGACAAAGGATAATCTCTCATGTGTAGAATACAAAGAAACAGTAAGGGAATAACAAATAGGCAAAAGCAACAGAATCTAAAAACTGGTTAACAGAACCGAGTTTAGCAAGTGTGAGGAACTAGGAGTGGTGAAGCAAACAATCTGGTGGAAGATGTGGTATTAGAATGTTGTATGCAGGAAATGATATCATTAATAGTACTGTAAATCATAAGGGAGAGAGGGAGGGGGCCACAGAGATTACCACCGAGAGTATAGCAGGTTAAGATACTTGCCTTGTACTTGGCAGACCCAGGTTTGATCCTCAGCACCCCATATAGCACCCCCAACTCCTCAGTGAGTGATTTGAGCACTGCCAGGTGTGGCCCCCCAAAAAAAAACAAAAAGAAGGGGGGAGGGGTTCGGAGAAGAAAGGGAATGGAATGAAGGAAGGAGGGAAGAGAAAAAATGGAAGAAAGTATTACAAATCTGACTTGCCTAGAATATATAAAGCGTTTTTCAGCTCAATAATAAGATAAAGACTCCCTTTAAAAATTAGTCAAAGATTCTGAGTAGACATTTTCCAATACAAATGACTACTAAGTACACAAATGGTGCTCAGTGGTTTTAGTTATAAGGGAAATGCAAATCAAAGACACAAGATTCCACTTGATATCCACTAGTAAGATATGAAAATGACAGTAACAGTTGTTGATGGGAAAACTGAGAAATTGGAATCTGTATATATTACTGGTATGAATGTCAAAAGATGTAGCCACCTTATCGAAACAATGAATCTAGTCAAAGTAGATAGAGTGTTAACTGGAATTCATCTGCCTCACAGGCATTGGGAGAGGTGGGAGGTGGGGTTTTATTGGGGTTCTTCGTGGTAAAAGATGAGTATTGGTGAAGAGAAATGTGTTTGATATTTGCATGACTGAGACCTAAACCTGAAAGCTTTGTAGCTTTTCCCACAGTGATTCAATAAATAAATAAATTATAAAAAAAAAATGTAGCCACCTTGAAAAAGATTGACTATCCCCTTAACATGTTAAGCATAATTACCATATGATGCTCTAATTTTACTCCTAGGTATTATACTCAAAGAGATTGAAACATGTTCAGACAAAAACATACTCAATTATTTATATCAACAAAACTATCTAAATAAAAATTGGAACATTTCTCAGATAAACTAAGGAATAGGTAGACAAAATATAACATATCCTTACAATGGTAACAGTTGATTCTCCTAAACTGGTTCTTTCCTCTCAATTTTGTTCTAGTTTCTTGGTGGCTCTTCAGTATTGTCTCTCATAAAAAGTTAAAGTAGCTGGTTTTTGAAACTTAAAAAATGCACTTCCAAATATGTATAATTCACCCTTGGTTATCATTTGGTTTGGTTTTATCATCCTCCAATATCATCTTATTTCCCATCTCCCTTTCATTACCAAAATATTTTTAATGAAATTTCAATCTGATGTTTCCATATATTTTTCATGCATTCATTTGTTCTTTTTTTTTTTGGTTGGGAGGTGGATGAGGGGGTGGTCACAACCGGTGATGCACAGGGGTTACTCCTGGCTCTGCACTCAGGAATTACTCCTGGCTGTGCTTAGGGGACCATATGGGATGCTGGGAATCGAACCCAAGTTGGCTGCATGCAAGGCAAACACCCTACCTGCTGTGCTATTGCTCCAGCCCCTCATTCTTAACATTCTGTATTCTAGGCTACTCTTGATCACATTTTTTTTTACCAGAGTTATCCTAAGTAACAAATTCTAATTTTTCTTTTTTACCATTCATTCTCTTCAATCTTTTTATTTTGTTTGTTAGTATTGGTTATTTCTTAATATTTTCTTTATCCTTAAAAATACATTTTCAGGAGCCAGAGCAATAGTACCATAGACAGGGTACTGGCCTTGAATGCAACCTATCAGATTTGATCCCCGGAACTCTATATAGTCCCCCAAGCACCACCAAGAGTGATCCCTAATCACAAAACTAGGAAGAAATAAGCCCTGAACAAAGCCAAGAATGCCCCCCCAAAGAAAATAAGACGCCCCCAAAATTACACACACACACACACACACACACACACACACAGATATCGCCTTTAAGTATATGGAGCTCATAGTATTGTCACTAGTCTTGACCTCTTATGTGAATTTCAGTTTCGCATTTAGTTGTCCCTGTTTCCCCAAACTTGGAAAATTTCAGTCTTGCTCCCAGAAGATTGAAGATTCCTGTCATGGGTTCACCTGTCAGTTGTATTTTTATTCTTTCATCCCCAGCCATGAATTCTTCCAAATAACCCAGCACTACTGCCTTTCCCCTCCCCAGGCCCCCTGTATTAAACCAGTTGCCAAGAACATCAGTCTTAACTTTTTGATTATTTCTCAAGTTTCTTCCTCTTCCGCTCCTAGCATTGCACCATTCCTCAGATTCTTCAGCAGTAGTGAAGAACAACCTCCTTGGTGATCTTTCCTGCTTTAGTGTTTCCTTTTTAATCCATCTACCTCATTCCTGTTTATCTGTTTTAAAACATCATTTGCATCATTTTCTCTCAAAATCTAAAATTGTGTATATTTTCTTAACCTGCTAAGACCCTCCATGGATTTCCTTTTCTCTGCATTCAGAAATTACTCCTTGGGGGACTCAGGGGACCATATGGGATCCCAGTGATCAAACCCTGGTCGGCCATGTGCAAGCAAACACCCCACCCACTATACTATCACTCTGGCTCAGGTGTTCTTTGTTACCTACATGTTTCCTTAATCTGAGACACCTCCTTCCCCTTTCTCATGATTTACCTTACCTCCATCCTCTCACCTTAAATATGCTATATGTCTATTCAGCTATATAAGTGATTCCCAGTGTAATAGTCATTCACCTCAACTTAACTCCCTTTTCAGTCCTAATCCACACCTAATGATTACTATTTTTATAAACTCATGATACCACAATTCCTTTGTCAGTCATTTTTATATTATCTTTTGATATATCTTATATGTTTGCCTAGTTTGCTTTTAGATTTGACTTTTTCCGTTTGTATTTAGTTCCAACAAAAAAGTTCAGTAGATATTAAATAGGAAATATTTTAAAGTTTTTACTTGAGTTTTATTTTTTTTAATTTGTGTTTGATAAAATCTCTATTCTTAACAAAAAAAATCTGATAGCTATGGAAAAACAGTTAAAGAAAGACAGAAGCAAAATGATAAAAAGTTTGCTTAGCTTTTAAAGATAGGTCACAAACTGTGATGTTTAACCGTACACAATTTTTATACATTACTTCTAATCTCAGTTATTCCCGTTTAAAATGCAAAGCTGATAGCCTTGAGATTTTTATTTCTTAAAAGGAAAATATCTAAACATTGTTAAGCTATAAGGCATTTTTATTATATCCTTGAAAACTGAGGAATTTTTTTCAAGTTTCATCAAAGAGCAATTTTTTAAGGACTTAGCTATAAATCCTGGGAAATAGAAGTTTCTGATGGAATTCTTACCACTGAAATTATTTTAAGTATAACAGACCTGCTGGTACTTACTATTGTAAGATCCTTTAAAATCCAGCTGTCAACCAGGTGGGCCTTCTTACAATGAAAAGAATAAGGTATTATTTCTTGTTCATATTTATTTTTGGCAAATGATTCTGCACTTGCCCTAATTGGTTGAAGGTCAGACATATGTCAGTAAGTTAAAGACATTGATACAAATCAAACACATATACTCACATAAGTCCTAAAAGGAAACACATATAGATCTGTGAGTAATTAGTTGTATACATCAGTATTTATATGTTTGTCATCTACATTTAATGAATTTTTATATTTTAGTCAAATAAATAGAATGCATGTTAGAAAATATTTTATTTCTACTTAATTGCCTTAATAATTTTATCACATTCCAATAAATATTTTATAACAAGGCCTTGTTTTTCATTTATTTCCTTTAACCTAGTATATAATTTTTTATGGCAAGCCTTTTACTGAATATTGCATCATTGTAAGTTCCATACACGTCTAATTGATGTCTTACATTTTAGATGTAAGTCTAACTTATATTTTATATTTTTATTCAAATAGTAATGTGTGATTTATTCTGTTTGAATAATTTAATAGAAATATAAATCACTATTAGAAACAATTTTAATTATAAATATTCAATGTAACAAGTTATACACTATAGGAGCTTAATTATTGAATAAAGATAATCTGAAAAAATAAAGGTAAAAATGGTAATAATTTTCACATTCTTTAATATACTAGGGCTACATTTGGTAAGAGCCAGATCATTTTTCAAATATAATTACAAAACATATCACACAGTTAAAGTAAAGCACAGAAATTCAACAGAGTTCTGTCAGGGAAATTTACTGAAATGTTTTTTCTACAGCTTCAGTGGCCAAAAGACAGCACTGGAATGTGAGAAACTAATTTTGGTTTGTTTTAGCACCTCAGAATGTTACAAATTAATCAAGTGCTACTTAAGGTCTAGAACTCATTAACTTTATAAGTTTTACTTTTCCCATGATACAGATTAAGTTATATAGCATAAAGCTGCTTTCATCTCTCATTGCTCCTGGTGCCATCCCCACTGTACAAGTGCTCTCTTATCTGCTTTTTGGTGAGTTCAGGGGAGGCAGTGATGTGTGTAGAGACGTGAAAATACTGGCTTACTCTTATGTAATTTACACCAGACTTAGCATGAATCCATTCTGGCCGTTTAAAACTGACCGTAAAAAGTCACTGCACCTGGAAAGGGAAAAAGTATGTGTAAACACACACAACATTCAACTGTTCATACACTTTGACTAAAGGAAGAGTAAATGTGAATTTTAAGTATTTAATAAACTTATTTTACCAATCAAAAAAGTAAGCTATATAGTATATCTACGAATCACAAGGATGTGTAACTTAACACATTGAATAATAAAACTGTATCTTTCACTAGACTTCTAACTGAATCCAAGTGCCTGTTAGTGACTGAAAGATATATTTTAGGTATATACATGCCAGATTGTTCTTTGAACAACAGGTACATTAGTAAGACAATGGTCTGTAAATAAAATATATGTAAGAGTTTATAGCACATACATATAAACATATGTATTCCTAGTAAACTACCAGTGTAAATATACAAGCAAAATGTAGCAGCGAACATATGTATGTTTCTCTTTCTTGTTTTACTTTTTGTGCAGTAGCTGAGTTTGTGGCATTTGTAGAACAGATTGAGGTCTCTGATGAAAAGGGAAACAAAATGAAAACTATTGAGTGAACAGCAGGGCTCATTTGATGTGATTATTAAAGATGTTTCTTTATTCCTTTTTTTTTTCTTTTACAATCTGAAAACAGTAGTAGGGGGTTACAAGTAGATTTCATCATAGCTTGTCAATCACTGTCATTTAACATTTGCAGGGGAAGATGTCTTTATTCAAGGACAGCTGGGCAAATCAGACATAGATTTGCAGTTAGTAGCCTGTCCAGCGAACACAAAATAAACAAGGACAGGGCAGACAAACCAGCCTCTCACATAAAAATATAATGGACTCCACTGACCTCACTGCCCTCCATTCAGCTTCAGTCCCAGTTACATAAAGGCTTCACTGCCCACTTTCAATTTCCTTTAATTACCTACATGATGTAGATAAGAAAATGAACCTCACTTACAGTCAGTGATCACACACAGGAAATTAACTAGACAAGTTGTTTAAAATTAGAGGAGTAATTTGGAGGTAAATAGAGTGCCGATTGCGGGAGAAGAAGCAAAAAAAAGAGGTTTTGTTTGCTTGTTTGTTTTTAAGCAAGGATTTTGATTATTTTACCAGCTCTCTCTAGGCTAATCCTAAAACTAAGTTTAAAAAAAAATTCTTCATAAGAATTCTGAAACAAGCAGAATAAAATATTTGAAGGAACCAAGAGCCAAATAAATGGTGAAGCAAACATGTCACATTCTCAAGAGCTTAAAAAAATTGTGAACTGGAATTCCAGGAATAAATGATCATGGTTTTCACGGGAGGATCTGGCCAAGCATTTGAGGATTAAATAGCAGTTGTCTTCCATCAGTCTTCATTGTAAATCAGCTTCTTGAGTCCATAATCAAGCCCACCAAAAATACATTAAGATTGGTGATATTTTTAATTTAGTCTATTCCATCTAAAATCAGTATTTCCTATTTCATCTTTATGGTATTCAGCACTGTAGTTTTTTATTAGAAAACACTGTTTCTAAATCATATAACTAATACTTCATCTTCAGAAAACTTGCACCAGATGTATAATCCAAATGATTCATTCTTTTTCCATCTCCCCATAGTATTTTGAATTGGTTCCTTAAGGTGCACTGAGAAGTATGTTTATTTATCACACTGATATAATTTTATGGATAGTTAATGTGCATTTATTTAAACCTGCTTGGAAACTCAGCCTATAGTCAAGCCTATAGTTCAAGAGGCTACAGTTTCTGAAAATTTTTGTTTTGGGACCATACCCAGCAATGCTCAGGGATCAATCCTGCCTTGCTTAGGGAGCATATGCAGTGCCAGGGATCAAACTGGGTCTATTGTGTGCAAGGCAAAAGCCCTGCCTGCTGTACTATCTCTCTAGCCCCAGTTCCTGAAAATGTTATCTTTAATGTGACTTTCCCTTCAATTATGAGAATATATTATTTTAAAGAATCATTATTTTATATAACACAATTGCAGGGGTGTGGATTACTTTGGTAAAATGAATTTACTAGAAGGATCAGTAACTAAAAAATGTTTAATAATCATGACAATTTGCTATAATTAAATATCATTGTAAGCAATCAAGTATATATACACATATATAAAATTGTTAACCATAATTTAAAACTTAAAACCCAAGTAATCTTAAACTTAGATAACACCCCGAAGTATGATATCAGATGGGAGTTATTATTATTGATAATGCCTAACATGTGTACCAGTTCTTATATTTCTTAAGTATGTCATAAATACTATTATAATGAATCCTCACACCAAATCCCAATTTAAGATAAGGAATGTAGGACTTAGTAAAGTTCAGTTATTCTCAAAGGTCGCATAACTTGTAAATAGCAGAGCTGAAAAATCCACCTGTTGTATCAGTTCCCAGATCCAACATTCTCTGTACCACCTCACACCATACCATAGCACCCTTGTGATCTATAGCATTACTAAGGAAATGAATTACCTTCTACATTCTTTGGATTCCCCCTTTAATTCAGATACTGGAAGCAGAAAAGAAGAGACATTTAACAGAAATGATAACTTTTGTTGAAACCTCAGTTAAGTATAGATAATTTTGACTATAAAAATTATTGTTGATTTTATATTCTATATATATTTGTAAAATAAATATCAACTTCTTTGAAGATCTCAAAAAGATTGCCTGTGTCTAATTAAATAATGAGAAAAAATCACCAAAACATACTTAAATAATAAAATTAAGTGTTCTAGAGTTTTCCTGCATTATTGGTACCCTCTCCTTTTTCAGTTTAAGTCTGAACTTTACCCCATCAATTCTCCCCTTCTGCAACTAAAATGAAGTTCTATTCTCTCAGTCCTGCCATAACTGCCTCAAAAACCTTTCCTATTACTATTTGTACCTCTATCTCCTTAAACATACCCAGTTGTTATTTCACATTTATTTGCGGTCAACTTTGAAGGTCTAATTCTTCACTTGACTATAAAGTTTTATCAGTAGTCATGTATGTTTTTCTTCACTATTGTATATCCAACAGTACACATGACTTTGCCAGTGCAGTTAGCAAAGTACTTTTCATTTTCTTAAAGTTTATAATTTTTACAAAGTTTATAAAGATTGCATTGCTGAATTAATTAAGTTTTTTAGTAAAATTGCTGCCTTTGGGTCTTCAGCATAAAGATCATTTGGCCCCTTTGGGTCTTCAGCATAAAGATCATTTGGCCCCTTATTGGCTGGAGAAGCAACTCTGTGCTGCAGAACTGTGCTTCCAGTCCAAAACGTACTCAGCTGTTAGCAGACTCATCTGACACTGATACTGCCGGCAGTGAGGATTTCACAATCCTAGTGAAGCAGGGGATTAAAGCAATAAATCAGGTAATTCAAGCAGAATTGGTCTGGTTTAGAGAACAGTGGAGTCACATCTTACATAGAGTTAAGATACTAAAGCAAATAAAAGCTACTAAAGATCAAAATGCCTGAAAATAGCCCCACAAGTGTGAAGTCAGTTTGTTCGGTTATGCTGCTTCTCCAGGTGTTCAACGCCAATTAGTTTTTCCTCTATATTCAGAGCAGATTGTGGTTTCTTTCATTTGCACCAAATGAAGTAGTTGTCTAGTATTTAGGAGTCACATTTTTGGGAAAAATGTACAACTTTGAACACCAGAATCACGTTGTAGAAAGATGCTCACATTTCCAGAGGTGTCTGGGAACTTAGACTAGAAAAAGCCCAGTTGAGAGGGTATGTGAGAGAGAGAGAGAGAGAGAGAGAGAGAGAGAGAGAGAGCATGTGTTTGCTTCAGAAGGTAAATGATGGTCTATAGCATCAAATTTTGAGGAAAGTGCAGCTCTTAAATAATCCTGTTATATTCTTCAACCGAATTCTTTTCATATAATATTTTTTTAATTTTTGTTAAACTTCTCACATAATTTACAAATCTAGCCTTATATTCTATATATCCAAAATCTGGGTAGGAAACAGAGAGATAATACGGCAGGTGGAGAGCCTGCCTTGCACATAACCGATCTGGGTTTGATCCCCAGCCCCGCCCTTGTAGTCTCCCGAGCTCCACCAGGAATGACTTCTGAGCACAAAGTCTGAAGTAAACCCTGAGTACAACCAGGTGTGGCCAAAAAACAACAAAATCTGGAGAGTGAATTCACTTTGCCTTATAAAATAATTTTTCCATTTTATTATAGAAGATCAGGAGTTGTATTTTGTGATCCGCAGAAAGAACTCTAGATAGCAATAAATATTTTAGACTGTGAAACAGATTTACAGCTGATTTCTCCAGGCTCCAGTTCCACCAACTAGCTGGATTATTGCCCTCCCTTTAAGTGTATTTTGCATGCTTGACAGAAAGTGCCTGTTCACTGAGTTCCCAGTCTCTTTGCTATTAATAGTATCCTCATTCTCTTCATCCCTGAGGCTTACACATTAGGCCCCTTTGTATCTGTTTTTATGACTCTGCTCAAACTATTTTCTCTGCCTGGAATGAAGGGAATCTGTCTCCTGCTCTCATCTTCTGCAAATTGTTCTAAGCCTAGAACAAATGCCACCTCTTCTGGGAAACTTTCCAATACATTCATCTTACTTCAGTGTTCTTCTCTCAATAACAGTATCTTATTCAACACTTAAAATACCTGTTTGTTTATATAAGTCATTTCCCCCAATAAGATTTTAATTCTGAAAGGGAAAAGACATGTCTCACATTTCTGAATCGTTTTTTTTAAACCTGCTTTTCTACTTTTCTTAAGCCATTTGGCAGGACTGAGATAGGTGGACTTTGTTGATGAGGATTTAAGTGGAGTCTACACACTAGGTAGAAAAATTTCGGTCATCATTTTGAAATCTACATCAGTCACCCTGACATTCACCTGAAGTATAAAATAATAGCATTCTCATACATAGCATCCTTTTGGCAAATTCTTCATAAAAAATAAGGAAGAGCTGAAATGACATGCAAAATGAAAACTAAGATGACACATCAGACAAAACATTATTAACTCCTAATGGTAAAATACCATATATATGTAATATTCCAAATGAATCAACGTAATATTAAAATTATGGCTAATATTATGACATACAAAGAAAGATGAGGTATGTTTAAAAGTATGTCTCCAATTCCATTAAATACAATATTCCAAGTATTTACATAAGACTCTTTAGCATAATGTATTAAGTATAATTAATTTTGAATCACATCTTTCTGTCTCTTGAGCACAGTGTCTTTCCTCCAAGTACAGGTCTTATATGTTCCTGAACACTCTTCCCTTCTCCCTTCATCTAGTTCATACCAGTTTTGTATCTTAGTTTCATGACCTTTCTCACTTGGTAGAGTACATTCCTAAACTCTCAGACTTCCATATATCTCTTCTTCATAGCACTTGCCACTATGTCAAATTTGCATTTATGTATATGATTGGGATAGGGCCCACCTTCTTTGCAAAGTAAATCTCTAATACATATTTATTTAAATAAGAGTCATCTCTTTGGGCGGAAGGGGTAGTTGGGACCAGACTTGGTGGTTCTCAAGACCAACCAGCTTGTGCTTGGTGAGGTTGCTCCCCGCAGTGATTAGAGACTGTCAGGTGCTAGGGAGAGAACATGCGCAGCAAGTTCTGAACCTATCTCTCCAGCTCCTAAATAGATGTATCTGTTCACTATGTACTGCTTTTCTTTATCCTTGTTTGCTGTCTTTTGGAAAGTAAGAAAATTACTTGACTGAAATCAATGCAGTACTCTAGATTTCCCTAATTACTCTTTGCATGGTGTATTTTGCCCACCCACTTGTGATTAATTACACTTCAAATATCATTATGCCACTTCATGGATAATAATATATTTTAATAACAGTCTTGATTCCTTCTACTTGTCCCTTATAATGTTACTGCCATTTGTTTCATTTATACATGAACAAACTTGTATATGCATAAGATATGTAATTAATCTTAAATCACTGTATCACTGTCATCCCGTTGTTCATCTGCTTGCTCGAGTGGGCACCAGTAATGTCTCCATTCGTCCCATCTCTGAGATTTTATCATCCTCTCCTTACTCATGCTTCCCAACGGTGCCGTATTGGAGGCTCCTTCAGGGTCAGGGGAATGAGAACCATTATTGTTACTGTTTTTGGCATATCGAATATGACATGGAGAGCTTACCAGGCTCTGCCATATGGGAAGGATACTCTTGGTACCTTGCCCAGCTCTCCAAGGGGGACAGAAAATGTATATAAGAGAATATAAGCAAGTATATTAGGTACTTCAGTGGGCTAGACTGAATAATTTTGAACATGTTCATTTGACCAGTTAACATAAAAAAAATAAAAGTTTTTAGTTTACCTCCACTTATCTTTCTTTCATGATTTTCCTTTCTTTGGTCTAAAACTCAGACTTATATTATTTTCTGTCTCTCTAAGGAATTTCTTTTTATTATTTTTTTATTTTAATGAATCATTGTGCGATACAGTTACAGATTTACAAACTTGAATGATTACGTTTTGGTCATACAGTGTTCAAGTACCTGTCCCTCCACCTATGCTCATTCTCCACCACCAATGTTTCTGCTATCTCTGTACCACCCCACCCTTCCCCCACCACTGCCTCTGTGGCAGGTACATTCCCTCTTTCTCTTTCCTTCTGGGTGTAATGGTTTGCAACACAGGTACTAAGCTGCCATCGTGTTTGGTCCATAGCCCTGCTGATACTAAATTAACTCTCTTTTTCTGAGAAAATATTTCTTTTATACTTTAGAAGGATGGTTTCACAAGTTTCAGAATTATAGGTTCAGAATTATAGGTGAAATATATAAATATTTCACTCATCTTTTTGCAAAGTTTTTAAGAAAAAGTCAGAAGTCATTATCTTTGCTTCTCTACAAGAAAAGTGTTTTTTGGTTTTTTGTGATTTTTTTTTATATTTCTTACTTCCTGTCATTTGGAGAGGGTATGTCATGGTATAGTTATAAAGATTCTATCATTATATCCTTGAACCCAGACACTCTTTATGTCTTCTATTAATTCCATCAAAGTTTTCAATTAATTCCATCCAAGTCCTCTATTAATTTAGTCAAAGGCCCTCAAAGGTACACTTTATTTCTGTTAGAGTTTCTCTTTGTCCTCAGAATTTTCAGTTATAATTAAGATGTTTGTCGTTACTGTGTTTGGCGTATCGAATACGTCACAGGGAGCTTGCCGGGCTCTCCAAGAGGGGCAGAGAAATCTAACTTGAGTTGACCGGGTCATCCGCGTACAAGGCAAACGCCCTACCTGTTGTGCTATCGGCTCCAGCTACCCGTGACATATTTGATTTGCCAAACACAGTAACAACAAGTCTCACAATGTTATTGGGCCCGCTCGAGCAAATCGATAAACAACAGGAGAACAGTGAACAGTGAACTTAAGATGTTTATCTCTTGGGGCAGGAGCAGTAGTATAGCGAGTAAGGCATTTGCCTTGAACACAGCCAACCTAGGTTTGATCCCTGGCATCCCATATGGTCCCCTGAGCAACACCAGGAGTAATTTCTGAGCATTACTGCATGCGATCCCAAAAGCAAAAAATATATATATATTTTTTTCTCTTGACTGATGCCCACCCGATCTTACTATCTACTTCATATGCTAGAGTCAGTCATATTAATAATTTTTAAATTCCAAAGTGGGGTATTCTATCACCCCTGTCATGACCTGTTCTGATGATGGCACTGTCAGTGTCTTCAAATTGTGGGGGGTTTGCCAATATCATGTTGAATGCTGCATATGACTTCTCCAGTGTAAGGTACAGAGTTGTGTCAAATATCAAGGCCTTTAATCCATTTTGAGTTTTATGGTGTGAGATCGGGATCCAGGTTTGGATTTTTTGCTTGTGGTTTGCCCCATCAGTGATTGTCATTCACCCATCACTGACTAACTCAAAACCATGACCAAACCAAAAAAAAAAAAAAGAGACAAATGGGATTACATCAAGTCAAGGAGCTTCTGCACTGCAAAAGAAATGAGGATTAGAGTGACTCGCCCCACTGACTAACTTAAACCCGTGGTCTCTTCTTATCGATGAAATTATTCTCCACAGGGTCTCTATTAGCTCTGAAGCCACTGGGCAGAGTTATCCATTGCTCATAAAACTGAGGATTCTATCATTTTTCACAATAAAATCATCAATGCCTCACCCTTCTCACCTCTGCCTATCCACCAAACTCCCCAAGGTCTTCTTACAGTATGAAACTGTGGGAAAGACAGAGGTGTGAAGAATAGGTATCCAAATTGTCAATAGCTTCTTAGAAAGTGAGCATTATTACTCAGTTGCCAGCTATGCAGAGAAAAGGGATAAGTGCAGCCAACGCCAAAGAATCCATTAGTAGAAGATACTATGTCCAATGACTGTTGAGGATGAGGAGGGCAGCCCAGGACAGAAATCCACTTGTTCTCTGACTCTTCCTCCCACCATGACAGTCTGTTCCAGGTACAGACCCAAAGACAGAAATCCTGGAGAAAACAAAAATTGAAAAACGGGCCAACTTAGTAGCTCAGTGGCTAGAGGCACATGTCCGAAGTGGACCTGAAGCCTAGTTTGAACCCTTGTGCCATGCCTCCCCTGTCCCCTGCAGTGCTGGATATAGCCCTGGACATCCCAGAGAACAGCCAAATATGGCCTCCAGCACTCATGACATGCTGTCGTTGCCTCAGGCTCTCCAGAACCTGAAGATTGAACCATCAGGCCCAGCTGACTAAGTGTCATAGCACTCCCCACCAAAAATAAAAATCCAAGAAGAGAATAAATTCAGTGGCAGTCAGCCTCACCCTGGAGGTAAAATTGATTGCAAATGAACATTATTCCAAACTGAGTCTGGCCATGGACTGATTCACATTGTGTAAGGTGCTAACTCAGAGTTTCCCTGTGCCAGGAACTCTGGAGAAATATTTTTTTTTTCTCAGAATTGCTCATTTTCCCTCCCTCTGCTGGAAACCCAAGAGGAGTTTTTCCTCTGATATTTATTGTGGAAATCTAGTTAAGCTCCTAAAGGCAAATCTTACAGTGCCACAGGGTTTCCTCCTCAGAGAAGTTTCCCCTGAAGTGTTGAGCTTTCAGAGATTCCCACACTGAGCCTCAAGCAAGCCATCAATCTCAGCACCATTGCTGTTGCTCTGGTTCAATTCCCACAGTTCTTGCACGGTTCCCTCGCTTCTCTCATAGATATGAGAAGAGTCGTTGATTTTGCAAGTTTGCTCTATTTTTAAATGATTCTTTTTGATTTTGACTGTAGCGAGTCTCCTTTTTACATGTGAAACCAAAAGTCTTTGACTTTCAGGGACATTTATATGATCTATTACAATAAACTTGAAGTTAACGATGCTACTCTTTATCTTTTTCTTATCTTATTCTTCTCATCCCTTTTTTCCCCAAACTAATTCTCTCACTCATCTTATAGAGCATATCTCAGTTTTCAGTTTTTCAGAAAGTTTTTCCTGATGTACTAAAACAAGTAGATCCCCAAATGGAATGTCTCTTCTGTGCTCTGTACGTATAATATATATATCATAATATTCATTACTCTTGCTTGAACTTGCTTATCTATCTTCTCTGATGAGTTCTCAGTTACTTGTTCAGTGGCCCAGTGTCAAGCATAGAGTTATGCTATTATTATAATTAGATATGTAAATCAGAAGAGCAGGAGGCTGGAGCAATAGCACAATGGATAGGGCATTTGCCTTGCACACAGCCAACCCAAGTTCAATTCCCAGCAGCCCATATGGCTCCTTAAGCACCACCAGGATTAATTCCTGAGAGCATGAGCCAGGAGTAACCCCTGTGTATCGCTGAGTGTGACCCAGAAACCAAAAACAAAAAAAGAAGAAGAAGAAGAGCAGTCATGTCAGTAAAGGCTAAGAAGTATGCTTATTATGTTATGTTTGATCTACCACATTAATGTGTACATCTTTGGTTGTTTGTTTGTTTGTTTGTTTCAGGATGCAGAAGAATATACAGATTTGCCAGTGAGACACAATGAAGATCATATGAATAGTGAACTGGCCAAATGCCTTCCCTTAGAAACAAATCCTCATTCATTTGACAGTCCTCACACCAAAGCATACCTACTCCTGCAGGCCCACCTCAGCCGCACCATGCTTCCCTGCCCAGATTACGACACTGACACCAAAACAGTTTTGGACCAAGCTCTCAGAGTTTGTCAGGTATGGTGGAAATTTCTTACTATCTGCATTTTTTCCTCATCATTTCTACCTCTTTCCCCTATTTTTCACTAACAACTTTTTGATGGTGTTGTTGGGAAAGAAAAAAAAAACCTTGGTATATCAAGAATTTTCTAAGGGACATTTTAATGCAATAAGGTGAGCTTTTTGGTTAACCATTTCATCAGAATGTACTGAATGTATACTAAGTCGAGGCATTCTTTGGCCCTAAGCATGTAGCAATGAACAGAACTGAAGACTGCCTGCTCAGAGGGACTTTCTCTTAGAATGGAGAAAACAGTTTATTAATCAAGAGATGATAACTGTTAATTTTAATAAGATTAAATATAAAACAACAAGTCTCACGATGGAGACGTTACTGGGCCCGCTCAAGTAAATTGATGAACGATGGAAGGACAGTGACAGTGACAGTGACAGATAAAGGAAGTGGAAAAAAAGATGGAAGGAGCTGTTTTCCAGTGTGGTGTTCAGGACTCTCTTACTTAAAAAAATAACACTTAAGAATGAAGAAAGGGAGCAGACCATTGAGTTTCTGGGAACATATTCCCAACACTGAGAAAGGACTGTGCCAGATCTTCATAGGAACTGAGTGGGTATCTCTGTCGCTGTCCTCCTGTTGTTCATCGATTTGCTGGAGCGGACGCAAGTAATGTCTTCATTGTGAGACTTGTTGTTACTGATTTTGGCATATTGAATATGCCACGGGGAGTTTTCCAGGCTCTGCTGTGTGGCGGGATACTCTTGGTAGCTTGCCAGGCTCTCTGAGAGGGATGGAGGAATCGAACTTGGTTCGGCCTTAAGGATGAAAAGAGGAAGTGAGGGGCTGGACCGATAGCACAGCGGGTAGGGCGTTTGCCTTGCACGCAGCCAACATGACCGACACAGGTTCGATTCCCAGCACCCCATATGGTCCCCCGAGCACCGCCAGGAGCAATTCCTGAATGCATGAGCCAGGAGTAACCCCTGAGCATCGCCGGGTGTGACCCAAAAACCAAAAAAAAAAAAAAAAAAAAAAGAGGAAGTGAGAAATGAGGAAAGTTGAAGTGGGTGAAAGAGGAGGGGGAATAAAGATTTTAGAGGAAATGGACCCAGGCCATGTCAGAATGCATGAGGCTTTTGAATTTTACTCTGAATGAGAGTGAAATTACTACAGTAGTTCTGCAGAAATGGTTGCATTGGTTGCATCTATGAAAGTTCTTGCAATTTTAAAAGTGAAAAGTTCCCAAATATGCCTTTCCTCATTTAGAAATAATAGTAATCAGGGCCTGAGAGATAGCATATAGGGATTTGCCTTTCATATAACTGACCCAGGTTCAATCCTGGCATCCCCCATATGGTCCCCTGACTCCCGCCGGCAGTGACCTCTGAGCACAGAACCAGGAGTAAGGCCTGAGAACTGTTGAATGTGGCAACAAAACCAAATAGTAATGATAGTAAATACATAAAAATAATAGTAATAAGGACCATAGTGATAGTACAGCAGTTAAACCACATGCCTTGCATGCATCCAGCCCCAGTTCAAACCATGGTACCACATGTTACCCTGAACATTGACAAGTGCAACCCTGGAGCCTCACCTCCAGCACTGCCAGGGGGCCCAGGCAATCCTCAGCACCCTGCAGTGTCCAAGTAGCACCATAGCAGCACTGATGCATTGAACCGCAGGTTCTGTTGACCGAGAATTTCTGGATTTCAAGGACGCCCAGGTCTGTGGAGCACTGCTTGCTTGGAAGGCCGCCTAAAAACCAAAATAGCCCGCTCGAGCAAATAATAAATCCATTTTATTAAAAAATAGCTGTTTTCCAAAAAAAGCAAATTAGTGGGCAATCTGGCATTGTTTTCACAAAGATGGTGTTTTGCAAGTATTTTAAATTTTCAGCTTAATAAAAGTCAGCTGAACTCATGTCCTATTTTGCAATCAATCTATTATAATATGATAGTTTAGTTGAATTAGATGTAGAAAATCCAGCTTCACAGACACATGTAGTTTAAAACACAAGAGTATTTTCATAAACTTCTGATAATCCTGAGTAATTTTCTTTATTACTTGAAAGCTTACAGAAGCATGTATTATTTCTTAAAGGTTTGTTGCCACACGGAATCTGAGCCCTTTCAATGAACTTTTCATACCTTGAAGGCTCGAGGGCTAAAAGGAAGACTAGTTTATGGGCAGTATTCATTTCCTGAGAAATATTTGGATCTGTGTTCTTTTTCTCGCTTTTTTTTTAAGATACCTGAATTTACAGTACTGTTCATTTTATTTTTCATGTATACATTATTCCAGCAAGATCTGGATTTTTTTTTTTTTTGAGGCTGGAGCAATAGCACAGCAGGTAAGGCCTTTGCCTTTCACGCAGCCAACCTGGGTTCGATTCCTCCACCCCTCTCGGAGAGCCCCGGGAAGCTACCGAGAGTATCTCGCCCACACGGCAAAGCCTGGCAATCTACCCGTGACATAGTCACTATGCCAAAAACAGTAACAACAAGTCTCACAATTTGTCGTGAGAAGTTACCGGTGCCCGCTCAAGCAAATCAATGAACAACGGGAGGACAGTGCTACAGTGCTGCAGTGCTTTTTGAGGAAAATTAGCAGAATCTGCTAATGGATTATATAAGGATATTTAAGGAAAGTGAGGAAATAAAGATGACCCCCAGGACATTCTCCAAAACAACCAGAAGGATTGAGGTAGGACATGATGACCAAGAAATTATTGTGTAAGAAGCATGAGAGAAACACAAATAAGAGTTAGAAATTTTGAGGGATTGTGACTTTCTTTTTCATATCCTTTTTTTAAAATTTTTTTATTAGTGAAACACCATGGAGGTACAGTTGTAGACTTACAAAGTTTTGTGCTTGGGTTTTAATTATCAAGTACCCATCCCTCCACCAGTGCCCATTTTCCACCACCACGGATCCCAGTATCCCTCCTACCCCCCACCCCCAACCCCGCCCCCCATCCCACCCTACCTCTGTGGCAGGGCATTCCCTTTTGTTCTCTCTCTCCTTTTGGGAGCTGTGGTTTGCATTGAGTGGCAATCATGTTCGATCTATAGTCTACTTTCAGCATGCTTCTCCCATCCTGGGAGGATCCTCACCAAGGATCCTTTCTTTGGTGCTCCCTTCTCTATCTGAGCTGCCTTTTCCTCTAGCATGTGTGACTGGCCTCCAAGCCATGGAGTAAACCTCCTGGTACTTATCTCAGCTATTCTTGGGTGTTTGTCTCCTATTTTGTTACTTTATGTTCCCCAGATGAATGCAATTTTTCTATGTCTATCTCTCTCTTTCTAACTCATTTTGCTTAGCATGATACTTTCCATGTAGTACCACTTGTATGTAAATTTCATGACTTCATCTTTTCTAACAGCTACATAGTACTCCATTGTGTAGATTCATATCCTTTTTTAAGTTTTTTTTCATAACTTATTTCAGTATTAAAAGAAAAGGTATACACCAGAGGTATACACCAAGGTATACACCAAGGTGCTTGCCTTGCACACAGCTGATCCGAGTTCAATTTTTGGCACCACTTTTGGTCTGCTGGACCCCTTCAGGAGTAATCCCTGAGCATGGAGCCAGGAGTTATCCCTGAGTACTGCCTGATATGGTCCCAAAACAAACCAAAAGCTTTAACATGGGCTTTCTAAAGGTTGAGTAAATGAGTCTATGAAGAGGATATAGCTATAAAGCTGTAAATTATGGTATGTTTTGCAAAATACATGTAACCTTAGTATCTTTAAAGTTGTAGATCACTCTAAAATATTATAGTTCCACTTAGGAATTCTGTATCTATCTATCTGTCTACATCTGTATTTGAAAATATACCTACAGAAGACGACTCAAAGGTATTCAACGAGAGGCTGGAGCAATAGCACAGCGGGGTAGAGCATTTTCCTTGTATGCAGCCGACACAGGTTCAATTCCCAGCATCCCATATGGTCCCCTGAGCACTGCCAGGGGAATTCCTGAGAGCAGAGCCAGGAGGAACCCCTGTGCATTGCCGGATGTGACCCAGAAAGAAAAAGAAAAAAAATATTTCAATGAAAGATTAAAAGAATAGCTATCTCTGCATAGCAGAATTTTAGGTCATTTTTAAATTTACTTGTGCCTTTCTAGAGTATTTGAATAGGTTTTTGGTTTGGGTTTAGTTTGGTTTGGTTTGGAGGTTCCACCCAGCACTGTGCTAGGGGTTCAGTCCCAACCATGCTCAGTGTACCAAGCAATGCTAAGCATTGAACCAAGGCCTTCTTTATGCAGAGCTTGTGCTCAACCTTTTCTTGCTCGCAGCCCCAAAAGGTTTGAATGTTTTAAAATGAGGTGCTGACCATTTTTATTATTAAAAAGTAAAACTCATTGAATTTGGGAAGCCATTCCTGTTTCAAATCGGCATGTTTTCAGGGTGGCTAAGAACAAATTAGAAAGGAAGTAAGGTTATAATAAACACATAAATTTTTTTGACACCCTTTTGTAACTAACACATGGTTTACCTCTCTGGGAAGATGATTTGCCACTCTTCATTAGTCACACTGTGTAAACAAAGGTTAAAGTTCCTAAAGTTTGAGCTGTTGCCCTGGATGTTCATTTATGCTTCCTATAACTTTTTTCACCTACTAATGCTGACCTGTTAGTGAACCCAAGAGTCAGTAAAGGTTGGAGAAAAGTTGGAGGAGAATTGAGATTTTTATACTTGCAAATATATTTATATGTGTGCATATTAATGTCATACCTAAAAATCATAACATACAGTCCGCTCACTGAAATTTTCTTTTCTTTTCACTCAGAAATGATTAAAAGGCTGTATAATAATAAAAGCCAATTTTTGACGAAGTCTATTTTAAAATTTATGGAAAAGGGACTCAGGTGCTTTTATAAGACTTTATTAAACTTTTAAAATTTATTATAATTTAGGAAATTACAATAGTGTTAAAATTTATGGATTGATACACCAAATTACTACACCACCAAAGTGTCCATGACCCTCTACCATTTTCCTTTAATTAAAAGAAAGTAATACACTTTATCACTGTCCTCCTGTTATTCATCAGTTTGCTTGAGCCGGACCAGTAACATTGTGAGACTTGTTACTGTGTTTGGCACAACAGTAGGGCGTTTGCCTTGCACGAAGCCGGCCGGGCCAACCCGTGTTCGATTCCTCTGCCCCTCTCGGAGAGCCCAGCAAGCTACCAAGAGTATCTCGCCCTCGTGGCAAAGCCTGGAAAGCTACCCGTGACGTATTGATATGCCAAACACAGTAACAAGAAGTCTCATAATGGAGACGTTAGTGGGCCCGCTCAAGCAAATCGATGAACAATGGGAGGACAGTGGTACAATACACTTTAAGCTTTAAAAAATAGGAAAATTGGAGTTGGAGCTATAGTACAGCAAGTAGAGTGCTTGCCTTGCATGAGGCAGACCCAGAGGCCATCTCTGGCACTCTTCCCTGAGCACTGCAAGGAGTGATCCCTGAGCACCAGGGCCAGGAGTAAGCCCTGTGGACTGCCAAGTGTGGTCCATGAACGCAAAACAAAAAATAAATAAATAATAGAGAAATAAAATTTTAAATAATTGTACAGCTCCACAAATATGAGCTTTTCATTTTATTTTATTTTATTTTATGTTTGCTTTTTCAATCACACTTGGCGATGCTTAGGAGTATTCCCCGCTCTGTGGTCAGGAATTACCCCTGGCGGTGCTGGGGGACCATTCAGGATGCCGGACATCAAACCCGGGTCAGCTGCATGCAAGGCAAACGCCCTTCCTGTTGTACTATCACTAAAGCCCTGAACGTTTCATTTTTAAATATACTATTTTTCACTCAATTTTTTAAATTTAAATTAAAGATATAATTTATAAAACAACACAATAAAATTTTATAAAATGTACTGCTTACCCTAATATTTTGCCTTAATATCTTGCCTTAGTGCTGGTCCTATTCTGTCAGTTACTCTAAAAAAACCTCTTTCATGGCTTATTAATTTGAATTTTTCTCCTACTAATACCCTGTCTCTAGACTAGAATCCTGTCCAAGATCCCACTGTACTTTTAGTTGTCATCTCTCATTAATCTTCATGTCTTACATGACCTTGGTGCTTTGAAAAAACATGGGGCTAGTTATTGAAGGGAGGTGTCTCTCAGCCTGGGTTTGCTTGATGATTTCTCATAATCACATTGAAGTAACATGTTTTTATCAAAATTACCAAAGAAGGAATATGTTCCCTCTCTCTTTATTGTGTATCTTTATTATGTATTTTGTTACTATTGATGTAAACGTTTACACTTGACATGGGTCTACAGATATTTTTGGCTTTAAACTTACTGTTTTTTTTCCTGTAATTGATTATTAAGTAATTTGATGGATGAGACCTTCAGATTTATATAAATATGCTATTTCTCATCAGACCTTATTTTCAGCACTTATAAGTGACTTTGCTTGAAACATTCTCTTTCAAATTTTCAGTTTTTATCATCCCTAAAATTCTACTTTAAGAAGGAATATTTCTTTTTCCACTTATTTTCTTCATTTATATATAAATGTAGGTATATGTGTGTTTATTTTATTGGGTAAAGTCATTGCTATCATTTTTTTTTCTGCTCAAATTGTCTCAACCACTGGAACTCTCATCCTGATCCTGTGTCCCTTTGACACAGCTTTTGACCCCATAGCATCTAGTATTTGTCCCTGACCCTGCCTTAATATCAGCCATTTTTCTAAAGACCCCTGTTTCTTTTTATTAAATGTTTTTTAAGACCATTCTGAACAAATATGGACACTAGTTAACCCCCATCACTACTTGAGTATCTTTATGTCTAAACCTTCTCAGTAGAAAAAGGTAGGAATTATTTGCATACAGACTTTGTATAATACCTGTGTATTTACATATATCGTTTAGATGTTTGGGTGTGTGAAAAACATTTATATTCGAAAAATTCCTAAGTCCACTCTAAAAGCTCCAAATCCAAGCCAGTACTAAAGAGTTCACTTTAGCCTTCTCTCTTTTTTGTTTATAATTCCTTTCTCCATATGAGAAAACTGACTCATTAATAAGCATGTATCCTAATTTAGTTTTAGAATCAGTAACTTTACTCATGCCAAAAAAAAATACTAACTAGACTACAGAAGTTAACATGTATTTTTATTCCCTTTTAGAGGCTCATAGAATCTTTTAAAATGTGCATAAATACTTGCTCTCTCACTCTTTGTAGTTTTTATCATATGATTTTGTAAACTTTTTAACTTAATTAAAAATGTTAAATTTTCTTCTCAAGCTTAACAGCTAATGGCTACAGTTTATATTACTTCTTATGAATGTCATAATTTATTTAATGATTCCCTTGATGTCAAATATTACGAACATAGTTTTTCTCTATTATGAATTATAAACATTAGCTGGATTGCCTTTTTGCAAACCTCCCAGAGAGAAACTTTCTTAGTTACAGGGATGAAGACCAGATTTGTATCCTAAATCCTTTCATTCTTG
The DNA here is from genome assembly GCF_029834395.1 of Sorex fumeus. Lineage (NCBI taxonomy): Eukaryota > Metazoa > Chordata > Mammalia > Eulipotyphla > Soricidae > Sorex > Sorex fumeus. The sequence continues at coordinate 18,740,281 of NW_026606111.1, read as the reverse complement.
CCATTCTTTATAAAAAAAAAAAAAAAAAGACATGAAGAAGAAATTATGTTATATTGGTTAGTGGAAGTTAGTAAAGTCAAGAGCTGATAAAATGTCTGTACCCAGTGTCAGTTTTAATCATTGCACCCTATCTTTCTCATTGCACCTTTTGTTCTCATGAATGACCTTGGCCTTAGCAAGTGTTTCAGCTCTCCAAATCACTCTCCTCATAGCTGATTGAAAGTTATACTGGTGTCTTCACAGGACATCACCAAGACATCATGGTCTGTAAATAGACTTAATATAATAAATTCATCTGTGCTCCTGTTTTACTGTAAGATCTTAGGCAAGTTACTTAACCCCTAGTGTCTGAGTAAAAAAATAACACCTTAGAAGAATAAGGCATTAATTTATCTGTTTATAAAGTAAACATTTATTTGAGGGCTCCAAGAAATAGGTCTCTCTTGGTATCCCCATTCTTAGTATTTCTTTAATTTCCATGCTTTATCAACTATCATCTTCTTTCTTTGCTTTTCTGGTTTACCCTTTTGGGAGGGTGCAGGGGGGAAACCTGAGAAGGGTTGTTTCCCACACCCAACTGTGCTCAGGCTTACTCCTGGCTCTGTGCTCAGGGATCATTCCTGGTGGTGCTCAGGGGACCCTATATGATGATTGAACATAGGCTGGCTGTGTACATGACAAGCACTTGCCTACTGTACTATCTCTCTGCTTTCTTTAAACCAAATTAAAACTTAAAGTTGGCCAGAGAGATAGTATGTGGGTGCTTGCCTTGAATGCACCCAACCTGAGTTCCATCCCCAGAAGCCTACACAATCCCCCAAGCACTGCCAGGAGTGATCTCTGAGCACAACCAGATATGCACCCAAAACTCAAAAAAGATAAATAAAAACGTAGGATTTCTTTGGAGACGTTACTGAGCCTGCTCGAGCAAAATTGACGAACAACAGGAGAACAGTGCTACAGTGCTACAAAAAATGTATCTTTTATTTGAGCCTTCATTTATTTTTATTTAATTTTTTTAGTGAATCGCCATGAAGTACAGTTACAAACTTACAAACTTTCATACTTACATTTCAATCATATAGTGATCGAGTATTCCCTCCACCAGTGCCCATTCTCCACCGCCAATATTCCCAGTATACTCTGCCTCTCCCCCACCCCAGTGGCAGGGCATTCCCTTTTACTCTCTCTCTCCCTTTGGGTATTGTGGTTTGCAATACAGGCATTAAGTGGCCATCATGTTCAGACTAAACCTTCAGCTCACATCTCCCATCCCAAGCAGGCCCTCCAAGCATCCTTTACTTGGTGTTCCCTTCTCTATCTGAGCTGCCTTTTCCCCCAGTGTATGAGGCCAGCTTCCAAGCCGCGGAGCAATCTTCCTGGTCCTTCTTTGAGCCTTCATTTAGATTATCTAAACTGTATAGTCTAGAACTACCTGTCTGCTGAGGAATCTTTCACAAAAGAAAAACATATTCATTGTACTGGTATTCTCCTGGCTTGAAATCAGACAGTCAGGACAGCCTTTTTCATATGTTCATTTGAAGTTGTTTGACTTTTTGCATCTATTTTTGTTTGCTTGAGATGTTTTGTCTTGGTGTTCTTTAATATCTTGCTGTTACTAATACTTTCATTCATATCCCCAACCCAAAAAAAATAGAAATATATATGTAAAAATTTGCGTACATATCTCAATTTTAATCTACATAAAGTTGTCATTAGTAACTTGAGGAGTTAGAGAATTATTATTGCCATCCATCTTTGAAATCCTCTTATTTTACTGAAAGATAAATTTGTAAAATGTAGGTATTATGGAACATATTTTCTGTGTTGGATATACTAAAGGAAAACTTGGTGTCAGCTTTTATGGGAAAATTACTAATTAAGAAGTATCAAAAATAAAGGTGATGATTTACATTTCTAACTTTGATGACAAAGCCAGACCTGGTTGATAAGTGTCTGTTATTCTGATCAGCTCTGCTTTTTTTAATGAGACAAAGAAATAGAAGTTAAGAGAAGTTAAATAACTTCGTTAGAGTTGATTTGCTAAGGCAGCCCATGCTGAAAGTAAATGGAGATACCAGAGCTTTAGATTCCACTCTAATCTTTGATCTTTTCTAAGAAGTGCCATAAGTCTTTACATTAAAAGCATCATCATTTAAATGAAAAATGTAGAAATGCAGTTGTAAGCCAAATAGCAAAAGGGTATAGGTTTATGTCTTAGGCACTCTTACTGCCTCCTGCATGGTAGTTAGAGAAAACGTTCCCAGTAATTGGATGCCTTCTGATGTTTAATGAAAAAAATTTACCTTTGGTTCCAGGAACTGACTCAGTGAGCTATGAAACAGGACTGTAAGAGTCAATGTGTAATTGTACTGTCAGTTTGCTGGTTAAATTTAGAAAAGTTTCAGATGTAATAGAGGCCAGATTTACCTTTCAGCTAGTGCTGTCGTGCCTGTAGCCTAAGTCTTCTAAATCAAAACACTTGTGTGCATTTCAAGATTTTTTTAATTATTTATTTATATTTGGGCTGCAGCGATAGCATAGTGGGCAGGGCATTTGCCTTGTACACAGCCAACCTGGGGTTCGATTCTTCTGTCCCTCTTGGAGAGCCCCTATTCTGCCCACAGGGCAGAGCCTGGCAATCTCCCTGCAGTGTATTAGATATGACAAAAACAGTAACAAGTCCCACAATGAGGACAGTGTTGTTTACTTATTTATTTTGATTTGGGGACCATATTCAACAGTGCACAGGGGCTATTCCTGGCTCTCTGCTGGGGGAGGTTTCACCTGTGTCAGTGTTTAAGGCACCCTGTGGTGTTGGGGACCAGATGTAGGCCTTCCACATGCAAAACATGCACTCAGTCCTTTGAACTGTCTCTCCAGTCCTCAGAATTTAATTTAAGAACCTTAGCAACAGGTCCTCGAGATGATAGTCCAGGAGGTAAGACACTTGGCCTTGCATGCATCCAACCTCTATTCAATCCCTGACACCTCATAAGCTCTCCTGAAAGCTGCCAGGAGTGATCTCTGAGCAAAGAGTAAATAAACACCACTGGGTGTGGATCCCCCTCCTCCAAAACAAGAACCTTAGGGACAGTACTGAAAGATCCCAAGATAATGCCATTATCTCATGGAATGAGAGTACACACACACACACACACACACACAAAGATTACAGTATGGCTTGATTCAAATGATTGCTGGATTCATATGCTTCCAAATTTAAACTGAAATTAATGAGTGCTAAATACTAGATTCTTCCAGAATATTTGATGAAGTGTACACTAAGTTCTCACTTAGAAATCACTATTTTACTCACAGCTCACATGGCAGACTTTGTGTTTTGTTTTTGTTTGGAGGCCACAAAACATAACCCAGGTGATGCTCAGGGTACTCCAGGCTCTGCACTCAGAAATTACTCCTGCCAGTGTTCGGGGGACCACATGCAAGGCAAGGGCCCCACCTGCTATACTATCTTTCCAGCCCCTAGAATTTTATTATTAGCAATGATGATGGTGAAAATTTTCAAGGTTTTTTTTTCTACTTACTCTGCATTGTATTCACTCATTTGTGAAAATAGTTCAATGAAGTTGTTAATTATTTTCCTCATTTTGTAGACAAGTACTTTTTGAAAACATACTTTTGACCACCAGAAAGCAAAAGCAGCTCTCAGAAGAGGTTAGTTAAATAATGAAAGTACCTCACTTTGTCTCTAAGGATATAAAGTCAGACTTAGAGTCTAATCTGAATTTGTCTTAAAATGTGAGAGGTTCGAAAGAATTCTTACTTTATTAGCTAATAATTCCCAATAGTCTTATTTTTAATTAAGCCCTTTTTTTCATTGTATATTCAAATCACCTCCCTTTAATTATTATTATTTCCTTTCAATAGTCTTCTGATAATTGAAGAAGGACTTGTTACTTTGATATTTGTAACTACATTTTTTTTCTTTGCTTTAAACAATTTTGAAGAGAAAGGTCATGACACTTGTTCTGAAGAGAACCATTCTTATAGTACAGAGGCCTTTTAATTTTTTTTTTAAAAAAAAACACCTCTAGTGCCATGAATTCACAGGGAATGAATGCGTTCCAGCAGCTCAGGCTCCTTTCCGTTGCTTCTCCCAAAGTAAGCTTCTCCTGGGTGGAGCAGACTCGCACTTCAGTTGACCCCATGTCCCTTTCTCTTAGACTTCCTTCTTTTACTGATCCTTTTTCTTCACCCATTTCAGGAAGCTGTCTCAACTCTGAGAATGCTTCATATGCTCAATTTCAACATTCATTCTCTTGGCAAGAATCTTGCCCTTGACTCTTGTTTATGACAATGCCAATAGCATGCTGAGTAACATCTGAGAGACATTCCTTTTTGAACTGCCCACTCCTTTCATGTCTCCAACATCACCTTTCTTGTAGGTCTGCATGTCTCTGGCCAAAGGAACAAGCCCATGTTTTCTGAAAGGTCTAGAGAATTTAAACTCGGTGACCATCCTCTGCCTTTGTGTTGGTGATTTTGTCAACTTACTGGAAGATGGTGGTTCCAGCAGAAAGGAAGCTGTAACTGTATTCTTATATCATTGTGCAGTGTCCAAATGATAGGCTGTTTGCCCCCCCTCCCTTTTTTGTCAACTGCTCTGACCTTTCTCAAAAATGTTGTGGTATGTTATAGAGCCAGTGAATTAGCCATTTATTTTGTCAAACTCTACCCTAAAATGGTAATACTGAGAAATATCAGGAAAAAAAGATGATATTGTTGATAGTCATTGGAGAAGAAATACCACCTTATTTACAAGGTAAGGTAAAGGTAAGGTAAAGGCCCTCCCGTTGATCGTCGATTTGCTCGAGCGGGCCCAGTAACGTCTCCATTGGAGACTTTGTTGTTACTGTGTCTGGCATATCGAATACTCTCGGTAGCTTGCCGGGCTCTCCGAGAGGGGCGGAGGTATCGAACTCGGGTCGGCCATGTTGGCCGCTTGTAAGGCAAACGCCCTACCCGCTGTGCTATCGCTCCAGCCATTTACAAGGTAACCTTATGCTAAATGTATATGTACAAAGAACTATACAGCGGGTCACTATGAGAACACATGCACATATTTTATGTTCCTTCCTGTCTTGAAGGGGTTTTTTCTCTGCATAGGTTTTCTTTGTTCTTTCACTGGCTAATCATCACCATCAGTAATGGGACTATCTTGAAACAGCCTGTGTGTCTGTTCTTCCATAGATTCTTTTTGATAAATGTCAAGCTTCTAGTAGCAATAGACCATCTGAAATGTTTCTTTTCCCAAGATACAGAACTGCCAACTCCCCAAAAGCATAGCAGATAGCTCCTCTTTACCATGAAGAGCATAAAGTTCTGTATTCTGTATCTTTAGGCATTTGTAATTAGACTGGTTTCTTCTTCCATTGGCACCCCCCTGAATACACTCTAGGTGAAAACCTTTAAGGAGTTGTATTGTAGTGGGCAAATATCCATTGTTTTATAAACTCCAACTTCTAACGTTGATATTGAAGTTGTTTTCCTTAATTCCCAAGTTTTTTTAAACTGCAATAGTTTCCAACCTATTTCTCTTCACTGGTAAAATATATTGCTTATTTGCCACTCAAATTAATGCTAAAATGTTCAAATAGGCTATATCAGATATAAAAAGTGCCAGTCAAAAGATAGGGGTTTTTTGTTTTATTTTGTTTTGTTTTTGGGGTCACACCCTGTGATGCTTAGGGCTTACTCCTGGCTCTGCACTCAGGAATTACTCCTGATGGTGCTTGGGAGATCATATGGGATGCCGGGTATCAAACCCAGGTCAGCCACATGCAAGGTAAACACCCTACTCCCTGCACTATCGCTCTGGCCCCCAAAAGATAGTTTTAACAAGTCCTTAAAGAGAGAATAGGGAAAATTTGTGAATTGGATTGGTATACTTCCCTACATTCAGAGAACCTCCTTAATTTTGATAAAAACAAACCCCATAAAGTTTATTGGTAGAATTGTTGTTTGCCCAGACTTTTGAAACAACAATTTTAACTCTTTATCCCAGGAAGAACTTCTGATAAACTGGAAGAATGTTACATTTCAGGTAATCAGTACTGTAGTTTTTTTTTTCTATAACTGAATTATTCTGAACATACAGATTCCTATTTTTGAAGTATTTTAATTGATAAACTTAAAATACATGTGGACATTCTTGCATATTTGAGTCTGAGTAGGAAGCAATCTGATAAGGAAAACAAAAGATACAATGTGAACCATTTCATTAACCTCATTCTTTCAACTATCAGATTCCATGACTATTGCCATGGATGTAATTTTATTAACAAATGATCTAGTCCCATTTGTAGTAGATTAAAGGACTTTGAAATACTTGATGACTCCAAAAGATAGAATTGCCATGGAGCAAGGCTATTGAAACCTTTGAGGAATATTTACCTGTGGGTGTACTAAGCACAGGCTCACTGGATTGCCCGTGTATTGAGCAATGTCAGTGTCAGTTAAATGAACGAGTTTTAGAATTGCAAAGTTAAGTACATCAGCAGTAAGATATACTTCAGGTATTGCTGAGTTTAACAAGGAAAGTACTTGGTCAAATTGTGAATCTAATTCTTTTAAGAAATATTTTTGTATACCAAATGGTAGCTAAAACCTTCTGTATTTTCATAGTAGAATCTGTACACATTTTTAAATGCTTATAGACCAAATGAAAAGATCACATTTGAACAGCATAGTGAAATAGATGTCAAATTTTTTTAATAATTTTAAGAAAAAATTTTTTAAATAATTTTAAGAATTTTTCTTAAAATTATTTTAAAAAATTATAAATAAATAATTTTAAGCTTCCAAATAGAATAGTACAGAATTAACAATCTACAGCTTAAAAATTTAATTGTTGCAACTCAAATCTTTAAACAATTCCAAAATAAAAATTCGATTATCGATTATTAATTTTAATTTTGGGGTATGTTTTAAGAAATGTTAATACTCTAAGTATGTATTTGAAAGTTTTGTATCATCCAATACCAACTATAGTGCCAGTGATTGTTAAGGTGACTTCATTATGCTTCTTGGAATATAGTAGATTTCAGTATATTATAGGTGAATGGAATGAATATTTTATTTTCCTTCATAGATACTTTCAGGAGATAATTTAAATGACAGATTTGTTGTATATAGGTGATCACAGTGTTTTAAAGATTATTTGCCAAATCTGAATTGTCTAATAAATTGTCTATTGTAAACATTAGTGTGACCTTATCAAATTCATAGAGACAGATAAAATCTAATGCAGGCTGCTCTGCTCATTACACTGCTAGAGCTTCTAGCCTGCCATGGTAACCTCATATAGTTTTATTAATATACATCTATTTTAAAACAAATCATCCTAAGACTTATTCCTGAGTAGAATATTTGACAGAAGCCAAATAAAAAAAATTGTGAGGAGTCCAAATATTTTGAGATAGAATAATCGTGTTAATAATTATTTTATCATGTATCAAAGTTATGGTCTTTTCCTTAGTTGCATTTTAATTCCACCACAGAATCATCAAAACATCACCTCATGCAAAGCGTCATTCATTTAGCATTTCCAAAACTAATACAAATGTGTAGATTTTGAAGTGTTAAACACCTTTACTTACATTTGTGGATTTAAAGGCAATCTCCCTTCAAGGACTAATATAATTTGGAAGGCTGTTTCCCCTTGGGTAGCTCTACCTGTATGCTTTTGTACGACAATTTGGTGATGGTTTATTGATGATATGATGCTATTATGAAGGATTCTTTTACCCCTAACTCCTCTCCTCATACCCACGTAACAACCCTTTTCCCGGTTGGGGCTGTAGGAAATGAGTAATGCTTAACCCATTTGTGTGATCAATTCACTTAAGCAGCTACTGTGAAATGTTAATCACAACTTTAATTTGTACTGCATTAGCATTTTGATTAACTTGTAGGCTTGCTAGCACACTTGAAGCGCTTTTACTCATAGTTACAGCTCGGAAATGACTTTTTGATTAATTAAGTTTGTTAGACAGCAGCTGAGCTTCCTGAATGCTAACCTTCTGGGGGTAAAAGTTCAGGAGAAAGTTACTGTGAACAACTGTTGCTTTTGAAAAAGATTTTTATAAATGTACTTAGAGCATTTTAATTATTGACAAAATATTGTATCATTGCTTGCAGCTGACCTCAGCCTTTTGAGGAGTCAAAAAACAAAAAGCTGTCCAGAAAGCAGGGGTTTTTTTTTTTTTCAGGTTTTCTCATCATTGTAAAACTTCTGGGAGCTCTGGAGCTAAATAGTGCATTTTCTAGCAGATGTCTGGCAACTAATGTTTTAACAAGCTATCAAGGATGAATTTCCTTTAATTGTTGTTGTTGTTTTTTTAAAAAGTAAGCTTAAGGTTTCAGAATAGTTTTAGATTTACAGAAAATTTGAAAAGTTAGTATATAGCACTTATATATACCATACCAAATTTTCCTCTACTAACAGTTCATGTTAATATGGCACATTTGTCACAGTGGATGAACTGATATCAATGAATTATTACAAACTAAAATTCACACTGACTAAAATTTCTTTAATTTACTTCATGTCCATCTTCTGATGGAGGGCCTCATTTAGGATGCCATGTTATTTTTTTTTTAATTGAACCACAGTGAGAAGCAGAGTTACAAAGTTGTTCATGATTGGGTTTCAGTCATACAGTGTTCCAACACCAGTGTACATTTCCCACCACAGTTTTTTTTTTCATTTCTGATTTCTGTTGTTGTTTTTTTTTTCCTTAAATTTTTATTAGTGAAACACCATGAGGTACAGTTGTAGACTTACAAATTTTTGTGCTTGGGTTTCAGTTATACAGTGATCGAATACCCATCCTTCCACCAGTGCCCATTCTCCACCACCACCAGTCTCAGTATCCCTCTCACCCCCCTTCCCCCCATCCCACCCTACCTCTGTGGCATTCCCCTTTGTTATCTCTCTTCTTTTGAGTGCTGTGGTTTGCAAAAGAGACATTGAGTGGCAATCTTGTTTGGACTATAGTCTATTCTCATCACGCATTTCCCATCCTGAGAGGAACCTCCCAACACCCTTTATTTGGTGCTCTCTTCTCTATCTGAGCTGCCTTTTCCCCTAGCGTGTGTGGCTGTCCTCAAAGCCATGGAGTAATCCTCCTGGTACTTATCTCGGCTATTCTTGGGTGTTAAGTCTCCATTTTGTCACTTTATGTTACCCAGATGAATGCAATCTTTCTATGTCTATCCCTCTCTTTCTGACTCATTTCGCTTAGCATGATACTTTCCATGTAGTACTACTTGTATGTAAATTTCATGACTTCGTCCTTTCTGACAGCTACATCGTATTCCATTGTGTAGATGTACCAAAGCTTCTTTAACCAGTCATCTGTTCTTGGGCACTCAGGTTTTTTCCAGATTCTAGCTATTGTAAACAGTGCTACAATGAACAGACAACTGCAGATGTGTCTTCAACTATACTTTTTTGCCTCTCCGGGGTATATTCCCAGGAGTGGAATTGCTGGGTCAAATGGGAGCTCAATTTCTAGTTTTTTGAGAATCGTCCATACTGTTTTCCAAAAGGGCTGAACCAGTCGGCATTCCCACCAGCAGTGAAGGAGGGTCTCTTTCTCGCCACATCCGCACCAGCACAGGTTGCTTTTGTTCTTTTGGATGTCCCACCACAGTTTTTCCTCCTTCCACCCACTCCCCAGCCTGCCTTCATGTCAGACACTCTCCTTCTTGCTCCCTTTCTCTTTTCTTTTGGGCATCATGGTTTGCAATACAGGTACTAAAAAGTTATTATGTTTCTCCCTCTACCTGCTTTCAGCACTCAGTTCTTGTCCAGAAGTTTCACTTCATGAACCAATAGCCTAAGTTTTTGACAGGTTAATTTCTTAGTGAATTTGGTCCTGGGCTGATCGATTCTGGCCAGAAGCATGACAGTGACTTCAGAGTGTGGGAGAGAGCAAGCAGCTGATAGGGCTCTGTTTGGATGGGCACTGGGCTAGACCTGCACCCCTCCGGGGAGCCCCCGATGTTTCAGTCATAAGCAGGTGTCCAAAAAGTCTTTGCAGCTGGTTGATCTCTCCAGAGATTTATTTTTGAGTCTCTGGAGCAGGGTCAGTAGATGAGCTTACATGGCAGCACAGGAGGTGGTGCCCTGGGTGTGTCTGCCAGGGTTTCTGGAAAGACAGGGAGGAGGTAGCACATCCCGACTGGGAAAGCCTGGTGATTTCAACACAAAGACCTGCATTAAAAAAAGAAGAAGAATGAAGATTATTTACAGAAGTGTTTCATGGCCTAGGCACTACCTTACATATCATATATGCGTAAATTTTTGTTTTATTTTGATTGCTGAGAGTTTTTGCAATGGTTGAGGTTTTGTTTTCTTTTTTTTTTTCTTTTTTGGCCACACTCAGCAGTTCTCAGGGCTGAGGATCACTCCTGGTGGACTCAGTGGACCATATGGAGTGCCAGGGATTGAACCTGGGTCTGTCATGTACAAGGGAAGTTTCTTACCCACTGTGTTATCTCTCCAGCCCCTTTTGCTATAAGTGAACAAAATTTTATATGCTTGATATAAAATAGAGATGTTGTCAAGCTTAGGGGCGGGGTTATCATTTTTATTGAAGTACCCGGAATTACAAAACAGTTAGTTATGCTTTTCATGCACACATTATTCCATCACCACACTGCATCATTATGCAGCCCGGTTCCATACACCAATGTCCCAAGGGTCCATCCCAGCCACCACTCAGTGTGAACTCAGTTCTGTAGACAAAATCTTTAGTTCCAACAATTTGGGGAATTTATTATTTCCTTACTGTATCTCTTTATATTCCAAATATGAGATATGAGAGATGTATTTTATTTATTGTGGAGGTGGTGATACCTATGCACACATATGAGAACAAAGTTAAACTCCTAAAATCCACAAAATTATAAATCAATGATAGGTTGATTTAAAAAATTATTTTCAGAAAAATCTTTCATTTTTACAGGTAAATAGCACGATAGCACTGTAGCACTGTCCTCCCGTGTTTTTAAATTAATAGTATGGATAAATTATGCTAATACATTTTAAATTTACACGAAACAGATAAATCCTACAAACGTGCAACTTAGTAAGAGTGAGGAGAAAATTAAGAAAATGTTAAGGCTACACTCGGGGCGCCCCAGAGGGGGGCCAGGGAGAGCCCTCCCTGCCCCAAGGGACCCAGTCCCGGCAGCCGAAAACCTCCACAACCCAACCGCCACCATGCTTGAGGCCACTCGACACATCATAAGACACTCCCTACCCATTCTCCAAGAGTACCACACCACATTTGATGGGGTATAAATAGTAGGCAACTGATCATAGAGGGAAATATATATATATATATACACATGCTTATATACATTTTTATATATATACGAAAGCTCATATCACTCAACTTTTAACAACATATTAGTGATAATCCTAAGGAATGTCTTAATGGATCCTGCCAAAATAGAACAATCTTCACACTGTTTCCCTTATGGATACTTCTTTATAGCATTTTCAGTGGTTTTCCATAACAGACAATACAAAATATATTATTTCAGTTGTGCTTTGGGACAGGGATTGGGGTTTGGGATGGAAACATCCCAAATATGGTGGTAGGACGGTGCAGTGGTGATGGGATTGGTGTTTGAATATTAAATGTATTCAAATATTGTCAACTACCTTATAAAATACTGGGCCAGCTCGAGCAAATAATTTTTTTAAAAAGAAAAAATAATTTTTTTGTTCACACCTGGCAATGCTCAGGGGTTACTCCTGGCTCTGCACTTAGTAATTACTCCTGTGCTTAGAGGACCATACGGAATGCTGGGAATTGAACCTGAGTCAGTCGCATGCAAGGCAAACGCCCTACCCACAATGCTATCGCTCCAGAAAAGAAAATTTTAAGGCCAAAATCTGAATAGACCTTTTATTTTTTTTTTATAATTTATTTATTTATTGAATCACTGTGGGAAAAGTTACAGAGCTTTCGGGTTTAGGTCTCAGTCATGTAGATACCAAACACATTTCCCTTTACCAATACTCATTTTTAACCCCGAGCCCCAATAGACCCCCACCTCCCACCCCTCCCAATTCTTTGTGAGGCAGATGAGTTCTAGTTAATACTCTATCTACTTTGACTAGATAGATTATTTCGATAGAAGATGCACAATTATTGTTTAGAGTTTACGACCCACCCCCCCCCAATCAGGCATGCTGAAACAGCGTTGTGAAATGATTTGCTTTCTACAACTTGGTTTAAGAATAAAATGATGTCGCGCGGCCGCTATCGCGGCCGCGCGGTTTTGAATTTCTGCTACTTTACTTATTGACCCTGGAAGAATTTCTATTAAAAGTTAGCTAGTTAAGAGATTGGTTTCTGTGCCCTGGAGTCGTGGCCGTGCCGAAGAGCCGCTCGTGGGGGGCAGCTGGCGACCTCGGTGGGGCGTGGGGGACGGCCCACAAAGCCCCCCTTCCCATGAGGTCCCCGCCGCTCCCCCGAGTCCGGCTCAAACCCGCTTTCCACAAGGCTCCCGTGCGGCCGCCATCTTTCTTTCCAGAGAGGAGCGGGCGGGCCGGTCAACGCCCTTCCCCCTCCGGGCAGGCTTGGTGGCGCGGATCAACACAAGTCCATTTGCTTTTCTGCTCCAAGCGGCTGGTTCTCTGTGCTAAGTCCTTGTGCCTCCGGGGCCGTGGCCGTGCCGGAGAGCCGCTCGTGGGGGGCAGCTGGCGACCTCGGTGGGGCGTGGGGGACGGCCCACAAAGCCCCCCTTCCCATGAGGTCCCCGCCGCTCCCCCGAGTCCGGCTCAAACCCGCTTTCCACAAGGCTCCCGTGCGGCCGCCATCTTTCTTTCCAGATGAATAGACCTTTTAAAGTCTAGAAATGTGTTTCATCCTAAAACAAAATATTGGCTTATGTTAGAAAATATTGCGGATACTGCTCAAGTCGCTGCAATAATAAGTAAAAGCACTCTCCTCCCGTTGTTCATCAGTTTGCTCTAGTGGGCCCAGTAACGTCTCCATTCTGAGACTTGTTGTTACTGTTTTTGGCATATTGAAGACGGGTAGCTTGCCAGTAAAAGATTGTAGTAAAAATCTCTGTAAATGTAAAAAAAATACCTGAATAAACATAGCGCATTCAATATAAAAAAAACATTAATTTATAATTGAAAAGTACTAAAAACCCTTAGCAAGCTAGGAGTAGACAGATATTTCTTAATCTAGTAGAGGGCAATCATAAGCACCATGAGTGAATGCCATACTCAGTGGCAAAGTGCTGAGTTTGTCTTGTCTATTAAATAAACTATTTTAGTGCTTCTTGAAAAAATGTCTCAATGCTATGAAAAACCCTACACTATTGCCTGGTCATGAAGCTCTGTGTCATTCCTTCAAATCTAAATGATAATCTAGTTGAATAGAATATTCTCAGTGGTTTTCATTTCATTGAGTTTTTGGGCTATAACCCTCCATCTGTTTTGGCTCCCAGAGTCACAATTGATAGATGTACTGTGAATCTTACATCCATAAGTTCCTGTTTTGATCTTGCTGCTTTCAGTATTCTGATTTTTATCTTTCTGATTACAGTCTGTCTTGGAGTTTTCTATTTGGGTCTCTTTTCACTGGTATCCATTGAACCTCTTTGATCTGGGTGCCTAGATCCTCAACTCTAGGAAATTCTTATCTGTGACTTCATTAACTAGGGTTTCTTCATTGAATTTTGTTTCCTGCTCTCCAGAGACATTGATGATTTTTGCTGGAGCGATAGCACAGCGGGTAGGGCATTCGCCTGGAGCGATAGCACAGCGGGTAGGGCATTCGCCTTACAAGCGGCCAACATGGCCGACCTGAGTTCGATTCCTCCACCCCTCTCGGAGAGCCCGGCAAGCTTCCGAGAGTATTAGATATGCCAAACACAGTAACAACAAAGTCTCCAATGGAGACGTTACTGGGCCCGCTCGAGCAAATCGACGATCAACGGGAGGGCCTTTACCTTTACCTTTACCTCTTGAACTAATCCCAAAGTTATCAGATATACAGTTTATTTCTTTTCAGGCTTTTTTCCATCTCCTGTTGTTTTCTAGCACTTTCTCACATCTCATCTTGGAGTTCCTCGATCATTTCCTCAGCAACTGTTACTCTGCTGCTCAGACCTTCTTTGATTTTTTTTTTAATTTCACCCGCTATTCTCTCCGTTCTGATTATGGTTTTCTCATTTTGGCACTCCTACTTTTTTGTGCTTTGCTGATTTCTGTGCCATCATTTCTTTGAACTGATTGAATATCTTTAACATAGTGTCACTAAAGTCACTCTCTTAAGAGTTTACAGAGCTGGTTGATACAGGTTGAGTTTCTATGTTATTTTCACTCACTAAGCTGGGTGGGCTTATATTCATCTTCTCCATTGTATTTGCTCTGCTCCTGCTATGCTGAGGATGGATCTTTGTAGCTAGCCCTGTGGGAGTCTCTGTGAGACGAGATTGGGTATTTCTCTTTTTCTTCTCTGTGACAGGCTCCCATATAAGTGCATGTAGGGTGAGATGTGATAAGTCGAGCTGTTCAGGAGATATAGTGGTGGCACTGCCAAGATGATGGAGGCCAGGTGTGGAGACTGCCCAGACCAAGCCAAAAAGGAAGTGAATCTGCTTCTGGTCCAGAAAGGCCCCCAGGAATGTCAGCCAGAAGGTTAACTTCACGTAAATGTTGAAGACATAGATATTTTTAAATCATAGAGCCAACATTTGGCTTCAGGAGACTTAGAGTGACCATTCTCTAAAATAATTATTTCATTCTTTTTGTTGGTTGAAGGGGTGGTGATGGACCGGGTTGCTTGGCTGCTGTTACTACTGCTTCTGGATGGTGGTTATTTTTCTACTTTTACCTCGGTCCAGAACTAAGTACACACTGAATTTCTTAAATTTCTTATCGTTCCCCATATGTGTTCCCAACATGTGATGAGGTGGGGCTTTTTGTTTGTATTTTTGATGTTGTTGATGATGATGGTGATGCTGTTATTTGTTTGTTTGCCTCTTCTTTCTCCCTTCCCCTCTTGTTCTCTTAGTGGCAGACACAAACATCAGCTCCATTGCCTTGGACCTCCTAAGCTGCCTAAGTTTTCTATTTCTCCAGTAGTAGAAGTCAGCCCTGTCCTGTCTCTCTAGCTGCATCTTTCAGATTCCTGGTTCTCTGATTCCATGTTATGTTTTACTTTCACTCTGGGTATGATTTCTTTTAAGTGTATTCTGAGCTCTGGGTTGTTGTTGTTGTTGTTGCCTTCCTCAAACACCATAATCTTCAGCTCTGTAGTCATCATGGTAGCTTCAGTGGTTGATCTTCCAATGCCGTGATCACATTCCACTGTAATAATTACTACATCCAAACCACTTTAGCTTCCCTCTGAGTCCTCTCTCTGACCAGAGCATCCGCAGCTTGACTGAGCATTTATTGCCATTACTCATTAGACCTGAAAACTTTTCCTTCCTGATTCACATGTCCGTGAATTCCCTGTGTTCCCTTGCTCCTCTGAACAGCACTGACCCTAGTAAACAAAAATCTTTTACCTTCTTGGGTACTAGTCAGTATCTAAATTCTCTGCTGTAGGGCCAGAGAGAGAGTACAGCAGATAAGGTGCTTACCTTACATGTAGCCACCCCTGGTTTGGACCCCCAGTACCATACATCGTCTCCCAGGCCCCCAGCAGGAGAAATCTTTGAGCACAGAGCCAACAGTAAGCCCTGAGCACAGCTGGGGATGGCCCCCCAAATAAAAATACAACAAAAATAATAAATTCTCTGCTGTCACCCCAACATAAGCACAGTCCTTACTGCTTCAAACAATAATAAAATACTGCTAATTTTTTTATGATTTCTAATTATTCCTACTATTTTCTGTAATTATTATTTCAAAGTCATACTGTTAAAACTCACTGCTGGTCTTTACTCACATAGTTTACTCCCCCATGTCTGATCTTACGGAGGTGATTGAGACTCATCATGTGAACGCTGTTAGGTTGCCTTCTCTACACCTCACAGCTTCTCTCCCTCCAGTGACACAGAGTGTGTGAGATCTGCAGTCGCCAGTTTTGCTGTGAGGCCTCAGAGAAACAAAAACTCACTCTGATCCCAAAAGCCTCTTTTTTCCTGTGCAGCTTACTCTGTGCTTACTAAGTACTACCTTCTTGTTTGACTCAGGTTTTTATAGCCCTGGCCTCCAGATATCATGGTCCACCTGAAAAGAGAGAAAGTGTACTTTATAAAAAGAAATTCCAGTGAACTATGATTATGTTGGCATTTTGTTAATGGAATAGTAAAGCTTACAAAAGATAAGCATGGACCTAAAGAAGCTGCTTGATTCTTTTCCAGATCTAGATAAGGGGGAGGAAGGGAATAAAGAAAACCAGAAAAGATAGAACAGAACGTAGGGTGTTTGTCTTGCTGGAGTGCAGAGTCAGAAATAAGTCCTGAGCACAACTGGATGTGGCCCAGAAATAAAAAACAAAACAACAACCAAAAAAAAATAATTTTTTTTCAAGTAGTGATTTGCTTAAAGGCATCAGAGCTATTTTACATGTGTAAGATTCAAAACTCTCAGACTAAATCTCTTTCTAATACATCATATCCTTTGAGACAACTTTTTTTTTAATTTTTATTAGTGAAACACCATAAGGTACAGTTGTAGACCCCTTTTAAGCATCAATGAAGCACATACCTGGTTTGCCCCTTATCCAGACTTTTTTTTTACTTGAAACATTGTCTTCTTAAGAAACATTCTCAAAGTCCTGCTTTATCTAATAAGTACATTTATCGCAGACTCCTCTCTGCCCCTTCTGACCCCTTTTGGAATTTCACATGCTTTTCTTTCCTCCTGATCTGTCTAGGCAGTATGCTATATTGGTAAAAAGCAGGCCCTCTGGAGGCAAGCGCCCAAGAATTTGAATCTAATCTATGTCCATTTCTAGAGCTTTGATGGAACCCTTGGGCATTTTTCTCTGGCTGCTGAGCTAAAGTGTCTGCATTTTGTAAATGGGCTTCGATCCAATAACTTACGTCGAAAGCTTCTGAGAGTGCTTAACAAGTAGTGCACACTTGGCAAACAGCCTCTCCAAGCACCTGTATTTCAGCAGCGCTCTGAACACCACCTTAGGTGCCCTCCTGTCTCTCCCTTCCTGCTTTTCCCAGTCTCCTCTCCAGAGAGCACCTGTCCTTCCAACCTCTGTCCAGAGCTGCTCATTTGAACTATCTTGGCTGCCCATTTTGAGGCCACAGCTGTGGCTCATCCCTTTTCCTGTTTTTTTCACCTCTCTTTCTCACCTGGTTTCTTGGCAGCACCTTAATTAAAATGTGCTCAAAACCAAGCTCATCACCTCTCATTACAATCAGTGGTGTTGTAAATAACACCACCACTGATTGTGTTACTCACGATAAAGTCTTAATTGTAACATAATTTTATAAACTAGCATGACACTCAAAACATTTTTATTCTGTCAAAGCTGGGAATGACAAAAGCTCCTGGATCCACAATCTATTAGAGTCGAACACGACTTAGTTGGGGAAAAGTCTCATGATATAGTCAGTATCTTCCATTTTCCCTGTACTTACAGTCAGCCTAGCTTTTCCCAATTGGTATTCTGCCAAGTAGACAAAAGATAATAGCAAAAAGGGTTAAATATTGGCCTAATGTTACCACTTTACATGATGGTAGAGAATGTGCAGTTATTTCTCCTAGAATATTCAAACAACCTTTTGGCGGTAGGTTTGAGATCTCTGTAAAGAACTTAGAAGTGACTTCGGGAATTGAAATATAAAATCCAACTATTACAAAGTCATTTTGCTCTAGGGAGAAGCATATACCTATTAGTAATATCTGCCAGAAATACTACTATAAAAGAGAGACCCCCCCAAAAAAATTTTTATTTTGATCGGTGATTTTAATTAATTTAATTCTTATAATCGTATAATCTATGAATTGTGCTAATGATACATCTCCTCTACTTATGGGGTGGCATAAACAGTTATCAATTACAAATAGGGCTAGTTTTATAAGTGTATATTTCTGAATAGCTGTTTAAAAGATAATTCTGCTCTATAATAGTCTGACTTTAGTAAAAACTTTACAAGCAAAATTTGCCACTCTGTCTCACCAGGCTAAATTTAAAAGCATCTAACCTTAAGACCATCTAAAAGATATAAGAGTGGTTAAGTATTCTTTATTTGGTATTATGCACATGTCACACTGAAATACTTTTTAATAAGACATTTTACATACAGAGAAATTTTAATTAAATTGGCATAATTACTAACAAAAAAATAAGGAGTGACTGCCAGCTTATCTTCACTTTTGCCCACAGCTTAAAATATAGGTGAGTTTTCCTCTTCTGGGTGGCAGTGATTTTCTCAATCTTTAGATTTATTGATATAACCAGTTATATAACTCTGAATATAAAACTGTTCTCCCACAGGTTTGAGATAGCAATCCCTTCTCTAGAGAGATGAATTAAGTTCTATCCTTAGAAGGGAAAACTGTGATTTTCCTTGCAGACCTGGAATTACTATCAAAATTCAAAAAGCTGATCATATTCATTTAAATACAAGCCAGTCTTATATAAATCGGTGCTGTTGAACAAAAAGATGCCACTATGATCTGAATTCTGGTGAATGATACAGATTTAAATATGGTACACATTTAAAAAGTCAAGACTTTTTTGTAACAAATAAGGCAGTGCCGACTATTACTCATTCATAGCTTGCTCTTCTTGTAAGGGTATAGGTCACATCCAGCAATTTTCAGGCTTACTCCAGGCT
Source organism: Sorex fumeus (assembly GCF_029834395.1). NCBI lineage: Eukaryota > Metazoa > Chordata > Mammalia > Eulipotyphla > Soricidae > Sorex > Sorex fumeus. The sequence continues at coordinate 18,721,465 of NW_026606111.1, read as the reverse complement.
CTGTGCTCAGGAATCACTTTTAGTGGACTGGGGGACCATACGGGGTCCAGGTATTGAACCTGGGTTAAACTTATGCAAGGCAAGCACCCAACCCACTATAGTATTCCTCCAGCTCATGATAGTAGCTTTTTTGAGGCAAACCATCAACTCTTTCCTTTCCATCTTCTTAATGCTAACAAAAATCATTTTTGTTCCAAGGATGTACTTTTTGGGATGTGTACTTTTGGGGATCTCCAACTACTTCATCAGTATATTCTCTTTCCAGGCCGTGACTTTGTTCTTGTAGGCATCAGTGTAAGAGAATCCAGGGCCGTGATCTGTCTTTGGCCCAGACCATTTGGCCCTTTCTTGTGCTCGCCTCCCTTCTCCACAATATGGTACTGAGCACACTTCTGGACAAAAATAATCTTTCCCTGTCATAGGTGATGGTGGAGGTGGGGGATGGGAGGCGGGGGTCTTATTCACAAGTCCAATGTCCCACTCTTCTCAAAAAAAAAGTTTTTTTTAAACTTTGCAAGACTAGGGGTAAAGTACTTACCTTGTATGTGTGAGGCTCTGGGTTCAATCCATATCACATTTTTTCTTAAATGAGTGCGACACAGGAAGTCTGTTCAATGCTCCACTGTGCAGAAATGTCAATACAAGATATTAATATCCTCAGACCCATTCTTCTGGACCTTTCTGTGGCCTTAGCCCCCTCCGGCATGTATCTCTAAGTAGTATCATGCATTTGCCCATTCACGCTGAGAGCCAAATCTACATTCTACAGTTGACCTTTGCTACAAGTTCTGTGTTTGATTTTTTCCCTTACTCTCTTATTATTATGAACCTTTGCTAATGCAGTATTTTTCCCATTCTAGACTTTGGCCCCTACCAACCAAATTCCGTACTGTTCAGGGCAGAAATCAGTACCAATGAAACCCAAAGGTAGTCCCTATTAAAAATATTATTGTGGAGGGTCTCCTTACTACATGATAGAATAACTTTCAAAGTAGGTATTTCTATATCTTTATTAAAGTCTACTGTGTTTATGCCATATATTAGGTGCCTTATATAGCATGTTATCTCATTTTTACCTATGTGCACTCCTACAAAGGAAATATAGCCCATTTATAAATGAGGAATCTTTTTTTTTTTTTTTTTGCTTTTTGGGTCACACCCAGCGATGCCCAGGGCTGACTCCTGGCTCTGCACTCAGGAATCATTCCCAGCAGTGCTCGGGGGACCATATGGGATGCTGGGAATCGAACCCAGGTTGGTTGCGTGCAAGGAAAATGCCCTACCCATTGTGCTATCGCTCCAGCCCCTATAAATGAGGACTCTTATACAGAGAAGATAAGAAGAGATGTCCTCAGATGTACAAGTGATGGAACAAAATTAGGGTATTCTTGTATGTTATCTGATCAAAGCTTCAGATTATACTCCTACATCAGACTCTTTGGTGAAATGCTCAGTAACTTAGGCAGAATGTTGTTACTGTGGTTTTAATTGGATCTTTGCTAGTGTCTTTTTTTAATGAAATGACTATTTCTCAAGTGTACCACGTCAAGAGTAAACCAGATTCTTGCCAACAGAGAGTCTAAAGGACAAATGTGTAAGCACAGAATCACATGAGGGCAATGATGACTGTGACAAGAGCAGCAGGCTCGTGGGAAAAGAATGTCCTACCAGCCCATTAGAAGAGTCACAGAGATCTCAGTTAAAAGTAGCATTTGAGGGGCTGGGCTGGAGAGATTGTATAGCAGATAGAGCATTTGCCTTGCATAGGGCTGACCCAGATTCCATTCCTAGCACCCCATATGGTCCCTCAAGCCCACCAGGAGAAAATTCCTGAGCACAGATCAAGGAGTAAGCCCTGAGCAACTATCAGTGTGGCCAACCCCTCCCCCGCCCCCAAAAAATAGCATTTGAGTGGCCAAAGAGATAGTGTAGAAGGTAAGGCACTTGCCTAGAGCTGCAGTGGTCACAACCCTGGTCTGATCCCTGGCACCACCTATGGTTACCTGAGCACAGATCCAGCAATAGCCCATGTGCACTGCTAAGTGTACCCACCTCCCCACCCCCAAACAAAAAAGAAAAAGGAAAAAAGTAGTGCTTGAGTTAGCCTGGATAATGCAATCTATCCCAAGTAAAATAGGATGAGGGAGCTAATAAAAAGTGAACATTAAGAATATTGGCAGGGGCTGGAGCAATAGCACAGCGGGTAGGGCGTTTGCCTTGCACGCAGCCAACCCGGGTTCGATTCCCAGCATCCCGTATGGTCCCCCGAGCACTGCCAGGAGTGATTCCCGAGTGCAGAGCCAGGAGTAACCCCTGTGCATCGTGCCGGGTGTGACCCAAAAAGCAAAAAAAAAAAAAAAAAAAAGAATATTGGCAAATGACACTCAATTCTTCTTTTGCAAACCAAGCACCCAAAAGGAGAGAGAGAACAAAAGGGAATGCCCTGCCACAGAGGCAGGGTGGGGTAGGGGGTTGAGGGGTGGGAGGGATACTGGGATTAGTGGTGGTGGAGAATGGGCACTGGTGGAGGGATGGGTACATTGTATAACTGAAACCCAAGCACAAAAATTTGTAAGTCTACAACTGTACCTTATGGTGTTTCACTAATAAAAGTTTAAAAAAAAAAAAGAACATTGGCAAATGAGAAAACTGCAAAAACTTATTATTCCTATGCTGAGAGTACAGGGGAAAAAAAGTCCACTGTGATAATCCAAAACCAGTTCATTCATTGGTTCATTATGTTGTTGACTGTCAGGCAAAGAAGAGGTTGGTAACTTTTGCCTTTTATACAGTGAAGCCATGGAAGAAATTTAAGAGGAACATTATGATCAGTTTTGCCTCTGTAAAAACTTATTTGGATGGAATATAAAATGCAAGTTAAAGAAAAATTAGATGGGGCTGGAGTAATAGCACAGCGGGTAGGGCGTTTGCCTTGCACGCAGCCAACATGAACAACACAGGTTCAATTCCCAGCACCCCATATGGTCCCCTGAGCACCGCCAGGAGCAATTCCTGAGTGCATGAGCCAGGAGTAACCCCTGAGCATCGCCGGGTGTGACCCAAAAAGCAAAAAAAAAAAAAGAAAAGAAAAGAAAAATTAGATGAGAATATGAATGAGAGGATATTCATAATAGCCCAGGGTTTGTAACATGGTAGTGTTGGGGAGCAGGGAAGGGGTCAAAGAGAACAGAATGATCTCAGCAATGGCTGGGCAGAAAGATGTAGCACTTAATTTGCCACAGTGTAGTAGTCTCAAAACCCCTGTCATCATAGATTCTTGACCTCTTTATTCACTATTATTCTGAATTAAAATATAATTAATAGTTAGCAAGTCATATATGACTTTTCACTTACCTCATAAAAGCAGTTGCTTTCCATAAATTTTTTGTGTTTTCACATCTGGATTATACAATAAAAGATTATTGGAGAGAGCTCATGAATTTTTTGAAATCTTTCAACTTCATCATGAAAACTTCAAAGTTAAAAACATATGTTCCATCCGTCCAACTCTCTAGTATGTGAATTTGGAGTCTGGAATTTATTGCTGGTTAAATTGTAACATAAAATTAATTGCAAGTAAAATCACCATAGTTACTCCACATTACAACTTCTGATACCATTATAATACTATATTAGATATAATTAATCATTCTTTTCTTTTATCCTTATAGAACTTGATATACATATGTATGTCTGTACCTTATACATCCTTTTTAATCCTTTTTATTTCTTTGGTCTGAGTATTTCATCATGACTTTCTTGTCCCAAACTTCAAAGAACAGCAAAGTGTTTGAAAAGCAAACTCTGTGGAGAAATAAGAATAGAATTAAATTTTCCGTAGATTCATAAATATATACATTGCTACATGTACACACATTGATAATACACATACCCACTCAAATCTGTTCTACCAATAAACAGGTTTTATGATATATATAATTAAACTGTACAAAAGACTATTTTGACCATTCCAGCACATTAACCATGATACCCAGGAGTGTTGAACCATTTCTCTGTAATGTAAAATATAATAGCTCATGGGTTAGTTTTTAAATTGTTTCACTTTTTGTAAGTTAGAGAATACAGAGTAAGAAATGAAAAGCTTAAGAAATTATATCTACCTCAGTGTGCCTTTAAAGTTCATTTTTTTAATCTAATTGATTCTGTGCTTTTCATAAATACGTAACTGTCCATGGTATACTACTAAACAGTTGACAGTACTGGCTGGTGGGGAAGAGGCATTAGCACATTCCACAGAGCAAGCAGTAGCCTCAGGTGCAATTTAGGGGCACTTCATGTTTATTCTATTAAAAAAATGTGGGGATGGATGAAGCACTGGGTGATTTTTTTTTCCCTGAAAAGTGAACAGTAAGCTAAGTAAATTTGAGCATCTCTGTACTAAAGTATGTTTCTAAGCCTTTATCAAACTCATAATTTCTCTTACCATCATCTTTTTATTTCCCAAAACAAGAGTAAATGCTTAAAACTGTATAAAATAGCTACCTCAGAGCTATTTTATTACTTCCTGTGTCTTTAAGTCAGTATTCTCCAGAATCTAATTTAATTGAAATAGCTTTGCCTGTGTAAACGTCTCTTTTGTTTAAATAAGATTTCACTGTTTAGTTTTGCCTTAAGCAAATGCAGCCATTTGTTTGTCCATAAAACATTAGATTAAATATATAGACTAATATGAATAGCGTCTACCAATCCACATGTACCACTGTCTGTTGCCCGCTTTGCTGGTGTGCAGTGTGTTATTTTAACTGAAAATCAGGGTCCTATCTTTAGCCCACTTTATGGTGAGGTGGGGAGAGATACATTTTTTTTTGTCAAGAAAATCTCTCATTGCCTTGCCAGTATTGATTTTAAATTTGGGAAAGCCTTCCTGAGATTCTCTCTTGAAATGCAGCTGCTAATGCTCCTGACACTGTGGATTTTATAGGTATTTGTTCTCAGAGTGCACAGAGATTTTTTCTCTTTGTTTTATTGCTGAGTACCAATATTAACTGCCCTGATAGAATTAAATATCCTGTATTTTGTAGGCAATAATAAGCATTAAAGGCTGTGGCAGATTCAGCTAATTATTCTCCAATTAAACTGTAGTTTTATCTTCTACTTTCTGTTTTGCTCAATAGGAACTTAGAGATGTATGCTTGTTTTTTAGTTTGTTTGTGGTTAAAGCTAACATCAGACACACACACATACACACACACCACCACCACCACCATAGAGAGAGCAGGTACTACAGTGTTCTTGTGACCTGTCCGTTTTCCCTGTTCAGGCAATGCTGGATGTGGCTGCAGACCAAGGCTGGCTGGTGACCACTCTGAGTATCACCAATCTGGTCCAGATGGTAATCCAGGGCCGATGGTTAAAAGACTCTTCTCTTCTGACAATACCAAACATCGAACACCATCACCTTTACATTTTCAGGTAATTGCTTTCATTTTCAATATCATTGTGGGTTTGTTTGTTTGTTTCTAAATGTGATTTATTTTTAATTTTCTTTATACTTGAACAGGTCACTTGAATATCTGTTGCCACTAGAATATTGGTTCTTTCCAGTGGAAATGCCTAGTTTCCCAGAGTGAGACTTGGTCTAGTGATGTAAAGGTCTCACTTGGAATTGGATCACCTGTTCCAAGCTGAACCACAGTTCATTTTAATCTTGTATTAAATTGTTTTCCATTTGCAACATTGACTGCATTTCTGTTCTGTGTCTATTAATTTTTAGTATCATCCTCCATTTAAAACGATATTCTTAGAGTGCTTTGTGATCCAAAGCAAAATAAATTCCCAATGTATGTTATTGCTGATACATGTGAGAAACCTGAAACCATGGTCAGAGTAAATTGTGCACCTGTGTAATGTCCACAATTCCATAGTTACACACATCCCAGCAGCACAAGATGTGACCTGTGCTTAACAAAAGAATTTAGAATATCATCAAATTATTTAAGGAGAGTCAAACACCTTAGCAAAATAAAAAACAGTTTGGCAGAGCATGAATGAAATGTTTCTTTCACCTCCAGTGTTTCATACACATTGAGAGATACTTGGTTCCCAGACACAAAGACAAGCAAATAGCCTAAAGCTTGCCTCTACTTTTTGTCACCTGGATTAGGAGTACTAGTCATTTGAGGCATCTAGATACAGTAGACCAGAACCTGGAACCTGCTCAAGAAGCTGCTTCACTTGATTTGATTTAAGCAAACTGGACCTCGGGACAGTTGTTCCCTAATACCTGAGTCCCCACCCTGAGCTCTTCTGGGAAACTAAAAGGCACATTCAGAGGGTGAACCAAACCAGCACCAGAGGGTGTGGGTGCCAAAGCAGATACCTCATAGATCTGCAGTGTAGTTTCAGGAACCCGTCCAATACAGTGCCATGAGTTACAGTAGTGGGGTTTCACTGAAAGGCATGCATGTTAAAGTAGCACCTCAACACAGCCCACAGATCTACTCAAGAAGCTGCTTGCAGCCTAAAAGATTTGATCTAGTTCTTTACTATGATACTGAAAACTGCTCTACTTCATGGATTTTGTTTCACATGTGTCTTCTTGCTGTAGAAATAAGAAAAATAAATTTAGGTGGACTGTGTTCTTCAAGGATTGGGCACTACCTAAGCTATAAATCTCAAGTATTTCAAAATATATGTTCCCAACAACTTAGACTGGAAGCTTCACTGAAATGCTTGTATAGATGATTTGTTTACCGCCTCTGAAAAGATGTCCCATTCCAGCTTGGTATTTTATGCCTATGGAAGCATACAAGAACACCTTTCCAGAGGAAAGCATCCCCTATATATGAACCCAAGTATTTTCACAGCTCACTTGTATATTATGATAGTGGTGCTGCCTTGGATGGATGTCTTAGCGAAGGCTAAACTGAACTATTTAACTAAACTATTTAACAATAATGATTCTTAAAACCATATGGTAGTCTCAAGACCAGGGAAGTATGTTAAGGCACTTACCTAGAAGGCAGCCAACCTTGGTTCAATCCCCGGCACTGCTTATTGTCCTCTGAGTACTACCAGGAGTGATCCCAGAGTAAGTCCAGGAGTAAGTCCTGAGCACTGCCAGACATGGCCCAAAAGCCAAAAATAAGAATAAGACATCTTTTGAAATTTAAAAAGCAAAGCGTATTGTAATCTTTTTAGAAATGTTCTAATGACATGAATCATCTTTGTTAGAAAAACATCCCACTTGTGCAGTCAAAGAATGATGTGGATATTGTCTCTTAGGAAATGGAGCTCAAATACAAAGGGCTCCCATGCCGGAGGCCACAGTGGCCCTATCGAATGCCTTCCAGAGCTGATCCAGGCCTGTGGAGGGCAAGACCGTGTATTCAGCTCCATGATTGGAAAAGAGCTCCCTGAAGTTAAAATGAAGCAGGTAAGTTCAGCACTTCTGGGTTCTGAAGCTCTCTTACTCTGTCTCATAAGTCATGCTAAGACTTTTTTTTTTATAAGAGTTGGCTTTGGAGCCAGACTTACCTGGCTTTAAACTTTTTTTACTTGCTTACTAACAGATAAACCTGAATGCATACTTCACCTAGGACATTCTCATGATAAGTAAGCAAGATACTGTTATATAAACTGCTCTGGAAACTGATGAAAAATAAAAGAGCTCAATAAATAATATGAAAAATAATGACAGTGATAGTAATTAGTAGTAGCACTAACAGTTCTTTCAGGGTCTGAAGAGATAATACAAAGGTTAAGGCACATGTCATGCATGTGGCTGACCCAGTTTGATTACTCGCACCCGTCACATGGTCTCCTGAGCACTTCAGAGAGCAAGCCCAGAGCATAGAACCAGAGGTGGCCACCAAGCACTGCTAGATATGACCCCAAAAATTAAAAATTAATTTTAAAAAAAGTTGTTTTGGTATAATGCTACTAATCTGACAAGAAAAGCTCAGTATAGACCGCATAACCTCAGACCCCATCTGATGTTTTTCCTTGGGACAATTTTGGTCTTTTTTTGTGATTGAAATGTGTTTTTATGACATTCCTTCAGTTAACTTTTATATCCCCTCTTAGTTTTCATCATTTTCTTATTCCTAAATTCTGAAGCACCCCTTATTTGTAGACCACATAACTTAGATGGATAGCTAAATCTTTGTTGTAAAAAACTGTTATCTGTCCGAGCCCTCTTTGGAAAGGTTGAAAAATATCAATGTATGATGCAAGAAACACTCAGCATATCAGATTTTTAAGTCTTATGTTTGTTTGTTTTTGTTTGGGGGGGTTGTTTTGTTTTCTTTTGTTTTTTACTTTTTTGCTGTTGGGTCACACTGGCAATGCTTAAGGATTACTTCTGGCTCTGCACTCAGGAATTACTCCTGACAGTGCTGGGGATACTGGGGATCGAACCCAGGTCAGCCATGTGCAAGGCAAATACCCTACCCACTGTACTATCGCTCCAGCCCAACTTTTAAGTCTTAAGCAGTTTTTCCCAAATATGCATTTGGGCACATAGCACATAATTATCCTGTCCTGTCCTGTCCTCCCGTTGTTCATCGATTTGCTCGAGCGGGCCCAGTAATGTCTCCATTGGAGACTTTGTTGTTACTGTGTTTGGATATCGAATACATCACGGGTATCATATTAGCTTATTAATGAATGAAACTTCTAAACAATTTTTTTCCAGTGAAACTTTTATATGTCCTGGAAAAGTATGACAGATATTAAAAGTCTGATTGTTCAGTTTCTGTTGAACCCATAATTAGCACAAAAAACTAAATATTCATAATAAGTTTCTGCCTTTGCTAAATTATCATCAAATTATGAATAAAAGCAATATATTTAAATCAAAACAAGGCTTCTGTTAGCAACAACAGATTTCTAACATAACATACATTGATTTTAAGCCAAGTTTTAGATGTGATAAAAAATTAGAACATTGTTATAATTAGTTCAGGGAGAACTCAGAAGTAAACTTACTTAATTTATTTGCATAAATTGCCGTTCTGTTATCTTTAAAACCAAATGCAAATTGGCTCAGTCTGATACGATGATGGTTATTTGGCTCAAAAGTGCTTCAATTTGCAGAGCAATCTGGTGTCGGCTCTGCAGTGAGGCGATCCCAGGTAACATACAAATCCTGAATTATTCCAGAAATTAGTATGTTTAAAGCATCAATTTAAGTGCTAATTGCAGTAGTAATGAGAAAAAGCAGTACGACTGTGAGATTTGCATCTTCTACCCCATCAGTATGCCTGGAACGGCTGCTGACTGGCAGAGGATTTGGCTGCTAATTAAATAATTGTATGCATGGCAGTGCTCTTGCCTGATTCAATAGATGAAGATTAATCCTCAGATAAATATGTTTGGCTGGTATTGAAATGTCTTAGCAGTTTCTTTAAAAATAGCTCATGTTTTATATACATATGTGTATGTATGTATACATTTATACTCTCAACAAATATATGTCTGCATGTCAGGGATTGAAAAATAATATCATTAAGTGCTACAAAAATACTATAAATACGTTTGTGATATCTGACTTTGAAGGGCTTCGTGAAACAGTGTCCCTAGTTGCTAATAATGAATATATACATTGGCAACTAATTTTTAATGGTTCAAGTGAAAAAGCATAGGAAGTCTTCATGTGATAAATACTACTTGTGTTATCTCTCAAAGGTAAATGCTTTGCAGAAATTATGTATTTAAGTATCTCCTTGATCACTTTTCCACTCTGGTCAGCCTTAAAAGACTATTAAGTGGTAAAGCTTCAGTACTCAGTGATTCTTGGTTCTAGCAGGGAATAAGCCATTGTTACCTTAACCCACTATGTAGATTATTCTTTGGTTTAGCTATTGCCAGATTATACCTGTTCCAGATATAATTTCAAATTTACAAAACAGGTTAGAGGATTGGAGATGGATTGAAAATTTGCATTGGATTTACTTTTTTTTTTTTTTAGTTCCTAAGGGGTAATTTGATTCATCAGGGCTACTTCATTTCAATTAGGTATACTCAGCAGTACTAAAGTCTTAGTAAACAGGAACTAAATCAAAATCTATAAGGAAATTTATGGTATGTATGAAAGAAATACAAGAAAAATAAAATTATTCATGTACTTACTAAAACTGAAAGGTAACAACTAAGGAAACAGCCCAGATGTTAATGCGCTTTTCCTCAGTGATAGAGATAATGCCAAATAATTATTAATGTTAGGGCAAATATAAAAACTAATTTCTGAAAACTATAAAGTTCATTTATCATATTTTTTCCATAGACAGGATTCATTCATTCTACAAATGGTTAGCATTTCCTATTTGTATAATGCATTCTCACAAATATGATTTAATTTAATGAATGGAAATAAAATTGGTAAATTATTTTCTATCCTTTTAATATGTATCACATTGATAAATATTCTCTATCTGGTAATTCCCCAAGCATATTTCTTTTTTCAAAAGGAACCCCAGACTGATAGATTTTCTTTTGATATATGGATATATACAAAAAGTTTTCCTTTTGGAATATAAGCCAAAAAAAACCATTTTGCTCAGTAATTGGTTAATGAGTGATATTGACTGATGTCAACAATTGCTTTACAACATTTTTTCCAAGTTGGTTTTATATCTCCCAAGTACTATTCTCTCTAAGAATTCACCTAAATACTAAAACAGATGCTTCTTTAAAGCCAGCTCAACAACAAATGTTTTTCATCAGTGTGTGAAGATAGTAACTGTTTAGTATAGTGATTATTTTCAGTTGCTTTTGAAAGGACTTTGAAAAACAAAGATTAATAAAAGCATACTATTTTACACACATGCAAATGCCTACAAGAAAAAAAATAGAGAAATCCAAACAATATCTCTATCAATGTCAATATCCTGGCATTAATATTTCATTTTTCAGTACTTCCATAGGGTGAAGGAAACAGGGAAAATGATGCATAGGGTTTTTTGGTATTGTTTCTTACAACTGCTATCAAATCCAGAATTAATCTCAAAACAAAGAGACTGATTTTTTTTTTTTGGTAACGCACACTATTTCTTATTTAATGATTGCATTTCATACTAACCATTCTTTTGTTATACTCTCCATTTTTATTCAGGCATGGAGCTTCGTATCCCACTTACCAGTGATAGATGTTAGCTTAAGTGTTAAAGGCTGGTGGGATGACTCAGTTGAAGGACATAATGAACTCTCTATCACAACTCTGACTTCAGACAAGCGAAATGACAACAGATGGGTCAAGTTGCATGCTGATCAAGAGTATGTGCTTCAAGTCAGCTTGCAGAGAATCCACACTGGGTTCCACAAGGTATAGTGTTTGGTTTCCATTCTCAGATGCTTCACACCAGATGCCAACATGCGACACCACACATATCTTTTCAATTACTAATGTGTCCGTGTCATTCATGAATCCTGCTTTCTCAACTGACCTTAAGCCGCTGGAGTCAGTCTTCTGAAATTAGTCAGTTCTCCCCAGGCACCTTTTTTTTCAACCCCGAAATATCTACCTCATGTAATATTGAATTGCCTGGAGTACTAGACCAAAGTGAGTTCTACAGGCCCAGTCTAACAAAGTCCCTAAAATGCATGTTAGAGGCATATCTTTGACCTTTTTCCAAGCTAACCACTTGAGAATCATTGGGGTAAAGATCTCAAGATCTACACTTTAACCTAGCATCCCAGATCATTCTGAAGTACAATTAAGTTGAAGATGCACTGAACACTGGGCCTGATATAGAGTAGAGGAAAGCTTTACCAGGCCACTCTGTAAATTTAAATAAGACACAGAGCTTGTGGCAGATTGAAATAAGAAAAACTCAGTCTTATCTGGAAGGCTTCTTCGTGTCTAGAATAGGCCCCCAGAAGTGAAATGTCCATTAGTACTACCCCTTCTGTTTTCAAACACAAAATAGTAAATTTCTGTTGTTAAGATACATTTCCAGGGGCTGGAGAGATAGCACAGCGGGTAGGGCGTTTGCCTTGCACACGACAGACCCAGGTTCGATTCCCAGCATCCCATATGGTCCCCTGAGCACTGCCAGGAGTAACTCCTGAGTGCAGAGCAGGAGTAACCTCCGTGCATGGCCAAGTGTGACCCAAAAATGGGAAAGAAAAAAAAATACATTTTCAACGCTGTGCCTTCAAGTTGCGCTTCATTTTATTTCGAATTCTGTTATCACTCCATGCAGTAGGAACTGATTAGCCTCTGGCATTTCAGAGGCTTTTGTATGGGCACGTTTAGATGAAAGTGTATAAAATAAAGTTAGTAATAGTGATACAGATGAAATTATAGGGAAAACTGAGGGGAGGTTTTGCTGCAGAATTATTACTTAAAAATCAGATTTAATCACGTTAAAAAAAAAAAGACGCTGTAATTGGAAGTGATCACTCTGAATAAGAATTGAGTGCTGAAAGGAGGCAAAGTGATATACATGATAACCTTTTAGTAACATTATTGCAAACAATAGTACCTAAAAGGGGGGGGGGGGAGAGAGAGAGAGAGAGAGAGAGTGAGTGAGAGTGTGTGTGTGTGTGTGTGTGTGTGTGTGTGTGTGTGTGTGTGTGTGTTTCTGCCATAAAAACAAGGGTGGAGGGAGGGAAACTGTAGACACTGGTGGAGGATTTTGAAATACTGTATTATTGAAACCCAATCATGAACAACTTTGTAGCTGTATATCTCATGTGGTACTATTTTTCAGAAAATTTTCTTTTTTAACTGAAGTTTTTTTTAATATTTTTTTTAATTACACTGACCTCTCTTTTTTTTGTTTTTGTTTTGAAGCCACACCCAGTGGTACTCAGGGGTTACTCCTGACCCTGCACTCAGGAATCACTTCTGGTGGGCTCAGTACAATGTAGGGATGCCAGAGATCAAACCCTGGGTCAGCCACATGCAAAGCGAGCGCATTGTCCACTGTACTATTGCTCCTGCCCCTAACTTCTCTTTTAAAATTCTTTCAATGAAATGTCTTCTAGAATATTGTATGAAGAGCTGGGGACATAGCTCAATGGGCTAAAAGTTCATGCTCTGTATGCAGGTGGCCATTTTGCTCCCCAGCATCACATGGTCGGTCCCCAAGCACAGAGCATGGAGTAGCCCCTGATATAGCTATGGCAGATATAGCTCCCCCATACCCTCCCCCAGGAAAAAAAGAATAATTGTTGCATGAAATATGATTGGGAGTATGTCCTTATTAGTGTACATTTCATGCCAAACAGGTATTGTCTTAAAAGAACACCAGAATAATGTTGTGTTTTATAAAATCAATTCAAATTTAAGATTTTGAGCCTGCCATTAAGTTGTATCTAATCTTATACTGTAGTGATTAATGTATTGTACAAATTCCTTAAAATTTCCAGTTCTTTTGAGAAAACACTTTTATATTATCACCATATTCTAATATATATTTTTATATTACCTGGGTTACACAGGAGGTGCTCAGGAACTACTCCCAATTCATTGTTCAAGGGTCTCTCTGGGCAGTGCTCAGAGAACTATGCAGTGTCATGGATCAAACACTGGCATTGCAAAGAATGTTCATTGGCCCTTTGAACTGTCATCTCAGCCCCAAATGTTCTTTTTTTAGTGAATTTATATTCTTGGGTTGGAGAGGAGGTATTTATATGATATACTGCTTATTGTCTTGAGGTACTGAATCTCCTGATTGCCTCTCCCAACCCCTGCCTAAGTAAATATTTCTTGTAAATAAGACTTTGGAAGAAGTTTTGTTTTGTTTTTCTTAGTATGGTTTATCTCATTGTGCTCATCTGTAAATGAGCTATTAATGCCATTTACAAGAATGGCTTAAGGATTTACTAATTTGATGTCAAGTTTCAGGACATTCATTTCAAACAGAGCCAAAATATTCTGGTGATTATAACCACAAAGTCTATAAAGTGCTTTGAAGAACTTGAAGAAAAGCAGGTCAAAAGCACCAAAGTAGAAAATATAAAACATTCCAGATAGATCTATAATACAATGTGCAGATTTATGGCCGTTAAGTAAGACAAAGTAGCCTTTTAACTGCAACCAAGTGGTATAGAAAGACCAGGTGTTATTAATGGCTTGCCCTTTTTTTTTCTTTTTCTGGTTTCCAGGGAAGGCCAGACAACCATGCAGCAACCCCTCGATTTCCCAAATTAAAAGATGAAGGCTGGTTTTTGATATTAGGAGAAGTGGACAAGAGAGAACTTATTGCTTTGAAGAGAGTCAGCTATGTTAGAAGTCAGAGTGTTGTCTCCATTTCTTTTTATACCCCTGAAGTACCCGGAAGGTAAGCAGAATCATACCCCCCAAGAGTTCCCAAAGAAGGAAATACAACCATGGTCAGAAAGTTGGTTAACATGCTTTGCCCTGTTTTTCTTTTTCAGGTATATCTATACCCTTTATTTCATGAGTGACTGCTACCTGGGCTTGGACCAGCAGTATGACATTCATCTCAATGTGACACCGGCAAGCATTTCCTCACGGAACAGTGAGGAGGTCTCTGATTCTTTCCACGACTTGAAAGTGAAGTAACTAAACCTGAAAAAAGTGTGTGAGAAGGGTAGAGTAGGGGAAGAGGTCTCTGGCTGTTCAGTCATCGAGATCAAGTCAAGTTTCTTGATGTTTGCCCTGGTGAAACCAGCATCGAGACCCTGTGGAAATTGACTCCAGCCACACACAGGTCACTGCTGTGGCTTTTCAACAAATACTGCCTTTTATGATATTGTCTTCATGGGTTTCTCAGTCTGTACGATGAATAAGTGTGAGGAGAATCTTTTAGTGTGTGTACAGTGAGGTGTTATTTAGGACTGATGCAGATGCCACCCCTCACAGTGTCCAGTTTACAAGAATATTGCCTCCTCTTCCACTAAGGAAAGCTACTCTGTGGCGTGACCATGTTTAGGATTTGTTGTGACGGATTTCTAACCCTGCCATAAGACATATCTGATTCCATCTCTATGGTTGCTCACCAAGTGTCTTATTAGCAAACTTATCCTTTGATCACCCATAGCAGCAGTTTTATGAACTTCTTACCATCATAAATATTAATAATATATGGTGTAAATTTACATTACAGAGCCCAATGATGAAAAAAGAGAATAGAATATACAGATCTTAGAAAATGTAGATACTGTAACTGGTTTAAATAAAATATTTCAAGTGCCACTTCAAGCCAAGATGACTAAATTATTTTTCCTGTTTCTTTCCCATTGTAGCCCCTCTTCCTCTTCTGTTCTTTTCATTGCTTCCACTTCAAGAACTGGTGGGTTAAGGGAGGTCTCCCAAGTGGTATTCAGAAGGCCTGGGCTCCCAGTCATTGTTGAACATCTGGGCCGTTCAATGCAGTGGTCAAGGATGGAGTACTGCTTGGTCTCAGGGTGCCCAGGGGTAACCCAGCCACCGTTCACAGCGCTGGGGGCCTCTAGAACACACCTAGTGGTTCTCAGAGTGCTCTGAGGCTCCACTTGGTGATGCTTAGAGGATCAAACTGGGGTCAGCCTTGCCCATTTACCATCTCTCTGGACCCTCACTACCTAAATCAAAGTCTAAATACTGTGAATATAATAAGTATAATGTCTGCAGGACTAGTTTCAGAGTCCTTTATGATTTTACCTTTTGGCCATTTCTTTCCTAAATAAAATCATGCCTAAAACCATCATTTTAGTGTAATTTTTTTTCAAGGAAGATTCTGGACAAACTGTCAATAAGTTCATACAGGATCATGAGGAGAAACAATCTCATTTTCTTGTTTATCAGGATCATTTTTATTCCTTTTCTCAGTTATGATGACCAGGAGTCATACTCACTGGTTCTGGTGCTCACTGGGAGTCAGACACTTGGTTTCAGTGCTTTCCCACATGCTCACTAGGAATCTCACATTTATTTGGGGGTGCTCACTAGTGATTACCTCATTTGGCACTGAGCATCCCCAAATGGCAGTGTTGCAGTAATCATGTTTTTTAATGTGGGTGGTGTAAAGAATCCAACTCATGGAATTATACTTACAAGTGCCAGAGAACTATTCCCAGATTCTTCTGCATCATTTATTTTTGGTAAATAATGGGCAGCCTTTGGGGGACAGGACAACCATTCTATGACATTTCCATATGACGTAGAACATGGTAGCAAAAATAAGTAATTTCTAT
This sequence comes from Sorex fumeus, assembly GCF_029834395.1. Taxonomy (NCBI): domain Eukaryota; kingdom Metazoa; phylum Chordata; class Mammalia; order Eulipotyphla; family Soricidae; genus Sorex; species Sorex fumeus. Next base: position 18,705,358 of record NW_026606111.1, on the reverse strand, counting down.
TAAATCCATCAGAGAAAAAATAATGGGAGTTAAAAGTGATCAGTTCAGAATATACTACAGAGAACACCAGTGCAGTAAGACAAGATGCACTTGACTGGAGGCATTTATCTTATTTCAGTGAGTGAACAACACCTTTTGTCTATAACTTCATCCTCAATCATTTCTTAACCAAAATGTTAGTGTTAAGTACACATTTAATAGACAGGTACCAGCATAATATTAAAATATAGCTATTTAGAAAGCTGTCAGAAATCTTACATAACATTTAGTGGCCAGTAATTCGCCAGTATCTCAAATTACTATTGAATTATTGAGAGAATGGTGATGGGGAAGCAGTGTTGGCCCACACCCAGTGGTCCTTAGGGACTCTTTGCTGGGGAGAGTCTCTCCCATCAGTGCTCCAGGTATCATGCAGTGCCAAGGATCAAACCAGGGTCAGTCATGTGCAAAGCAAGTGCCTTAACCCTTCTACTGTCTCTCCAGCACCAAGAGAATTTCTCTTGTTTTCTTAGGGAGGGAAAAACACAATGAAAGGTATCAGTAGACGAATTTTGGAATGCTCTCAGCTGAAGTACTAAGCCATAGCCCCATGGACTATGCATTTCTGGTCAGGCTACTGCATTGTGTCATTGTGCAACCCTAAATTTATGTGTGTTTTATACTCTGGGTTTTGTCAGTCCAACTAATGGAATTGCTAGTCAGATACTTGTTGCAGGTATACTACATTGAGTACTCATATTCCCATATGAATCAAAGACATCCTGCCCTCAAATAAGACAGTCTGATGATGAAGCTGGACATAATTGTTAAATAACAAAGATATTGCAATTAGTAATTATGATGGGACTTTAGTAGTAAAATGTTAGTAAAATTATAAAGGACTATTTAGGCTGAGTTTTAGGGATAGTTAGAATTATGAAGGCAAAGATGAAAGAAGTGTTCCAGTTGGAACTTCTTTGATAAAGGTCCTCAGATAGTTTAGCCTTGAGTATCCAATTGATCTGCATTTTCAGACACATGATTAACAACAAAAAGATGAAAAACTCTGTGAAGTGACCTTGAATAAGAAAGTACTGCAGATCTTATGTGTATGCAATGGGGTTTGTTGGCAAGACACAATGGAAGATTATGACAACATTCCAAGAGAAGAGCCAGTGAAATTATAAGCTAGGCAGGAGCCTGGGAGGGCATGCATCCATGCCTGTGGTTGGATAATAGGTACTAAATACAAGAAATTGAGAGCCTGGCAAGCTACCAAGAGTATCTCACCCACACAGCAAAGCCTGGCAAGCTACCTGTGACGTGTTCGATATGCCAAACACAGTAACAAGTCTCACAATGGAGACGTTACTGGGCCCGCTTGAGCAACTCCATGAACAACAGGAGGACAGTGCTACAATGCTATGAAGTTTATGAAGTAACCAAATCAAGAGCCCTGGCTTCACAGGTAGCAGGATATTAATTATTGAGTGATTGAAACAAAATAGCACAGGAGGAAGTTGAATTGCAGGAAGTCACCTGAATGGGCAAAGACAAAGGAGAAATGGTGATTTATGTGGGCTGCATTAGCTAAAGCAAAATGCAATGAAGAATTCACTCCATAAGAATCAGGCTTTTTCCCAATAACCACATGAAAGTATCGAAAAGTCATCCTAATAAGGAATGCCAGTAACTCCATTGAGCTTTCAAGTAAGAGCTTCTAATCACAATATGAAAAATAATGAAGGGCAGTATTCCAGGAATATATATTTTGTTTGGGGGATATCACCTTGCAGTTTCCAGGACTTACTCTTGGCCACATGCTCAGGAATCATTCTTTGCTGGGCTCCAAGTCCTATGTGGTGTTAGGGATCTAATCCCTATCAGATGCTATACTATCTTCTGGTCCTTTTTTCAAAGTTTTGGGGGGGGGTTGTATGTAATGTATATTTTTGTGTTGCTGTAGCTGGGTTTATATTGGAAAATATGTTCTATTTAACAGGGGATCTGAAAAGAATAGGTTTCATTAAAAAGAAAAGGTAACTTACTGTATCAAGATAAATAGTTTTACCTTTTCTTATTTTGATGAGATTTTTTGATATGTTTGTAATTAATGAATTTCTGTAATGCTACCTTATTCTGATCACCATATTTTTGTTCCCTTTACCTGTAAAGCAGAAAATACCTCCCCAGCCTGCCTTTCAAAGTAGTTGGATCCATTGAGATAGAAAGGACAATAAACGTCATCACTCATGTATTTATGAAGTTTTTTCTTTTTTTCCTTTTTTTTTTTTTGAAGCCCTCTGATTTACAATGCTGTTAATGATAGGGTTTTGTTCATGCAACTTCCACCACATCCTCCACCATTGTCCCTGGGTTCCCTCCAAACCAATACTCCCCTCCCCCTTGATAAGCCCAGTTCTATAAAACAGTTTTTAGGTTCAATTGTCTTTGACCATTTTTGTTATTCTCATACTAAGTTTCTTTATATCCCATATGTGAGAGATCCTCTCTCTCTGCATCTTTCTCTGTCTTTCTCTTCTGTCTCCGTCTCTCTCTCTCTTTCTCTCTCTCTCTCTCTCTCTCTCTCTCTCTCTCTCTCTCTCTCTCTCTCTCTCTCTCTCTCTCTCTCTCTCTACCCCCGACCCAGCTGACTTGACTCAGAACTACTCCCTTCCCTATAGCAAGGATGTTTGTTAGTGAGTTTTGTTGATTGAGTGAGTCATCTGTGTGCAAATACATAGAAAATGATAAAAAATCATACGGAGTAAATTTGGTACAAATGAACATCCAAGCATTCATATACATTGTAACTAAATTGGTCTTCAGGATACATAAATGTGGCAGGGACTAAGCACCCATAAACCATTACTATTGCCTCCCAAAAAACCAAAACACAGAGAGAAATTCACAGAAGAAATTGTGTTCCATTCCTTCACACTACCTGCTTTCAATCTCCAAATGCTTATGCATGCATACTTCCAATTGAAGTTCAGCACACTAATGGCAATGGGAATTTCTTCACTTGGAACTTCTTTGAAAAGCTTCTTGGGGATGTGTTTGGATGGACATTGAAGGGCATACAGAAGCCCCAGACAAAAAATGAAAGTTCTGACTAACCTGTTCCTACCTCTTCCGGTTTCTAAAGACAAATTTGAGCACTTCACATTTGCCAATGGTCATTATGATCTCCAAGTCAGCAAAGGAGACCACTCTGGAAATAGAACAGCTTTTGAGAACTAGAGTGTGGAGATACCTCACACTTGCACCATTTGGGAATATACGTGGATGTACCTCACACTTGCACCATTTGAGAATATACATGGATATGGTGCACGGAGAGTAAAAGGACAGCACTTAAATAGGTTCTAAAAACTTCTTTAAAAACATTTGTCTATTTTCTTAACGGTGCAAGCAATACCCTCTCTACCCAAACTCCCTGGAGTCATGTTGCTCCCATGCTTGTATAAGCGCGAAAATCAATTTAAGTATATTCAGTAAAAACCTAAACCCTTTCCTTTTAAAAGCAAATATTTGGTTTTTCTTTCAGAAGTACCTATTTTTACACCATTTTATCCAACCTCTGAAGCCTAATTCTAGCCAAAAATAAGGAAGAAAAAATATGTCACTGACTACAAACAGATGCTGTTTTTAGCAGAATCAATGAGAATTATATAGACATCTTAGTAAAACCTCAATCTTATTTTCTGATACTTTAGAAAAATGCATTCCTCTAAAAACACATTACCCTTCAAGTGGCCTTTGGAGAAACTGAAACATTGAAGAAATCCTTGGATTGCAGCAAAGAACATTCTCCGTGGACAATTCTAATCAATTACAGAAACATAACTGTACCCAGATCATATAATATACCACAGTGATGATCCTGGCTTCTGTTCATCTTATAAAATGCTGCAACTCAAACACTGGTCCTGCTGCTGTTTGCAGCACTCTAATCCAGAAAGATTTACTCTCAATTGATTGTTACTTTTCATGCTGAAAATAATTGTACATCTGCATCTTCTATTTCAGTTTGTCATTTAGTTATCTTTGCCCACTGTGTTCATTATTTTTGGATGTTTCCTCCTATCCCCAAACAATATATTTGAAACACTCATGAGAATGCATTGCATAAATATTGAATGTGTTAAAGACAGAGTCTGAGTTAATTCAGAATGTATTTAAGTAAATTGATTGAAATCAGCTTTTATTTAGGAAATCTTCTAGGGACAATTCTGACATATTTAAAATAACTAAATGTTCACATAGATGTGATTTGCTTGTGCATTCCAACAAATCTGTGAATCAGCATTCAAAACCAAAATGCATGCCATGCCTGACTTGCTGGATGTTGAAAAATTGCAAGATAAGAGAGAAAGATGATACCAATTATACTCACAAAATGTCTGGGAAAATTCTTCAGAATGAAATGTTTTAATAAAATCAGAGAAAAATAATATAACATGATGAGGTAGTCAAAGGAAAAAGGGAGGGCCGGAGAAATAGTACAGAAAGTATGGCCTTGCATGCTGCTGACTCCAGTTCAATTCCCACAAACAGCTGAGGCTCACCCTTAAGCACAAAGACAGGAAAAGTGCCTGAGCACAAGATGTAGCCAATTCTCCTGCCATAAAAAAGAAAGTGTAAAGTATAATCGCATTTTTAATAGATATTACAGACCAAAAAAAATGAGATCTGTCACAAAAAAGGAAAGAGAAGTGGCAACTTCAATTAAAAATCAAATGTGGAGGGGGCTGGAGCGATAGCACAGCGAGTAGGGCGTTTGCCTTGCACGCAGCCAACATGGCCGACACAGTTTTGATTCCCAGCACCCCATATGGTCCCTTGAGCACTGCCAGGAGCAATTCCTGAGTGCATGAGCCAGGAGTAACCCCTGAGCATTGCTGGGTGTGACCCAAAAAGCAAAAAAAAAAAAAAAATCAAATGTGGGCTGGAGAGAGAATACAGGGGTTAAGATAATTTACCTTTCATGTAACTGAGTCTGGTTCAAGAACTTTCTATTGTCCCCCAATCCTCACTGCCAGTAGTAATCCCTGAGCTCAGAACTAGGAGTAAGCACTGCCAGGTGTAAGCCAAAAAAAAAAAAAAAAACCAAAGTGAAGCCATGACTTTTTCCACAGAGACATAGCTTGGAAGGTTATAATGCTAAAATTCTATAATACCAGAAAGGTAGCCAAGGAAACATCCCAGGCCAAGAATGAGAGACCCAGGTGCCATGTCCCATGACTCCCTGATTATGTACTAGCAGAACTAACAGGTTTTTCCTTCTGGAATATCTTTAAGTTGAGATTTAACAGCAGAATGTCCTAATGCATGTTGATTTTGTGCTTCCGTGAAACATTTTCTCACAGAAGGATTTTGTAGGATTCACCTGAAGAAAAGAATTAAGAGGCCATTGGTGCTCTGCAGGCATTGGCGAGGCTATAGTCTGGGCACCAGTTACTCTTCCTGCATCATCAGAATTAAGCTGAATTCCTAACAAATGGGAATATGTCCCATCGTTATCTCCTCTAGCAAACAGGACTGGTTAAAATGTCATGAATTAACAAGCATGCCTGCGTGCTTCATGGTGGGATAAAGGTCTTAAAAGGTTCTCTTCTATTTTAATTTAACACCTTTGAAGCTGACACTGAAAATTAGTCATCCCATACAGTGTATTTGGTCAAAAGGTATCACTCTCGGGTCAAGTTTTGGGATTCATATTAAAACTATTTTTATTTCTTATCACAGATTGATAAGAAAGGAGAATTCTGGGGCTGGAGAGACAGTACAAGGGTTAAGACCCTTGCCTTTAATTCATTAAGTTCCAGTTTCATCCCCACCACTGCCTGGTCCCCTCTTGGAACCACCCCCAACCATAAAGCCACGAGTAGCCCCTGAACCCCAGATCTGGCTTCAATATCAATACATCCATACTACAAGATTACGAAGAAAGGCGAATTCTGCTGATTTTTACTATCCAATTTTAGCTATAACCACTGAAGGAAACTACCCCCAACACCTCTTGCCTCATAAAGGCAAAAAAGAAGTGAACTTGGAAAATCGTTTTTTTTATGAAAAAGATGCAAAACTAGTAATACTCTGAGATTAACTGCCTAACAAATGCCAGTGGGATGCCAGACTTTCTACAGAACCCAATTTCCCATTTCACTACAACTTGAGCTTTTTTCAATAAAAAATTTTAGGATGAACTAAAAATAAACTTAAACTTCACTATTTGAATCTTTTTTAAAGGCCATCTGCCGCTCACTCAGAATATGTATTTTTTTTCTCATGAAGCAACTAAAGCAGTACATACTAAGCACAGTCTTCAACAAAAATGAAACTATGACAATGTTTCAGAACAAGGCAACAAAAATTAATCTCTAATAACTCTCAGCCATCTAATCCTGTGTCTCTTCCACCAGCCTTAAATATTGTCTGTGTTCCTGGGGTGGAAGATAGGGGTTGGGGCTGTGGAGTTGGGCCACACCTGGCAGTACTCAGGTGTGGCTCTGCCCTCAGGGCTCACTCCTGGCAGTATTCAAAGGCTCCTATTTGGTTCTGGGGATCAAACCAGGTTTGGCCACATGCAAGGAAAGCACTTTAACCCTTGTACTCTCTCCGGCCCTCCTGGATGCAATGTCACTGGTAACTTCACCAACATAAAACTGCATTTTCTATAAGGAATATTTGAGAAATAGCTGTGAGACAAATAAAACAGACAAACTAACAGATAAAGGCTTCTTCAAACATCAAACTTTCTCTTTGTCGTTGTACCAACTTCTTTTCAAGGGATCAGTGGAGATGTCTCCAGTGCCAGTTACCAAAGTGTCATTATAGAATATCTTTCCTGTTAACAGGTCATTCAGCAGACAAACTTTCTGCCTTGAGAAAAGTGATCAAAGTGTGAAAAAAATAAGACCAGAATTCAGCATATTAAAGGTGTTTTTCAGGAGCTGAAGCAATAGCACAGCAGGTAGGATGTTTGCCTTGGACAGGGCTGACCCAGGTTAGATTCCCAGCATCCCATATGGTCCCCTGAGCACCGCCAGGAGTTATTCCTGAGTGCATGAGCCAGGAGTAACCCCTGTGCATTGCAAGTGTGACCAAAAAAGCAAAAAAAAAAAAAAAAAATTAAAATTAAAAAATTAAGGTATTTTTCAGCAGTGGGTTTTAAGGTTTAAAAGTTCTTTATATTAAAGGGTGTTTGGAGAGTCCTCCCAGGAGGGGAGATACATGTTGAAAGTAGGCTATGGACTGAACATGATTGCCACTCAATACCTCTTTTGCAGACCACACCACCCAGAAGGAGAGAGAGAACAAAAGGGAATACCCTGCCACAGAGGCAGGGTGGGATGGGGGGATGGGTGTAGGAGGGATACTGGGATCCATGGTGGTGGAAAATGGGCACTGATGGAGGGATGGGTACTTGATCATTGTATAATCAAAACCCAAGCACAAAAATTTGTAAATCTACAACTGTACCTCATGCTGTTTCACTAATAAAAATTTTTTTAAAAATTCCTTATATTTACCATACGTTGCTGGAGAATATTTTACAGCCTTAACTTCAGATTCATATTCACTTAACAATATGTTTCTGAGTAAATGCACATTGTCTAAAGCCATTGGCACTCTCCATAGAATAATTCTGGAAAGTGGTATGGAAAATTTATGAGTGCTAAATTCTGAGAAGGAAACTGGAAGGAGAGATGATGTTTAATGTTCAGCACCATTTGTTGTTTTTTTGCCTTGTGTTTATACAGTATTTTTCCACTGAAAAATTGTTGGTTCAAATGTTTGATATATGTTTTTTAACTCTCAAAATTACAAACTGCTTCCAACCACAGAACAAACTAAAACATTGCTCTTGGTAGTTTCTTTACAAACTGAGGTTAACTGTGCATCCCGGACGATAGGAGATCCATGGAAGTTAAGGAAAAGAGATTTAATTTCTTCTCTAGGACATTTTTGGAAGAATGGCATGATTTCTGTTCATGCCTACGTAAAGGACCCTGCTTAGACAGGCATACGTGCCCTGAAGTGTCCATAGTACATGAAAATGGCACCACCTGTACCCAAATCCCTCAGATCTTAGACAAAGCACCATGAGCAAAGATTTTATTGGGCTCCCTAGCAATAGCACAGCGGGTAGGGCATTTGCCTTGCATGTGACCGACCCAGGGCTTAATTCCCAGCATCCCATATAGACCCCCTAAGCACTGCCGGTAGTAATTCCTTAGTGCATGAACCAGGAGTGACCCCTGTGCATCGCCGGGTGTGACCAAAAAAAAACAAAAAAAAAGGGGGGGGGAGATTTTATTGGGCTAGAGAGTTAGCATAATGAGCAGGGCACTTTCCTTGCATGTGGTCCACTGGAGTTTGATTCCTGGCACCCCTGAGCACAGCCAGGAGTTATCCCTAGGTGCACAACTAGAAATAACCCTCAGCATCATCAGGTATGACCCAGAAGACAAAAATAAATAAATAAAGATTTTGTTTTTGAGCCACAACCAACACTGTTCAGGGCTTACTCCTAACTCTGTGCTCAGGGATCACTGTTAACAGGGCTTAGGGGATCATATGGGGTGCCTAGGATCAAACCATGACTGTGTGCAAGGCAAACACCCTACCCACTGTACTATCTCTTCAGCCCTTAAAGATAGATTTTTAAAACCGTGGACTTGGTACTCTATAGAGAAAAATAAGGTTTTCTGGGAGAAGTGGTTTTACTCTTGTGTAGTTTATAGTTTTGAAAAAAGCCTTCTGTCCATTCATTCTTATCATGGGGTAAATTGTATCACAATAAGATACATTCGTGCCTAACCACCACTACCCTACCTCAATACCTCAAAATGCAACTTTGTTTAGAAACACAGTTTTGACAGAGGTGATAAAGTTAAAATTTGATCCAGAGGTTGGACCCTAATACAACATGATTCAAGTGGCCTATAAAAAGGGGAATATGAAACCTGAGACAGATACAAAGAGATGATGGTGTAAAGATACCTGGGGGTTTCAAGTAGAGATGGGAACAGGGAGTAGTGTCAGGCTGCCACAAGCCCAGGAAGGTGAGACCACCAGAAGCTGAAACAGGCAAGAAGGACCTTACCCCTCAGGCTTTAGAGACAGCAGAGCTTCACTGACCGCTGCATCTCAAACCTCTACTTCTGGATCTCAGTAGATTGATGTTTTAAACCACCTAGGTTTTCTTACTTGATGTTGTCATCCTTAGGAAAAGAATACAAACCTCCCTCACATATCCTGAGTTATAGAACCTCAGCAATCACTGCCAATGCCTATGACCTATTGATTGTGTTCCTCTTCCACTTTGTCTCTAGCTGACCACAATTCCCATGTCTGGGCTCATTTGGTCTCTATGCTTGAAACCATTAGGTACCATCTGGCTGTAGACTTCTCACTCATCCCGAGTCTCAGCCTCAAGGCATCTCCTTGTGCTAGAGAAGTGCTCCATCCTTGCTCACCCCCCCTCCACCCTCCCATGTACTGCTGCATCTGTTGATGGGTCTGTCCCGGTCAGTGGATCGTTCTCCTCCAGGTAGTACCATGTCATCTTCATCTGTTTCTCAGAAGCCTTCTATAGTTTCGGGCACAGAGATACTTAGAGGTCTTCCTGAGCTGACCTGCCCTCTTCACACAGTTTGAAGAAGACTAGCAAGAGATTTAGGTCATTGCCACCTCTAGAATAAAAGTCGACACCCTGAATCTAAACAAATTGTGATGGATTAGGAACAAGTGTCATGGCACGGAAAATCAAAGGTATCTGATCTGTTTCTAGCACTCCTTATTACTCGTTGCTGGTCAGAGGTCCCAGAAGATAAGAGGCCACAGCAGCAAATGGAGCGTGCAGTAGGACTCGGTTGCAAATCTTCCCTGTCTGCAATACTTTTATTTCTAACACCTCTTGTCTGCGTTCACATCTCCCATGATTGTATTTGGCCCTAAGCTTTTTTAACTGAATAAATGTTGACTGAATTGAAACCACCAAACCACGGGACTGAACAAATGAATAGACGTGACAGAAGGTTGTAGAATATGTAGGTGGTCTCATTTCCCCACTCTTTTATTATAAGTCCCAAAGAACATGCTTTAAAAACCCCACGATTTTGAAGGGATTTTTTTTAAGAATGTAGGAAATAAAAAGCCTTACTTTTCTAACAAAAGAACTTTTTCTCTTGATCTTTCACAAATTAGAAATGACATATATTAACATGTTATTTCATTAACAAATTACAGTCCATTCTCCACAGCTAGGGAATAAAGAAAAAGTTCACCTAATAAGAGAGGTTAGCTCCTAATTAGGATCAGACTGTAGAATTTGCCAAGAGTAATTTTCCACTGCAAATTTTTCTCCAGTTGACCTTGGCTAGTATTAAGGACATGGGTTTGAAAACACATCTTTCCTTTGCCAGCACGTCCACACACAAACCACCAATACCTTCCATAGACTACTACTCAGTTTATCTCCTTCCCTCCTGGGAGGCTGGAAGCAATATTCTGCTCCACCATTTCCTCAGGCTTTCAGGAATTTTCTTGTCCAGAAAAGACCAGTTATTATGAGAAACAGAAATGGCAAAGAGGAACCATGTCTCCACTTTATATTCCCTCCATTATTTAACTGAATCTTGTGCCCATTGTGTGCTGTAATGATACCTACTTTCAAAGGTGTTATAGGGGTTCAACCTGAGGGAAATGTGCTGGTATAAATCAAGTGCCCAGGACTCAAGCAATAGAATAGCAGGTAGGGCGCTTGCCTTGCACACTATCAACCTGGGTTCAATCCCCAGCACTATATATGGTCCCCCTGACATTGCCAGGAATAGTCCCTGAGCAGAGTTGGAAGGGAGCCACGAGTACCAGCAGATGTGCACCCACAAAAAAAAATAAAATGAGTAAAAAATATTTTAAACCAAGTGTTCACACAGTTATTTCCCCCTCTAAATTTGTGAGGCTGGCATTCCTCTTGATTTTGCAGTTAAGACAATCAGAGAGGATCCTGGGAGAGAGCTCAAAGGTTCAAAGAACATGCTTTTCTTGTGAGAGTCTCATGTATAACAGGCACCTCAAGGTTCCATGAGCAGGGCCAGAAGAGGACCCCCAATCACATCCGGATATCCCCTCCTTTTTGGGAAAAGACAAAAAACGTACACCAGAGAAGCTAAATCACATGTGCATGGTGAGGGCGAGATTTGAATCTCTCATCCTAGAGTCTCCTACTCTCCATTCCAGCTACATTTTTCACCTGCAGAAGTGGTTATTTCTAGTCAAGGAGCCCATCGGAATGCAAGCACTGCCCACTTACTGAGATGCTCAAAAGAGAATACAGAAAGCCTTGAGAGACAATTTTTTGTTTTAGATCCAAGAAATAACCATTACCTCCATACCTCCCCATTTTATCCCAACTTCCCCTTGACAGATAGTGGGGCCCTGGTATAGTTGAACTGTGCACCACTGGGACAGGGATTTCCTAATGGGCCAAGGATCAGAGCATTATGCAATCACTCCATCCATATTGATTGTTTCACCACATGAATAGGAAACCTGTGGAAAAGTTCTATAAATGCACACCAAGCAGCTGAGCTTCCTAAGTAAGCACTTTGGAAAACTTCAGAGCTTTGAAAATTTTCCAGTGACTCCAGAGACTTGAGCATAACTTTCAGAGACTTGACAGTGGTGGGAGATTGTAGAGGGCTTAGAATGAGGGAAGACTGATTTCAAGTTTAGGCCAATTATGTTCTCATACTATTAATAGATATTTAAGAAATTTTATTAGAAAAGTCTTGAAACAATATTAATAGTGTCTCATAAGATTTCAGGCATTCCTTATTCCTTATACGGTTTATCTCGATTTGCCCAAAATGAGGTCCACTTTCCTGGATGCCTCTGAGCTATCATCAAGAGAGAAATTTCAAGAAGAATGGCTGAAATCCCTACAATTCAGAGATCAAAGATTGTGATAAATTGTGGAAGACAGAATTTTTTAAAAATGAAAAGCAGGACTGTGGAAGTAATTTTTCTTAGCCCTAATGTATAGTCATGGCAGATATAAAGTCTTTTCACAAACACTAAGAAGCTGAAAGTAAAGTTCTTAACAGAGTGGTATATTTCAAAATGAAATAATAGGGAAAAAAAGATTTGTCTAACCTTTTTTATCTCAAAAAAGAAATGTACACATTGTAATATTTGTCCCTTTTTAAAAAATGGGTTTCATCAATTTGGTTATATAGATATTCAAATTTAAGAGAAATGAATATAAAGCAGTTTGACTTTTAAAACATTTTCCAAACAATACCTGTATTTGTATTTTACCAAAATAATCTTCTTAATAGATTGTGTTCAACAATGTTCTCATCAGCAAGCTTTTTAAATCCCTTTCAGAAATATCTAAACCTGAAATGCATTTCTCCACAAAATAGCATTTACTGTCTGAAATAATTTGATTTGAGAAATAGTCAAAAATTAACATCATCGGTTTACGTAAAAACAGTTTTGTTTAAAAACAAGATCAGATGGAGATTCTGTAGTAATTGATATTGAAAACAGTTCCCAAAGAGATCTTTGAAAATGGCTTGGTCATTTGAAAGAGAGATTTCCAATCGCAGACAGAAGGCATTCACTCAGCTAGATGAGAAGTCATTCCCTTTTTCCTTTTGAACCTAAATTATAACATTCTGTTTTTGTCAGCTGCTTTTTACAAAGTTTTAATTAGATATTTATAATTCAATGATACTATTTCCCCTTTCACCTAGGATCAGTTTGTTGGTTTTTTTTTTTTCACTTCTGATGTACAAAATTTGTTTCCTTAGAACCCACAAAACTAATTAGCTACTAGAATGCCCACTGTGGATTTGCAAAATAGACTTATTCTTTAGTTTACAACATTTTCTGACATTCACAAGCTGTTAAGATTAGTGCCGTATTCTGATGCCAATAGCGTATACAGGTTAGCTGGGCCCCATCTTCTCTTCAACTTAGAAGCTCATTAGAAGACATTTACTTACTTCAAAAGTATGTGGCCATCAAGGTTATTAAGTGTTAATCTTTCCCATCCCATAGCAGGAGTGGGAGAATAAAATCTTTCATTATCCACAGTGTTTACAAATGCTTTAGGCTCCGTTCCTGTGGCAACTGCTCCATATTCTGGGCAAAGATCAAAGTGAGTACATATGGAAAGGAAAAGGATAAAGTCATTTCTAAATGATGCTCTCCCGGGTCTTGTAGCATCTGTGCACCTCCTTGTGGTCCAAGCGTGCCCCTTTAATCCAATCGAGAATAAAGTGCGTGGACATCTCCCCTGTCCACCAAATACCGAGGCTCCAGCAGAAGCAGAGATGGTGTTTGGGAACACAGTAGAGTTGCCCAGGCTACCGGGGTGCCTGATCTACAGAAGTCAGCTGTCAGGAGCCCTTCTGAAATTGGTATCAGGCTAAAACGGGGTGTGTGTTCTCTTGGGCCATATCAAAGAGGAGAACTTGAAGGAGGAACTTCAAGAATCTTCAAAAATGCCACATTAGCAGCAGAGGAACCTGTCTGAAAAGAGCCTTTCAGATGACAGATCGTAAGAAAGGGCAGATGTTTTGCTTATTGAACCAACCTGATATTTGGGAATCAGTGTTTGAAAACTTCCATCTTCTGGACAAGAGGGAGGATGAAAGATTCTGTGCTGGCATACTGTAAATGTGAGTGTTTACCTTTGTCTTTTATGTAAACCTGCAGAAATTTTAATTTGATGCCTAAAATAAAAGAGTTATTTTTATTTCATAAATATGTGCATATATGTAAACTAAACTGAGATGTATGTACTCTTAATATATAAATCAAGGCTTTGTGCATCTACATTTTAAAAATTTATTCTTTTTCATGGTTGCTGAAGTTATGGAACACCTAGGGTCATTTACCAAGATAGAAAGTTTAGTCTTCTGAATGAGTAACAAGTAAATCATTTACTTTGGAAGATGCAGAATGTAAAGATAGTTTCTGATTTGAATCCCTAACTTCTCAATGATGTTTTTATATGGCTCACTCCATTGATATATTGGCTGTGACTTTGAAACTCACAGAAGCTACTTTGGAAAATCAATTTTCCATGGAGTCAGTGTTTTCATGTAGGATCACATAACCTGTCTCTGATGGTTGGCTGCCTAAAAGATGTAAAGAAATTTAAGGAAAAGCTATCAGGTAATATCTTATAGTCAACTCATCCCTCTCCTGCCCCCTTCTTGCTTGATTTCTCAGTCCTCACTTGAGAAGCTGACAGTAACTTAAACATATGTTGTTTGAATAGATAACTCTAATGATTTGTCAATATACTGTCAGCACAGAGTAAATTTCACTGAGAAAAGTCTGCTTCTAAAACACCTTGAATTTTATTTCACGTGCACATCAAAATAATATTTGGGCATACAGAGCATTTTATTTCTATCTGTTTCTGTTTCTGTCTCTGTCTCTTATTATCTTTCCCTTCACTTTTTGTTATTTTGAGATTGCTGCTTTGTTGGGGAAAAGTAGGTCTTGTGTGGAGATAATGGTGGGGGGGGGGGGGGAGTCTATCTCCTGAGTGACACAGGTCAAATTTCTCTGTACACTGGCGAAGAAACACACAGTCACTGCCAAAACCACAGAGTAAAGTCTCCTAAAATTCCCCTCAGACAGTGGTGTTTTAGAGCTAAGCCTTTCCATTTATATTTGGACCACCACCTGTTGACTTCTATGGGTGCTTGTCAAGGGCAGATAGATGGCGGGAACCTAGAGCAGAATTAGCCCATTCATAGGGCTTGATGTTCCCCTTTGAAGATGTTGCCATTGTTTTCAATTGAGCCTTAGCTAAGGCTCATAAGATCAAAACATGAAAAATACAAAAAGGAAAGAGTTTACTTGGGACAGGGTCTCACTCTCCTCTTGTGATTAGCACAGCATTCTCAATCCATCCTTTTAAATCCAGGGATTGATTAGGGGAGTCTCCACAATGCATTTCCGAGTCCTGAAATGCAGCGGGTGAGAGCCAGGAGCCCAGAAGGGGGAGAAACCACACAAGGGCTCTATGGAAGGGCCTTCTCTGTAGTTCTCTGGGGGTCACATATACTTAGGGCAAGTTCTGCTTCTGCCAGAGAGAAAGAGAGGAGAGCAAAGACAAAGAAAAGCCAGAAAAAAGAGAACAGAGTGTGAAGTGTGCTTCAGTTCAAAAAGTCATTTAAACCAAATCTTAAACTTGTGACAACCAGAGGACAGCATCTTGGGCAATATACGCATAGCCAGTGCTAGGCACTAAAAGTTCCTGACCCGCCCAAATGAAACATTCCACATGATTTACGTAAGCATCTACTGTGATCTAGGCCCAGCGGAAACTCACAAAGAAACTTTCACTGATATGGTCAAAACAAATACATATATGTTCAATCATCTTAAACAGTTCCTAAAAAGATACAAGAAGATTCAGAATCAAAGGACTCTTTAAAACATTTTTGCTGAATAAAATATTCCAATGCCTTTAGGTTGGATTGAAGCGAGTAGGGCACACGCTTTGCATGTGGTTGACTTGGATTCTGTCCTTGGCACCCCATATGGTCCCCTGAGCCTGCCAGGAGTGATCCCTGAATGCAGAGTTAGGAGTAAGCCCTGTGCACAGCTAGGTATGGTCCCAAAAACAAATAAATTAAATACCCCAATGTCTTTCCTTGGAAACCAATTCTCAGCCAATTCAACAACATAAACAATGGGTGGTGCTTATTTACCTAGGTAACATGTATGATGCACCTGTTAGTCCTTATGGTGGATGTAGAGGTACTGAGGCAACTTGAGGAAGAAAGTCATTTTTGCTAACCTCTCCAGATCACTGAAACATCTTGACGAGGATTAGTAACCAACTCCACCAATTTCTTCAATAACTTCTCTTCTGCCTCCCCTAATGCCACTTATTTTATGGCCCCTGCCTTCCCCCACCAGCCACAGCTCATAATTGCCTCTCACTCTCATACACCCTACTCATTGCCTCTCACTCTTATATACCCTACTCTAGCCAGCCCCACATCCCAGACACTGAATTGGGTTCCTGCAGAGTCAGGGCCAGATAATGAGGCATTAAGCTAAGAACTGAGATGTCTTAAATGTTTGTGGGATCTGGTAGCATCATTTGATTTTCCTAGGGGAAAAAAAACAAAAACTTCTACAAAGAGACTTAAAAACATTAGAATCACAACTAAACTTGAGGCAGCCAGGGCTAAGGCAGGTCAAAACAGGATTTGGGCTTCACTGGTGTTTTACTTGTTCATTAGCTCTTCAGTCTCAGATCTCTCAACTTCCCAAGCAAATAAAGATAGCATTTTGACTTGCAAAGCAGGTTATAGGCACAAGTGTCCACTTCAAATGCAGCCAGGAATAGGCACTACTGTACACCTAGAGTGTCTCCCACCTCCCCTTCCTTCCCACCCTCTCTTCACTGCCCTTATCCTGCTCCCAGTCCCTCATCTGCATTTTCTCTCCAGATGGATCCCATCCCTGCTTTGTACCCTGCAGATCACCACTAGATATTCAGTTACACATGGTCCAGCCAGATTAACAAGAACAGACAGATCCACTCACAGGGCTTAACTAAGAAGATTTTAATGAGAAGTCCCAAAGAGTGCCAGAGCACCTAAAAATGTACAAAAGGGAGAAGTCCTTTCCTCCCCCAGGCTAAATAAGACAGGAGAGAGAGGGAGCGTCACTCATTCAGTTAGGGCCACAGCAAAAGAGGGGCTTTCTGCCAGAGTTGGGGTCAAGAACACACAGCCACCATCAAAGCTATGGAGGAATAGATCAAGGCCACAAACATCCACAAACATCCACAAACTCCACACTGGTTGAATACAGCCAGAAGCTAGACCCTTTCTCCACTCCTCTCCTCACCCTTTGATTTACTTCTAATTCCAACCAGGCCCTGAACAAGATACTGAAACAAAAGTGATCTAATTTATCCATTTTTCAGTTAGGTAAAATGAAAATGAGGTTTATTCAGATGATGTGTCTTAGCCAATGCCTCACAACTAAGAAGCAACAAAATTGAGATTCAAGCTCAAACTGTGACTAGAGCCTCATTCTTTGCCTCAAATATTCCATAGAGTTCCTTATTGGAGGAGGGTTGGAAAGAAAAAGGAGGGAATGAAATAGAGAAATTAACCTGGGTGGGTTTGGAGAGATCACTCAATGGGCTGAAGCTTATAATCTGTTTGTACTAGATTCAGAGCCTGATACCCAGTGCTTCATGCCCCAGGAGCATTGCCAGTGGGTTTGGAAAACTGGTGCCCCATCGCCATAGCACTATTGGGCCTTGACAGTACCATATTGCCAAACTCTAGTACTGGGTCATCAGGCAACACAGTCAGGAGTAGTGCCAGGTGTGACTCCTAAGACCCCTAAACACTACTTGGGAGTCCCCCTCCAAAAAGAAATAATCAGCACACTGCTTTGATAAGATCACTCAGAAATCTCAACCCAACAGATATTTATTGATACCCAAAACTGCCGCAAATTGCCATCAATATTATTTCTGGTTCTCATCAGACCCTGAACAAGAGTCTGATACAAACATGATCTAATTTTTTTAATTTTTGCTTTTTGGGTCACACATGGCATTCCACAGGGGCTACTCCTGGCTCATGCACTCAGAATTACTCCTGGAAGTGCTCGGGGGATCATATTGGATGTTGGAAATGAAACCCAAGTCGGCCACATGCAAGGCAAATGTCCTACCCGCTGTTCTATCACTTCAGCCCTAAACATGATCTAATTTATCCATGTTACAGATAGGCAAAATGAAAATGAGATTAGATGTTGTGTCTTAAGAAATAACAAGAATTGAGATTCAAGTTCAAGCTGTGACTAGAGCCTGTGTGCTCTCATGAAGAAAGTACACCTCATAGAGAAGAGAGAAACCTGATCATGGTATGGGTTGACCTGTTGACTTCAAGCATATTGAGGCCCTGAATTAAAAGGAAAACCCAGGAGGGGCCAGACAGACAAGTTCTCGATGCACCTGCTGGCTCAGAGGCCTCTAAAGTGAACAGCTGCAGGGGAGAGTGTTGGGAGCAATGTGAATCTGAAAGTCTCCATGCCAGAGAGGAAAAAGTTGCTAGCCTAGAGCAAGGGAAATGGCTGCTGGCTTAAGGATAAAGACATCACCTGAAGGGAAGGTCTGCTGGGGGAAAACGATGAGGATCTGAGGATCGAGGCAAGGTCCTCGAAGATGCCCTGAGCTGTTGCTCATTACTTGAAGGAATTTCATGTCGCCCAGCCTGACAACCATCCTCTTCCAGTGGATCCCCAGCTCTTCCATATTCCTCCTCAGTGATTCCGGAGAAACCCTGCTCTCTGTTAACTTGCACTTTCCTATCTTTCCCTCCTTCTTCACACTAGTATCTTGTCACGCCCTGGTCCCCCTTCTCCTTCCCAAATGCTTTGGGCTGATTACGATAGCACTGCGGGTAGGGCATTCGCCTTACACGCGGCCAACATGGCCGACCCGAGTTCGATTCCTCCGCCCCTCTCGGAGAGCCCGGCAAGCTACCGAGAGTATTCGATATGCCAGACACAGTAACAACAAAGTCTCCAATGGAGACGTTACTGGGCCCGCTCGAGCAAATCGACGATCAACGGGAGGGCCTTTACCTTTTACCTTACTCTAATGGTTTCCTCTCTTGACCCTGTGTAGCTCCGATATCTCTGTCAAAAAGCATATGCTATCTGACAGAGCCTGTGTTTGAGAATTCCTGGAATAAAAAAATCAAATGAATGAAGGGGCAAAAAGCAAAATAAAAGTTTAATGACATGAATATCTCCTCTGTAATGGGAGAGGCTCAGGAAAATTAAGTAACTCCCTGAAATGATCCACATTGCCACTTTAAATCCCAACTTCAGCTAAAGACAAAAGCAGTGGGAGTTGTGGTAGTAAGACTGGAAAGGTTATCAGGTAAAGTATGCAAAAAGGGTATGGCTCTTTTGCAGATTTAAGTTATGATCTGCTCTTTTTTTTTCCAGAGTGGGAAGGTTTAGAGCATACCCGGTCACGTTCAGGGGCTATTCCCAACTCTGTGCTCAGGAGTGACCCTTGGAAGTGCTCAGAGGACCGTATGTGGTGCTGGGAATTTGCACCACTGTCATGGCCTCAGCAGCTGCATGCAAGCAAACACCTTACTTTGAGCACCAATTCTCCAGCCCCGCCTTTCCCTCCTTTTTTAAGAGCTTCTGTAGCTTGGGATGTACTCAGTAGTAAAGCACATGTCCTTCATATATAAGACCCTGGGTTCAATCCCTGGAATCACACAACCATACAACACCCTCCACCCCAAACCCATACACAAACACACACACACACACACACACACACACACACACACACACACACTTCTAGAGATTTAGATGTTCCTTATAAAAGTTAATGTCTTGGGGCCCAAAAGACGATGTGCCATCAAGCACAGTGAATAAAGTGCTTGTATTGCATGTAGTTGACCTGGGTTTGAGCCCCAAAACCCCATATGATCCCCTGAGCCCTTCAAGAGTGGCTCCTAATAGCTGAGCCAGAGTAAGCCTTGAGCACTGTTTGGGTGACCAAAAAAGCAACATCATCATAATAAATAATAATAATGTCTTTAACAAAGTGACAGTTTCTGTTTTGTTTTAAATATTTTTTTCTCTATGTACACTTACTGCTTCTATAAAAGAACCAATCTTGGGCCTGGGCTATAGCTATATGTCTCACATGCATAAGGACTGGGCTCATTTGGGTGATGTTACATCCAAACAGTTATCCAAATGCAGTGACAGTATTAATTAAATTACTTCCAAAGGGACTTATGAAAAGAAATAGAACTTCTTTGGGTATTTAGTATAGTGGTTAAAGTCATGGTAGACTCTCGCATCAGAGAGTCTATATTCAAATGATGATCTTCACTTGCAAGTCTTTTAATTTGGAGCAAGTTGCCTACTCCTTCTTCAGCCTCAGTTTCCTTTTTTAAAATTAATTAATTTATTTTTTATTGAATCACCATGAGATACAGTTACAAAGCTTTCATGTATGAGTTTCAGTCATACAATGATGAACACCCAACCCTCCATCAGTGCACATTTTCCACCAACAATGTCCCCAATATCCCTTCTCCATTTCCAACTCTCCCCCTGCCCAATGGTAGATAATTTCCCCCATACTCTCTCTCTACTTTGGTGCGTTATGGTTTGCAATATAGATTCTGAGAGGTTGTCACATTTGGTCCTTTATCTACTTTCAGTACGCATTTCCCCATCCCGAACGATTCCTCCAACCTTCATTGTCTTAGTGATCCTTCTCTATTCCAGCTGCCTTCTCCCCCAGCTCATGAGGCAGGCCTCAGTTTTCTAACTTCTTTTTTATTTGGTACATTCAAAAGGTATTATTGTACTTATTATCATATTTTTTAGTTTTTAATTTAATTGAATTTTTTAATTCTTCAGAGGGATTTCTCCCCATAAATACTCAGCTGGACAAAGAAAATGCTCAAACTTGATTGTTTGGCCCTCAGGCTAGTCGCATGACAGAGCAGGGCCCTGCAGGGCTAAGGACCCTGTGGTGTTGTGGTTGAAATTCAGGTTCTGTGTATACAAAGTATGTGTTTCTAACTTCTAAGAGTAATACCTATTCCATAGATTTGTCAAACAAAACAAATAGAAAAGTGCTTAGCAAAGGAACAGACAGATATTAAGTTCTTAATAAATGTCAGGTATCAATTTGCTTTAACATATTAAAAATTTTGGGAAAATGTTATATGTCACTATTACCATGACATTTTTGTAGGGAGCACCCCCAGCGGTACTTAGGGGACCATGCAGTGCCAGGATACAAACCCAGAGGACATGCCAGGCATGTCCTCCATCACTTTTACCACAATCACTGGCCCTCCTTTCATTACTTTTAATTACTTCTAATAGAGCCTAGTGCCTAAGAGCAAGATGGAAAAGCATAGAGCATCTAGCTTAAGAACTTTATTTATAGATAAAGACATTAGATCAAAGGGATTCTCAGATCTAAAACAAAGGCTTTGTATTCCCTTTACTTCCTTGAGTTATTCAAATAGCTATACAATGATTTATGTCTGTATAACCCAAGGCTCTTCCTTGTATTTCAAACAGTAGGAAAGGTAATGTAGAACTGTTCCTTTTCTAAAGTTTCTGAAAGAAAAATAGAAACATTTACATTATGAAATTTAAACTACCCTAGTCAACTAGGAGAAACACAACAAAACATTTAAGACATTTTCATAGAGCAAAAATTAGTCTCAAAAAGTCATTTCTGGTGATTCTAATCAATACCAAAGTCATAGGGATAATGAAAGCAAGTATGGAAAGAGTATGCCTGGAATATAAGTCATGGGATATTTGGTACATGTTAGGTTTTTATGTTTTTGTTTTATACTGTTATTTAAGCACGTGTGTGTGTGTGTGCGTGCGCGCACACACACACACACACACACACACACACACCAAAATATCTCACACAAATGCTTGTAATGGAAAATGTTCACCTATAGGTGGCAAACTTATACTACTGGCATTCTGTCCCCAAGTTCCCTTGCAAACTGTGTCAGTTAAATTTCACAAAAGTGAAATTTAAAGAAAGAAAAACAAATACAAACTTCTCTATCAATGATGTTCTCATAGTATCAGGGTTAAACTCAGGCCTTGCATGCAGTCAACTACAGCTTGATTCTTGACTCTGCATATGGTCACCCACCCACATACTACCATAAGTAACCCTTGAGCTCAGAGCCAAGAGCAACCCCTAAACACTGCCAAGTATGTCCCCCAACAGGCAATAATTA
The DNA here is from genome assembly GCF_029834395.1 of Sorex fumeus. NCBI lineage: Eukaryota > Metazoa > Chordata > Mammalia > Eulipotyphla > Soricidae > Sorex > Sorex fumeus. The sequence continues at coordinate 18,683,531 of NW_026606111.1, read as the reverse complement.
TAATAATAAGTATAATTAATTCTGAGTCTTAAACAAACTTATAATGGGAAAAATAAGCTCATAATTTTGCAAAATATTTAGTCTGAATCATCTCTGAAAACATCTAACTGAATAGCATCCTAGAATCCCGACAGCACAGCACATTTTGGGGTGGAGTGGGAAAGGCATCCCTGAGTTGAGCCACCTGATAGTGTACTGGCCTTCTGCATACCAGACAGCTCAGCAACAGCTTTCATTTCATCAGAGCTACTGACCTTGGTTTCAAAGAAAAGGAGACAGCAGAGGAGGGGTGGACAGAGTCCAGCTCTTTGTATTCTAAGTTTTGACAGGCCAATTCATGCTGCCTAACACAAGACAAAATGGGGACAAGTAATCTAAGTTTTGGAGGTTGGACTAATGGGTGGGGGAACACATCACTCACAAAGGAGTGTCAGCTGGTTCTCCCAGAGTCTTTCTGAATGGAGTTGATTCAATATCCCTATACTCTACCCCCCATCCCAACTAGCCAAAGGCCTGGAATGGTGGCAGGAACTTCTCAAAGTACAGCCTTTCAAAAATGTCACTGTCACTATCTTCCCATTGTTCATTGATTTGCTCAAGCGGGCCCAGTAACGTCTCCGTTGTGAGACTTGTTGTTACTGTGTTTGGCACATCGAATAAGTCACGAGGAGCTTGCCAGGCTCTGCCATGCGGGCGAGATACTCTCAGTAGCTTGCTGGGCTCTCCGAGAGGGGCGGAAGAATCAAACTCGGGTCGGCCATGTTGGCTACAGGCAAGGCAAATGCCCTACCCACTGTGCTATCACTCCAACCCATTCAAAAATGTAGGTAGATTTAAATTTATTCAAAAGAAAACAAGTCCTTCCACACACTGTTTTTTAAATCTTTTTTTTTATTAGTGAAACACCATGAGGTACAGCTGTAGATTTACAAATTTTTGTGCTTGGGTTTCGGTTATACAATGATCAAATACCCATCCCTCCACCAGTGCCCATTTTCCACCCCCATGGATAACATCCCTCCCCCCCCAATTCCCCCCATCCCACCCTGCCTCTGTGGCAGGGCATTCCCTTTTGTTCTCTCTCTCCTATTGGGTGTTGTGGTCAGCAACAGAGGCATTGAGTGGCAAACATGTTTAGTCCATAGTATACTTTCAACATGCATCTCCCCTCCTGAGAGGATCCTCCAGACGCCCTTTATTTGGTACTCCCTTTTCTATCTGAACTACCCTTTCCCCTAGAATACCCGGCTGGACTCTAAACTATGGAGTAATCCTCCTGGTGCTGATCTCAGCTATTCTTGGGTATTAATCTCATATTTTGTTACTTTATATCCCCCAGATGAATGCAATCTTTCTATGTCTATCCCTCTCTTTCTGACTCATTTCGCTTAGCATGATACTTTCCATGTTGTACCACTTGTATGTAAATTTCATGACTTCATCTTTTCTAACAGCTACATAGGACTCCATTGTGTAGATGTACCAAAGTTTCTTTAACCAGTCATCTGTTCTTGGGCATTCAGGTTTCTTCCAGTTTCTGGCTATTGTAAAGAGTGCTGCAATGAACAAACAAGTGCAAATGTCACTTCGACTATGCGTTTTTGCCTCTCTGGGATATATTCCCAGGAGTGGTATTGCTGGGTCAAATGGGAGCTCAATTTCTAATTTTTGGAGAAACGTCCATACTGTTTTCCAAAAGGACTGAACTAGTCGGCATTCCCACCAACAGTGAAGGAGTGTCCTTTTCTCGCCACATCCGTGCCAGCATAGGTTGCTTTTGTTCTTTTGAATGTGGGCCAGTCTCTGAATGTTTTTTAAATCTTAAGATAAAAATTTAATCTTTTAATATATATATATATATCTTGAATACTTATTAAATGCTTATAAATTTGAAGGGAGTATACCTATTTCAATCTATTTACCAGAGTTTCCTATGTCTCATTCTAAACATTTTCTTAAGTTTTTACATTTCTGTGAGCATGTAAGGGTGTGTTTGGAATCTTCTTCAATTTCATTTTGATTCTGCCTCTTGTATTTTCATTTAACATTGTAACTTGAAGATTTTTATGTGGATATATGTCTCTCATCATAGTGTGACATGGGGACTTAGAGTTTGGGTGTACCATAGTATATAAACTATTTTCCTTGTGGTGGGCATTTCCTTTGTTTCTGCCCTTTATTATTACAAAAACATCAGCAGTAAAACCTTTAGCACAGAATTATGCACATGGCAAATAACTGAAGAAGAAATTCCTAAAAGGGGGGAAACTATTAGATCAAAGCCTATGTACATTACAACTTCTAGTAAATGTAATTCAGTTGACCCTCTAAGACTGGGTTGGTTTTTTTTTTCTTAAAGAATCGTGTCTACAAAGTTATTGATAGATGAGTTTTAGCTATGTAATATTTCAATACCAATCCCACCACCAACTTCCCTCCACCTGTGTTTCCCTATTCTCTCCCCTTCAAACCCCATACCCCATCCCCACTTGTCAACTTGACAAGCACATTGCAAAGTTTCAGTGGATGTAGCTTAGAGCTCATGTTTTCAGTTTTGTTGAGTATGTTATTTGAATCTATGGCAATACCACGCACTCATATCACCAGTATAATTGAGGCCCTGATACCTGTGAACCCATTAGTTCTTGTTCTTTTCTTGGCCGTTGATTTTTTTCCTTCTCTGTCCTTATACTCTCTGAACACTAGGGGTCAAGGGTGATCTTGTCTTCCCCTTTTACTACATTTCCTCATCCAGTATTCTATATATAACACAGATAAAGAAGTCATCCTGTGTTTGTCTTTCTCTTCTTTTGGTTTACTTCACTCAACATGATATCTTCCAATTCCAATCACGTTGCAGCAAATTGCATGATTTAATCTTTCCTTGAAGCTGCACAGTGTTTCATTATGTACAAATACCTAAACATCTTCATAATCTATTTATCAGTCATTGGGCACTTAGGTTGATTCTTTATCTTAGCTATTGTATTGTGAATATGTCCTTTTGAGAGTGTATTTATGTTCTGAAGGTAGATGACTGGGCTGATTTTTGTTGACTTATCATTTGTTTCTCTCACTATCTATTTTTACCCTCTGCACCTGGTCATTTTTATCGTTTTATGGTTTTGGTTTGTTTTGTTTTGGCTAATGTTTGGTTTGATTTGGATTTGGGGGCCACACTTGGCTATATTCATGGCTTACTCCTGCTCTGTGTTCAGGGATCCTGACAGTGCTCAGGGGACTATGTGTGATATGGGAGACCAAACCTGGATCAGACATATTCAAGGCAAATGCTTTACCTGCTGTACTATCTTTTTGGTCCCTGAATTTTTTCATCTTAAAAGTTATTTTTAAAAAGCCACAGGACAGGGGCCAGAGCAATAGCACAGTGGGTAGGGCGTTTGCCTTGCACGCAGCCGACCTGAGTTCGGTTCCCAGCATCCCATAGGGTCCCCTGAGCACCACCAGGAGTGACTCCTGAGTGCAAAGCCAGGAGTAACCCCTGAGTACTACAGGGTGTGACCCGAAAAGCAAAAAAAAAAAAAAAGCCATAGGACAATATCTCCCAAAGAAAGATGATGTTGTGTCAAAACCATAGTTTTTTTTTGTTTTGTTTTGTTTTGTTTTGGGGTTTTTTGTTTGTTTGTTTGTTTGCTTGTTTTTTTTGCTGTTTGGGTCACACCCGGCGATGCTCAGGCGTTACTCCTGGCTCATGCACTCAGGAATTGCTCCTGGCGAAAACTATAGTTTTTTGAAGTGGGTTCACAACTGCAACAAGAGGAATGACAATTCCAATTCAATTTAATTTTATTAAGTATCTATTTATTAAGAGCAGATACTGTTCTGAGTTTTTGAGTACATTCAGAAAGGAGAAATTACAAATCACACAAATCACAAATCATCCTGTTATTCATCGATTGCCTCGAGCAGGCCCCAGTAACGTCTCCTTCATCCTGGCCCTGAGGTTATATTCAAGGCTCTTTAGGAGAATGAGACCCATCATTGTTACTGGTATTTGGCATATTGGGTACGCCACAGGGAGTTTGCCAGACTCTGCCGTGTGGGTAGGCTACATTTGGTAGCCTGCCAGTTTGTCAAAGTAGGAATGAGATGTCATAATAAGATGTCGGGCAGCCGCGAATGTGACCGCGCGGTTCCGGGAGCTGGTTTTTATAGTCTCAGAGTCTTGGCCGCTGATGGGATTACACGGCGCCAGGGGGCTAGTTGGTGGGTGTGACCCCCGCCTACTGAAATTTGGAGGATCTGGGTGGAGGATGCTCGACTCCAATCCGAGTAGGCTTGGAGATCTCGGCCCCAGAACCCACGTGGCTTTGTCCCTCTGCCGGTACCTTCAGGTGTGCGGAGAGTGGTCTCAGCATGGTGGTGGCTGGTCCTGGAGGTCTTCGGCTGCCGGGGCCCTGGTCAGGGCGGGGAGGAAAGCTCAACCCGCTCCCCTCCAAGGAGTCCCGGCAAGGAATAGCCAGGCGCGGGGGCCTTTTATTTTATTTTATTTTAAATTAATAAAATTTAATTTTATTAAGTATTTATTAAGAGCAGATACTGTTCTGAGTTTTTGAGTACATTCAGAAAGGAGAAATAGGCAATGGATATAATAAAATGACCATTGACATGGTAGGTAGTAGAGTAAATGCAAAGGGAAAGGGAAACAGAGGAAAAGGTTGAGGATACTGCTGGGGGAAGTTTACAGCATTTTGATTGTCAGGGTGGTTTGACTGAAAAAGTCAACTCCCCGAGTTCCTGCCTCAAAAAGGAAGAAATCAGTAAATGCAATACAAAGATACGCTAAAGGTATAAGTGGTGAATATTTGAAAATACAGAAAATCTTCTATTTTATAGTATAGAATACACAAAGAACTCTCAAAATACAGCTGTGAAGAACAAACAATCCTATTAGAAAGTGCACAAAGAACATGAACAGACATTTTACCTCCGGATGTAAATGGTGAATAAGATGTTAAACAGAATGTAACATAGGTAACGAAATGACTTTAAACCTATCATAAAGACTTAATATGATCTAATATCTAAAATGATAAATAATAATAACATAAATTGCAGGAAAGGATATAGGAAACTCAGTTACTTACTGATTGCTGATGGGAAAACAATAATAGTACAAAGACTGTCAAATAGTTTGGCAGTTCCATTTAAAACCAAAAATTGACTTCCCATATAGTCTAGTAGCTATAGTTGTGGGCATTTATCCCAGAGAAATTAAAAGGTGTTTACACAAAAATGTATATACAAATGTTTATAGTGACTTCAGACATAATATCACTAAACCAGAAACCATCCAAATTCTCTTCAATGAGTAAATGGTTAAACAAACCATGCTAGCTATATATCATTTATACTATCATTTAACAATAAAACAACTAATCATATATATATATTTATATCCACTTACATTAACATTAAGGGAATTATGCTTTGTAAAAGCACTAATTTCAAAGGTTACATATTACATTATTTCATAAATATAATATACTTTGGGTGGTCTTTTTATTTGTGGGCCACACTTAAGGATGCTTAGGGCTTGCTCCTGGTTCTGTGCTGAAAGATCTCTTCCAAAAGTGCTTGGGGGACTATCTATATTGCTGGGTATCAAACTTTAGTCAGCTGCATTTAAGGCTAGTGCCTTCCCACTTATTCCATCATAAGCCAAAGAAAAATGCCTGAGAGGATGGTCAGACTCTAAAAAGGGAGAAGGGTGACCACAATCGACCGACTTTATCCAAAATCCTTTCCCACAATAAGAGGGAAAAGTACTAGTGAATTTCAGTGTTTGACCACTAGAAAACCAAAACAGCATGAAGAAACAGTGAAAATCTCCACTACAAGGAGACTACGAAGAAAAGAATCCCGAATCCTCAACCGGGGTTATCGACAAATATGCTCTCTCTGATAAAGAATTCCGAGACAAAATGCAGAGGATGTTCAAGGATCTACTCAAAGAATCAATGGAGGAGATATCCAGAAAACTAAAGGAAGAAATGAAAGAAACAATAGAACAGATAGTGGAGAAAATACAGGAAGAAATGAGAGCAGAAATAAAAAAGCTACAAAAAGAAGTGTCACAAATAAAGGATTCGGTAGATGAAATTAAAAACTCAGTAAGTGCCCTTAGCAGTACGATGAATACAGCTGAAGACAGGATCGGTGAGCTTGAAGATGAGCAACAGAAATCCCATAGGGAAAAATAAGCAATACGAAAATATTTCAAAATGGCTCTAAAAAGAATCAGAGACCTAGGGGATGACGCCAAGAGGAACAACATTAGAATCATTGGAGTATGTAATATTCTTAAATAAAATTCTAGAACTAGCAACAGTACTACTAGTTGTCAGTGTTTAAGGATAGGGCTGGAGGAAATGTATCGGTATGACTATAAAGGTAGTATAAGAAAAACTTGCGACATTATAGCTCTAAACCACTTAAAACGTTTATTGGAATTTAGGTAACAAGGTTAACAAGACTGCTAAAAACTCGGGGCTAGGACAAATGCAGATGTTACTGGTGTCTGCTCGAGCAAATCGATGAATAACGGGATGACAGTGACAGTGATACAGTGATACCACAGATAAATGAGATAATCATTCTGCCTCTGACTTTTATCATTTGTGATACCCTCTAATTACATCCAAGTTGCCACAAACTTCATGGCTTTACTTTTCTATTGTGGCTGCATTATATTCATTGTATATATAAACAAAAGCTTCTTTGTCCATTCAACAGTCGTTGAGCATTTGGGTTGTTTCCATATCCTGGCTATTACAATATGAGCCTTAATGAACATAGGTGTGCATATACCTTTTCAAATTCATGTTTTTGTGTTTAAAGGGTAGATACCTAGTAGTGGAATAATTGGGTCAAATGGGAGCTTCATTCTCACTTTTTGAGAACTACACATATGATTTTTAGTAAAGGATGGACCAGATGACATTCCCACCAACTATAATATAAATAAGAGTTCCATTCTGCCACATCCCCGCCAACACTTGTCCCCCACCCACCCCTTTTTTATATATGCCTTTCTCACTGGTATCAGGTGATACCTCATTTGATTTGTTTCTCTGATATAAAATGATAGTGAATATATTTTCATGTGTTTATTGATGTCACTGGTGCCCATTCGAGCAAATCGATGAACAACGGGAGGACAGTGCTACAGTGCAGTGCTATTGACCAGCCATATGATTTTTGTGGAAGTGTCTGTCCATCTCGTCTCATTTATTGGTTGGGTTATTGGTTTCTTTATTTGCTGACTAGCTCTAAATCCTCTAAATAATGATAATGCTTACACCAAGCACCATATGTAACACAAATGCATATGCATATAACACAGGAGTACAGATATAGCTGGAGAAACCTAATATGCTCTGTGGTTTGAACCATTGTTGGCTTCCTGGCATTGATGTGTATCATAGCCATACAAGTTGTCAACATTGTGGCTGGGTAAAAAGTGTACAGGCCTTCCTTGTATTTTTCTTTGTGACTTTCTTTAATTATAACTATTTCAAAATGAAAATTAAGAAAACTTTAAAAAAGAAATTCAAGCCAGCTCAAAAGTTTCTCTTCTTACAGATCAAAGTTTCTTGATTTCAATGGGGATGTTATTCCTTAGTTTATTTTACATCTCTTCGATACACATAACCCTTTTCACTTGGTTTTATTCTGAAAGTTCCAATATCTTTTCAAAGAAAAATCTGGAAATATTTAATGTAATGAAGAATATTATTTCCTTATGTTCTGGGAAAGTTATGTAGATCTCTGTTCCCTTTGGAAACCTGGAGAAATGTTGTCTGTCCCCTTCATCACAGGAAGTTGTCCCCTTCTTCACAGGAAGTTGAGGCTTATAAATTCATGTACACTCCAATGAACTCCTTCTATGCTAAAATACAGAGTAAGGGGAAATGAAGTGAACTCTCCCCATTCACTGAGAGTTCTCCACATTCTAGTCACTGAATGGTGCTTACAATACTCTATCTCACTGGTCAGGTTTCAAGTCATTCCACAAAGATATAAAAAAATTGAATAAACTATAGCATACTGACCATTAAGTTGCTGGTAGTTAATACTATTTTAAATTATGGATCTCTAGTAAGGTTACCCCCTTCCTCAAATTGCCAATTAGTCAGAACAAATGTGATTTTTCAAAAAGTCACTTCATAAAAATGCATCACTGTCACTGTCCTCCTGTTGTTCATCAATTTGTTCGAGCAGGCCCAGTAACATTGTGAAACTTGTTATTGTGCTTTGGCATATTGAATACGTAATGGGTAGTTTGCCAGGCTTTGCCGTGTGGGCGAGATACTCTTGGTAGCTTGCCAGGCTCTCTGAGAGGGGTGGAGGAATCAAACTCGGGTTGGCTGTAGGCTGCGTGCAAGGCAAACACCCTATCCGCTGTGCTATCACTCCAGCCCATCACTGTCATCCTGTTATTCATCAATTTCCTTGAGTAGGCACCAGTAACGTCTCCTTTGTCCTAGCCCTGAGATTTTAGAAAGTGCCATATTCGAGGCTCTTTCAGGGTCAGAGGAATGAGACCCATCATTGTTACTGGTTTTGGGCATATTGAATACACCACGGGGAATTTGCCAGACTCTGCCATGTGGGCAGGATACTTTTGGTAGCCTGCCAGGTTCTTCAGAGTAAGAACTAGATAATAAGATGTCGCATGGCTATAAATAATGAATTTTTTGGTTGTTTATTTGGGAGCCGCATCCGGTGGTGCTCTCTCTGTGCTCAGGGATCTCTCCTGTAGGGGTTTGAAGGACCAAGGCTCCAGGGACTATTAAGGAGTATCAGAGATAAAACTTACCCACTGAACTATTGCTTTGGCTCCAATTGAATAGTTTGGGAGGTTTTGTTTGGTTGGTTTGGGGGGAGGGTGTTGCTGTATTTGGGTCACACCCAAATTTGAGCAACCCAACAGTGCTCAGTTATTCTTGGTTCTGTACTCAAGAATTACTTGAAATAACCCAGGTTGGCCACTTGCAAGGCAAACACCCTACCTTGCACTGTCTCTCTGCTCTACCCTGCCCCCAATTGAATAATTTAAAACACAAACATATTTAACTATAAAAAATTTGTTTGGTGGTTCTAGTAGTTACTTTTTTACCCTCGACAGAAAAATGCTGTCTCTCTTTAGGGAAGTGGGTCCTTCTCCACTGAGAGCACAGCTTTGGGAGGGAGTATATGGAGAGTTGAGGGTAGAAGTGAGCTCTCACCAAGCCAGCAAGATCAACTGAATCAACCCCAGTGATCAAGAGGGTGATAGATGTCTCAGTCAGATGGCTATTGCATCGATATCTGGCTATTGTTAAAGCAACTTTTCCTGAATTTGACCAAAGTTTTGGTTTTTTTTCTCATAATTTTGACCAAGAGTTTTTTAATTATTTTTTTCTTGTTTGGGGACCATTTCCAGCAGTGCTCAGGCTTAGTCCTAGCTCTATGCTCAGGGATCACTCCTGGCAATTCTCAAGAGACCATATATGTCGCCAGGGATGAGATGCAAGTCTGCTGCATGCAAGGTAAGTGCCTGATCCACTGTACCATCTCCCCAGCCCTGGCCAATAGATTTTTCTTTTTTTGCTTTTTGGGTCACACCCGGCAATGCACAGGGGTTACTCCTGGCTCTGCCCTCAGGAGTTACTCCTGGCAGTGCTCAGGGGACCATATGGGATGCTGGGAATCGAACCCAGGTCGGCCGTGTGCAAGGCAGACGCCCTACCCTCTGTGCTATCTCTCCAGCCCCAAGCCAATAGATTTTTTTAACCATCTTGCGTATGTCAGTATTGACCAATTTGTGTAAAACTTTGCCTCTATGCTTTCCACCTCTACATGTTCCTCTCTTTTTCTTTATAATAGTAACATTCATTTTCACTCTGCTATTTCTCCCTTATAACCTCACTACACACATTTGCAAGGTCACTTCTATTATTATAATTCCCTGGAAAAAAAGTTATTTGCTGATTACTCATTCACCATTGAGACCTCTGCATGATTATTTCTAATATATCACAACATTCATTCTTCTGTGTCTTGTAAGTCTAGAATCAGCAAAGAGAGTTCTGCTATGCTGAAAACAGTTCACCCTTGAATAAGAGGAATTGAAACACTTACTCCAGAGCAGTAGAAAATAGAAGTGTAACTTTGTAATTAACCATCAACACCTCAAAAACATTACTAATAGCATACTGACAACCAGTCATATCACAAATAGCATAAATGACTATTTACATATTATTTTGATATGCTGTAATTTTAGAATAAAAGATAAGAATGTTACTTTAAAAGTTCTAAGTGTTGATCCAAAGAGATACTATAGTGGGTAGGATACTTGTCTTGCACATGGCAGACCTGGTTTTGATCCCTATTACCAGAAATGGTCCCCCAAGCACTGCCAAGAATGATCCCTGAGCCAGGAATATGTACTACACATTGTCCAAAACCAGGACAAACAAATTCTAGATGTATCCTTCTAAAGATTTTCATCCTTGTTGTCATTAAGTGGTTAAGGAGTAAGAAGTGGAGAGGTTAAAAAAATCTGTATTTAAGTGGACCCATGCTGTTCAAAGCCATGTCACACCAAGGTGTATCAGAGTGCCTTCGTGCTATTTCTACAAAGGTGCTCTGCATGGCACACAGGACTGAGTTGGGGTCCTATTTCAGCCCTGATCTGTCCATATGTAGAGCATAACCTCCTGAATCACACCCAGAAGATCCAGAACAAGTTCAGAGGCACAGGGCTAGGCAGACGGAAATAAGTTGAGAGGCTCAAGTTCAGCTTCTGCTCACCTGTATCCTGGCACCTTCATTGACTTCAGTGTTCCTAAAGGCAATCACTTTACCTTTAGTGGTAAAGTTTTCCTTTGGTCACAGTAGAAATTATAAAGTATTTAGGCATGAAGTTTTATGAATCCAGTCTGTTAAAAGTCTCTTTTTCAGTCACTGTGACACTGGTGCCAACGATCACGTGGAAATCAGCAAGTCACTCAAATTCCAGGATAAATTCAGACAGTTTTGGTTTCTTATCATGAGGAAGGGAAATATGGGCTATTTTTGTCCTTGTTTCATTTTTCCTCTTCCAGCGCAGTGGTCTGTGACTCACAGACCAACATTCAAGACCAGCTGTTGGGGGCCATGAATTCCTAAATTGAATGAGGACATTTGAATCTCTGTCAATTTGCAGTGGGACACACCTCTCAAATTTTCTATGCTATGCAAAAACAGCACTAGGTATTTCTTATTTAGTGTTCATCTTTATGAAATAGTCTGATTATTGGAACCAGAAATACTTGACAAATCACTGGCCACACTGTGGTTACAGGTGGTGACATATTGCTGCTGCTTATTCATGAAACTGGAGGTTAAGACTCTATTTCTAAGATGTAAACTATGGAAAACCCCCACATAAAGCACCAGTGTTGGACAGAATATCACATAGACAATTTCCAACTGAAATGCTGGTTATTAGAAGTCATGTGGAGTCAGGAGTTGCCATGGAATCCATTTGTTTCTAAACCAGCTCCTCCTGCTGGAATAGTTTCTCATTATCATTTCTTTTTTTCTGTGTGTGAGAGAAGGAGAAAGAGTGAGAGCGAGAAAGAGAGAGGGAAGGAGGAAGGAAACAGAAAGGGAGGAAGGAAAGAGGAGGAAAGGAGAAAGGAGAGGGATGGAGATACTTCTGTTATAGAACAATGCTGCAATTTCGATGCATTTAAGATCCTAGAATAGATAAGAAATTAAATCTTTACAGGAGAGTTAATATCAGCTTTAACACGCATTTACACTGTTTGATTTAAAGTGAAATCATCATATTGCTATCAAGGGTTTTTTCTGTAATTTCTGTTACTTCTACTTATTCAAAAAGAATATATAATGACTTATCATATGACATTTACCTTCAGAAACAAATTATTAGATCTTCAGGGATGAAAGTAAATAAATATCAAAGCAAATCTGTCATGATCAGTTGCATATTTGTAGTAGACTTATTTTCTTCTCTTTTCTCCCATGTATCATTTTTATTTAGATTCTTAACCAGAACTTTACAGCTTTTGCTCCAGTGAAATAGGTGCCAGGATCCTTAGTTTCTTTCAGGTTTTTTGTTTAAGTCAAAAGAATCAATACCTTAGCATTTGTTAATGCATATGTTATTTTTGTAGCAAAGTCCTCTTGTGTTTGTTAGGTAATATACAAAAACAGATGGACCAAATATCAACCTGGGACAATTGACTTTCAAAACATAAGGAATCCATAAATGAGCCACTATTTTAACAAATGTATACTATAATTGATTAGAGTTAGTCATAAGATCTGTTGGATTAAAGCACATCAAAATTATATTTTCATATTTATCTTTTTATATGTTTTGCATTAAAGCATGTAAGTATCACGGTTACATTCGAAGGAAAAAGTATAATGTTGATGGATGAGTTCAGAATCATTTTTTGTTTGTTTTGTTTTGTTTTATTAGTGAAACACCATGAGGTACAGTTGTAGACTTACAAGTTGTTGTGCTTGGGTTCCAGTTATACAATGATCTAGTACCCATCCCACCACCAGTGCCCATTCTCCACTCCCACCAATCCCAGTATCCCTCCCACCCACCCCCATCCCCCATCCCACCCTGCCTCTGTGTCAGGGCACTCCCTTTTGTTCTATATCTCCTTTTGGGTGCTGTGGTCTGCAGAAGAGACATTGGGTGGCAATCATTTTCTGTCCATTGACTACTTTCAGCATGTATCTTCCATCCTGGGCAGATCTTCCCAGCACCCTTTTTTTGGTGCTCCCTTCTCTATCTGAGCTGCCTTTACCCCTAGAGTGTGCGGCTGGCCTCTAAGCCTTGGAGTGAACAACCTGGTATTTATCACAGCTGTTCTTGGGTGTTAGTCTCCTATTTTGTTACTTTATGTTACCCAGATGAATGCAATCTTTCTATGTCTGTCCCTCTCTTTCTGAGATGAGTTCAGAATCTTAACTGTCTTTCTGATTATTCCCATTCCTGCTTTTCCTTGTGAAGGTCTCCTACAGAAATTCAAGGAACTCTCATGTTCATAAAAGTCAGGTCTCAACTCTTTCTCCTGACTAAGGTCCTTAACCCACTCAAGAGTCAAGAGGGACCCACCATTAAATGTTTCTGAATCACATCTTATAGCAGAAAATATTCAAAACTCCCTCAGGTACTAAAAAAAGGTGTTCAACCTCCATAATGAAAGAAAAAAGTAGAATTCCCCCACATCATCCCCACATACTTATCAGATTGAAAGAATAAAGGTATAAAGTGCTTCATTTCAGTCTACTGAACTCTTGTGGGGCAATATGACACTCTCAGGAGTATAAATCCAGTTCCTCCTTTGACCCAGAACTCTGTTTTTGGAACTCTTCCCCTGTAGTTACTTACTGGACTCATGTAAATGACATGTATATGATGCTACTCCATTCTTCACTGTTTTCAGTAATAAAGATGAAAAACAACCTAAAGATGCCCAGTGAGTGATAGCTTAAGTAACTAATACTGACATATGCACTTCAAAGGGAATGTTATACAGATATTTAGGAAAGCAAGGATGAAGGGATCATAGGATATTAAAAAAAATTAAGATGCGGGATAGTTGATTAATCATCAATCTAAAGGATTGCTTGAATTTGCATAAAGCAAATTATAATAAGAAATAAAATAGTGGTATGACAAAAGATACAAACTGGTAGCCAAGGTGCATTTGTTTGATTTGCATTCAATGCATTTTAAAATTGAATTACAGTTAATAATCCAGATGAGGAAAAAAAAGCAAAGTTGGTCAGATGTTAAGAAGTACTGTTGGTTACCCACTCAGTCTGGATTTTTCATCCAGCATTAAGGTAGCCTTTAGGAGTACTGATGGGTAACCAATTTCACATTGGCTGTGGAATGGCACCGTGGCTCATGGGGATGCTTCCTCCCTCTTTTCTCCTGGTTTCCTTTGGAGGTTTAGGATCCACACTGGGAAAAAGTGCATGAAGCAGCCCCATCCAGAAATAGCACTGATTTACTCTTTAATGGCAGAGAACACAGTTCCTAGGGCTCATCAAAGGTTTAGGGACTTATGACAGCCTTCCATTTATTTTCCAATCAGAAGAAAAATACAAATAATAAATATTTGATCATAAATTCAGTCTTAATTACATTCACCTTGGTACCAACATAGCTGTAAAATATAAATTGTACTTATTTTGGTTTGGGAGGCACACCCAGTGATGCGTAGAGCTTACTCCTGGCTTTGTACTCAGCAGTCACTCTTACTGAGACTCCACGGACCGTATGGGAAGCCAAGGATCAAACCCAGGCAGCCACATGCAAGGCAAGCACCCTACTTGCTCTACCCCCTAAAATATCATTTTTAATAATTCTGTGTAAAGCAAGGAGTCCATAAAATATAACAGAAGTGCTCAAAGTCACAAATTCCTAGTGTCCTTGTGCAGAACACCTAAGGAGCTATCTACTAGCCCAGGAAGGGACCCTTCCTCTAACATCAACTCCAGTGCTACCACCACACACTGACAGAGCCCTTAAAACTCATTCTGATAAGGACAGAGCTATAGTACAGCAGGTAGAGTATTTGCCTTGCAGGTAGCCAACCAGGGTTCGTCTCCAATGCAGCATCTCCTATAATCCCCTGAGCTCTGCCAAGAGTAATTCCTAAATGCAGAACCAAGGGTAGCCCCTGAACATCCCTGGGTGTGACCCAAAAAAGCACAAAACAAAACAAAACAAAATAAACCCTTATTCTGACAGAATAAGGGAACATTCTGTTCATGAACTGATACTTAGATGCTTCTCCGTGACTATTGCTTCAACTATTCTGGGCCTCTCCCCTGTGCTCTAATTAGAATCCTGGAAACACAGCAGGGGGAGGAACAGAGAGGAACTTGTCTCTATCCTGACATCAAACTCCCAGAGTAACTTTGCCCAAGTCTCTGGCCTCTTCTTCATTCAGAGGCAGGCACCATTCTCTTTTCTTCGGATGCAGGGATGACCCATCTTCACAGAAGATGAACCCCCCCCCACCTCCCACCAACTCTAGGTCTCAACTAAATAAACATTTTGTGCCATAAATATAAAATCCAAACAACCCCTTCCCCCTCACACACACACCCTCAACTAAAACATCATTTACGTCCTGTCCTAAGATTCTACAAAAGCCAAATTGTTTTTTCAGTCTTTTTCATCTTTAGAGTCTTCCAAACAAAATGCGAAAAACAGCAGAGGAAAGCAAAATCTGGTTCCTTGATCCTCAGCATCAACATAATCTGGGAAATTGTAGGGAAGGCAAATTCCAAGCCCAGATCTACTGAATTTTAAACTCTGGAAGAGTTTTACGCCCCAGATGATTGAAGATCCGCAATCTACATTTTAACAGCTCCTCCTCCCCGGGGGAGGTTCTACAAGGGTAGATTCCCTTGTTACTGAGGGGTCCAGAGATCATTAGAGTGGAGCGAGGCTACAAGCAGTAACGTACCTCTATCTCGGAGTACAGAGGTACTTCTACGGATCTTGGGGTGATACGGGGGCGGCCCGCAAGATTGCAAGGCAAGGATCTTGGAAGAGCAGTGGCTTCTCCCCGGCCGCGCGCCCCACGAAAGCCCCAGTCTCAGAGCAGATCCCCGCTGAGCAATCCTGGAGGAATCCAACTCCCGCGCCCCTGACTTGGAGCTCCCGCGGGTTCCTCCAAGTCTGGGAGCTGTACGCAGCTCTGACCACCAACGCCCCCAAATCCAACCCCACCCCTTTACTGAAAGTCAAGGACCCTCAAGTCCACCGGGCATTCCTAAAGCAAAGGTGGCCTGAAGATCTAAACATAAAAAGAACCCTAGGCCATCTTTCTGAATTTCTCTGGAGCCAGGGATTGGAATTTTAAACTCCGGAAGAGTTGGGGTTCAACATGAGGCTCAAGGAAGAGGAATCTCTCCAGAGTTCTACACACACACACACACACAAAACTCTCAAAATCAGAGAGGAAGAGGCACCCGCCCACTGTACTAGCCCAATCTGAGGTCCCTCCCTCTTTTCTGGGCTCCAGTTCATTCAGCTCCCCTCAGAAGCCCCTGCCTCTCTGACAAGCCCCTCAATTCCGACCTCCAGAGCCCAGGCCTGGTGGCAGCTTCAAAAGACACCTAGACCTTGGTTTGGCTTGAAATTCCAAAAGTAGGTTAAACATCGAAGTGTTGCCGGTGGCTCCACGAAGGCATTTCCACATCTCTGCTCCAAATACCTGTGCTATACCAGTGCTCAGAGATCAGGTCACCCCTAACCTCAGCACAGACATTGAGGGTTCATTGCCTTTCCCTCACAGAGAAGAGTTTCAGGAGGCGAAATGGTAAAGCAAGATAGTTTGTATTAAAACTTACCTAGTGAGGGGAGAGAAAGCAAGAAGTGTGTATTCAAGAGAGCAAGCAGGCTCCTTCAGAGTGGAAACAGTCAACCAAAGAGAGACAAGCACGTGAGATATTTTTTCAAGAGAGAAGAGGGGCTTGAAGAGCAAGCCAAGAACTGCTTTCAGGAAGAGATTTTATATAATTCTTCCAAATAGGTTTCCCTCGCACTTTGCATATGTTAAAAATTAATCTGGGCTTTGTCACAGGAAAGCTTTGCACTGTTGAGTCACAGGAAAGCTTTGCATTGTTAATTGTCTTCTCCTAATCTGTCCCTTGCACTATGGATGTCTCTTCATAACTTCAGAGATTCTTCTATAGCTTCTTCTCCTTTTCTGAGGGGCTACTGTTTTTTTGGATGAGTCCCTGGATGTCTGCATCTGGGTAGTGACTTCCTTTCTCCTTTCCAAAGAATTCAGGGTTTGTATTTCAAAGCAATGTGGTCTCCATACCTTCAGGCTACTAGAGAAACAGACAGTCATTCTTAAGTTTTGTTATTTCCCCCCAAAATACATTACCAGGGCCCCCCTACCTATCTGCCTATAACAAAAGTGTCTTTTAGGCTGAAGTCGCAAATTCACAATTCACCCTCAACTTTTGAACACGGTTTAGTCCAATGTATCCAGCTTTGCTGAATTATCTGCACACATTATCCTCAGCCTAATTTCCGGAAAGAAAAGGGGTGAAAAGTACAGGAACTCAGAAATCACTGCATCCCATTTCCCAACTACAGTAAGCATTTAAATAATTCAGCTTTTGGTAATGGAGTAGGGCGGGGCTAGAGCACATATAGTGGTCCTGGGGCTTACATCTGACTGTAAAGATTTAAGGATCACACCTGGTGGTGCTCTAGGGGAACAGATGTGAATCTACCTCTGGTCCCTGCACACAAGGCAAACACCTTAAGTCCTGTATAATTCTCCCCTCAGACCTTCTTTTTAGTGAAACACAATTTAAAAAACATTCATTTCTCAGTGAGTAATTCAGATTATTATACATTTAAAGTCTATTTTCATGTGTTAATGGAAAATACAGAACCTTCAGAAAAACTATAGAATATTTCCTTGTATTCCTTACTCTTGTTTTTAAAAAGTTAGGGCATTTTCTTTCTTGTGTTCTTCATTTAATCATTGATGTTATGTTTATTTGGAGAAATAAAAAAAGTCTGAAGAGAGCTTTTGGGGGGATTCTGAAAGAAAGAGGAAGGGGGTACACTTTGAAATATTTATACTTTCCAAAACTGCCTGATCAAATTCTACCCCTATTTGAGAAATTAAATATGGTCCTGTTTGTAATAGCTTCCTTCTATGCTGACAGAGACCCCATCAGTTCAAAGTTGTACTGAAGCCCCATTTCTCCTTCAACATAACAACATGCAAATGTGATAAGAAAATGGAAGTAGAGCCAAATTCAACTCACTAAAATACATGGAAGAGGAAAAAAATAGGAGTATTTTCCTGGTCATTACAATTTCCCTAAATTCCCCTTTTCACTGGTGAGGAGGAGTGATTACCTAAACTAGATAGAAGTGCTGAGATATTTCAGTGGCCATCCACAGATTTTTGCATCTTGCTATATCCTTTATCATGACCGTACCCATTGATTAAAATTTTTGTGCGTGCGTGCTTTATACCGTTGTGTAGGTATGATGTACGCGATGTGTAGTCGTGCATTATGAGTCAGGGCAGTCTGTGAAACAACAAAGTGGATGGGGGGAGGGGCAGAAATTGTTCCGGATTTTAATCAGATGCTCAAGTACCTTATCCAAGAGGCGCAGAGTGAAACTGGCAGAGACGGGACACGAATCGGCCCCACGTAGGGACCGGCGCCTCTAAGCGCGCCTGTCGCTGCTGCTGCGCGGAAACTGCTGGGCGATTTGCACACGGGCGTTCACTTGATCTTTCCTGACCCAATGGTTTTGCTTTTCTAGTCTGGACCGGCCTGATGGAGGGAGGGGTCTGGCCGCCCTCCCAGGTTCCCCGCTGGTCGCTCCGGGCGCGCGCAGCGCGGGGCCACGCACGCACAGACGCGCTGCGTGTGGGTTCCGCCCGAAAGCCGGCGGCTTACCCCGCGGGTGGGAGCTTGGGTTCCCCCCACATCGTGGCGTCCAGGGTCCACTGAGGGCAGCCTCTGGGCGGGCTGCCGCCAAGGGTCGCTCTGGAGGTGGAAGGGATTCCTCCCAAGGGCACCACGTCTCCATCCCACCAGTCTTTTTGTCCTCCTGGGCAGAGGGAGTGGGGCGTGTTTGTTTATAGATCGGCTCCGGTTTCTTCCCGCAGGAGGATCGCGTTCCCGGACCGCGTAGACGGTGCCAGAGGCCCGTGGGTTACATTTTAAGGCACCTGCGCAAAGAGGATTCCTCTTTGCTGTTAGCACCTCGCAGGCGCCCGCCTCTTTGCTTTCTGGGGCTCTCTTCCCTCACATTAGCAGGATTTGGGAAGGATTAACCTGAGCCACAAGAAACGTATTTGAAATTGATCAGAGCACGTGGGAGGCCCGGGAGGTGCGGGCTCACGCTTAGGCGGGCTGGGCGCGCGTGCGGGAATCGCGGGCGGGTCTCCGAGCCCGCGTGGGGGACGCGAGGAGCGGCGCTCCAGCTCCATCCCCGGTTCAAAGATTAGAAAAACAGGTGTTGCGTCGCCATGCTAATGCACTCTCCGTAACGCGGCTCGGGCTGTCGTGTCCCGAGGACTTAGCGAGCCTGTCACCACATGGCTACGCATGCACTTTGTTTATTAAACATCTACTCCTCTCAGCGACGACTGAGCTTCGCTGGAACGCCCGAGCAGCCCGCCTGAACCCCACACACCAGGACGCCTTTTCATCCATCTTGCTCCTGAGGGCAAAACGCTGCATTTCTTTTTAAACGTATGCATCCTGGAGGGAGAGTCAGTAGGGTGCTGACACCCACACCCGAGTCCCTACTGTGGCACAGTTTCAGACCCGAACCCCCCGGAAAGCACTAACCTCCAGCATGTTGTTTCATATACAGAGAGAACTAGGGTGGGCGAGGGGGTTTAAAATATCTACTGATGTACTGGGGATCAAACCAAAGGCCTCACACTTGCAAGACAAGTCCTTTACCCCCTAGCAATAATATCCCGGGACCCTGGAGAGTGAGGTTTTAGAACAACAAACGATTTACCTGAAGTCCTTTTGAGAACACAGATAGAATAGAGAAGAGCTTCTTACCCTTAAAGCATCATTTCTTCATTGATGGATCTATTTTACCCCTGAAAGCTGACCAGGTTGGAGAGGGTGTGAAAGAATCCTTTACACTCTTCAAACACACCTCTCTTGTGAATAAAGGAGCCCAGAATTTTGCCATTTCTTTCTAGCCATCTATTGTTTAAAATCCATCCCCTGAGACCGGAAAGACAGTTCAAACCATGAGAGCATGGTTTGCATGCAGGAGGTCTGTATTCAATCCCCAGCACCTCATGCTCCTTCCAAGCACCTCTTCCCTGCTCTTCTCTTGGTGGTGAGAAACTGTCCCTTGACAGGTCTCTGAGTGACTGTACCCTGCGGGTGAGGATGACTGTCTCTACTTTAAAGTTCACTGGCTGGTTTCCAGATTTAAAACACCTATAAAATCTCTAGGGTTTGTTCCCCCACACCTCCCCCCATCCCATTCTTTCTGTCCAGAATGTTCATCTCCTCTTGCCAGGTGTTTTCCAGATGTATAAATAGCCCCAGAAAGCTCCCCTTGTCATCTGCACAAGCTTACTGTCATAGGGTGGCAAGAGGGTGGCAGACGTCCCTGTTTTTAAACAAAAGTTTTCCCAAATATTAGCAGAATGGCACACATCCCTCTTCAAAGTGTCTTTTCTCAGCAGCAATTAGTGAATTAGTGCCACGAAGGACAGAATGGTGGCCAAAGTACTGGTGTCGCTGTCTTTCATCGCCAAGAGACGGAGCACCACTGGTCACCAATGTCCCACAAATCTGAGGAGAAATTTTACTGACCTGGTGTGATTCTCAAGCAACAGTAATTGTGGGTGATGGAGTGGAAGAAGGAACAAGTTAACTTTTCTTCTCTTTCGTCTTTGACGAGAAAGGAAAGGGGGCTCAAATTAAGAGTGTGTTTACCATACAATTTGTCAGCAATCATACTTTGGAGCGTTTGTTTAAACGGCTCCTTTTGGGGGAATTGTGGTGTTGTGAATGTTGTAAATGGTGTCATTTGTGCAAGGATTATTCCTTTTGGACTTTGGTTTCCTGGAGCAAAACCCAACAAAACATCTTCTTTCACCTTTAAGATAACGGATTATGGTGCGATTGCCATTGACACAGCAACCACCCTCCCCAGTTCAATTCTGGCCTGAACTGGAATCTCTTTTCCTCTAGTCTCCCAATCTGCTCCCACGAGAAAATCCCACATGACTGAGATTTCCACGGAGGAACAAAACAGCCTCCCACCAAACCCATGTTAAAAAAAAAAAAAAGAAGAAGAAGAAGAAGCTTGTCTGGTTGGAGGGTGAATTTGAAGACAGGTTCATTCATCTCCGCCACTCTGGTTTCAGAACTCGAGACAGAAAATAAAGACCAACACCTGCCCTGCGTGTGCTGTGGGCCCCACCACTCGTCCACGGGAGGAGGAGGCCGCGGGGTGCACCTGTGGGCGAACCCCGCGCGCAGTGTGTATAACTCCCGCTTCGCCTGCTGGTGGGGGACCCGGCCCGCGGACCTAACCTCTGCTGTCAGGGGCCGCAGCCTGCCATCGAGTCCCGGGCCCTAGGGAACTCGAGGGATCGCGGCTCAGGCTCTTGGTTGGGCAAGGCACCCAGGCCGGGAGTAGGGCGGCTGCTGGCAGCGAGGCCCCCCAGCGCCCGGAGCTCGTTAGGATCTCCGGAACCTCGCCCGTAGTCAGTCACCAAGCCGCAAGCTGTAAGCGGCGAGCTGGGGCCCAGAGCAGTGGGGGGTGGGAGGGGGGGGGTGCGGGTAGAGAAGTGGACCGCTGGCATGGGGCGTGTCATGTCACTCAGCTCGATCGACCAATGAGCGCCGGGCTCTGGGCGCGCAGGGCCAATCGGAGGCGAGAAGGTTTGAGAGTGGCATTAAGGAAGGGCGGGAGGAAGGGAACCCGGGAGCGAAGTTGAAGCTAAACCTGGTAAGCTATAAAGAAGTTGCAGGGGGGCGTTTTCGGCTTCCAATTAGGAATAATACTGGCTTCGTAGCCATCGCCGAGGAGGAGGATTCTAAAACCACCTCACCCGTCCCAAAGCCCGCAGCCCCTTTTCTCCCACGCACCCCTCCCCCAATTCATGACCAAGAAAAGAAAACGGAGCCAGAGCGCGCTCTGCTCCCTTCTGTCTGCCGGTGGGAAGCGCAGGGGCCGGCGGAGTGGCTGAGCCCGACCGTAGGCATGAGTGCAGTTAAGCGGCGGGCGCCTGGGCACCTTCTGCCGCCAGCCGGGACTGAAGGTAGGTGAAGGGGGAGACACCCCCGCGCCCCGCACCCCGGGTCCGTCCCGCGTCCCCCGCAGCTCCGCGGCGGCCGAGGCGATGGGGCCACGACACTTCCCATCCCCGTCCCCCACCCTCCCCCACCATCCCCAGCCGCGGTTCCTGCTAGGGGTGCCACCTGTTAACCTGGCGCGGCCGTGCCCGGCATATTGCCGCCCCTGCTGGGCAGCGACGGTGCTGGGGCGCCTCGGGAATCCCGAGGGGCGTGATGTGTGCGTGTCACTTTTGGAAGAATCCCTGAGATTTGAGACTTGAGAGGCACGTTGGAGAGGCAGGCAAGTTCCAGATCCACCAAACGGGGCGCAAGGGGGTGGGGGGGGTGGGAGACCCCGGAGAGGGGGCGCCCGGCGCGCTGCGCAGGAATGCCGACTCTCCGAACTCTGCTTTGGCTGGGACGCGTGCCTGGCCTTGGATTTGGGCTCCCGGACCTGCGGTTCCTGGCCAGGGTCTCCTGAAATGTGCGTTTTGGTAGTGAGGGCAACTACCCAGCAGGATGGAGAATGTGGCTGGCCTGGGGGAGGGAATGCGAACGTTATTTGCAGGGGACTCAGGAGCTGGCTGCTGATCTCTTACTACTACGTGTAAACAAACACACCGATGCACCAAACCTCCGAGCGTGGCGGGGAAAGCTGGGGCGCTCCGAGGCCCTTTCGGGCCGGTTGACGGATTTAGGGCGAGTGCGGGAGTGGTCGTGGAGTCGCAGGTCTCTTAATGTTCGGATACTCTTGTCTTCCCAGTGGCCTGAAAGTGTCGTCCGACGCTCGCGTTCTTCCAAAGGGCCCCGAGCCATCTCCAGCGCCCTGGGACTGAAGAGCGACCGTCGGGGATTATTATGTCGGTTTTCCGAGCACCGGGGTGAGCAGAGTGGAATCGAAAAAAAAAGGCTGGCCCTGCCGGGCCCCCGCCGGCCTTTGATACCCAGACCCTCCGAGGATTGCTCAGAATTGCGGAGGATCAGCAACTTTCCTATGGTCGCTTCCCAGCTTTTTAAAGAAAACATTTTCCGTTCGCCGCGTGGGTCTTTTACTGCCACGGAGACGTTGAAGCAAAGACTTCCTTCTCTCCCAAGTATGCTGTATGTTTTTGCCAAACATGGTCTCTAATTGAAAGTTTATTTTTGCTTGTGGATGAATCTGTGGAGTTTATATTGTAAGAGGAAAGGGGGAACGAGACACAATGAAAGAGAAGTCCAAAAATGCTGCCCGGACTAGGAGGGAGAAGGAAAACAGCGAATTTTATGAACTGGCTAAATTACTGCCTTTGCCCTCGGCGATCACCTCGCAATTGGACAAAGCATCTATAATCAGACTCACCACCAGCTATCTCAAAATGAGAGTAGTGTTCCCAGAAGGTAAGTGGCTGCCCAGATGGAATTTCAAAGGCAGAAGGGGTCCGGGATTTGCGAGAGAGTGAGCAAATTTCCACCACTGGGCAGACAAGTACATTTATGCACACACCCAAACTCTCTGCAAAGGGAAGTTTAGAGCGACTGTTTGACTAAGGACCTCTCTGAATATAGAATGCCTGCTGTCTTTCTTTTCCTGGCTCCTTCTACTCCTCATTAATACTTTTTCTTCACTCCATCAGATATGTTTGGCTGGGAAGCAGCCCAACAGTGCTTTTGTCAACACTTCAGATACTGGGCTCAATTCAAAGTACTGCTAATCCAAACATGACTTACTTAAAAAAAAATTCCTCTTGTTAGAATTGTATCTAGTAGAAAAAGCAGGAATATTGCCAAATTCTTGTAACATACACGCACACGCACGCACACACACACACACACACACACACTCATGAACATGGAACTAGCTAAGCCAGCCAATAATCTCTGTGTATCTGTAATTTTACAAGTGAGGAGCAAGCATATTTATGAACAACTATGTCCTGAATTGACCCTTCTCTCTTTACAGGTTAGAGCGAATTCATTCTATAAAGTTTTTGACATGTTTTTAGATTCTAAAGCTAACTCTGCCTTGGTGATGGTGATTTGCAATTGGATTTAATAAATATTTCTGAGAAAATAGATGAGTCCCCAAATACCTAAGATTGAGTTTAAGAAGCTAGTCCCCTTAGAAATGATTCCTGGGTGGCAGGTTGGCATACTGAGAAAATAGTCTTATGCAGCTTAGAAGTTAGAAAGCTGCTCTGTTGATTTAAAACTTGTGTTACTAGATGATTGTGATTAGTTGTGAGTAGAGTTCAGCCTTCATAAAACATTGTACTGTAAAAAACCATACACTCACTAAATAAATAGGAAAAATTATTCTTCTATTTCCCCTTTACTCACCTTCAAATAACTAAACAGATTAAAAATATTTTAGATATCTTTTCTAGAAGATGGAGATTTTGAAATGTAAAGGAGAAAATGCTAAACACATATAAATACTAGAGAAAAAAATGATGCTTGTTTACAAACCAGATTTGACCCATACAGGTTTATATTGCTTTTGTTTATGTTTATGTTGATTTGGGGCCAAAATGAGGTTTGGGGGGTTGTTGTTTTCTTTTAAGGTAATAGAGAGTAGAAGAATATAGTCATTACTGGGCTTGGAGTTTCACTTTCCTTGATCTTGACTAAAAGTTATCTTCTAAATAAAAAACTTCTATGGCATGTTCCAAATCAGGATACCTAAAGGGAAACTTTCTAATTATAGTTTAATTTATCCTCAAATTGCAACTAGTATTATAGCTATTTTGTCTTAAAGCATTTCCTTGCACAATCTATAAATCAGAGAGAATGAAAGTCTAAAGTACTTAGGAAGAAGAAAAGGAAGAAAGGAAGAATGAAAGAACGAAAGAAAGAAAGGAGAAAGAATAGAGAAAGGGAAGGAGGAAGGGAGGGAGGGAGGGAGGAAGGGAGGGAGGGAGAGAAGAAGGAAGGAAGGAAGGAAGGAAGGAAGGGAGGAAGGGAAGGAGGGAGGGAGGGAGGGAGGGAAAAAGAAGCAGAAAGAAAAGGGGATAAGAAACTTTATTTAAACTACACTGCTTACAGAAAGTGTTCTGAAAATTGTTGGTGGAGAAATTAGTATTATAACTTTGCCTTCTTGGGGGAGGGGAGGGGCAGAGAGAGAAAGAGAGAGAGAGAGAGAGAGAGAGAGAGAGAGAGAGAGAGAGAGAGAGAGAGAGAGATCTCATTGTCCTTTATACTGTCTTCGCCCACTTTATAAAAATAAAGCTATTGCGAACTCCGCTGGCCAGGCTGTTCCTAACAGGATTATTAGCAGTGATTTGTCAGCCTCTGCGGTCTCAGTGGGCTCCCTTTCTGCGTGATTTCTAACGAGCCTCGTCAATTATCAGTGCCGATGTCGCTCGCTGTTTGATCAGAAGAAGCATATGGTGCTGCTTGTGGGGCTTCGAGTAATCGCTGGAGGAGAATAATAGCGGGTCGGCGTTCCTGGGCGGCGACGAGTGAGACGGTCGCACGGCCAGGGGCGTTGTCTGTGTCCTGCAGACCCGGGCAGGCACAACCAGGAGGGGATCAGGGGATCACGCTGGCTTTTGTTCTTTTGTTTTTATTTTTAAGGAAGCAAGCTTTCTTGTTTAACGAAGTGCAAACTCCACAAATCGCAGATAGCGTGATATATAGGTGGAACAAAAAGTAAACTCTTAACCAACTTGCAGTTTCTAAAGAGAGTGCTAATAAGACTCCACTGGAGTCCCTTTGGTGGTCAGGAATGTCCCTTGTGCCTGCTAGAGCGACTGTGCTTTCTACAGCCCCCATCACCTTCCCCCTTAGGCCCCGGCCCCTCCCACATCTCTCTTCTGTGGGTGAGCAAGAGTTTATGGGGAGGGGGGATGGACGATGTGTGAACTCTGGGCAGATCATTTATTTCTCCAGCTACCGTTGAGCTCATAACTCACCCGTGGCCTCCACCCGGTGAGTTAGACAGGGTCATCCAAACAGCTGGCTCCCTGGGATGAGGTTTTAATTTTAAAAGTGAATAACTTTGAAAAAATACAGTCCTTTAAAATATTAAAGAACAATGAAAACAAACAATCAAACGCAACAACTTTCAATGGAAGTAATCATAAACTGCAGAACCAGTCACAACCTGCAGAGGGTGCCAAATTTGGGTTCAAATTTGAAGGTGTAGAGTGGACAAGATTGGGGGTCATGGCTGTGGGGAAACTGAACACTTTATATAGAAGGAATATTTTCTAGTGATGAGAAAAAGGAAAATTATTTGAAGATGACATTTATTTTTACATTTACCTTAAGGCAATCCTAACACATAATATATCATCAATGAAGTTTTGTTTTAAGGATGAGATAAGGAGTTCTAGTTCACCTTGGTTACCACTGTATAACACATAACATAGATTTTTAAAAATAGTTATAAATCTGGTGACATTTAGTTCTAGGCATATAATGACAACAAGACTCCAATGTTTTTGCTTCTAGTTCATTTCATCTGTGGTCACCTGTGATGACCAAAGACTTACATCAACAAACAAAAATCCTTCCATACTTACATTGAAAAAAATTCTTAAACTGTAACTTTCTACCTTACCCCTTTGGTTGCTGTATTGCAACCTTTGCTCAGAATCTAGCAGATTTGAAGGTGGGGAAATAAATCTTAGTTTATATTTATCTGACTTTATATAAAATTGAACTTTTGAGGGAGAGGGAGAACAGAAGATGAGACATGGGTTTCTGGAATAATTAAGAATAGATCATTAAATGAGATACTTCATAGTTTAAAAAGAATCAGAAAAGGTTTCTAAAAATCATTAAAACTGCAACTATCCCAATTGGCTATGTATTCTTTTCTAAAAATAGCCTTGTGGAGGAAATATGTAGTCATCCAGAAATGTGTAAGCCCTTGGTGTTATGAAATTCAGAAAACAGAATAAAAATAGAGCGCATGGCTTTATTTGTGTGCAAAACAGGTCAAACTGAACTAAGAAGAAGGTTATGATTGATATCCAGATATAATGCAATTTTGGTTAATGGTGTAAATGACTACAAAATAAGATTTTAAGATATCAGACCTATTTTTATATCTATAGCCATTCATAACCTTGGTAACATCACACACTACTATTTAATTATCAAAATATCTTGGAAAAATTAAAATAATCAAATTTATAATCGGTAATGGTGTAGGAAAGGGTTTCCACAAAATCTGGAAGAACAAGGATAATTAAACAAATCTTTTTTAATTAGACAGTCCCTTTCTATAAAACTTATTTCAGAATTGAAATTCTTAGTCACTTTTTTTTTCTGAGGCCAAGAACTGAAGGCAAAAAGAGGCTCCATTTCCCACGTGGATGGGTGATTTAAAGCTGTTTTTCTTGCTGTTCAGGGAAATGATTGAGCATTAGGTTTCCATGTTTATTTTCTTACAGAAGTTTTTCTCATTTAAAATCCTTTAAGCACAGTTTACTCTCCATGCTGGTTTTCTCTGCTTAATTCCAGTTTTGATGTTGACTTAAAATGTAAAGTGCAGGACTAAACTCTGTGCAGAGTATATGCAAGGCAGATTTATGTGCTAGAAATTGTGAGCCAGACCAACGGGAAAAATACTTTTTTTTCTTTAAATGGAAGGATTCTTAATAAAAATAAAACAATGAAAGCAGGATAACATAAGCTGTGGTGGTGTGATGCTTTTAACCAGGGAACAACCATCCGCTTAAAGCTAAAAATCAGGTTTCGTTTCCAGAGGACAGACCTAACTGCTAGGAGAGTTATTTTTCAACGCTGGGCAACTCCCTCGGCAGCTTTGACATATTTACAGGCACAAATGTAGACCCAGGGTGCGAATTGGTGGGTTCCTGCCGAGAGTCCATGAGTTTCTCCCTCTGGCTGCCCAGGTGTATCTTTCTCCAGAAATTGAGGTTTGGGTTCAGCGAACACTTGATGGTTTCTGACGCTCTCCTATCCACCTCCAGTCTCGGATCCGTGGAATTGTACTCTGTTAGTTAGTGATAGGCCTACCAATCAGTGAAAAAGAGGGACTGGGAAAGGTGGAGCACATCTCTGCTGGAATCGTCGCACCTTTGGTGGCTGGGGCCAGACCTGGGACAGCGACCTCTTGGAAGCCTCTGTGTCGCCCCGGGCGTTACGACCAAGTCCGCCGCGGTGCGTCCCATCCGTACCGGTGCGCAACAGTCCGTGACCCGGCAGAAGACAAGCCAGATCGCTCGGTTGGCCAAAGCCAAGGGAGGCGAGCCAGATCGCTGGAGAATCCGCTATCCACGCGACCAGGGCTCCAGCGTCTCCGTCTGCCTGCCCCAGACTGAGGGCCGGCGGCGCCGGGCCCACACCCGCTGCCCTTCACGCCACCCTGCCACTGCCCCCCAAGGACGTGCCGATCTGAGCAGTCAGCAGAGATCCCGCCGCAACGAGCGCGCGGTTCCCAGGAGAGCAAACGCGCGCAGGCCGTCCGGGTTCGGGTTCCAAGTAGACCTAAGCAGGATCCGCCTGCGTCTTGGCCATCCCCGTCCACCCTCTGGAGTCCCCGGGTCACACCTCTAGACGGTCCCAGCCTCCACGCACGCAGGGCTCCCTTGGCAAGGCCGCGTGCATGGTCCCACGGTTGCGCTGGGACCTCAGCGAGCCCCACCTGCCCCGTTTCTGCCTTTGGCACGGACGGCCAGCTCGATCCCACAGACTCGGGCCCGGCGGAGCCAGTGCGGAGCGGAGACGGAGACACCAACTAAGAAAGATCGCGAGAGCGATAGAGTCCTGGTTGTGACCTTGAGCTATCCCGGATTTGCAGTAATTTGGTGCATTTCCCGGGCGCAGCCCTGGGGTCTCCAAGGCAGATAGGAAAGGGCTGGGCACGCATGCTCTGGAGTCTGGGCGTCTGGGAGCGGCAAAACCTGAACCTCGAGAGATCCCCACGCCCTTGCAAGGTTAGCCAAACCCGCAGGATGCCCTCAGAAGGTCCGAACAAGGGTGGGCTCTGATGCCTAGGGTGGGGAAGCCCCATGCACTTGGGCTCATGAAAAAGCCTCCTGTCCATTCACTGTTGCGGACAAGGCGTTTCGGCTGCGAAACCCTCTTCTCCAGAGAGCCCAGAGGCTTCCAAAGGTCTGGGACGAAAACTGCTGGTTGCCCGGGGGAGAGTAGGCGTGGGCAGCACTCACTCAGCCAGCACGCAATATCCCCGAGGAAAACTCGGGTGGCCCAGACAGGTCCCGCCAAGACCCCAATTTAGAAACATTCGAAGGAGAGTTGCTTGTTTGGGGATTCGAGAGAGTCTCACTCCTCCCCTTTCTCCCACGGCTTAAAAGGCACATCTATATCTTGGGTTCCAGTGAATGGCTACAAGGAGGACCCCGTTTTTTGTTGAGATACCGAAAAAATATTAACAGCCAAAGGGAAAGTATTAACAGAAAGGGAGGTGGGGAGAAAAAAGAGCAGTAGAACAAATTCGTTTCTTCCTCCTTTTCCTGTCTGAATGAAGGAGGCGACAATGCTGGGTGGGTAATCTATATTTTGTCAAGGATATGAAATTCATTCCGAAGGAAAAGCTCGATCAATTTATTTTTGCTGCTTGCAATAACACAGCTGGATGATGCTTTGAGCTCATGCTAGACGGGTGCTCATCATTCATTCGCCAAGAACGGGCCTAAATTGTGCCTGTGGGATTAGGTCAATTTTAGTGGATCTACTTCGCCTCATTTGGTTACTAATTGGTTTCTTGTTTTATAAATCGAAATCTCATTTTCAGGAAATTACAAAACCCATGCAGTCAGTCCATTGAGGTAATCCTTGGGTCAGGGGGTATTTAAATGGAAATGGCTCCACCGTGCACTGAGGGTAAAGCAACAGTGAAACTTCGCCCGGGGTTTTCACATGAAATGTGAGCTAGCCCTTTAGATCCATAATAGATACATCCCTTCTAATACTACTTATGTAAATATGATAAACCAGACTTGAAGGGAAAGGGGGGCGGGGAGAAGCAAAATTTATCTGCGAAGGTTAATGTGGCATATCTTGGAAATCTTCCAAAATAGATTATGTTTTCCTTTGTCTTCGTCCACTTTAGCTGGGGAAAATCCTTTTGTCTAAAACCCGATTTAGTTATCGCCTCCCTCACAGAGCTCCTTTTCTCCTCTGCAAAACCCAGTTCCCTCGGCCTCACCGAATTACAAGAGAATCTTTAGATCTTGTTCCCACTGTAATCCGACCGCAAAGGGAGCTGGTTTCCTCCTCATTTTAAACAGACAATCAAAGGATTTGAGAATTTTCTGCGGTAGGTCAAGTGCAGAAACGAAATCTCAGCTTACCCCCCTCGCCAACTGAAACTGGGTGCGGGAGCGGGTCACCGCAGACAGGAGGTGAGGGGGTCCAGGGAGAGGGCTGTCTCGGGTCCAGTCCGGGATTTTCGCAAGGCAGAGCTCTCTCGGCTAGGGGGTTCAGGAGGTGTAGACCGTCTGAAGGACGAGCTCGGCCCGAGTATTAGGTCGGGGAAGCCAAGCAAGTAGACCCGGGCAGCCAGACCCTTATGAAACATTAACCCAGACAGAATCGTGTGACGGGGCTGACGACCGGGAATTTAAAGAGCGGGCAATGCTCCGTGAAAGCAAAAGGTTCCTTAAAAGGGGGCGGGGAGGGACGGGGAGGGCGCCGAGGCCTCTGTGAACGTGCGCGGGGACGGGCTGTTGATTAACCTGCCGGGAAAGCTTATTTTTTTCCCCTCGTAGGCGCATACTAATGAGGCCGCAACCCTCCGCAACAAACAGCCCAGGCTGGCGCGGGGAGTTCGGGACCGGTCCTTAACCCCGATTGTCAGATGATTCGGGTCGGAAGGTCGCTCCCCGGCGTCTTCCAAGCCGCTCGTGGAAAGAACTTCTAAATTTTGCAAAGAAGATATAGGTGGCCCCACGCAAAGGCTTCGTACCGTTTGCGGGAGCTGCGGCGGACGGAGCCGAGACACCGAGGGCGGCCACCAAGCCTTGGGTGCAGGCGGAGTTGCGTCCGCGCCTGTCGCCTTGGCGAAATTTAGGGGTTTCTAGGCCTCCGCAACGCCCCCGGCGTGGATCCCGCCGACCCCTCCCCTCTGCTCGGCTCTCGGAGAGATTATTCCTTTCTGGGGGTAGGGGCGGGCGTCCCCCTAAGCCAGTCCTTCCCGCCCCTGCTGTTGGGTGGGTGTGTACGAGCCGCTGGCTGGGGTCAGGCGCGCGGGAGGAGAAGCGGGATGAGATGAGAGGACGGAGGTGAACGGACGGCGTTGGCGAGGCCCACCTGCGGGTTGCTGGAGGACGGCGGGGATCCGGGCAGTGCAGACCCAGGGAGGACAAACGGGGAGGGCTCAGGAGGCCAGAGGGCTGCACCGCACGAGAGGAAGGGAGCGGAGTCCCGCGCGGGCGGGGAGCAGCGGTGTTTGCAGAGCGGCGGGGAAATCGTTAGATTTATTTAGATGTGCAAACACCCAGAAAGACCCGATTCGAACTTAAAGGGCGCTCACGGTTACCAGGGTTTTGATCGCTTGCTTAAGACGCAGCTCCCGGCTAACACATTTTAAGAGTTCAACTCCATGCTTTAGTCTAAAAGACCCCCGCCCCCCCCCCCCCAGTCCAGCTTGCTCTGCAAGCTTACCCGTTGTGGACTTCATAGTGATTTGTCCCCCCTCCCCAAAAGGGGGGGGGATGTCATGTTAAACTTTGTTTAATGGTGTAAGCATACAAGAGTTCAACTATCTAGTTAAAGTAATTTCAGGAGTGACACTTATTAAAATATACTGTAGCACTGTAACACTACCCATAAATAATATAATCCTTGATCCGGGCAAGTTTTTCCCCCCCTCCTTTCATTCTCTTTCTACAAGTAGTGGCACTATAACCAATATCATATAAATTTAATATATATCACCCAAGGATTCCTGAGAATTTTGTTGAGGTATCACCAGAGAAGTGATTTGTGGTAAAATCTGGGAGGCTCTTCACCTGGCAGTGTCCAGGAGAGGAAGGAGCTGTCTTTGCTAACACTGGAAAGGAGAGAAAACAAAGCATTCTGGCCAAAACGGAATAGCTAAGATGGCTTTAGCACCCGAACATCACTGGTTTTCAAAAGTCCTATTGGGTTTTTTCCCAATGTTAGGTGAGGTTAGGAGGTATAAGGCGGGGCTCCAAGCAGATAGGCAGTAGAAGGATTGCAAGCGAGTTTTGCAAACGGATTTTCCCCGAAGCAGATTAGAGGCCAAGGCAGAGCAGAGGCCAGTGGGCTGGAGCGCCCACAGCCAATCAGAAACCTCAGGTCTGGCTGGCCCTGACCCAGCGTCACATCGCTCCCAGGGGCCGACGACTTTTGCCGGGTGGGCGTCCTTGGCCTCTAGATAAGGGTCGCAATGAAAACTTGGGAGAGAGGCATAGTCTTCCACCCCCACTCTCTCAGCACACAAAACGACCCCCACAAAAAGTTATCCCAGGGCTGGAATGATGAGATGTCCCTTCATGTCACAAATCGTTCCCTACACTCTCCAGGCAGGGAGGACCGTCCCTCAAGATCCCTGAGAAGCCTGATTCAGTCGACCCCTAGGGGAGAGAGAGAGTCTGACCTTGGGTCCAGACGCAGGGAGGGAGGGACTGAAATTTCCGAGCCACAGTGCTGCAGGGTGTGGGAGCAGGGTCCAATGCCACCTGGGCAGGTGTTCGAATAAGCGTGCATGACATAACTGTGAGAGTAGAGTGCAGGTCGGAGTTCTGTCACCAAAGTCTGTCTCGGTGTCTCCACAGGACTTGGCGAGGCATGGGGCCACTCGAGTCGGACCAGTCCCCTGGACAACGTTGGCCGCGAGCTGGGCTCCCATCTGCTCCAGGTACCAGCAGGCGGCGCCATGGCCCCCAGGGTCCTTTATCGGCTACTAGGATCAACAGGATCCGGCCTCCACAGGGTCTTCTAGCCATCCCTTCTACTCTTAAACACCACACTGGGTGGGGTGGCATCTCGCCAGGCAGAGGGTGGCAAAGGTGATCAGTGCACATTGGGTTTGGGAGAGAGAGAACAAAGCCCCAACCCATAAGACCCAGCCCAAAGGGGGGGGGCATTCTTAGATACTATCCGATGAAGGAATCTCAGCGTCCAGGGCCAGGCTGTCTGCAGGGCCCCCGGTTGCAAGACCGTCTGAGTTGGATTTCCGCAATAAATGATTGGAGACTGCTAGAAACGTCAGTAAAGTCCCTACATCTCTCCAGCTGCGTTTGCATCTCTTTTCTTCTTCTCTCCGTGGGTCCCACCTTTCCCCTTTCTCTCTTGGTGCAGCTCTCACCCCAGGTCAGTCCAGGCCAAGTACAGACCCTAGGCTACGAGCACACACCTCCCCAGGTAATGAGTTTCACCAATGTCGAGGCGCCCATTACTGCCTTGTTTGCAGTGTACACCATTTTAAATTGCCCGTTGCCCGCTTAAGTCTCCTAGCAAATATTTAAAATAGTAATACTCCCGGTGGCATTTTTAGAGTTGACACTTGTCTCCTACCTCACGCCCCCTTATTATTATTATTCAAGTCCACTTCGACCTCCTCCCTCGGGAGCCTCCAACCTAAGCTGCATCAGAGGAGGCTCCTGAGCCGGTTCTTTCTGTGGTCCAAGCTTGCGCAGCACCTCCATATAGGAGTGCCACGGCCATTCCTGTTTCACAGCTAGGCCCTCCAGACCTCGACCTCACAGCATCAGACCCAGAACTCCAGATCCATTCCACAAACTGAAAAGATGCTTCAGAGCGGTGAAGAGAATGGCATGGATGATGCAAGCATCCCCCAGCAGCCTGGCCTCCACACCAGATTTCACTAACAACCCTCTGCTCCTCCTTTTTCTCAGGGACATGCTCCATCAAGTGTTTTTCAACAACTGTTCTAGCTACTCAGCCATATTTCCACATTCCCAGCTAATTTCCCTCACCAGTGTAATCAGGAGAACCAAACCTTCATCTCTTAGTCCCGTCTGGTCTCTTTCCTACTTATCCCTGTCACCTCACAGGATTTAATGACACTCTCAAATTTCCTGCCCCCCTTTCCTGACAACTCACACCCTGGCATCTCTCTCAGTCACAGTGTCCTGCCTGGGTTCTACTCTGTTTTCGTGTTCAGCATAGGAAGTCTATCTCTTATCCACCTTTCCTCATTCATTCCACCAGTACAGGAGGGCCAGATGTGAGCCAGACCCAAACCCGTGCCCTCACTGAAATTACACTCTAAGGAGGGCAGCCTTGCAAGCCCTCCAGGTACACTGCATAGCAGAACAGGTCCTGTAGGTGCTGTGCAGAAAAATAGCAATGGGGAAGGAGGAGGGCTGTATTTGAGAGGTGCTGTTTCAAGGGGAACAGTTATAGAGGATCTTACTGAGAAAATGGCATTTGGGGAAAGACTTGATGGAGCTGACATTGCTAAGTTAACATTCTTTCTTGGTTTCTAAAGCAACTCCCTGGATTCTTCTCCCTCTTTCCTTGTTCTTCTGGTTTCCCCACCAAATGTCAGCTGTAAACACTGACATTTCCTTTATGTTTTCAGCTGTTTCTCCTCTAACAGCCGCAAGATCTTATGGGTAATCTCAGTAACATTCACCCCGACTCCTTTCCCCACACACACCGGACTCTACCTGATGTTTCCAGTGCAAATATCCCCCTTCGGTCACAGATCTTTATTTCCTACTGGTAACTGGACACTGGCAAATGGAAATCTATAAGCACCTGCCTGAACTTCACCCACCCCTTCTGCCCCCCCCCACTCCCCCAACCTGACAAAAATTGAATTCGTATCTCCCTCCTTCAGTCTTCCATCCACATCAAAGCTCACCATGCTTCTCCACATTTCAATCTGGGAAAGATGGTGTCACCCTCTAACCAATGCCTTACTGAAACCTCAAATCCCTTTGTGATCACCCAAGTTGAGTCTTGATCATCTCATCTCCACTCTTTCACTCTGTAGGTAACTATCACACTCTCTCAGGAAAAGTACAAAAATCCATGCCCTCCCCCCTCTCTTGGGATTCTGGTGCTTATGACAGCAGCTCCAGATTTCTTGAACTGGCTCCAGATTTCTCAGACTGGCTCTCAAATTTTTTAAATACCTTATACCAGTGAGTGTACTTCCTAAGCACCCACCGCCCCAAATCCTCACAGAAATATACCAGATTCTCCTCCTCCAAGTCCTGCATCTGCCGTCTCTCCTCTGGCTAGGATCCCCATCCTCCGTTCTCTAAATCAAGCTTTCTCTTCAATTTTATGGCCAAACAACTCCTCTCAGGCTTTGCTTATTCTTCCACAGGCCTCTGGCCATTCAGCATGTGACCCCATGCTCTGTTCAGCTGTGGGTCATTATATCTGTCTTCACACCAGTTGTCCTTGTTGGACTTACAACTCCTTGAGAGCAGGATCTGACTCATCTTGTCTCCCCTGCCAGAACTGAAGCCTCATTCACCGAGATAAAGGGGCAGTGAAAGTTTTTGACTTTCCTTCATGGAGAGCCTGTCAGTTTGCTGCGTCAATGTAAACACACTCACATATACACTATAGCACTACTCTATGGACTTGCTGTCTGGAAACCTCTCATCCTCTAAATCCCCCTCTCTGGGACTCTTTGCAGAGCCTCTAGGCAGCTTCCTTCTGTGCACAAACTTTTCAGACTATCAGCTCTTCCATTTCTCCCAGTTTCTACTATTTCTCAAACTCTGCTTACACTTTTCATAAGCAGTTGCCACTAGGGAGTCCTCCAAGACTGACACAGGAAACTTCTGCTTCTTTCAATAACCATAAGCCCAAGAGCTTAACCCAACCAAATTCAATAACCCAACCAAGGTCATGATTTCTACCCCTCTCCCACTGTTTCTTTTTTTTTCTTTTTTTTTCCTTTTTGGGTCACACCTGGCGATGCACAGGGGTTTCTCCTGGCTTTCACTCAGGAATTACTTCTGGCGGTGCTCAGAGGACCATATGAGATACTGGGACTTGAACCCTAGTTGACTTTGTGCAAGGAAAACACCCTGCCTGCTGTGCTATCACTCCAGCCCCTCCCAGTGTGTCTGTATGTGCTTGCTTTGCCCAATTCAGTGACTCTGAAATCTGGATGGCAGTGGCCTCATGTTCCTTGAGATCTCTCCCAGTGTGCTACATGTCTTAGTTGCTTATAAATCTGGGATGAACCAAGAAAGGACTCAAGGAATTGGTTTTTCATGTCCCAGTTCTACCCGGCCCCTCTCTCTATTTAGTCTTTGCATTTCTGTATGAACATTTCAAACTTCTGTCTCTGGCCCCTAACCTTCTCCAATTTCTTCTAGTAACCCATTCAACTCTGCTTCTGTATTTCCAGACCCTGGATGGCTTCATCTTTGTGGTGGCTCCAGATGGGAAGATCATGTACATCTCAGAGACAGCCTCAGTCCACTTGGGTCTTTCTCAGGTAGGTGAGTGGTCCACACCTCTAGCCTTCAGTGTTTACACAAAGAACTGGAGGCAGGAATAGATGGGAGTGAACAATGGGTGGGTGGGGGGCGTGGAACTTTCTTAAAGATTTTCTAAGTGACTTTCTGGGACTCGAAGCACCTTGCTGGCAGGAGGTCTCTACTTCTCTTCTTACCTTTTAGTTTCTACCTCAGAACCTCACAGAGGCTACCTTCATGATTTCCTGCCTTAAGCCAAACATCTTGGCAGATAGTTACGTTCTTGTCTCAAGGTTTTCACCACAACATTGCCAGGAAGCAGCAGCAGTGGTTGCCTCTGTTGCTCCTTCTCCTTCTCCTCCTTCTCTGCCTCCTTCTAACTACAGTTATTTACTGTCATAAATACAGAAGTTGAGACCTTGATAAGCCACCACAAATAACAGGAAGTAGGTTATAGGGTGGGATCTAGTGAGATTCCTGTCCTCACAGTCCTGTAGATCCCCTGGTCCAGTCTTCCCGCCTCTCCAGCCAATATCCCACCACTTTGGAGACTGCGATGCCCTCCCCTTTACAGGTAGAACTGACCGGGAACAGCATTTATGAATACATCCACCCGGCCGACCACGATGAGATGACGGCGGTGCTCACGGCCCATCAGCCCTACCACTCTCACTTCGTGCAGGGTAAGACAAGCTTGGACCTGTGACTCTCCTGCTCCTGCAGTCACCTGTGCCTTTCTCCCAGTTAGCTCTGGAGGCCTCATACCACCTGCCTCAAGGCCTCCCTCTGCTGCTCTTTTCCACAGAGTATGAGATCGAACGCTCCTTTTTCCTGAGGATGAAGTGTGTCTTAGCCAAGAGGAACGCCGGTCTCACCTGTGGGGGCTACAAGGTGAGTAGCTGAGAGGCAAGATCCATGCTCCTGGCAGCTGTAGCCTCCTAGACAGGAGAAGAAGAAAGGGTAAGACACCAGGACAGTGCTTTTGGTGTGAAAGGTCCCTACTGCCTGGACCAACCTGGAGGGCATCCCTCAAACATGTCAATGCAGTGGCAAAGATGAGCACCTGGAACCAGGTCTCAGTTGTACTGAGTCTGGTTAAGTCTGGTTACTGTCAGGCTTACACTAGTCATCTCCCCCGCCCCTCCCCAAAGAATATAAAAGGGCTATAGGGATGTGTAAGGCTCTGGAATAGCTGGTGAAGTCAGTGGATTGGTGAGGATCGTTCAGACCTCAGCTTTTGCACTTCTTACAGTTTCCAGGTGAGTTCAGTAGGCAGGACAGTCATTCCTTTGATGCCTTCCAATACCTTCAGACAGCTGAGGGAGAGGGAGTGCGGGCCACTTGACATTTGTCACTAAGAGGGTCTCCATTCTTTCACTCCCCTTCTCACCTTCATGGGGTGGTTCCCGACCTCAGTTGTTTCTCACTCAGTTACTCTCCCCTCAGGTCATTCACTGTAGCGGTTACCTGAAGATCCGCCAGTATAGCCTGGACATGTCTCCCTTTGATGGCTGCTACCAGAACGTGGGCCTGGTGGCCGTGGGCCACTCGCTGCCACCCAGCGCGGTCACAGAGATCAAGCTGCACAGCAACATGTTCATGTTCCGTGCCAGCCTGGACATGAAGCTCATCTTTCTGGACTCCAGGTGGGAGCTAAGGCTGA
Source organism: Sorex fumeus (assembly GCF_029834395.1). Lineage (NCBI taxonomy): Eukaryota > Metazoa > Chordata > Mammalia > Eulipotyphla > Soricidae > Sorex > Sorex fumeus. The sequence continues at coordinate 18,645,638 of NW_026606111.1, read as the reverse complement.
AAAGGGTCATCCCTAGAGGGAGGGCGCCTGCTCGCCTATGAAAAACTGCTTGTCCTCCAGGTGGGCGGGATTTGCAGATAAGGTGACTTGAATGGGGGCAGTGGTGGTGGTGGGGGGGAGGGAGAACTGCACAGTGAGGGTGGGCACCCTAATTGGAGATGGTTGTGTGGGGTAGGGAGCACCTCATCAGTCCCCTTACCCCCCTGCTCTTCCCGCTGGCGTTTTGCTCTTGGCAGAGTGGCAGAGCTGACGGGGTACGAGCCTCAAGACCTGATAGAGAAAACCCTGTACCACCACGTGCACGGCTGCGACACCTTCCACCTGCGCTGCGCCCATCACCTGCGTAAGCGGCCATCCGGGGCCTGGGAGAGGGCGCGGGGCTGGCCGCAGAGTGAGTCGAGGACGGGTTCGAGCAGCGGCTCCGAGTCTGAACCCAGTTGTTTCTCCAATCCCAAGGCTCTCTCGGGCCAGGAAGAGTTTAGGGAGAAACCGTCTCCTCTCCCCCCCAAGGCGCGTCGGCCGCCTATTGATACGCTTAGCCGAACGGCCCTAAGCAAGAGAAAAACCGTAGCTCCGAGCCAGTTCTGCTCAGATGCGTTAACTTGCTACGGGTTTTTTGCTACAGTTTTGCTTCGAGATTAAACACTGTCTCTTAGACGCGGAATCGAGGGCGTCGGAGTTACATTTGCACAGGTTCCGCTGTCCACCGTTAACAAATGGAGAGGGAGGAGAGGGTACCCCAACGTTTTAAGTGTTCCTTCCCGCCTTTGCTAATGGCGAGGGAGCCCAGTGATCGGTGCAAATCAACCGGTCGGCGGTCCCGGACGGCGGTCTCTCCCTGCGGCCCCCCACCCCCACCTCACAGCTCGTTTAAGGGCCCGTGGGTAACCTGCCCTCCGCTGCGCGGACTCGCGTATCACTCGCCGCTCTCCGTGTCTCCCGCAGTGCTGGTGAAGGGGCAGGTGACCACCAAGTACTACAGGTTCCTGGCTAAGCACGGCGGCTGGGTGTGGGTGCAGAGCTACGCGACCATCGTGCACAACAGCCGCTCCTCCAGGCCGCACTGTATCGTCAGCGTCAACTACGTCCTCACGTGAGTTCGGGCTCGGCCCTGGCGCTCCTCGAAGGCTCCTCTTCCGCGCGCGCCGGCGCGCGCGCACAGGCTGGGACCCTGGATTGGCGAGTGTGGGTCCTCTGGCCTGTGACCCTCTCTCCCTCCTCCGGCCGCTGGGCAGGGAGACTGCAGCTCCAGCACTTTCATCTTTTAGAAAGAGGCTTGATTTAGGACCCCTCCTCCTTACTCCCCACAGTCCAGATTTGCTTTCGACTCTCTCTGTCTGTCTCTATCTCTATCTCTGTTTCTGCCTCTCTCTCTCTCTCTCTCTCTCAACCTTTTAAAGCGAACTCTGCATTAAATAAAACTTAATGCGGCAGAAAGAAAAAAAGAGAGAGAGAGAGAGGAAAGGGTCCGACGTACGGAGCCGTTTATGGTTAACAAACAGGACATCTGTTTCACTTTTTCAAATCTGGGTTTGAAGTTCTTAATTTTAACCAGAGTCTCCGCTGCAAGTCTCAAGAGTTCTGAGCGAGTCTTGCCCCGAACCACAAAGGGGGTTTAAGTGACCAGGAGGGGCTGACGCGAGCCTCTAGGAAGCCCAAGGACCCGCGGTAATGCGCCAAATCTGGCCGCGGGGTTGCTGCAACGCCGGGCGGGAAGCCGGGCTGGTCCATGCCACCTGCGACCGCGGCAGCTTTAGGAACCTCGTTTCTCCTAAAAACATTAATCACTTCTGGTTGCCCAGTTGTGGCCCAGCAGGCTGGTCACGTGACCTGGAGCCGGGGGGTTGGGGGGGGGTGAGGTGGGGGGCGGGGTGGCGAAGAGCATGCACGGTCTTGCGTGCAGTTTGTGAAAGTCGGATCGCGTTGGATTGAAGTCCCTGCGTGCAGAACTCTTTGTGTGCAGTTGACGTGTTTTTGTTGTTTTGTTGCATGTGTGTGCGTTTGAGACGGGAATTCTTGTGGCTTTAGAGGATCCCAGGAACTAGTCATAAAGCATGGACACACCAGACGCCTCGTGGAAACGTGTTTTTTGGCATTAGGGAATTGGTTAAGGGATGCTTTTTGGAACAGACGATAAGAGACGAGTACCAGATTCATTCCACGTTCGTCTAAATTGCCAAATTAAAAATGTAGTAGTTGGAAATACTGTGCGCGGCAATAAGACTATTTGCTTTGTGCCCGTTTTAATGAGAAGATTTAATTCAATAGACTTGGGAAATGAATTTAGCTAAGATGAAGATTCATCATTCAAGAATAATAGCTAGGTATTAAGAAGAATTGTCTTATTGCTTTCATTTTGGTAAATGGTGTTAAAATAAATACCATTAGGTTTCGTAATAGCAAGGTGGCTGTGGATTTTAATACGGAGCAGAAAGAGTACCAATATTTTGAGTATCATGAAACAAAATCATCTATTCTATGGATGCATTGTTTTGTTATTAATATAAACACGAGAAAATGACAGAACATAATTCATAAAACAGGTTCATCTGTGAATCAGAAGTATTAAAGAGTGAAATATTATGTCTGCTTACCATGGAAAGGAAACAGACATTCTTTAAGAAGGTGCTTTGTATGTCTGAGGCATCGCAAGCATTATACATACACTCTGTTCTCTGGTGGGTGCCTGTGGTTTAGTAATCACTTTTTATCAAACAGCAGGGTACATAGTCACATAGACCCATATAAATGATGAGACTGCAAGTTAGACCTCCCAATGGGTAAACTTAATTTATGTTTGGGATCATTTTAAAATATTCTGTTTTGTTTTCTCTGTATAAGTGTATGTACTTTCTTTGATGACACTGTCATTCTTCACTCTACCATCTCTTCAGAGCTGTAGGATTAGGCTCCCAACTTTATATGAGATTAAAAAGATGTGGTGATGATGAATAACTCATAGAAAGAAAATACAGCCTGGTGCATGTTTTATTTCTGGATGTTTTATACCTCTGAATAAAATTGAAATATACGGAAACACATAAGAGGAAAAGCTGAAATTGATTACTCAGCTCCAATTCTTTATGTAAAAATTTGTAGGACAATTTTTATTCTCACAAATGTGGAACTGTTTTAAGTGAAATGTCATCAAGTGGCTCTGTGCATGTCAACAGGATCTTCATAATGAACAGGTTGCAGTTTGTTTGATGTGTATATCACACATCTGGCTAGAAGTTACTAATTTACATTGTCTTAGCAAATTAAATAGATGGCTATTGATTCTCTATGGTAGCAGTGCACTACCACATACATTTGTTTTCAGGGCTAGTTCTCTGCGAAGCCTCAGCATGATAAGTGAATTATTTCCAAAAATATTACCTCCCACAAAGAACTTAAAACCATAAGCTTCCCCCCACTCCAATAATTTAATAAACCATGTATTTTCCAAATTTAGACATCTTAATAACACATATTTTGGGGGGATTTTCATACTATAAAGCTATAATTTTAACTGAGCATTGGTCTAAAGAAGGTGTGAACTTTGGTGGAAGCTGTATGCATATGAAACTCATTTTTCTAATTTCCTGAGGATAGACCTGTTGATGAAGTTATTCTGAACTGGAATATGCCCAGAAATATGAGTAATTGTTACCTATAAGAAAGTGATGATAAATAGGAATAGTCAACTAACATTGTTTTAACAGGCAGTTTCAAGAGTGATGTTGCATATCACCTAGGGGCAGGTGACATACCCTGGAGATATTACTGGCTTTTGTATGAAAGTCATCAAAAAGTTTGTTTTGTTAAAAATCTGGGAAATGAGAAGATGTTGATTAGATTTTTGAAGTTCTTACATTTTCTCTGGGTCCTTGAGAAGTTTCTATAGGTCTTTGTTTGAACTCCAAAAAAGAAAGAACCCAACTGAGACCAACCTAAATCAATACACTGTTGAATTATTCTCTTTAAGATATATATTAGAAATCCATATTTATTGTAAAGTTAGATGTATTTTATAACATGTTAGTCTATTCTGTTACATTCCTTTTTATCTTACTGGTCTGAAGGTGTGACTCAGCGGTAAAGAGCATACGTTAACATGTGTGAAGACAAGAGTTTGAACTTGATACCGCATAAATATTTTTTAATACAAATTTTTAGTACCTATGAGGTTTAAAGTAAATGTTGAGTATGATAGATCCTGTCTCCTGGTTATTCTCAAGGTATAGGTGAATGCTGATATTATTTAGTGAAAATGAATATTTGGGGAAATTTAGAAAAGTATAGGTGGTAAAAGGAAAGCATACTGAGTGAAACCAAACTAATTTTCTTGAACTCATGTTTACTGGAGTTTGTTCAGTTATTAATAATTATTCAATTCAGATAAAGCATTAGTACTTAATATGAATAAATTTGAAAGTGTGGAGCACCCAATAAACAGAAATTTCTAAAACAATTAAAATTCTTAAAATTTTTATTTCAAAAATATTTTATGGATAAACAATTGGAGAATGGCATATGAATGTATATTAGGATTATTAAGGTACATTTAAAATAATTAAAAAATAAAATGTTGAAAGGATGGTACAATAAATATCCAAACACAATTTCATCTATGATATAAATCGTATTTGCTCTTTCTTTCTTCCTTCTCTATATGTCTATCTGTATTTTCCTCCACTGAATTATTTCAAACTAAGACATAGACATCATAATTTCATCCTTAAATAACTCACTCCTACAAAGCCAGCATATCGTTTATGATGGCACAGTTAAAATTGACTATGATGAAGATTGCAAAAATATACACGAGCTCTACTGATGCTGTTAAAAGCAACCTGCCCTTGAAATTCAACAAGAATTCATTGATGTATGATTTTAGTTAGATTGACTGGCAATATTTTATGAAGAGATTTCTGTAGGAGACAGTCATAAATGTTAGTGTGAATCTTTTTATTTTCTTTCCTTTTGTTTTATTTGGATTTTGGGCCACTCCTGGAAGTGCTCAGGGGACCATGTGGTGCTGGCGATCAAACTCCGCCCTCCTGCATCCTGAACATGTACTACAACCCCGTGAGTTTTCTCCATGGCCCTGTTTTAAACTAGACTTCTAATGAGAATTGTGAGATAGTATAATCCTGTTATTTTGTCTGCAAAGTCAAAGGAGAGGATTTCAAGAGTAAACTTGGTAATTTTGGAATCAGGCTTAATATCATCAACCATTTTGTTGTTGACAGAGACTTCTCTGTTCATATATTTTAAGTTGAGAATAGAATAGCATTTGGTGGAAAAATCTCACCTTTTTTAGAGCATAGAAGGGAGTGATTTTCTATGTTCAAATATCTATTTTAGTATTATAAAAGCAAAGAGACAATCCATATTAGTGGTCTAATAACACTTTGAATTTGTGGAAAAGTTAGAGCAAAATCAAATGTTAGATGGTTCCCTTAAAATAAATTTTTTTAAAAAAGGCAAAATTAAAACAAAGATTTTGTAGATTGTAATTATAATAGCGCCCATAATTTTATTCTTCTCATAAAACCAATGCAGTTCTAAACACTTAAAGGATTTAAAGGTGTTACCATATTCTTTGAACATGAATTTTATATATCCTTCCCAAATTGTAGCAAACATGAACAATCTTCATATTTATATTCTCTTTCAAATATATTAATAGTGTTAATTTAGGTACTTACATTTTAAAATTTAATTTGTCTAGTGTTATTTTGCTATTGCTACTAGGAAATTAAAAATATGTTTTGAAAAGAACAATTATATCTGTATTTGTATAAATAGAATTTTTTTCATTTTCAGATGATCTTTAAAAAATTGCTGGAGGGTACCTCCAGGAGTGCTTGGAGCTTACTTCTGGTTCTGTGCTCAGGGACCATTCCTGGCAGTGCTGGGTATTGAATCTGGGTTGGCCACTTGCAAGGCAAGTAAGTGCCTTACCCACTGTACTATCTCTCTGACTCCTCAAATGATTTTTTATGTAACTAAATGATTATAGAAAAATTGATTATAAATTTTTATTAGTAGTAATTTATAGAAATCCAACTAATTATTATTGATTAGTAATCAATAATAATTTTTTTTGCTTTTTTGGGGGGGCTCACACCCAGCAATGCTTAGGAGTTACTCCAGCTCTGCACTCAGGAATCACTTCTGGCAGTGCTCGGGGGACCATATGTGATGCCAGGGATCAAATTCGGATCGGCTGTGTGCAGGGCAAATACCCTACCCACTGTACTATCACTCTGGCTCAGTAATCAATAATAATTTTATAAACACCAAAACACTTTGTTAAGATATAGGGCTCTCAGGTTTAATCTGTTTTTTATTTTCCTATAGTGTGGGGGTGGGTTTGGGTTATGCCTGGCGGTGCTTGGGGGATCATAGGAAGTGCTGGTGGTTGAACTGGGTTCCTCCTGATGAAAAGTTTAACCCCAGGCTATTTAAGTCTATTTCAAAGTACTTAACTCTAATATTCATGTAAATAGTCTTATTTTAGACACTTTTTATGTATGGTTGTCTAAATCAAAATAATTTATTTAGTTTTCACTTTATTACTTACAGGTAAACTTTGTCTTTATTCCTCTATGGCTAAATATATAATTTGTTTCAAAATGAAGAAACTGTAGCTCAGTGGTGTCAGGGCTCACCTAGCATGTGGGAAGCTCTGGGTTCATGCCCAGTACTGCAAACAAAACAAAGGCCCTCCCGTTGATCGTAGATTTGCTCAAGCGGGTCCAGTAACGTCTCCATTGGAGACTTTGTTGTTACTGTGTCTGGCATATCGAATACTCTCGGTAGCTTGCCGGGCTCTCCAAGAGGGGTGGAGGAATCGAACTCGGGTTGGCCATGTTGGCCGCTTGTAAGGCGAACGCCCTACCCGCTGTGCTATCTTCAAAATGCTGTCCCATTTTTTTATGCAGTTTCCTCCTTGATAGTGATATATAGTGAACTCAGGAGATAGGGTACACTCTCCACTTTCTGGCTGGGAACTGAGTTCAGGTATGTGGAGAGAGTGGTGAGGCTAGGATTAAAGGGAGTGTTGCCTCTTCCAGTATCCCAGGATTCTTTGAATGGGAGTGGGAGTTGGGTAGTTGTGTGTATGTGCAATATTTGGAAGAGAGGCACTCCAGTAAGACCTGCAGTGTTCATTACTCTCAATTTCAGATTTCTCTGGTCTCCACTGAGTGCACTGATGCACAGTTCTTGGGTGGAGGCCACCTCGTGTGTGCCAAATAACCAGACTGATCATTCATTGCCAGCTTATTCTTAGCCCAGCTCTTAGGAGGGAAGTTCTGATCTTTGAGTCTTGGAAAACCACAAACCATAGCTTATTTAAAGATAGGGATTCATGCATGTTATTGTCAATAGATAGATAAATTCAAGTAAGACTTTACTTGAACTCAGAAAAGTATGCTTTTGTCTTCTGACAATCTGTTCATGTGGTCAACAGTCTGTCATTTGGTATGAGATGTATGTGCAAGATGTATGTGTATGTGCAAGGGGATTATTAATGTCGTTATAATTTAGCAAAAAGTCTTCTACTTCTTCTGCCTTATCTGGTGCTTTCCTCTTTGTTCTCCTTTCTCATTAGCTTGTTCTATCTTTTCAGAAGAGCAGGTGGTAAAATTCAGTTGGATTTAAATATCAGAGTTCTGCTTAAGCTAAAAGGTAAAAAGAATTGATTGGAACTTAGGTGAAACCCAAAAATATCGATGTATATCAAGGCAGGAATTTAATGTCTTAGGGTCATACTGGCAGTGCTTGGTAGACCATGTGGTAGACCATCAGGTATTGAACCAGGGTGGCCTGAATGCAAGGCAAGCACCTTAACAGCTGAACTCCAGATTTCATGGGAGAAATCTGATGCTCTGCTTTGCCTAAAAGATGAAAATCCCCACTATTCTCTTTCTCCTGTCTCAGCCATTACAAGGCATTGGGGATGGGCAGGAGAGAAGACAGTCTAATGGAGATGGTAGGGCAAAGGGATATGGGACCGGAACTTTGTAGTACATTGACGATGTTTGGGTTCTGCCTCTGTTTGGGACGTCTGTTTAGCATCTGTGACTTTTACTCCAGTAACATACTGCAGGAGGATGGTAATGTGATTCTATAAGAAACAACATTCAGGGGAAACACATGGGCATTGGTGTCAGACCAGTTTGGGTCCAGATAATGCAACTACTGCCTGCATCTTTGAGATATTGAGCAGGTCACACTAAAATCTTTTACTCTGTGGTTTTCCATTTGTAAATCAAGATATTTGTAACCACCACTTAAATACTGTGGAGGATTAATATAATAGACTGCAGGGTACCTAGAACAAACTTGTATTCAAAATGTCTTAACTGTTACAGTTAGTTCTTGCCTGTTATATATTGTCAGATGAAGTACCTTGGAAAGGCATAGATAGGTTCCTCTTTCAAATGGATTTCTTTTTAGTATCCGGAATCACAACTTTGTTTCTTTCCTATCAGTTCCCCAGTCACTCAGTGAACACACCTTCAGCATTGTGCTCTAGTTTATGGTAGTTTCTACAAGTTGCTTAGTCTCCCCTGAATTTTACTGAGTGTTGGTTTTGTTCTAGTCAAGATGAAGGATGCTTTATGTAGGTTATCTTCCCAGGAAAATGAAAGTTTTAAGAAACTGAACTTTTATCAAATTTCTGAGGTTAATTTAGTTGGAGCACATGTTTTGTCTTGCTTTTTTGGGGGGAAATTTGGCCTATACTTGATGGTGTCCAGGATTACTCCTGGCTCTGGGAACACATGTTTCTTTCAACTTACTAATGTCCATGATTAGAATCTTTAATATGAATAAAACATGCATCACGAGGATTTTAATGTCATTAATGGAGACTTTATGTTTCCTGATTATTCTCCAGGGCCTGGGTGTCACTGGTACTTCAGAGTATGGCAAATGGGATTAGTCTGTTGTGTGAATACATGAAGCAGAAGTATTGACACCTCTTGAGCAATGTAAAATTTAGTGGGTAAAATAGAAAAATTATTAATAGAAAACATTTAAGACCTCAGATTAGCAATGTCTAATGATACAGTACAATTGTGCTATTTGCTGAGGGCACAGAATACAAAAAAGCTTGAGACTTTAAGTGTAGTTATCAGGGATGAAGTAGGAAGTGTTGAAAACAGAAGTAGGATTTTTTGTGATGGGCCAATAACTCATATACACTTGCTACATTTTTCTTTTTACTTGAGTACTACTTGTAGCACATATTTCACTTTATATTAGATTCAGCAATGCATTCCTAGTATTCTCCATTAAACAGAATTTTCTTTTCTTATTTTATCCTGGACTATTTTTGTTGGAACCAACCAAGTAACAATTTCCTCAGGACATTGTTAAATTTTCAAGAAATGCACCCAACTTTAGGAATATATATATAGCATCTAAGCATTGAGCATTATTTAAAAAGTTTTAAAGGATACTAGAATTCTTAACTGAGTGCATGATATTTTTGAAATTAAAACACATTAAAACTGCATGTAGAAAGTTAGTTAAAATTTTATTCATAGAAATCAAATGTGAGGTATATCTCAGGAGGACAAACATTAGCAGAGTGGGAGAGGGGGAGGTGAAAGGACTTGTAGGCTAGTTCCATATTTGCAGTACCAGAAGCCTCCTCAGTGTTGCATTTGAAGTTATGCTCTTATTGTAGTAGAAACTGATGCATTTTAACACCTGGGCTACTTAAACATTCCAAATCTATGTAAATAAAAGAATACAAGCATTTGAAAGCTATGTTATAAAATGAGATATAATTAAATTGTATTATGCAGCATTGCATGTAAGTTGTCTATTAAAATTGAAGCATTGGGCCAGAGAGATAGTATAGCAGATAGGACACTTGCCTTGCACGTCACTGACCCAGGTTAGATCCCTGGAATTTCATATGGTCTCCTGAGCATTGCCAGGAGTAATTCCTGAGTGTAGAGCCAGGAGTAAGTCCTGAGCATAGTCGCCTCTGGCCCACAAATAAAACATAACAAAATAAATCCAAGTGTTGTCACTCATTAGCTCTGGGGTGGGGGGGGAATTGTTTAACTTTTATTCTCTTTCTGTCTCTCTCTTTTCTCTAATTTGTACAATGTGGATAATCTTGTATTGACTATAGTGGCCTTGTAATCATTAAAGGACTTAATAAGTGACATTCTTGGCACTGTATCTGACCCAAAGTATCACTAAGTAAATGGGAATGATTTATTTTGGTGAAATTAAATGAGATATCTTTTTACTTGCCAATAAATGGAAAATAAATGTGTACAAGTCTTTGGAATAAAAGAAGAAAAGCAGAAGTCTTAGGAAGGCAGAGAGTTGTTCAAGTATAAGAAATCACCAATCATACTAATATATCTGATAAAGATTGTTAGGTCTTCCTTTTGATTAGTACTCATAAAGATTTTTAATAATTCATGAATGATTTATTGAGCACCTATTATGCATCATGTGCCAAGCCAAGTTCTAGAGCTGTCTAAAGGAGTAAGACTGTAGAAAAAAAAAAGAAATCAGGACAAATACAAGCTTCTCCTAGTTTGATTTTCCTGTATGCTTGCTGATGCCTGAAGTTGCTTTGGAAGGCATGTATTTTTTTCTGACCACAGCTAGACAAAGGATCTAGACTCTGCTTGAGTCACTACTGGAAAATAAACTACAGGTATGGCCATATTCCCCTCTGATCAGAGGTGGAGAAAGGACAATGAGAAAAGCTGGGGAGATGTGTATGTGGGGTGTGTGTGTGTGTGTGTGTGTGTGTGTGTGTGTGTGTGTGTTGATGAAGATTATGACTGGCAGCAAAATAACTGGCTGTAGGCTAAATCCAATTTAACTCTCAAGGACATTGCCAGAGGTGGGTCCTGTGTGTGTCCTGCCTTAGCTAGAGAGAACAGTTGTGATGGAGTTGATTTTCGTCTTATTGGAATGATGTCGAACTGCTCTTTGCTGTGCTTCAAATGAGATTTTTGAACATTTTAATATTTTGATCGATTTACTAGGATTACTAATCTCAATGATTTTAATTCCAGATGGCTTCAAATTTTACAATTAAATATTACTAATTTTAGTTTCCTGTAACTATTTTAAATTTATTTTTAAATTTTATATTTGGGGGCTTTCCAAATGGTACTCAATAATCCTGGAAACCCCTCCTATAATTCTCAACAACTAGGTCAGTGATTAAATGCAAGAGGATGAGAATGTGATGCTGCTCTGGTCCTGCAGTGCTGGGAATCACCTGGGCCACCCAGGTAACTTCATGGGTCTCCAGGGCTGCCTTCAGCAATGTTCAGAGGGACCAGGTGGTGCCATGGATCAAACTGGAGTCAGTTAAATGCAAGGTACTGCTTTAATCCATACCTGTCTCTCCAATCCCAGTAATTAGTAGCCATGTATTGCTGCTCTGCCCTGGAGAGACTGAAATATTATTTTCAACTTCAAGCTAAAGGAGGGCTGGACAGATGCTCTACTGAATGGTGTCCTTAGAAACGTTGGGAAGTAATTCACATTGAAGGGGCTGTTACTTTGTGCCAGGGACTCAGAGGGGCCAAGTGGTTATGAGTAGGCATACCAACCCAGATAGGACTTCAGTGCTCACCTGATTTTCTCTTTGGTATGATCTGTGTAAGCTAGTAATGTTGAGTATGTGTTGCTTGCGGCTGACCCAGATTTGATTTCCAGTACCACTCCTGAGTCCTGCCAAGAGTGATCCCTAAACATAGAGCCAAGAGTAAGCTCTGAGCACCATTTGGTGTGGCCTCCAAACAAATCAATAAACAAAAGCAGGTAATGTACTATCTGGGCACATGAAATGACCTTTCCTTTATAAGAAAATAATTCAGTATTGACAATTTCATCAGTCTACCTAAAATTTAAGAAGTGGTGTGATATTAGTGAAGAGTTTTTCAAAGGTCTATGGATCGTTTGTTGTTGTTGTTTTTTTCAGTATGGGATCACCACAAAGTGACTCAGTTGCTTCACAGTTTGGGTGCACTGAGAACCTAGTTATTTGCCCTGCAGTGTGTTCATATTTCAGATCTGAGCTTCTCTTTCCATCATCAATGTTTTAACTTTCATGATGGTTTCATAAAAAAAAGCAAGCAGTGTTACCCTCAGCACGTTATTTTACTCAAAAGATCTAATATTTTAGAATTAAAATGGGATATGCTGTTTTTATAGAAGGATTGTTTTCCTTTGATTGATTGCTAAGTAGATAGAGCCCATGGAAGGATCTCTCTCTTTTATCCTCTGGGGATTCCTTGTTCAAACAGAAGTTGTATCCACATCCGTAAAGCCGGACTAATATGGGCTGTTGTCTAGATTGTAGAAATAGCCTCATTATATTGAACTGGATATCATAATGGTACCCATTAAGGTGGGATTCTCTCTGTGTTTGTACTTTTAAACCCAACTCCCTTGCCACTTTTTTACATCTACGAGAATAGCCACACTCTCCAGTAATGAAATTGAAGAATGTGCTGCCTCTCATCTCCCCCAACTGAAAACCATTACAAATATAAAAACCTTGGTTTGGAGAATTTTGGGGGAGGGAGGGAATTTGAGCCTCACTGCTCATCCACAGCCATTTATTTGACTACATGAATGTGATGACTGTAATCTGCAGCTGAAGGTAAGACCCCCCCCCCCAAACCAGATTTGCTTCTTTTAATACTCCCATTGATTGTTATTGGTGTCCAAGTATACCACAGGAAGACAGGAAAAGGGCAGCTTCCAGCTGCCCCCCCCCCAACCCCTTGCAACAACACAAGGTTTTTCATTTTAATTTTTATAAGCTGTTAAGAGACTAATAGTGCTGAAATTCACAGCATTTCTATTAGCTGTGGAAATCTTACTTAGTCCTGGCAAAGTGAAGTCTTTGTTGTGCTGGATTTGGGTAATGGACTCCTGCAGTGCCACAGCTCTGGAATGCTGGAAGGAAGAAGCCCACAAGAGGAGGGCAGAGTGGGTGTCAATTTTATTTCTCCAATTAGAGCAGCTAAAGAAAAAGCAAAGTGCAAAGTAGTGTTTCATTGTGAGGGCTAATTGAAAACCAGAGGAAAATATTTAGAGACACTACCTGGCATTTTACATTATAATCTCTTTTCTGTTTGTGTTTCTTCTTAGTTGACTTAATAGAACTTTCATTACAAACACATTTCTGTCATTAGAATCAGCTTAATTTTTATGGCTATAATTAAAAGGATAACAAGCAATGTTCTTGAGTGCAGTCCTCTCTACTGCAAACTGAGATAGTTTGTGCATTCACTCAGCAAATATATTTCCTTTTTCATCTACTGTATGTTGGACTCTGAGGTAGTTCAAAGATATAAAAGGACCGTACCCTCGTACAGTATACATTTTGGTGGGAAGGAACATTGTACTTATAAACAAATAAATGTAAGGTTCAGGAAATGAAAGTATAACAATTAAGGACAAGAGATGAAAGTGAGATGGGAAGGCCTTTCTGAAAATTCCAAAGTGAGGAAAGGCAGCTAGGTATGCTGAGGGAGGAAGAACATTTCCCACTGTGCTATGGGAAATAGATTCTCCACTGGGAACTGAGGAGTGTGAAGGTAGAGATGGGGAGATCAGTAGGGAAATTATTATAGTCACTTATGTGCAGGAAGAAGATGGCTTGAAGGAGGAAAGGAGAAGAGAGGCAGATTTGAGATACAGTTTGCAGGTGGACCTGTGTGGGCTTAAAGAGGAATTGGATATGAGTTATGGAAAATGAACAGAATCTAGATTTTTCAGCCTGGGAAACATGGGAGGTAGAAGGGTGCATATTTGCAGACAGGGACGGCCCTTAAAGACGTGTGTGGGCATGTTTGATTTTAGGTGCCCATTATTCACCAGAGCAGAAATGCCAGGGAGATAGTTGCACCAGGTGGCCATAAAGTTGGGAGATACAGGTTGGATATTGGGAGTTAATGGCATATGGGATATTATAGCTGGCAGATTTGGGGGCTGGTGATAAGACTCAGGGATAGAACATCTACCTTGTATGTATGAGGCCCGAGGTTTAATCCCTGACACTGCAATAAATAAAATAAATAAACAGCAGATTTGATGAGGCCACTACAGAGTGAGTGTTAATAGAAAAGCAAAAACACTCTGAGGACTAAATCCTGCTATTCTCCAATTAAGAGAAAGTAAGCAAGTGGGAATGTGGATAGGAGTAGTTTGGTGAAAGATGCAGAGAGAGGTCAGGCCCTGTGGTCCTCATTCACCTGATTCCTTTCATTTCCCTTCCTAGACAACAACTGCTCTAATTCTAGTTCTCCTGATAGCCCCAGCACCACCAAGGAAGCTTGTTAAAAATGCAAACTGTCTGGGGGTTGGAGTGATATCACAGCGGGTAGGGCATTTGCCTTGCACGCGGCTGACCCAGGTTTGATTCCCAGCATCCCATATGGTCCCCTGAGCACCGCCAGGAGTAATTCCTGAGTGCATAAGCCAGAAGTAACCTCTGTGCATTGCTGGAAAAAAAAAAGGCAAACTGTTGGGTTTTACTTTAGACATAGTGAGAAACTAAGAGAACAGAGTCCAACAAAATGTTTACTAAACTCTTCAGGTATTTCTGATACACGCTGAAGCTCAAAAGCCACTGCTATAGTGAAAGGGACTGCTAAACTGAAAAATGAAAGATATCAGATGAAACTTAGTATTATCCTCTTTTGAGCCTTCTTCTGAAGCTGAAGAAATAAATATCCAATGGTAAAATGTGAGCACCAGTCAGAAGACTACTACTGAGACATCTTCATGGATTACAAAACCTTCTCAAATATTCAAATCATAAAAGCAGGAGCTTCTGGTTATTTCTTTGGTGATAGGCTCTACAGGTAACTCTGTATTAGGTATATAATTATAAAAGTTCTCTGAGTCCAAATATAGAGACAGTGAAAATATCAGAATTTTACTGGATAATAGAAAATTTCTAACAATAACAATAATTAACAACTTATTTTGATTAAATACAACTTCTCTACGAAGCATATTTACATAGCACCTAAATACTAAGGCATACAATAATGGCAGTACATATTGCATTGTGAATGTTTCATTATAAAATACAACTCAAATTAATTTAATCCATTCAAATACTAGACTTTAATATATACTTAGTCAGACATTTTAGTTGTAAGGGTTTAAGGAGATTAGAAACACATGGATTTGATTTGAAAAAGTCTGCGAGACTTGATGTGTCATAAGGTATGAACTGTTTGCACAGTAACTGTCAAAAATGTTAATGATGAACTAGATAAAGGAGGTTTAGTGAAGAATAAATACTATCAGACATATTTAAAAATATTTAAGCTAGGCAAATGAGAATTTATTTGAAAATACTGTATCTTGCCATCATTTCCTTTGTGCCTTTCCTTAGGGAGTTCAGAGATGGTGATTCTACTTTTTTTTTTTATGATCTGTGTCAGAGCCAGTGTCCTGTGTCCTTTGTGTTGTACAGAGAAAGGCAAAGTCTGAACAGTACCCTGAGGTTTGGCCTTGTGCGATCTCCCCACATGAAGCTGTCAGTGGAATTTGGATATGTAAAGGCTTCACATTTCTCAGTGTGTGAAAAGATTGTTTTTTGATGTTATGAGGTATATTTTCCTCTTCTTTTGTTGCTGTGATAAACAGGAGTCATATACAATTGATTGTAGAGTTTTTGGTGTTAGTGATCTTGGTTATGGTGGGGCGATCTATTTTGTGGTTCTGCTGAGGGTCATAGTGAGTAGTGCCAGGTTGTGTTTAGCATGTGGGCAATGTGGGGGGTTGGCCTCATGGGCTCGTGCATGCAAGGCAGGCACTCTGCTCCTGAGACATACCCCTAAGTCCCAATTATAAGTATATCTTCTGTTCCTGAGTTTGCACAGATTTGCAAAATAGAAGATGTGCTTCCTTTGCCTTATCTTCCAACGTTTGTCTTTTAAGGTATAAGAATCATTTCTGGTTTGATCAATGGGAGCAGGTGAGGAACCCATGAGACTTAGCACTGTAGCACTGTCCTCCAATTGTTCATCGATTTGCTGGAGCGGGCCCAGTAATGTCTCCATTGTGAGGCTTGTTGTTTGGCATATTGAATAAATCACGGGTAGCTTGCCAGGCTTTGCCGTGAAGGCGAGATACTCTTGGTAGCTTGCCAGGCTCTCCGAGAGGGGCGGAGGAATCGAACCCAGCTGGGCTGGGCTGGTTGCATGCAAGGCAAACGCCCTACAGCTGTGCTATCGCTCCATGACCAAATATAAGTGTTAGATGTTTACCTGTTTTAGGTATTAGAAGCATTGTAAAGAGAGAACAGATTTGAAAAATAAGAGCTTAACA
Source organism: Sorex fumeus (assembly GCF_029834395.1). NCBI lineage: Eukaryota > Metazoa > Chordata > Mammalia > Eulipotyphla > Soricidae > Sorex > Sorex fumeus. Next base: position 18,629,294 of record NW_026606111.1, on the reverse strand, counting down.
ATTGATGGTGAGAGGAAGGCAAGAGGCATGGAGGATGGAGAGATGGGAAAGAATAGATAGGAGGGGAACCAGAGTAAAGGGTGTGGGTCTTATTTCCCGTTTGTTGAAAGCAGTAAAGGAAAATTTTAATTTTTCTTTCTTTTTGTTTTCGGGCCACATCCAGCCCACATCCAGGGTTTAAACCTGACTCTGCACTCAGGGATCACTCTTTGGCGGTGCACAGAGAACCGTATGTGGCACCCAGGATAAACCGGGCTTGGCTCTGTGTAAGACAAGAGCCCTACTAGCAGTACTATCTCTTTGACCCCAGGAAAAAATTTTGATATTATTTTTTCTTTATTGACATTGGTTTTTTTTAAAGAGGCTAAAATTCAGAGGTTCTGGTTGTAAGAGAGAAAATTGACAATTTTTTTCATTTACAATTTTGATAAGCGAGAATGAACATTTTTTGGGGGGAGGAGGGACACATCCTGTGGTGCTCAGAGCTTACTTCTGGCTCTGTGTTCAGGGATCACTCCTGGCAGACTTGGGGGACCATATGGGATACTTGGTACAGAACCTGAGTCTGCTGTGCAAAGTAAGCATCTTACCCACCGCACTACTGCTACAACCCCAGCCTTTTGCATTTTTTAAAGACTAAAAGTCTACATCCTTACCTCCACTCTTGCTCCAGCCTCAAGAAAATAAGAAGCAGGGGCCTGAGGGATAGATAGTACAGGGGTTAAAGCTCTTGACTTCATGCAGCCAGTTGACATGTCTCGTGATCAGTTATAGGTTCCACAGAATCCTCTGAGAACTTCCAGAAGCAACTTTTGATCACAGAGCTGGGAGGAGTCCCAACCCATTACCCTCCCACAAATGAAAGAAAATCAGAAACAGTAAAACTATAAGATCAATAGAATTTAAAATTTGGACCTAGAGAATTCTCCAATACATCTAAAACTTTGGGAGCTAGAGAATGAATTTATGAGTATAAAAAAGGAAATATTTCAGAACAAGAATCATAGCCCTAATGCAGGGTTTGCTCCATTTCAATATGAAACTAATTATTTTAGGCTAAATAATAAGGCATTATTTTAAAAATCATAAATAATCATTTAAGTTATAATTCAATAAAAGAAGCATAATGTAGTATAAGTCATATGAAAATCTCCAGAGACAGGACATTCTCTAAGGTAGAAAGAGTGGAAAATAGATTAGAAAGTAATCTAATCTTGAAATGTGTAAGTTCTGAGAGAATGTGCAGACATTTGGACACTTAAAAATTATACATATTGTTGCCTTGCACACTACATACCCAGGTTCTACCTCTGGCATTCCATATGGTCTCCTGAGCATCACTAGAAATAATGTCTGAGTGCCAGGAATAAGCCAGGAATAAGCCCTGAGTATCACCATATGTGGTCCCAAAAACAAAAAACATATTGTTGCATAAGATATTGAAGCTGTGGAAAGAGAAACTTAGTAGTGTTTATAACTTTATATTATTCACAAGGAGAAACCTTGTAAATATGAACAAAAGAATCTAGAGAATTAAGTGAGATGGGAATACCTTAGTTTCAATTTCAATTAGCATTTTTTAATTTGTAAAGAAATATTTTTCTGATTGTAAATTTGTACATTCTTATTATAGAGCAATTAAGATAATCCAGTGAAAGATAAAGAAAAGATCAGAACATCTTTAATCTGTTTTAAAGATATTCCCTATTAATATTTTTATTTCTGCCCCCAACACTATATTTCCACTTGGTACATGTCATAAAGGTATGCATTTGCTGTATATGTTAATTAAAAAATAACTTTTCTCTTTATCAATAGTATTTTACCTGTCAGTAGTATAAAAATGTAATAACTTTCTATTTTATCACATGGACATACCATATTAATGCTTCCATTCTTGATTTTTATTCTACTGTATATAAATATAAGATATGCACTTTGTATACTGTCACTGTCACTGTCCTCCCATTGTTCATCGATTTGCTCGAGTGAGCCCAGTAACATTGTGAGACTTGCTACTGTGTTTGGCATATCAAATACACCACGGGTAGCTTGCCAGGCTTTGCCATGCACTTTGTATACAAACTTTGATATTTATCTCTGTTAGCACAGCAGGTAGGGCGTTTGCCTTGCACACAGCTGACCCAGGTTCGATTCTTCCGTTCCTCTCAGAGAACCCTGCAAGTTACCCAGAGTAGCTCGCCCACACAGCAAAGCCTGGTAAGCTACCCGTGACGTATTTGATATGCCAAACACAGTAACAAGTGTCACAATGGAGATGTTACTGGGCCCACTCGAGCAAATTGATGAATAGTGGGAGGACAGTGACAGTGATAGATATTTCCCTATAATATATTCCTAGAAGTAACATTGATATTAGAGCATTCCTTGTTTTGTTTTTGGTTTATTTGGGCCACACTTGGCTATGCTTAGGGCTTACTTCTGACTCTGCATTCAGAGATACCTCCTAGCGGTGCTTGGGGGACCATGTGGGATGACAGGGACCGGATCCAGGTCAGCCACTTGCAAGGAAACCCCTTGCTCAACCCCTTTGTACTCTCTCTCCAGCCCCACACTTAGATCATTCTTAAGACTTTTGATAAACACTGCTGGTTTATTCTCCTATCAGTACAATATAAGAATGCCCATTTAGCCCATCTCATCTTCACTGAGATTTATTGTAACTTTAAAAATGTTTGCCTGAAGCCAGGAAGATAGCTCAGGGAATGCAACCAAATTCAGTCTTAGGCACTGTACAGACCTTTCAGCACTACTGCATGTAGCCCAGGTGCCTCTGAGCACTGTGGGGTAGTCCTGAGAACTCTAGGTCTAAGCAGTACAATGTGATAGCTGGAGTCCATAACTGTCAGGTCTACTCCTAATACCCCAGGACACTGCTGGAGAGTTACTCCCCCACTCCCCATTTTTTTTTACATATTTGAAAAGCACAAATGACATCTAATAGTTGACTAGTTTATCTAGCCTCACTAGTTTTTACTAGTGAGGCTAAACATTTGAAATAACTGTTTCCCATTAATTTGTGAATTGCTTATCTTCTTTACTTATTTCTCTATTTTGTATATAGATACTATATTACTGATTTGTAAAGTTATATCTCTGAGGGTTAAAAACGCTATTGCTTTTTTCACTTTCAATAGTAGTTCCAATAGTTCCATGTAAGTTAAGGATGAAATTAATTTAGTATTCTAGTTTGTCCAAGTATCACAAATGCTGTGCCTGAATATAATTTGAAAAAAAATAGTGTATTTTATTAATGTGCATAGTACTAAAGCAATATGAGTTGTTTCTTTGATTTAGGATATGATAGAATTTCAGAATAATCATTATTATAATATGGTAATTAAAAAACCTTACATAAACTTCCTTTGTATAGCTCTCATTTAGATATAAACTTCTGCCAGGTTTTTGAATATTTGGATTTGGGATGAAGAAAAGTTTATTGCTTTGGAAATTAGTTTGTTAATCCCTTTCGAGTGAACATGTGCTCTGTATATGATAATGAGTTGTACAGTAACTAAAGGCTATTATTAGAAAAGGCGTTTTGAAGGTTCTTATCAAGATATGCCATTCACTACACTGACACTGAACTAGAATGGTAGGGGTAGTGAGCTCAGAGGAGCTCAGAGGAAGAAGCACAGAGAAATCACTGTGGTCTGTCAGAAAAGGAGCAAATTCAGATGCACGGGGTGGCAAGTAGTAGCTGTGCTTCAACTGTTACGTGTAATGCATTAGGGTTGGTGCTAACGTATCCCAATCCCTGTAGAATGGTAGCCTATACCACATCTCCCCCAAACATTAGTTTTTCACTTACTTTTTGGTTACTATGACTTGCCTACTGTTTACAGCCATATTTTTCCTTTTTAAAATCACAGTGTGGTAGTGAATTTGTGCCTATACCATTTCTGATCCATTGCCGGTGTCATCCACCCCAGAGCTGATGGAGCGAAACCTACAAAATTGGGTGGGAGATTGATGTTTCCAGGCAGAGACAGTGTTTATGTAAAACCAAAGACTTTGGGGGCAACTACAAAAAAATCACCAAACCAAATGGAGAAAACCACAAGGAACAAACACAAATCCACTTATTAGTATGAGACTATTACATTTCCAAGCGCGCCTTAGCTTAATTTCCCAGCAGATTGTCTTAGTCTGCGAGCCCCTCACAGTATGGAATCCTCTTTATCAGCTCTCTCTGCTGGGCTCCATGGGAGCCTGAAAATGAAACATAAAGTAGGTTTCTCTGTTGTGGAGGTTTTCCCCGTGGTCAGGCAGCAACTCTGCCAGAATATAAAGAAGGTCGTGCACTTCGTGTAACAGGGACTCTAGAATCCAATTAAAAAGTTTAGAATAAGGCGAAGTCATTCCCACTTAATCCGATCACGGTTTAATGCAATCCTCTGCTTATTTCAGTCAGCGCCTTTGGAGCCAAATCAATTGTGTGTCTTTGTTTCCACGTTCTCCTTGGTAATTTGATCACCTTCAGCTGTTAAAAAAAAAATAGCTCAATTGGGAAATCTGGCAACATCTTTTAAGAATTGCCACAATGTAAAGTCAATAAAGAAGCTCCAGTATGGCTGGATCCAAAATTGTCCTGACAGAAGCAAAAATTCAGTTGTCTAAAATGGAGAGGGGAGGCAGAATTGAGGAGGGAAATTCTTGCAAAGAATCTCGATGCAAAAAAAAAAAACAAACAAAACCCAAACCCAACACACACACACACACACACACACACAAACACATACACAACCCCAAACAAAAACCTGATTTACTTGAAAGCTGTAAAAGCTGTAATATGTTAGTGTCTTTGTAGGCACCATGAAAGCTTGCCTCCCATAATGAAATAACAAATAACAATATATATTTTTGAAATCTGAGCATCCCTGTTAGTGGTTTATTTGATGTGCAAAGGTGTGACCTTGAGTTTCCCAAATGACAAGTTTATCTTGTGAGTATACAAGATGCTTAAAGGAAGGCTATGAGGATCAATAATGCAAAAATGGCCCCTTTTTATTCTATTGAAATTTTACCAATTCCAAGTATGTACAGGACTATTTTAACATTTAAAGCAAACTCAGAGTGATAATCATGCAAATTGGATGATTTCTGGCTGTCTACAATGGAATAAGATTACTATTACTATTATTACAAATAGAGATGAAATTGGTAAGCTTCAAGATCTAGTGGCTGTATATCACTTCTTTCAACATCGCTGTCAGAGCCAAAGTACCTGAAGATGTTATGTATCAGAGGCTACTCTCAAACAAGTCAGTGAAGGAGAAAAAAAAATCCCAACTTTTTTTCTTTATTGATATTAGCAGTTGTTTTTAAAAATATTGACAAGTTGCATATGCCATAGTTCCTTTTTGATCAAGTTTGGGAGAATAGCAAGAGCTCCTGTGGGGGGTGTGAATCCTAAACAAGGTCTATGACATTTTTTCAAGAAAACTGAGGAGTGGAGCAGGGCTGTGTCTTTCTTTCATTAATATCAGCCAAGTTCCTCTCCACACTGATGTAGAACCCAAATTCTAAAACTGTTTAGAAGTGTCTAGTGAGTGCTTTGTTCACCCTTGCTCCATGGGGAAGTACTGAGGGGCTTACCAAATATACCTGTGAGGATGTGTGTACTACCTGAGCAGCAGAGAGGGAAAGGGAGAGATAGAAGATTCTTCTTTATGTCTGGGTTTGAAGTGTGTGTGTGTGTGTGTGTGTGTGGTGGGGAGGGAGTGTGGGAGGGGTGGAGTGGTGGAACTTATAATGTGATTCCCATCAGCATCTAGACCTTCAATCTATACAAATCAAATACTCAACTTAATAGAATTCTAAAAGTAACAAAGAAACAATGCTTTGTTCTTGGTGAGACTGCCATTCAGAGCTGTTCTTGGCAGCACATCAACCATACTTTTAATGACTTTAAGTGGGTATTATTTTTTTTTTATCGTGCTTTTTATCCGAACGTATCTTGAGCTGTTGAAAGTTTTGAACAGAGAAACAGGCAGGCTGAACTCTCAGAGTGACAAACAAGTTTGTGGTACTCTCAGTTCCACTTTTGCTGACTTAGCAATAAAAAACCCCTACCCTTTAAAATGTATTTTCGCTATAATGCAGTAGTGCTTAAGAGACAAAGGAATATCAGCAAATTAAAATGAATTTGAGACAAAAAGGGGAAAATGCAGCCTAGGGAGGTATTTATAATAAAATGTATTGCAGTTGCTACCAAAGATAAATGATTCGGGGGCCTGGCGAGATACCCTAACAGGTTTAGCACTTGCTTTGCATGCAGGTTGGATCTCATGCACCACATGGTCCCCAGAACCTTAGGGAATGACTCCCAAGCATGGAACCCAGAGCTAGACCTGGAGCACTGCCAGGTGTGCCTCCAAACAAAACAAAACAAAACAAAACAAAACGAAACAAAACAAAACAAAGAGAAACTATTTTTATGGGAAATTAAATTGCTAAAAAATGCCACAGATTATGAAAGTAAAAAAAAATCAATGCTATTATTGAGTGAGCATTTACTATGATGTAAGCACTATGTTATGTGCTTTTCATATTTTATCTAAATCTCACCACATTCCTATGTGTTAAATGGAGGAAACTGACATCTTGATAGTCTGTTATATAGCAAGAAACTCAAACCCTCAATTACCAGACGTCATAGTTTTTTGTTAAAATCTGGTGGATTCTTTTCGAATATGCACCAAGTGTTAATATTTGTATTATGTTTCAAGTGTGTGGATTCTTCTGCTATTTACTAGCATTTTTCCAGCATATCATTAGACTTTGCCATGATTTTTTGCTTTTAAAGATTTATTTCAGCTGATTTAATTTTAAGGATTTCTATTTTTGAAGCTACAGAAAAAATTGGAAAGACACTTTCAGTTAGTTGTAATACATACGGTAGGGGTCTGAAAGTGTGCAGTAGAAAAATGAATTTTGATTTATTTTTTGCTGGTAACCCTGTTTAATTTTTGCATTAAGAATTGATTTACAAAGGCCAGAGTGATAGTACAGTGGGTAGGGAACTTGCTTTGCATGCAGCTGAACTGAGTTTGTTTTTTTAAATTAATCTTTATTAAAAACTCTGTGATTTACAAAATTGTTCATTATACAGTACTGTTGTTTCAAGAATTTAGTTCCAATACCATCAATGTGACTTTCCTTCCACAAGTATCCCTCCTTTCCTTCCCAGTCCCAACCCTCTTAAGCACATAACAAACTTACTTTATATTACTTATTCCAACAAAATTTTGAGAAATGGCAAGTAGAATGCTCAGAAAATAAGTCAGTAAGAGCCGGTTTGTTATTACTGTATAATTTTAATGTATGTAAATAAGAAATTAAAATCATTTAATATATTAAAATGCCTATTCTCATTTAGATTTTTTTCAACTCTAGAATCTAAAGTATATTACTCCAAACTTTATCTTTTACTTGGATCTCATCATAGCAATAATCATGTCTCACCTCTGACCTGGGTTTGATCCAAGGCATCCCATATCTTCCCCTAAACCCCACCTGAGTAAGCCCTGAGCACAGCTGAATATGACCACCCCTTCTTAAAAAATTGATTTACAAAACATTTTTGCCACATTTTCAATTGTGTACAGTCTCATTGTCAACTTAGGTGTTAGAATTATTCAGGCAGGGGCTGAATAATACTCTGCTGCCCTGTGGACAGAAGTAGATTCGGCATGGAGGTGCTTGAGGGTGAGAGCTGCAACTTTCTGGGAGAGTCCAGCTATCCTGCACACTGTTGCAAATGTGTTCTCAGTGCACAGGGATCTTGGGAAAAGCTTTTGGTTGTAAGGTATTAAAAGTCTTTGAGCAAAATAATTCTTATCCTACATTCTACAAATGGCCAATGGAACACAACAAAATCAATCAAGTCATCTCTCTGTCTTGTTTTGGGGTCACACCCAGTGGTTTTGGGGAGCTACTCCCAGTTCAGTACTTGGGACTTACTCCTGTGATGCTCAGGCGACAGTGCAGTGCTAGGAATCAAACCCAGGATCTTATACATTCAAGGCAAGTGGCCTACATGAAACCATGTCCCTGGACTTCCCAAAATATCACTTGACTCTTTACTTCTAGGAGATCAGTTGTAAAACAAGATGGTTAGTTTTTCATAAATTGCTAACTTTGCATCCTAAGTGGGTATTGGTTTTGTTGAAGCTCTTTTTGCTTATATTCATGAATATGTAATTACTATATCAGGGATGTACACCTGAGCAGGATGAGGCGAAGCAGTCTTCCTTCCTCACTCCCTCCTCACCTTCTTCCCTCACCTTTAGGAACTCCTTTACCCGCTCGAATAAATCGATGAATAACGGGGATTAAGTGATTAAGTGATAAGTGATATCAGGGATGAATTATGTGGACAGATACTTAACATTGTCATGTTATGATTCATTTTGTTTTGATTTGTATAGAGTTGGGTTATATTATATACAAAGTATGCTTATTTTATTAATATGACATGTAATCTCAAAAGTAACAGCATGTCATTTTCTTTCCCAGTGTTCTCTTTTGTTATCTTTAAATTTACTACTTCTTAAAAAAAAATTTTTTTTTTTTGGCTTTTTGGGTCACACCCGGCAATGCACAGGGGATACTCCTGGCTCTGCACTCAGGAATTATCCCTGGTGGTGCTCAGGGGACCATATTAGATGCTGGGAATCGAACCCGGTTCGGCTGCTTGCAAGGCAAACTTACCTTACTCTCTGTGCTATCGCTCCAGCCCCATTTTAAAAAATTTTTTTAAAAAAATTTAATTTAATCTTATTTTTTTACTACTCTATTTTTATATTAGTATCAAAATTGAGTTTTAAAAGGTCATAAAATAAAGGCAAAAATAGATATCAGTAACAAGCTCCCCATGACGTATTCGATATGCCAAACACAGTAACAACAAAGTCTCCAATGGAGATGTTACTGGGCCCGCTCGAGCAAATCGATGATCAATGGGAGGGCCTTTACTTTACTTACATATATATATACATATACATATACACATATACATATATATACACACACACACACACATATATATATATATTTGGGCTGGAGCCGTAGCACAGCGGTAGGGCGTTTGCCTTGCAAGCAGCCAACATGGCCGACCCGAGTTCGATTTCTCCGCTCCTCTCGGAGAGCCCGGCAAGCTACCGAGAGGATCTCGCCCGCATGGCAGAGCCTGGCAAGCTCCCCGTGACGTATTCGATATGCCAAACACAGTAACAACAAAGTCTCCAATGGAGACGTTACTGGGCCCGCTTGAGAAAATCAATGAACAACGGGAGGACAGTGACAGTGACAGAGAAAAAAAAAGGCAAGAATGGAGGAGGAAACCATTTCTGGTCTCCTTTCTTCCTTCAGAAATTTACTCTGAGAGTCCAAGTGAAGTGCAGTGGGTAAGGTGCTTGCTTTACACACAGCTGACCCAAGTTCGATCCCAGTCATCCCATATGTTCTCCTCAGCACTGCCAGGAGTGATTTCTGAGTGCAGAGCCAGGAGCAACCCCTGAGCACTGTCAGATGTGTTCAAAAAATTCAAAAGAAATTTACCCTGATATTCTTTTTGGGAGGTAAAAACTTTCCTTATGTTCACTGATTTCTCCTCTGACCCTCCAACAGAGGCTGCACAGAGACAGTCAGTAATGATGTATTAAAGGAATGCGTGGGTTTAGCAGTCAGGAAAGATTTCATGGAAGGGAGAAGAGTGTAAGACACTTTAGTTTCTTTCTCTTCCTTCGGCTGTTGTGATGATCCAGGATCATACCACTTGCACATGCTGGTTTAGTGCTAGCTGGGGTCACGTGGCTGACAGGGCTTTTCCTGCTGTCCATGATCCAGAGCATCTTTAGTTGTGGTCCTTTCTGCCGGATGCACATCTTTGGCTGCTTTGTGCCCACACACCTGAAGTAATACTTTTGAGACTGTACACTCTGTACACCAGACCCTGGTCCCTGGTCCTTGCTCAGCACCTGCGGGCTACTGTAGGGATAGTTCTCAGACTTATATTTGGAATCAGGCAATTTTCCACTTAGTCATTCCCTGGGCCCTCCTTAATCAGAGTGGATATAAAAATATGTGCTAGAGAAGGAAGGCGTCAAGAATATAATATTAAGGTCAATTTTGGGAGAACTATGTTGGCTAACGTGAGGAGTTAATGCAGGAAAATCCCCACATAGTGTCAGAAAAATATGTGTGGGGGGTACATTTTGGAGGACACTGGATTTCTGACCTGAGTGGGCAGTCTAATGTATGCTGAACTTAGGACCTGATTCATAAAGTAAATCAAATCAGTGACATACTCTCACCTCTCAAGCCCACTTTTTGAAATTTTGAAACTACATGCCTGCTTCCTGAAATTTTGTTGCTCACATAGGAGAATTGAGTTAATTTAATTTATTTAATTTATTCTCTGGGTGCACCTAGCAGGAGCTCTGGGTACAATACATATATCATTTTTTAGAACACATCTGGTGGTTCTCAGAGCTTACTCCTGGCTCTGTGCTCAGGGATCACTCCTGGAGGGACTTGGCAGATGATATGTGGTACTGAGATTGAATCCAGGTTGGCTGTGTGCAACACAAATGGCTGTCCCTGTGCTCTCCTTCTGGCCCTCATTTTACATGTATAACTGGCTTGATGGGCTATTTGACAGGAAGCCATTGTAATTTTCTGATACATATTTTATCAATGTGTGCAACATTAAAGTAATAACATTTGTTTCATTGAGGATATTAAAGAACTACAGACCAATCTTTAATTATAATCTGTGTGTGTGACCTCCAAACAAACCCAGATGAGAATTTCTTAACTGAGGGGTTTTTTTTGCATACCAGCACTTTGAGAGTTTGAGCTTAGTTAACTTAGCAACTTCCATCCAAGGTGGTTTACAGAAATCCTCTCTGAGTGGACCCCACCCTTGGACTGCACCTTGCCACGGGAAGCTATGGCACTTCGGCAAGCCCTCCCCATGCCTAGCTTCCATGCAACCACTGATTTGCTCCTCATCCTCTTCCAGAGCAGCACGAAGTCTTCGGGACAGGCCTCCCTGCCCTGGAGCACGTGATTGGAGCATTTACCCAGGGCTCAGTGGGCATTAGTAGCCGTTAGTAAAAGCTGAGTGCTGTGTTTTATCCTTTACTCCTCAGTTTGTCCTTGGGCAAGTTATTTCCCTTCCCTCAAAATGAGGAATAGATTTGGGACTGGAGAGATTGCTCAGTGTATAAGGTGTTTGCCTTGTGTATGGCTCACCGAGCTTCTATCCCTGGCATCACATTTGGTCCCCTGAGCCTGCCAGGAGTGATTCCTGAGGGCAGAACCAGGAGTAAGTCCTGAGCACTGCTGAGTCTGGCTCTAAAACAAAAATAAAAGTTAAAAAAAAGAATAGATTGGACTTAGTTTGAAATAGTAAGAGCCAATATTTACCGAGCAGTTGCCAACTTCTATGCACTGTGCCAGACCCTTGAAACAGACCTCTGAGGCTTGTGCCCTACCCACACATGGAGAACTCCTGTTTGGGGTGGTCTGGGAGGCTGTTGTTTAAGTCTGAGAGTGCCGTTACTGTTAATCTTTTTCTTTTTAAAAAAATTTTTAATTTTAATGTTATTGTCTAGTTATTGTTATTGCTATTGTCTAATAACCTGTTGTCCTGTTCTCGCTCTCAGAGAACCCATCAGGCTACCGAGAGTATCTTGCCCATATATATGCCTGACTGGGAACACCTGTAAAGGTGATTAGAGGTTGCCCCAAAAGCCTCCAGTCCCTCTCAGAGAGCTCAGCAAGCTGCCAAGAGTATCCTGACCACACGGCAGAGCCTGGCAAGCTACCCGTGGTGTACTTGATATACCAAAAACAGAAACAATGATGGTCCTCATTCCCCTGACCCTGAAAGAGTCCCAATATGCTATCAGGCTACACTAGCACGTGACAGGGACAAATGGAGACGTTACTGGCACCTGCTTGAGCAAATCGATGAACAATGGGGTGATAGTGATAGTGATAGGGCTTAAAAATCATTACATAAACTTGCTTACTTAGTAGATGTCTCTTTTCCATTTATTTAGAGAAGTATATATGTATATATATTGACACATATAAAAGAAAATAGCAATGATTCTGTATCAGAGTCCATCTGCTTGGTACTAGTAAAAAATGAATCATATCACTATATTATAGTTTGCATTATAGGCAAACTTGTTTTAACTTATTTTTAGTCACTTAAGCCACTATTTTCCTGAATTATACTTTTGAATTAGCCTAAATTCTCTGTAGAAGATCAAAGACAAGTAAAAGAAGTTAAACAAACATTTGGTGATCCAGAGATATCTGACAGTCATGTTTACATATATAATTTTATTAATTTATTAAAGTTCATATATATATCTTAGACTATTAAAAATAGACATGATTTTTTTAAAAGGTGAATCCATTAGTGAAAAGAATGGGAGAAAGAGGAAAAGAGAGACAGAGGGAGAGAGAGGAAACCAATGGAGTTTATTGTACAAAAATAGCTGCCCTAAAGACTTACATACTTGCTAAAGGTGTTACAAATTGGACTTGGGTTTGTGCTTTTTGACTTCCACTGCAAAAAAGGAAAAGTGATGAGTTATTTGATTGGCAGTGTTCATGAGATACAAAGAAATCAATTACCCAGGAGCAACCCAGCTAGTTCTGTGGAAGCTGAGGGGAAATTCTCCCAAGAGTCCTCATAAAGAAGACGCGAAACATTTTATTTCAGCGGCAGGTGGGAAGGGTTGGTATTCTCTTATTGAAACGGAGGAATCAGACAAGATTGCCAGCTGCCTACAAGCAGGCTGAGGTGGTAGCTGTGGGCAGGGCCAACACTGTCATTTTCAGTCCATAAATGCCTAAGGAAGAGTCTTGTAATGAACTCTCTAAGATAACCTCTTTGTGTCATAGTATGTGGTTATTATGCTTGTCTATTTGTTTACTGTTTCTTTTCTCAGATTGATTGCAATCTTAAGAAGGATCAGACTTTCCATATATCTTATTCTTTCATCTCCACATAGCATGAAATTCAGTCTATGTTAGGAGTTTTACAAATATTTTGACATATACCAAATAAAGCAATGAAAAGAATTTGTTGCAAAATGTATTTTAAGGTAACAGACTTAGCTTGTTGAAAAAGACTTGTAACTACTTATTAGCCTGTGTACACTAGTTTTCTAGCTATCAGAACATTTGGAATGGTTACCAGAAAAATTGATCTTGGAAGCACTTACAGAAAGACATTCTCCTTGCCAATAATCAGCATCTGATGGCCACTTGCCTGTTGAGTTCATTCCACACAGGAAGTTTTTAGAGTAAGTTTGATAATCCAAAGTTTACTGATGAGAACACGAAAGACAGATATGCACAATTATGAACTTATTTCCACTTATAAAAATCACAGAAATGCATTTTTAAAGCAAGACATTTTCATGAGTTTGCCTGTGGTATACGTGGCAGCCACCTTCACACGCATAGTTAAATCTTAGGCTTTTCTAAAACAATAGAGATGTTTGTGGAAATGAATTACATAGCCAAGTTTTGCTTGCTTCTTTATTGCTTATTGTCCTTTCTGGTGAGAGAGTGAGTAGATGCATTTCTTGGGGTAGCTAATTAAAGTCTGTGTCCTTCCACTCTGCAGGGACACGGAATACAAAGGACTGCAGCTTTCCCTGGACCAGATCTCAGCCTCCAAGCCAGCCTTCTCCTATGCTAGCAGCTCCACTCCTACCATGGCTGACAACAGGAAGGGGACCAAATCCCGGCTCTCTAGTTCCAAATCAAAATCCAGGACATCTCCATACCCTCAGGTAGATGCTTTTACTCTAGTTTTGGACATGGTTTGAAAGTTGGGGGGGGGGTATTAAACCTGTTTGGAATTAATTGTCTGGTTTCAATAAGTTTAATAGTTCTATAAATAAGAAAAGCTTTCAAACACTGTCATTTTACTCTTTGTCCTGTAAAATAACCATGCTAGTAAAAATTTGAAAATGATCTTGTGGGTTTACTGCTTTACTATAGAGATTGTAAGAGTCTCTGTTGCAGTTAGAACTATAACTTGGTTATTTCCAGGAGATAACTATGATCATATTTTGTTTTCTCTCCACCACAATGAACCAGGAATGTGTATCCAGCATAGTGAAATGTAGAAAACAAGAGCTTAATGAGAAAAATGAAATTTTAGGACAGGATCTGAAGCAGAAGGAAATTAAGAGGTAGAGGCAAAGGATCAAGGATTGCATTTTACCATGAGATTTGAGCACAGATGGACTATTTATGAGAAGGAATGAAATAGAGAGGGTCTTCCAGCTGGCAAGAGTGGTAGGAAAAGCAACTCTTTTCTCATCTTTGAAGGTGGTGAGCCAATGAGACCCAGAGGAGATTTTCTAAAAACACTGCAAGGTACAAAGATAAGTCCTGATTCTTGGAAGGCAAATATGTTTTCTGATCAGTCACTGAGATATAGAAACAAGACTTTGTGAACTACTCTTGGTCTGAAGGAAGTAGGAATTAATTGTCTGGTTTCAATAAGTTTAATAGTTCTATAAATAAGAAAAGCTTTCAAACACTGTCACACACACACACACACACACACACATACACCTAGCTGCAATTTGGCCAGAAATCCCTTGCAGTGCCAAGGATCCCAGATCACAAGAGTGTTTAAGGATCACACTTGATGCTCGTGGCATCACTGGGGATGAAGGGGATTGGGCCCTTATCCTTTCAAGAAAGGTTTTTCATATTTCTGACTTAGGCCCTGTGACCCTCAATATACCCTCAATATACCTTTTTAAGTAAAAGTGTCAATTAAGTATAGATATAGAAATGATTATTTCCATTCTTATCAGGGGCTGGAGTGATAGCACAGCAGGTAGGGCCTTTGCCTTGCACGCAGCCAGCCCAGCCATGCCAGGTTCGATTCCTCCTCCCCTCTTGGAGAGCTCGCCAATGCTACCGAGAATATCTCGCCCGCATGACAAAGCCTGGCAAGCTACCCGTGACATATTCAATATGCCAAACACAGTAACAACAAGTCTCAAAATGGAGATGTTACTGGACCCACTCGAGCAAATCGATGAACAACGAGAGGACAGTGTTTGTTTGTTTATCAGAACTATGTGACTGTTAATTTCTATAAGTGTGTGTGTGCTGTTTGAGGAACTATTCATTCTTTCATTGAAGAAATAATCACTAAGAGATACAATTTGTTGGAGATTTCTAGTTATTTCTGTATTCATTTAGGCCATTCAAAAAGTGCTAGGGAACTCAGGAGCCACTTGTGGTGATGCTTAACTCAGCTGTGCAAGCCAAGTAGTTCAATACTTGGATCTGGTTACCCAGAGCTGCTCTGACCCAGTGGTACTGGGGACTACCAGTTCCTTTCTGGCAATGTCTGGAATGGGAACATGCAGTGTAAGGCATCAAACTTAGGGTCTTTTATGTGCTAAACATAAAAGCCTTTATATATTTATAAATGTAGGTCTCTAGCCTTTAGCTCTCTCCCACCCTTATTTACTAGGTAATCTTGAAAGCTTTTCATGGGTAGATTTGTCAGCCTAAATTGAATTTTGGTAAAGCTTATTTTAAAAGCTTGATTATTTTAAACACTTGAACTCTTCCACAGAAAACCACTTTACACTTGACAAAAAAGGAGTCAACCAACATGTGATGCCATGACATTTCTCATTTCATACATTCTGATGAGCACTTTGTTTATAAGGTATATTTTGGTGAAATTCATGGTGGAGTAAAAGTTACTCCTTTTTATTGAATACATAAGGGGAAACCTTTCTTTTATTTTTTCTTTTCTTTTTTTGCAGGGCACGAGAGGTGGGGGGATGGTGGAGGGTTGGGATTATTCCTGGTGGTGCTCAGGGTTTTTACTCCTGGTTCTGAACTCAGGGATCACTTCCGGGGATTGAACCCGGGTCAGCCATGTGCAAGGCATTAACATCTGCTAGCCCTAATATATGTATTTTATTTAAACAAAAAGCACTATTCCAAAAGTAGAAATAGAAAGCCCACAGGTTCATTATTTTTTCCCCCAAAATTGTGATTTGTGTGGCTGGAGCTATAATACATTGGGTAGAGTACTTGCCTTGCATGTGGCCAACCTAGGTTTGATTCCCATTATTCCCTGAGCACCGCCAGGTTTAATTCCTCATTGAAGAGCCAAGAGAATTCCCTGAACATCACCAGGTATGGCTCCCCTAAAGAAACCAAAAAACTGTAATTTATTCTAGAAATATTCTTTGATATATGAAAATCACAAATATGTACACATATCAACTGTGCATTCATTTTGTGGTTTTATACTTATAGCATATAAAAGTAGACATTAGGATTTTGTCCTTGCATTTTACCTGACTTTATGCAGTCATGAATTAAGTTTTTTGGTGTGTGTCCAATAAAGATTATCCTTTAATTATTTTTATTTTAGATAATTCTGGTGATATACAATCATTGACTGAGTTACTACTGATAGGAACTTAGTGTTATTGATAGGTAAAGCAATGGAATGCACCAACTTTGCTTGTGAGGAGCAACTTGTATCATGATGATGGGAATAAGCATTTGATATGGTCTGTCCTGGAAACGAGAGTCCTTGTGGGAATATTAGAAAAGTATGACATCACTGTTTCTGCTGGATGAAAGCAATTCATGTCATAATCTTGGTTCTAAATCTTCAGCATTAAAAAAATGTAGCTTCTCAGGAGCTATACCCGATCAAAACTGTACTTATATTGAAGAATGTTTTATTTTTATGTTATTATGTCTTTAACTTAGATGTTAACTGACTTCCTATAACAGAAAAAGATATGCTGGCCTTATGGTAAATGAAAGTAAGAGTTTGTAACACAAAGAAGTGGCATGCAAAATGGGCTTAAGTATGTGCTTAAAGAAGCAATCTATCGGAGGTAACTGTACACAAAGGGCTTAATGTCAGCTATGGGGATTTCATAGATAAATGAGGAAATTGAAGCTCTGAGCACAGAATTCAGGGCAGCATAAGGGAAAGAAGACCCTTCAGGAAAACCAAGGTTAGGAAGAAAGGAAGGAACACATTGTCAGGATGATTAGGTATGGGTTGAAGTACTATCTCTCTGGCCCAAATGAATAATTTATTATTATTATTATTAATTATATTATTAACTTGTTGTGAATTAAAAAATTACTTATGATTAAGTTTTAAGTATACAACGTTCCAACACCATTACCTTAACCAGTTTCCCTCCCATCCTTCTGCCTGCATCTGTCACAGGCACTTTACTTCTGTTTCATTTTAATCTCTGTGGTTTGTAACACAGTTACTGGTAAGGTATCGTGCATATCACTTTAATGTTCCATATTACCACCTCCCACCCCCTTCCAAGCCTCCTACTGAATACAAATTCTCCTGTTGTTCCTATTACCTTTGGGTTTTTGTTATTCCTCTGTGTTTCTGTATACCCATCATATGAAAGAGATCATTCTATGTCTTTCTCATTCCCTCTAACTAATTTTACTCAGTGTGATACTCTCCAAATCCATCATGTAGCAGCAAATTGCATGACCTTGTATTTTCTCTTCTTTTCTTTTCTATTCTATTCTATTCTATTCTATTCTATTCTATTCTATTCTATTCTTTTCTTTTCTTTTTCTTTTTGCGTCACACCCAGCGATGCACAGGGGTTAATCCTGGCTCTGCACTCAGGAATTACTCCTGGCAGTGCTGGGGGACCATATGGGATGTCGGGGATTGAACCTGGGTCAGCTGCGTGCAAGGCAAACACCCTACCCCCTGTACTATTGCTCTGGCCCCGACCTCGTATTTTCTTATAGCTGAATAGTATTCCATTGTGTATATGTACGATAGATTTTTTTAAATACAAGCACATACTTTAAAACACTCTATTGTCATCAGATTTTAGAAAAAGGCAGCTTCTAGAGGTTGTAGGGTAAGTAATGGGCCTCTAATTTAATTATTAATAAAAAGTGAGTGAAGAATTCCATTAGTATTATTTGTTAGGTTCCTTTCTCTATTATCTTTTAGAAATTATCTAGAAATTTCTCAGATGTTCATTGAACAACAAACAATATGCTTTTTGGAATTACTTAGTCACTCTTACCTGAACATGTAATTGCAATTTGCTGCCATCACCTCATTTGTATAGTCAGTGAACTTTCAGGTCCTCCTTGTATGTTTGGGAATGATTTTAGATTTGATTATATTATTGCCATTTAATGAATGACTTCATTGATTTTGCATCCATGTATTTTACCCTGGATAGGAGAGGTCAAAATAGAATTGTTTTGAATGATTTTGCAAAAATATGTTGTAAGAAATCGAGCCTATTTACAAAGATTCTCCACATAACTATTATGCTGCTATGTACAATCTTGCCAGTATAAATGTTGCATATTACTGGGTCAACATTAATAAAAATAACAACTTACTTTCATAATTTTGAATTAGAAATATTGAATTTATACAATTAATTTTTCTGGGTTTATCTCTAGTGATTTCTAATCATGGTTACTGTAATATTTTTAGTTATTTTTAGAAACTCTTTGTGCAAACTGTAATACAGTTACAAGTTTTCTTGCCATAGTTCAATCACATCAATCATGAATGGATTGCCTCCTGATTCTAGTTTCCTTTCAAACTTTTCATGTAGGCATACTAATAGTTGTTGCATTTATTACACAGTATGTGTGCCCTGCTGTTTTTCTGCATCATCCTTTCCTCTTGGTTTTTCCCTAGTCAGTAATAACCAATACACTATGTAATTTTGTAGTAACTGCACCTGCTTAAGACTGTGTATGCTTCTAAAATATGTAAGCATTTAATCACTTGCTACATATACTCTGTAACACTTTCAGGCTTTATTCCACATCTGTTACTTTAACAATCCCATAGAACCCTCTTAATTTTCATTGCTCACAATCTGGCTACACTCCCGTGGTAGTAGGCACTCTCTGCAACAGTTCTTTCTGCCCTCAAATATATAGTGATACTGACTTTTTATTATTTATTTATTGGTTTGGAGGTCACACTTTGCAGTGCTCAAGGCTTACTCCTGGCTCTGCACTAAAGAATTATTCCTGGTGGTGCTTGGGGGACCATATGGCATGCTGTGGATTGAGCAAACTGTCCATGTTCAAGGCAAGCACCCTACACTATAGTATAGCAGTATTTTCACTCACTATATAGCCCCATATGCTGACCTTTTTTTTTTTTTGCATTTTGGCTCACACCTGGCGATGCACAGGGGTCACTCCTGGCTCTGCACTCATGAATTATTCCTGGCGGTGCTCAGGGGACCATATGGGATGCTGGGGATCGAACCTGGGTCGGCCGTGTGCAAGGCAAACTCCCTACCTGCTGTGCTATCACTCCAGCCCCCCATATGCTGACTTTTAAAATTCTCTCCTTCCCTTCATTTTGTTGTTATGATGACTGGGGATTGCACACATTCATGGCTGTTGTGCTTGCATCTGTGTTGCTGGAGGTTTCACTCTTCATTGCTGGGGCATATTCTATTGTAGTATTCTCTGGGAGACACTGTGGTACTCAGACACTTGCCAACTGGTGTGTGGAGGAGTTCACATTTCTACCTGCAGTGTTTGCACATTTTTCAGTACAGTGTTCACTGGTGGGTGGGAGGGTGGGGGTCTCATACAATTCAGTTATGGTGAGCCGGAGATTGTGCACGCTGTTATTAGTCCCAAACAACAGAGATGCTGGGTCATTGTTTGGCACATGTGGGCAGCCCCAAGAATTGAACATGTGGCCTCTCCCACTTGAAAGAGAGTCATTCTTGCCCCTGAGTCATCCCTGAGCCCCCTGTTACACTAGTTTTTGAAGTTGCAGAGGAATAAAGTACGTAGAACTACTTGAATATAGTTGTTCCTTAACGAAGCATTTTTATCACTAACAGGATGGATCAACCATCTTCTATACCTTTAGACCTGCAGACCAGCACCTGCCCTGCGCAGTTGGTCTGGGGACCAGCAGTTATAGTAAAGATGCTAGAAAAGTGCTTTTCAACCTTTTTACACCTGTGGACTCGGGACCAGTCTGTAAATGGGAGGTTGAAGACCACTGGGGTGGATGTCTTCTATCTCATTTTTTATGTATAAGATAATATACATAAGAGAAAATAGGATAAAACATTTCAGACATCCTGCATACTTTACATATAAGATTTTAAAAAATCCTGAAACCCTTTAATGGCAAAAAAGTTAAATGAATTTTTGCAAAAAAATTAAGTAGATAAATAAAAAGTTTTACTTTCTTATAAACATTTACTACATAGACTTGTTTATATTTTCTAATCACTAAATAAACTTGCGGTTAGTCTCACTTTCCTATAAATACATTATATGATTAGGATATACATTTATAACCTTTTAAAGATTTAAAAAATAAATCTCTAATTATAATTTTAGAAAAAAATTGCACAATAACGTGAGCACTCTTAAATCTAGTCACATATTTGCTATGTGTACTAAAATGCTAAAAGTAGATCTTTTTGGAACCACATCATGGTCTTGTTGCATAAGAAGGCCATTGTAGAGTGGAATTAGAAGGTGTAGTCAGGTATGGACTTCAAGGGCACAGCTTCTGCATTTTCACTCTCTGAGCATATTATGGGAGAGGCAGACAGTGGAATTCAGGTGACTGATTACTGACTTCCTTGATCACTAGCAACTTCCTCTATGGTCACCTTATGGACTCACTACTTAGTCACACAAGTCTCTATTTGTCAGCTCCTTTAAAGCACCAAATTTACTATCACTACCATACTTCTTCTTTCTCTTCTTTTTCTTTTTTTTTTGCTTTTTGGGTCACACCTGGCAATGCACAGGGGTTACTACTGGCTCATGCACTCAGGAATTACTCCTGGTGGTGCTTGGGGGACAATATGGGATGCTGGGAATCGAACCCGGGTCAGCAGCATGCAAGCCAAACATCCTACCCACAGTGCTATTGCTCCAGCCCTACCATACTTCTTTATTCTTGCACAGTACATGGGTTTTTGAAGGAAGCAGTGAAATATTTAAGGACACATTCTCTGGCAAGGGAGTGTACAGTGTCAGAGAGAGGCCTCGTTATGGGAGTCCACAGAGAAAGATACTGTTTGGCGAGATATACTGGCTAGATGGATAATGGAATGGAAGGGAACTAGCAATGGGAATAGGCAGAAGTGGTTGTTTCTGGCTACACCAAAGATATTAATAGAGAACTTCTTTGTCCTTCTCCTTGATGTGGAAATACTATAGTATTAGTATTAAATTCTATGATAGATAAACTAAGTATATATGATTAGGAATAGGATGATATATATGTATATATATTAAAATTGCTTAATAGTTTGTTTAAGTAGGTTAGTGCCTCAGTAAACTGTTTCACTGATGATTACTATCTTATAACATTACACTATAGGTCACATAAAATGCACTCCCAATAGTGACAATTTAGTGATTCACACAAAGCCTCACAAAAATTTCAGTAAACAGATGGCAGGTTTAGTTATAATATTAGATTTATAGGCAAGGCAGAAGGACATATATATAACCCAAAGGCCCCCCAAATTTTTTTAGAAAAGACATTTGTCCTCATGTTCACTGAACTCTATTCACAATTGCCCAGATCTGGAAAAAAAAACAAGTGTTACAGTATAGATGATTGGATGATGATACTGTGATATATACACACATTGAAATACTACTCAGCTGTAAGATGAAGTCATGCAGTTTTCTGCTACAAGGAGGGACCTGGAGAGTACTGTAGTGATTAAAGTACATCAGAAAGAGAGAGTCAGACTACAGAATGATCTCTTTTATATTAAGGACATAAGGAAACAAAGTAGAAGAAAACCCAAATGCCCCAAAGCAACAGAAACTTAGAACTAGTCCTCAGTAGAAAGAGTGTCATGGGGAGAAGGAATGCAGTTCTCACTGGGGTAGTGGTGAGTGAAGTGGACTCTCGGAGAGGGTGTAGTGCCGGATTGTGTTTTGCATGAAACCCTACTATTAACAGTATTGTAAACTAATGTGTATTAAAATAAACAGACAAAAATCCCCTCAATGTGTCTATCAAGGTAGTAGGCTTGTGGGTGAGAAGGAACCTGGGGTCAGTTGGCCTGGTGGAGGGCAGTTGATTCTGTTGAATCAGAGATTACTGTTGAAATATTGTATGCCTGAAACCCAATTATGGTTTTTTTATTTATAAATCCTGGTGCCTCAATAAAAAGTTTTAAAAATTTAAAAGAATGTATATAAAACAACCTGGGAATGACTTCACAAGTGTAATATCCTGCATTACAGACAAAACCACCTAAGTGCTGAGGATGAATAGGACATGGTAGGAACACTTCTGGTTCTTTCAAAAGTAAAACTTTGAACGACCATTCTTGTTTATATTCTAGGTCCATAGAACCTTCCACATTGTAGCTCAAGGTATGGTTTCTAATCTTCCTGTCTCCATTGTGCAGCCATGGCGAGATGTGACAGCTGAAATTTGCTGAGTGATTTTGATTGCAAAGATAATTGTCCTGACATTTGAATCCTTGTGTAAGAACTGCTATTTGGTTCTGTGCTCCATATCAGTAATCCATTTTTTTAAAAAATGAATTTGGGCTGGAGCGATAGCACAGTGGGTAGGGATTTTGTCTTGCATGCTGCTGACCTGGGTTTGATTCCTCCATCCCTCTCAGAGAGCCCAGTAAGCTACCAAGAGCATCACGCCCACATGGCAAAGCCTGGCAAGCTCCCTGTAGTGTATTTGGTATGCCAAAAACAGTAATAACAAGTCTCACAATGGTGATGTTACTGATGCCTGCTCAAGCAAATGGATGAACAAGGAGAGGACAAGTGCTACAAGTGCATAAATTTGGTCCTAATTACAGCATTCAGTTGCTTAATCAGTAGACAATCTGTTAGTCACTCTATTATTCTTTTTTAAGTAATCTTTATTAGTCTCTTGTACTTTGCCATTTGTACTTTTACTCCTTATATACTATAAGGACTTATGACTTACTCTATAGAAAAAAACAACATAGCTTGAATATTTTTGATTATTTCTTTTGATCATTTCTGTGCCTTCCTTGAAGACACCTTGGCTATTGTGACACCCACCAAAGGGTAACTGCAGCTTCCTGGCTATGACACAGTTCATGTTAACTACATAGCTGTTTCATAATGAGAATGATTTGGATCTGGGGGAGAATTTATGTCAGAAAAGAAATGGCCAGGGGGTGAAGCATCTGTCTTCAATCAAATGGACAAACCATTGCATGGATGTGACAGATAGAATTTGTGATTTTGGCCCCAGATGCAGATATGCAGGAATAGCTGAATTCACATCAAAACATGTAAGGAAATGAATTTTTAACAGAAATCTCTAATACCCCATTTTACTAAAATTAAAGTGAACAATGTCCTATTTGACAGCTTGTGGTTAGACTAAAACCACCACAACAGTAATCTTATAGACTTAGAAAACTTGTTTTTGGATATATTTAAGAAATCTAGATTACTTTAACTTTACCTTCTTACACAGAATTTTAGAATCTCCTTGAGCATATAATTGTGTATGTGTTTTCCTGGACAGTGAAGGTTCTCATATACATGCTTAATAGATTATGTTATTGTGGTTTTCCTTTGTAATTATTTGACAGTGCTTGACTTAGAAGTCTTTCTATCCATAGGCACCAGTTTGAAATTGTTTAGCTTGTTGGAGAGCCTCAAAGTCCCAATCCGATAAATCTCCTCTTTCAGCATGTTTGAAGGCTAGTCATGCCACCTGCCAGTTTGTGGGTCCAGTTTTAAGCTATTCCCAAGAAAAACTAGGGTAGGCAGCCCTTTGTCTAAATAAATCTGAATAAACCACTGGAAGACCATACAAAGCTGCAGTAAGGGTCCAGAGCAGATGGCACCATCCACACCTATATAATTAAACCTATCTAATCTGCCACTTAGGTGTGAGAAATAAGAACACTGGTGAAAGGATGAAAGTGTTTCTGGCTCATGTCTGAGCCTATCATGAAAGAAGATTAACGTTTGAACTAGTGCTACCACTCCTGGAAAATCAGGATTTATCCAGTGGGTTAGAACTATTTCTGTATCATCTCTACAAATTGAGATAGCCTTGATCATTGACAGCTCTATGTGCCATGGCATAAAGGCTTTACTTAAATGTTTACTTTATGTGTATTTTTGCTTAATTTGTATTTCTTTATGACTTTACTTTTGAATTTGCAAATGTCTGTGGCTTGTGGATTTTATGGCTTGGGAACAGCTCTCTCCATGTGCATCACTACAGGAGAGTCCTCCACAGAATTACTTTGAGGGAAGCCTGGCCAGAGTGCTGATTCCCTTCCAGCAGCACATCACCCTTGACAGCTAATGAGATGTTGACTAGGTTATTTCTCTGTGAGAGAAATGAGTGAACCAAATTCCATGAATGCTATTGTAGCCATGGGGGTGGCTTAGAGAAGCACTATGACATTTCAAGCCACCTTTGAAGCATATTGAAAAACTTCCCATATTTCTCCTTCTTGAAATGGAACTCACAGGTCTACAGGTTTCTTACCAGATTATTTTTTCAAGTAAAAATGATGAAAATATTTGTTAAAACAATGATACATGATAGATTTATCATATAATTTTGTAAAATGATATATTTTACAAATTGTAAAAATAATGAGTGGAGATCTTATGAACACATTTTTTAAAATTCATCTTGGGAAGCTAATTATAATGTTTGGTAAAATGAAGGAAGACATAAGCAAATATTTAACATTTCTAATAAAGGACTTCAGCTTTCCAATTATTCAAATTGATTCAGCTTTCTAATTATTTAGAGTATAAATGGCAATATTTATTGTTCATTTCTCATAATGAAATCAACCCTTAAGTCTGGATTGTGCTCTAGATAGTTTTTTTTTTCTCTTTTATATTGCATTCTCCGGGCCAGAGAAATAATGCAGGGATTCAGGAACATACCTTGAATGTAGCTGAGACTGGTTCAATCCCCTGCAACACGATCCCCCAAACACCATTGGGTGTGGTCTTCTGAGCCCGCTCTTGGGCCTGGGTAGCAGCGGACAATTGCTGGGAAATCCTTGAGAACTGTTGGGCGAAGTCTCCAGGCCTCTTGCAACTCCACTCCAACCCCTGCCCAAAGCACACACTGAAATAAAATAAAATACATTGTCAGGGTTGGGAGATAGTTTACGTATCAGAGTGCATGTCTAGCATGTGTGAGGCCCCGAGTTCAATCCATGCCTTGACATACCCTGCCCCAGCATTGTCAAGGAGCAATCCTGTGGCCCCCTAAGCACTGGAACTTCATGGCAGCTCTGGGACTGGTTTCTGGTCCCCCAGCACCACTGACAGATTAAAAAGTGTGTGTGTGTGTGTGTGTGTGTGTGTGTGTGTACACTGTGGTTAAAAAAAAAGAAAACAGGCATTGCCTAATGTTTCTTGAGGAAGTTGTTCTAAAACTTCTAGAACTATTTTCTGAGCTGTCTATAATTAACTGAATTTTATTTTAAAAATTCACATTTTTGTGCTATTTGTGATACTTTTGTAAAAATCTATTGTGTGTGTATCTGTTTAGTTTTGTTTGTTTTGGGGTCACACCTGACAATGCTCAGGGCTTATTTCTTGCTCTACACTCAGGGATTACTCTCTGCACCGCTTGGTGTGCTAGGTATTGAACCTGGTTGGCTGTATGCAAGTCAGATGTCCTACCTGCTGGAATATCTGTCAGACCCCAGAAATATATATTATTTTGCATAATAGGTGTCCATTAAGAATTTTCTAGATGTTTATTAGTAAGACAAGTTTGAAATGAAGTGTCAGTAAAATAATTGGTAGGAACATAGAAAATACTTGATAGTCTTTTTGCAGTTTCAGTCAATTGCTCCAAGGAAGGCACTAACATTTTTCAAGTTATAAATGAATTCTATTATTTGACGGCTATTTAGTTACATTATCATAAGCACGTGTTTCCAGTCAGCCTCTCAGATAGCTAAATAGCTTGCATAATTGTTATGTTAAAATGCATTTGATTCTGACATTAGTTTATCTTTGAGAAAACCCCCAGCAATTTCCAATGTGTGTAAGCTAAAGCTGTTCTTTATAGTAAACATGACTCCTGTTTGAGGGAAGCGTACCCAGCAGTGGGGGTTATTTTAATGGACATGCTGTATTACTTTAATCTAACCCTTTTACCATCTGTTCTTCCCATAACAGTGAATGAAAAAAAGGACATATTTTATGTTTCAGGGTTACATTAGTAAAAAGTAAGATAAAAGTGATTTAAAAGCATGCATATGTTCTTAGTACAATGCAGTCTGCATCTGTGATGTTTTTTCTCATGGTTCAGACACAAATCAAGAGGAAATCTGCTCAAGCCTGATAGAGTGAAAGTTTTTCATGGAAAACAGGACTTTACCATAAGAGGGTCTCTTTATATATTTTACAGCTAAAAATGATAAAAACCTCAATGAGCTGCCAGAATAAAAATAGATAACTGTAACCTCTATTGTTAGAACATCTGGCATTTTTTCCTGAGTTGGGCTGTTGCCCCATATCCTGATGAATTCAGAGCACCTGTTTAAAATATGCTGGAATGAATCTTATGAGTTATAAAGAAAAATAAAGAATATCTGTGGGTGTAATTGTGGGAGAAGAGAACCTTAGTAATGAGGGAACAGCATCCAAGGGTGTGTGAAGATGTTTTTCTGGAGTGTAGAGTTGGGAGAAAATTCCTTTTGTAAAATCATGCCTGGGTCTGGGATCCATTCCTGCTTAGAGTTTAGGACACTGCTGCCTTTGTTATCTGTCTCTTTGTGAAAGAAAAGGTCTCGGTATTGCATCTATCCTCTTGAACTTTACAGTTGTGTGACCTTGGGTAAAATCTTTTTTGAGCTTCATTTGCTGTACCTGTAAAAGTATTAACCATACTTTTAAGATGTTATCATTTAGTGCTCGTGGGATCTCAGCACAGAGACTAGCCATAGCAAGTATTTGGTAATGGTAGTTTTTATTGTTGCTATGGATATTAGCAAACACACATCTTTGAGCAAATGCTCTCTTAATCAGTTATAGCTCACCTCTCCTTCAGCATTGAGGGTAGAAAGAGCAATTACTTTGATCTTTTGCTTCTTCAACTATATTGTTATTCTCTGTTTCAGATCCTTGCTGATTTCTAATTAATTTTTTTTGATCACAGTCATACACAGTTACAAAGTTGCTGATGATTTAGTTTCAGCCATGCAATATTCCAACACCCATCCCTTCACCAGGGTATATTTCCAACACGAAGGTACTCATTCCCTCCTCCTCTCCCTCTTCCTCTCCCTCACCCTTTCCCTCTCCCTCCTCCTTCTCCTCGTTTTTCTCTTCCTCTTCTCTCTGTCTTACTCTCTCTATCTCCTTTTGAGCATTATGATTTTCAATACAGACCCTGAAAAATTATCATACATATTCATTTACTTACTTTCAATATTCAGTTCTTGTCCAGAGTGATTATTTCTAACTATAATTGTCATACTGGTTTTTTCTCTGTCCTAACTGCTTTTTGCTCCACACATGCTTGTGGTAAGCTTCCAACCATTGACCAGTCCTCCTGGCCCCTGTTTTTCCTGGCCTGGGATATTAGTCTCATAATTTTAAAATGTCCCATAAACGAGTGAAGTCATTCTATATCTGTCTCTCTCCTTCTGACTCATTTCACTCAGCATGATACCCTCCATGTCCATCCATTTATAAGCAAATTTCATGACTTCATTTTTCCTAACTTGTACTATAACTATGTTCTGTTCATTATTTAGTGGTATTTCCTACATCACCTGTCATATTGCTTTGCAGATAGTCAACTGTCAACTGTCCTCCTGTTGTTCATCGATTTGCTCAAGCGAGCCCAGTGATGTCTCCATTTTGAGACTTGTTACTGTGTTTGGCATATTGAATACATCACGGGTAGCTTGCCAGGCTTTGCTGTGCGGGCAAGATACTCTCAGTAGCTTGCCAGGCTCTCTGAGAGGGGCAGAGGAATCGAACTCAGCTCGGCCAGGCAGGCTGTGCGCAAGGCAAACGCCGTACTGCTGTGCTATCACACAACAAATATTAGAAGGAATCATAGAGTGAATTAGTGCACATAGTTACCATCGAATGCATATTAACTTAAGTCTCAAACCTTTAACCAAATGAGAAATCAGATTTTCCTAGAAGAAATTCTAATGAACAGATGAACTGAATCTCTTTGGATAAAGGGGGAAGGTAGATGTCATTTGACACCCAATGCTGACATTCACCCAGTCTCTTTGCCTGCCAGTTTATCATACCTATGTGGTGAGTAGCATTTGGTTTCATGTTTTGTAAGAACAAGGGCATACTTCATCTGATGAATCTGAAGGAGTTTCAAATTTGCCAACCCAAATGTCTATTTTGAAAACAAAAAATTTAGATAATAAAAAAGGAAATTAAAGTGCAGATTATTCAGAATGATAGTAAGTTTTCTAAGAAAAATAGATTTCAATAAAATTAACCAAATTTGTTTTCAGTGAACATTTTTGACTAATGTAATCTAATTAATCTAGGGAATTAGATAATTTAGTCTCAGCTTTAAATATAGGAAACACATTGTTAATTTTTTCTAGGGAAGAAAAAATATTTTTATTACTCCTAAAATGTGATCTTCCTTATAGGATATAATAATTACTAGGAGAACCATCTACAAGACCTGCATGTATTCTATCTGGTTATGATTCTGTCTCTCCACCACATCTTAGGATTTTGTATCAAAGTTTAAATGAGAAGAACTGTTGTATTTTATTTTATTATTTATTTATTTATTTATTTTTGCTTTTTGGGTTGCACCCAGCCTTTCACAGGGGTTACTCCTGGCTCTGCACTCAGTAATCACGCCTGGCAGTGCTTGGGGGACCATATGGGATGTTGGGAATCGAACCTAGGTTGGCTGCGTGCAAGGCAAACGCCCTAACTGCTGTGCTATTGCTCCAGCCCTGAATTGTTGTATTTTAGCTTTGAAAATATACTATTTGAACAAAGTATCCCCAGTGATTGATCAGTGACCTATTTTCTTTTTTGCAATTGAAATTATACAAAAGAATGATTTATCATTTTATTTCTTATATATCTGCAAGATAAAACTGAAAATATGTCCTTTACAAAATACAGTTTACATAAATAATCACTTGAACAACATGGGCTGTAAAAATTATTACTGTATACTCAGTGTAAGTCATTGACCAAGGACTTTTACACAATACATACATATCTGTAACATGTTTGTGTTTGTGAGAATGCTTTGATGTTTGTTACATATTTTATTTTTGTGGCAATTCTATAATGTTGATAATATGCTGCTATTAACAGTTGAGGAATTCAAGGTCCAAGGAAAGTGCTCTTTTGTAGAAGTCACAGTCACTGAGAGTAAATCAGGGTTTTCCATGTTTGAATTAATGCTGTTTCTGGTGGAATTCCTAGTCAATAACTTAAAATCACATTTTAATGCATAAGGCATTTTAAGGGCTGGAGTGATAGCACAGCAGGTAGGGCATTTGCCTTGCACGCAGCCTACATGGCCAACCCGAGTTCGATTCCTCTGTCCCTCTCGGAGAGCTCGGCAAGCTACCAAGAGTATCTCGCCTGAATGGCAAAGCCTGGCAAGCTACCCGTGATGTATTCGATATGCCAAACACAGTAACAAGTCTCACAGTGTTAGTGGGCCCGCTCGAACAAAATCGAAGACATTTTAAACAGTAATGTAAACAAAGGTTTAAGTCATTAAGCTATAGCCTTAGTAAAACAAGTTTACAACTTAATAGGAAATTGAAAAGTTATTTTCTAGTCATTTGATAAAATATGATATATTTACTATGAGGGCTATTCAAAATTATTTGAAATAATTTTATGCATAAAGGAACATTTTAAGAATAATTATTTTCATATGCTAGCCTTTATTTACCAGTGCTTAACCAATTGACATTTGTATGCTATCATTCTTCCTCCTCTTCCCTTACTATTATTATTATTTTTTTTCAGAACCATTTTAGAGTAGGTTCCGTATATGATGCCACTTTACCTGATAATACTTCAATGCAAACTGATGGGCCTGCCAATTCCATAGAAGTAGGAAACTGTAGTTTTTATTAGGTATTGCCCTCCACAGGCATTGTTTTAATTTGCGTTTCTACCTGCAAGAAGCAGAAGAGCCCATTTCCCTGTGCTCTGCCCAAACAATGTATTATCAAGCTTTTGTTCTTTGTTAAGCTGATGGTATAAAGGGATTCTAATTTGCATATATTTTATGAAGAAATTAAACGTCTTTTCACATGTTTAAAGATTTTTTTTGGTGAATAGTATCTAATGTGTTTGGACATTTTTCTTTGTATTCTCTTTTTTTCTTCTAGCTTTTGAATTGAGAATTCACTGTACCATTTATTGATTTAGATGTTAAAAGCTGCATATCCCATAAATCTAGAAATGTAGTATTTGCATTATATTTTCCCCAGAGAATTCAGTTTATGCTTGTTTTTGCCTGTTTTCCCCAGAGTTATTTATAGCTTTTTTTTTCAGAATGGAAGAGATTTTTATAAACTTGGTTTTTAATTTTTAATGCATTGTTATTGGAGAATATTTTTAAAAATATTACTACTTAGTAAGGTAAAGGTCCTTAGTAATATACTTAGTGAAATATTCTGAGGTTTTCTTTATTTTTTAATTTTAAAATGCTCTATTTTATTACCATGATTTACAATGCTCTCAATTATAGGGCTTCAAGCATACAATAGCACTGAAATTCTCTATCTGATTTAATATTTGACCAATTTTTGTGGTTAGGTAGGTACATTGGAAAAGGTGTTTATTTTTAGTGTGTGAAGATGGATATGTGCCATAGATCTTAACTGATTAATTTAGTTTTTTAAATCTTCCATTGGCTTTCTTATTTTAAAAATTTTACTTTTCTCATACTAGAAGTGGCATTTCAGTTTCCTATTATTATTATTTAAAATTTTTTTCTTTCCTCTCCTGTACTTCTGCTTTATATAGGTGCTCTTGCTAGCTTTTTGATGCATAGAAGGATAAAGAAAAGAATTCTTTTTTAAAAAATTTTTATTAGTGAAACACCATGAGGTACAGTTGTAGACTTACAAATTTTTGTGCTTGGGTTTCAGATATACAATGATTGAGTACCCATCCCTCCACCAGTGCCCATTCCCCACCTCCAATGCTCCCAGCATCCCTCCCACCCCCCCATCCCACCCCACCCCTGTGGGAGGGCATTCCCTTTTGTTCTCTCTCTCCTTTTGGGTGCTGTGGTTTGCAAAAGAGGCATTGAGTGGCAATCATGTTTGATCTATAGTCTACTTTCAGCACGCATCTCACATCCTGGGAGGATCCTCCCAACACCCTTTATTTGGTGCTCCCCTCTCTATCTGAGCTGCCTTCTTCCCCAGCATGTGCGGCTGGCCTCCAAGTCATGGAGTGAACCTCCTGGTACTTATCTCCGCTAAAGAAAAGAATTCTTAAGGAAGCAAGTGACATAGTTAGATAGGAGTTTCAGAAATGTCTCTGAATTTCACAACTCCAGGCAAGATGGGAAGTTCCTGGGGTTTTATTTGTTTTCTCTTT
Source organism: Sorex fumeus (assembly GCF_029834395.1). Taxonomy (NCBI): domain Eukaryota; kingdom Metazoa; phylum Chordata; class Mammalia; order Eulipotyphla; family Soricidae; genus Sorex; species Sorex fumeus. The sequence continues at coordinate 18,597,596 of NW_026606111.1, read as the reverse complement.
TGAATAGAGGGAAAATCTCTGGTAGAGAGAAAATAGAATGATAGTTTCAAGGGTTGAGGGAGGAGGGGGAGAGTGAGGTGTTTTAGTTTAAGAGATAGTTTTACTTCTGCAAGTTAGCGAGTTCCAGAGATGGATGTGGTAATGGTGACATAGAAATGTGAGTGTTCTAATATTTTTGCACTGCAAATGAGAAAGATTGAAAGTTAAATACGTGTATTTTACAACAAATAATAAAGCTTAAAAAATGGAATAGTTAATGAAGTCCTGGAAATTGAAAAAATACTGCTAGAGAGGCTCATATGTAGAGTTTTTCTATGAAATTATTTATTATTCATCTTATAAAATATTCAGAATTGCATATGGTAGATAGTTGCACATCTAGATTCTTTTTTTTCCTTTTTGGTCACACCCAGAAATGTGCAGAGGTTACTCCTGGCTCTGCACTCAGAAATTACTCCTGATGGTGCTCGGGGGAGCATATGGGATGCTGCGAATCGAATCTGGGTCTGCCGCGTGCAAGGCAAATGTCCTACTGGCTGTGCTATCACTCCAGCCCCTCGTGTTTTGTTTTATTTTATTTTTACAAACTGCCAATTTGTTTCTCAGAGTGGCTAGACCATTTCCTCTAGTATTTTAGGGATAATTCTGTTTTCTGAAATCTTTACTAAGATATGTTGCTATTGTTATTTTAAAGCTAAATAGGAATATTTTATACGTGACTTGAATTTGTATCTTCCTAATTGCTAATGAAATTGATGATCATTTCATTTTATTTTTCCTCTGAATACCTACCTGATGACATCTCTCTTCATGTCTCTTGCCCACTATTTTTTAATTGTTGTGTTTTGGAGTTTTTGGTATATTCTAGATTATTGTGACTTGTGAATATCTTCCAGTAGCTTGCTTGTCTTTTCATTGTTTTATTTTTAATTTTTTTATTATTTCTTTTCATTATTTTAAATAGCTCTTTTATAAACCGAACGCTCTCAGTTTCAGCTAAGTTAAATTTATTAAACTTTTCTTATATGTTTTGTTCTTTGTTGTCAGATTTAAGGACTCTACTGATTCCCTATTTTTAAGATATTCTGTTATTTCATAAAACTTTGCGTTTTTCTAATTTGTCCATGATATATTTGAGTTTATTTTTATATAAGATATAAAAGTTGGGGCTGAAATAATAGAATATAGGCAGGGCATTTGCCTTACACATGGCCAACCTGGGTTTGATCCCTGCACTCCATATGGTTTAGAAGCCTTGTACACCACTGGGTGAGGATCCACCCCCCCAAAAAAATGGTATAAGACTTTTGTTGAGGTTTATTTTATTTTGCCTATGGATGTTCAATTACTATTTGTTAAGAAGTTATGCATTTCCTTTATTAAGTGACATTTTTACATGCTCCAAAATGAGGCAAAATTGTATGGATCTATTTCATGGGTATCTATTTTTTTTATTTATCTTTGCATCTATTTTTATGTCTATACCATACATTTTTTCCATTTATAGCTACATAGCGAGTTGGAAGTTGAAGGGACATATTGTCTCACCTTATTCATTTTCAGTTTGTTTTATCACCACTAATTTTTTTGTTTTCTATGTAAATGTTATGAATGTCTTTTTCTTTTATCTTTTCCAAATGTTATGCATGTCTTTTTTCTTTATCTTTTCCAAAATTTTCTCTCACCCATGTATGTTCTCACCTAGTTTTTGTTTCTTCCATGTTTTCTAGCCTATCTTTAATTTCCCTTATTAAATCTCTATTCATATCTATGTTCCAGTTTATAACTTGTAATCTATTCTTCCTGTATTAATTCCTTTGGTAGTTGCATTTTCCCTTGTTTTGTGATGGGGGGTTTTTGTTTTCCCCTCCAATTTTAGTGTTAACATTTCTAATTCTAGGAGTATGTATTTGTGTGTGTGTGTGTGTGTGTGTGTGTGTGTGTTTCTGTGAGAGTGTCTCCAAATGCTTTTAAAAGATACTCATTTTAGTTTGGAATGTTGTCTTACAATTTTCTTTTGTTTCATGGTTGGATATTTGAGAAATTCTTGCCAGCTGAGATGTTTTTATTTCCACTTTCATGCTATTTTTTCTAACAAAATTTTATGTGGAGTTTATTTTTCCTCTGTTCCTCTGCATTTCATGGGCTGGTTAGTATTTAAAGAGCATCATTTTTGTCAAATAAAATACAATTTTGTAAATGTATGATGATATTGGTGAAGAGGGGCAGGAGAAATATAGGACTAACTTGTTCTATGCTTTTGTTTGCTACACCTGGCAGTGCTCAAGGTATTACTCCTGGCATGGTGTTTGGGTATTGCTCCCACCAGAGTTAGAGGGGTAATGTGGTGCCAGTAATAAAACCCAAAGCCTCACATATGCAAGGCAAGTGCTCTACCACTAAGTCCTATCCATCCCTAGCCCCCTGTTTTCTTTTGTACCTGCTGTATCAGACACAAATTTAAGTTCCTCCTTTTCCTTCTTTAATTTTACTGCTATGTCTTTAAGAAATACAAGTCATTCTCAATTTTATACTATTTTCTAATAGAAATGACACTTAATTGAGACTGTTCTTTCATATTTTGGTTGATTTTTTACCCCTTTCCCATAGCCAGCTTTGTGAACCACTGCTTACTGACTTTTAGTTCATATTTTGGTGCTATGTTTTCCTTTCTAAGTACAGTTTTATTTGCTAATAGCCTAAGCTTCTTTTCCTCTTTTCCATGGAGTCCCATAAGTATCCTCTCACCTGACTTTCATATCTAGACTCACAATAGCCATCTTTTTCCATTTTTTATAATTTTATTTATTGAATCACCGTGAGAGCAGTTACAAAGCTTTTGGGTCTAAGTCTCGGTCATACAATGAAACACCCGTACCTTCACCAGTGCCCGTTATCCACCACCAAAAACCCTAGTATACCCCCATCCCACACCCTCCCCCCACCTGTGGGGCAGATGATTTCCACATTACTCTCTCTCTACTTTGATCACATTCAATATTTCGACACCAGACCCACCATTATTATTTGAGATTTTACTCCAACACTCAGATATGCTGAAAAGGCAACAATAGACAATTTGTGTTCTATTGCTGGTTATGAATAACATATGATGTCGTGTGGCTGCAACAGTAGCCATTTTTGAACCATACATATTTTTATTTAAAATTTGAAATTTGGAATTCTCTACCAATTGTTCACAAAACTTGGATTTGGGGAAATGGATGGAATGCATTTATTTTTTTCCCCTCACAAACAGTGCTCAGGAGGTCCAGTGTGACAATTCTGGCCAAGCAGATCAGTGGTTCCGTACAAGGACTGGAGGATGCAGCACTGCTCTGGCCATGCAGTGCTGGGGCTTCCAGGGCTGCACCCCCTCAAGATATTATGTGTATTAGAAATTGAACCTGGACAGCACCTAGGCAAGCACCCTAACTGCTGTATTACGTCCTGGCCCATGAAGTAATGACATGTTGAGCACAGGTATCATGCCAATCCTATAAAACTAGTGACATAATAGGATATTTGGGGAAAATTTGACATAACAGTAAAATGATAACAGACACAATAATTCTCCTGTAGTAACCATGACAAAAATTCTTTGACATGGATTATAGTTTTAAATAGTTCCTTCCTTGGGTAAGATATATATCTTATTTAAATATGTATATGTGTGTAGTACTATAGCACCATAGCAGTGTCTTCCCATTGTTCATCGATTTGCTTGAGCGGGCACCAGTAACGTCTCACAACAAATTGTGAGACTTGTTGTTACTGTTTTTGGCATATCAAATACGTCACAGGTAGCTTTCCAGGCTTTGCCGTGTGGGCAAGATACTCTTGGTGGCTTGCCAGGCTCTTCAAGAGTGGTGGAGGAATCAAACCCAGGTCGGCTGCATGCAAGGCAAATGCCCTACCCACTGTGCTCCAGCCCCATATACGTGTGTGTGTATATGTATGTGTATACATATATCTATCTCTATCTCTATCGCTATATCTATTTTGGGGAGTGTGGGGTCAAGCATAAAAATAATTTGTTTCAGTCCTAAGAAAGATATCAAATAAAGACTGTATTATTTAGAGCACTAGAGTTAAGAGAAAAGTTAGAGAAAGTCTAATCTAATCCAATAGGTTATTCTATACATAAAGTTAAGAGTTGTTTGTCCAAGGACACTTTGGCAGTTACTATCAGAGAGAGGGCCTGGAACCAAGTTCCCTGATATTCATCTTTCTAGTGTCTCTTCCCTTAAATTATTTCAACCCTTTTTCGGTCTGTGATGAGTTAAGTATCATTATGATATAAAGGGAATTAAACTGTGTGCCCAAGATTTTACATAGAGTCAGCAGAAAAGTTGGCATGAGGAAATGTTGGCTGCTTTCCTCCTGTTCTCTCTGTCCTGAAGTGCTTAATGAGCAGCTGAAATATTTCAGATCATAATCTCATATGATAGAACTGCAATTTTGCAACAGAATTTACATGGAGGGCAGTTCATTCAAAAGAAGTGACTGTCACTTAGCAGTTGGATGCTGCCCACAGGTGCAAGTTTAAAGGTGCTCTTTAGAAATAATAGCTCACAGCTGGGCTTTTCCAGTGTGCCTTGAATCCACGGTGAGCTTTTGTTCTAACAGAAATCACCCAACTTCTGCCTGCTTGAACTCGCAGTTGTAGTTTCCTGACTATTGACAAGAGGCTTATCCTTCAAATTCTTCTTTGGGTGCTCTTGAAATGTGTGCCTCATAGATGCCCTGGTTGTCTCTTGTTGAATTTTCTTTGTGAGCTAAAGACCGAATGTTCTCTGCTGCGCCAATAGCACTCTCCCATATGCACTTAGGGGAAGCTTTGCCTCCTCTCAACAGGGCTCAAAAGTCTTGACTGGAGTACTTCAGAAATAGGCCTGGTTTATACTTTTATAAAAACAAGCAGAGTCTTGGCAAGTCCTAGCTTGGAATAGCACTGATGATCTGAATGTTTCCTAGACAAGCGCATAAATGGAACTACCAAAGGAAAATGTGTGGCTCTCTGATCCATACTCAGAAAAGAGAGAGGGAACCATCCTTTCACTTGGTAAAAGCGAAGGTGGGCATTGCATGAAAAGAGAGGCCGGTGTTTTTGTGGAGAAAACGTTGCCGGCAAGGGGATGTGTAATGCAGACAATGACATTCGGGAGACCTTCCCAAGTCTATCCTTCAGTTTGAGGGAGAGAAGTTGCATTTTCTTTTCCTTTTTGATGGAATATGCGCGAATCTGTACATTTGAAAAACAGAATAAATTATTAAAAATGGTAATGGAAAAATCTTGAACCTGGAATTTGCATAAAACTTGGCCCTGAGCATACTGTATTTATTAGCATACTTTGGAGTTCCTTCCAGAGGAACTTTGTACCAAGAGACCCGTTGCAGACCTGCCTAATTGTGCGGACCTGCCTAATTGTGCGGAGTTAGGGAGAGCTGAAATTCTGTCTTCTATTCTAAGGGGGCCTAAGTGAAGGGGAGAGTTTGCCTTATCGCATGAAGGTCTCATAATGAATAACATTGACTCAACCAGCATATGATAAGTGAGAAAGCTGGAGAACTTTGAAATATCTTCTCTTTATTCCATCCCCCTCACAACCATCTCCCAACATAAACCTATCTCTCGCTTTCCTTTTTTTCATTTCAGAAGGGTTGCGGGGGGGGGGGGGGGGTGGGGAGCAAGGAAAGAAAATGTAAAGTGGACTTATATTCATTTCCTAAGAATGTAAAAGCAGTTCCTGCTACTTTTCTGGAATTCTCTCTAACAATTGGATCCCTTTTGACTTCATCTCCTCCTCAACTGTGTTTTCTCTGAAGTGTAAACTCAAGGTTTGGAGTGCAGACTTTAATACTAATTGGATTGTGTGGTGTTTATATCAATTCATTAAAACTCTCAGTGATGCAGTTTCCTCATCTATAAAATGGGGAAATGTTGCTGTCCAGGTGACTGAGGATTCAGTGATATAAAATATAAACAATGATTAGCACATTGCTAGGCACATAGTGTATACTTAATACATGCTAGCTATTACTATCACTGTCACTGTCACTGTCTTCCCGTTGTTCATTGATTTTCTCGAGCGGGCCCAACAACGTCTCCATTTTGAGACTTGTTACTGTGTTTGGCATATTGAATACATCATGGGTAGCTTGCCAGACTCTGCTGTGTGGGCGAGATACTCTTGGTAGCTTACCGGGCTATCCAAGAGGGGTGGAGGAATTGAACCCAGCATGGCCAGGCTGTTACTATACTGATAGGTAATATCCTAAAATTTTGTTTGACAGTAGATAAGCAAAAACTAGCAGAAATTTTTGTAGTACTAATTTTCTTTTTTTTTTAAAAAGAATTTAATTGAATATCTGAGAGATTAGACCATTACAAAACTGTTTATAATTGGGTTTCAGTTCATGCAGCACCCATCCTTCCACCAGTGTACACTTTCCACCACCAATGTCCCGTTTCCCTACCACCATCTCTCAACACCCCAACCCCACAACCCCCAGCCTTCCTCTATGGGAGGCACTTTCCTTCTTGCTCTCTCTCTCCTTTTCCTTTTGTGCATTATGGTTTGTAATGCAGGTGCTAAGAGGTCATGGTGTTTGTTCAGGGCATTTGGTATTTTTATCAGAACAGTAAGACTGGAGTAGCTTTTCAAATGGGTGGCAGATTTGGGTGTGGAAGTGACTGCTGAGGCTTTAGGAAGTACAAGGAGGTAGGGGTATGTAGCCCATCTTGATCCTGAGAAAATCTGGAGATTTCAGTCACAAAAGCCGCATACCAGAATTTTCAGCAGATTATGTCTTGGTGAGATCCATCCTGAGATAGTGGAGTCAGGCCAGGGGTATGGTGGTGATTTTGGATTGTGGGAGCAAGCAGCTGCTGGGGGCCCTGCTTGGGCAAGCACCAGGATGACCAGCTCCCCTCCGATTTACCCTGGTCTGTTCAGCCTTGTGCATGTCCGAGATTAAATGCGGCTTTTGATCTCTTTTGAGATTAATATATGGGTTTCTGAAGCAAGGGTGGTAGTAGAGCTTACATGGTGGCACTGGAGTTGGTTTGTGAGGGGTGACTGCCAGTGCTCCCAGAAGTATTGGAAAGTGGGGGTAGGTAGCCCATTCTGATCCTGAGAAAGCCTGGAGATTTCAGTCACAAAACACACATACCTGAATTTTCAGCAGATTATATCTTGGCGAGGTCCATCCTGAGATGGTGGAGTCAGACCAGGGGTATGGTGGTGATTTTGGATTGTTGAAGCAAGCAGCTGCAGAGGGTTCTGCTTGGATGGGCACCAGGCTGACCAGCTCCCCTTTGATTTACCCCAGTCTGTTCAGCCATGCACATGGCCAAGATTAATTGTGGCTTTTGATCTCTTTCGAGATTTATTTAGAGGCCTCTGAAATAAGGTCAATAAATGAACTTGTATAGCTGAGTCAGAGGTGGCTTGTGGGTGTGACACCCACATACCTAACTTTTGGCTGTTTAATTTCTTGGTAAACTTGGTCCCAAGTTGTTGGGGTCTGGTCAAAGGCACAGCGGCGATTTGGGAGTATCAGGAGGCCTGAAGGCACCATCAGGCTGCTGATGAACTCACCCCATAGGTGTAGGTTGACCTGCTGGTGGGACCATATGTCCTGTAATACTAATTTTATGATTCATGAGCAGCTTCAAAATGAACATGTCTCCTGGGACTACCAAGTATTTTGGCTTTTCTTTCAGAACCAGACTAAATTGGCAACACTTGGTTCCAACAAGATGCAGCATTGCCTGAAGATCTTTTGTCATGATGATCCTGTGCATATTCGAAGAATTATTTTAGAAAAATTGGATAGAATTGGACTTTAATGGTGTACTTCATATAGAATGTGCAAATATTGATCTATAATCTGTATACCTGAAATTTATATTACATTACAACACAGTGTTTATTTCAATAAAAATTATATTACAAACTGCATTCTAGTGAATACATTTTGCTTATTTGAGGAAAAGAAAAAGAATTTGTTTTTGGCCATACCTGATTGTGCTCAGGGCTTATTCCTGGTTTTGTGCCCAGGGGTCTTTCTTGGCTGTGCTCAGGAAACCAAATGTGGTGGTGGTGGTGGAGTGTTGAGGGCATTGAACTGGGGTTAGTCTATACTATCTCTCTGGCCCCAGGGGATATTTTTAAAGGTACATTGTAATTAAATTAGGTAAGGATTTTAAAACTATTTTGGCATGTATCTAGTAAGATTCTTAAGAGTCAACAGTTCAGCTTGGAATTAAAGTGTAATATAGATGGTGCTTAAATATTAGCTTTGTTTTTGTTTTGTTTTAATTTAAGAAAAATGGAAAGCAAATCTAGACAAAGTTAGAACCTTTCTTGAATTTTTCATGGCAATACCATTTGGATAGAGATTGAGAACTTGGATTTGAATCTTGGCTGCTACCTACTACCCCAATTACATGCCCTTTCTTGGCCCTTTCTATATCTCTCTGACAGGTTACTGATATTGCCATGATAGTATCACTATAGGAACTATGTCGGAAAATAACATGAGAAAATCAAGCAGTGCTTGGCATTTAGTTTAGTCTATGGTGTTTTATTTTCTCATCCCTCTTTTAAATTTCCTCCTTGCAGCAGAATTTTGTTTCGGAGAGCAGTGAATAATTAATTTCAGATCAGAGATGCCCAGCATGGGTTAGTCTTAATTTTTAAAATTATTAATTATTATTATTATTTGTTATTGTTAGGTTACACTGGTGGTACTTGGCAGAACATACAGTGCCAGGGATTAAGCCCACTTGAGCTACATCATTGGCTACCTGGACTGGAAACATTGAGTCTTATTTTTGTTAATGTTGTTGCTTTAGGTCACACCCCTGATGCTCAGGGGTTACTTCTGACTCTGCATTCAGGAATTACTCCTGGCAGTGCTTCGGGAAATATATGGAGTGCCAGGGATCTAACCTGAGTTGGGCGCATGCAAGGCAAATGCCCTACTCGCTGTGCTATGTCTCCAACCCCATTGAATCTCATTTTACTGCTGTAAGTCCACTATAAACTTGTGGGCTGCTTGCAGAAGCAAAAAGACTTCCTTTGCCTGTTGGCCTGGCACATATTTACCTCACCCTCTCTTTTTCAGTATTCAGGATTTCACACGGAAAGATCTGAGTCTGACCATGACAGCCAGTGGGGTGGAAGCCCCCTGACCGACACAGCCTCTCCGCAGCTCTTGGATCCTGCCGACAGGCCCGGCTCTCAGCATGATGCATCCTGTGCCTACAGACAGTACTCTGACCGAGGCTCCCTTTGCTACGGTTTTGCCCTGGACCATTCCCGGCTGGTGGAGGAGAGGCATTTCCACACCCAGGCCTGTGAGGGAGGCCGCTGTGAGGCAGGCAGGTACTTTCTGGGGACGCAGCAGGCTGGGAGGGAGCCCTGGTGGGGCTCTCGAGCAGCCTTGCCCCTGACCAAGGCCTCCCCAGAGAGCAGAGAAGCCTATGAGAACAGCATGCCTCACATCGCTTCGGTCCACAGGATCCACGGTAAGAGCAGCTGCAAAGACTCCTGAGTCCACACAGCATTAGGCCTTCTGGCAGGTTGATAATATCCCAGGTGTAACACCAGAGTGACCTACCCAGTGGTTTTGTCTTTTGAACTCACAGGTCAGAAATTCTTGCCAATGGGATGTAAAAAACTAATTCCACTCTTTTAAAAGTATATTACTTTTGCTGAAGATTGCTAAATCCACTCATTTATTAACCTCTGTGGTTCTCTGGGCATTGCATATACCTCCATTAAGTGAAAGGATGCCAGATAGAAACCTCCTGAAGTGACCCTATCTGGAGATTTTCATATGGTCTCACAAGCACTCAGAAATGGGCATCACAGTTAAGGCATTTATAGTGTTAGCACTGCTCTTTAAAAATCATACTTTTTAATAGTTTTAAATTGAATCACCATGAATTACAGAGTTACAGAGTTATTCACGGTTGAGTTTCAGGCCTGCAATGTTCCAACACCAATCACCTTCACCAGTCCCATCCCCCCTGCCCCCTCAGCACCCCCCCCACCCCACCCATACTCCAATTCCCCAGGTCGCAGCCTGCTTCTATGAGTAATGCACTTTGTTCATATGTACACAACAAACAGGTCAAGGGGAACTTATCTTGTCTATGTTTGGGTCCAGGGAAGTTTTTTTTTTAAATTTTATTTTGTTGGGTTTTTTATTTGTTTTTGTTTTGGGGACACATCCACTGGTGTTCCGGGATCACACCTGGCTCTGTGCTCAGGGAGACATCTGGGTTTGTGTTTGGGGGACCATATATAGTGCTGGGATTTGAACCATTGTCACAGCCATAGTCCCAGGCGGGTCTTTGAAATCATCACTGTTCATTAAAAGTTAGTGACATTAAGATGGACTCCACAGCCCTGATAGGGCTTTTGTTGCTGGTTTTAAGATGAAAAATGTGCCAGACCATAGTGTACTCAACTTTAAAGTCTCCTGTTAAATACTGCTCAAACATTGACAGCCTTCCATGGATTATTTTCATTTGTTTCCATTTTTGCGTTCAATTTTGCTGCCTTTACTTTGAGTTTCTTTAGTTTCTCTAGTTTGGTAGAACTGTAATGAAAACTCAGGGCAAAGGGCAATTGCCTGCTCAGGATTGGAGTGAAGTGAAAATCCTGGCTTAACCTAGATAGCATGGGAGAAAATATTAGAAACACAATAAGAAGAAGGGAAAAGGAAAGCAATGAAGAGTGTGATCCAGGCCTCCTCTGATGCATTAAGCAGTTTACAGTTTTCATATGTCTCTTGCCATTTTTTCTTATATTGACTTCAGACTATTTGAGAATAATTTAGTTTGTGGACTAAATTTTGTATGCACTATTCTTCATATTATATCTCTCCTTTGTTCAGAGCACATTTTTTTATCTGTTCTTCACCTTGTTTGAGAAACAGGATAGCAAAGTCATAATATGATTTTTGTGTGAAATTGGGATTCTAATATTAGATTTAGAAACCACACTTATATTTTTGATTGAGACAGAATATGTACATTTTGATACATAAGTATATATAGAAATATATTTACCCTCAAATATCCAAAACCCTGAACATTAGACCTTTTATTATAACTCTACCTAATACAGTTAGCAATATTAACATTTTGGATGATCATTTGGAATTGGGACAATACTACATTACAATTTGCCATATCCCTCAAATGCTCAATTGAGAACATTTTCTTGGCATCAATTTAACATAATACTTTTCTGTAAGGTAACAAAAATCAGAAACAATACTCTTTCCTTTTATTATTTATAGCCAAAGATAGCTAATGACATGGACACATGAAATATGCTTATACCCAGTTTACAATTTTGCAAATGGGCAGTCATGGCCCATGGATAGGCTTTATTTCTCAGTCTCATTATAGACTACATTTTTGCTTGAAAGCAACTGAGAACTTTGAATATCAGTACAATACATTGATGCTCTGTTCTGTGAGTTTGTGTATGTTTCAAGGATTGGTGCATGAATTAACAGTGAAAGATGTAAGTTTTTTTTTAATAGGAAAAAGAAAGTGACTGGTGAATTTTGAAACTGCTCACTGTTTACTTTCTCTGATTCTAGGGCGAGGTCATTGGGATGAAGATAGTGTGGTTAGTTCTCCAGATCCTGGATCTGCCAGCGAATCAGGTGACCGGTACCGCACTGAGCAATATCAGAGTAGCCCACACGAACCAAGCAAAATTGAAACTCTGATAAGAGCTACCCAGCAAATGATTAAAGAAGAAGAGAACAGATTGCAGCTAAGGAAAGCCCCTGCAGATCAACTGGCTTCTGTTAACGGAGCTGGGAAAAAGCACTCCCTCTGTTTCGCAAACTACCAACAGCCTCCACCAGCAGGCGAAATCTGCCATGGACCTGCTCTTGCCAGCACTTCACCATGTGACCATATCCAGCAGAGAGAGGGCAAGATGCTGAGCCCCCACGAAAACGACTATGACAATAGTCCCACCACACTGTCTCGGATAAGTAGTCCTAATTCGGATCGCATTTCAAAATCCAGTTTGATCTTACCTAAAGACTATCTACATTCAGATATGTCTCCTCATCAGACCACAGGAGACCATCCCATCATCTCTCCAAACTGCTTTGGCACTCACCGGCAATATTTTGATAAGCATGCTTACACATTAACTGGATATGCTCTGGAGCACTTATATGACAGTGAAACAATTAGAAACTATTCCTTAGGCTGCAATGGTTCACACTTTGATGTAACTTCCCATCTAAGAATGCAACCAGACTCAGCACCAGGACACAAGGGAACATCTGTTATAATAACCAATGGAAGCTGATGTTTTTCTAAATTATTTTGTTCTATAAGAGTCTCTGAAGTATATTTATAGTTTAATTTCCCATTGCCAGCATTCATTATGCCACAGATTGTTAGGAAAGTTATTGGGTATTTGAGATGTGTTCCTGTGAAATAAAAGGAAGCAGCACTAGCATTCAGGATTATATACAGGTAATAGAGTGAAAGTGAGCACACAAATTGCCCTCTACTTGTATGGAAACTAGAATAGATTAATTTTGAATTTAAAAATACCCATATGGATTAGATGAGCGTATGTACTACAAGGACGGGATGGGTTGTTACATTGCATTTTGATAAAACAAGACACCTTATACATACAGACTGCTGTCCAGAAACTGCTGTACATATACTACATGCAGAAATAGATTGTGTACCATAAACACACCCCAAAGAGTAACTTTCATTAATCCTAACATACTTAGTTTCCTAAGTAAATTTCAACTCCCCAATTGAGAGAGTGAGATTGAGAGAGAGAGAGAGAGAGAGAGAGAGAGAGAGAGAGAGAGAGAGAGAGAGAGAGAGAGAGAGAAACACTTTCAAACTGGTTTCTTCCTTGAGATTTCAACCTGCCAACTTATTTGTTTAGGTTTATATTTTGGCTTATATTTGGGAAATAGTTCTGAATGTAGTACAAGGATGATTTTTTGCCTGATATTTATTACAAGCTATCATGAAATGGTGATTTTTTTCATCTTACTTTGGAGTCAGACAAGGAACAGTATCACACTATCACACTATTAAGGGTTTTCTAGGGAAAAACACAGATGCTGTGGTACACATCAGACAAAAAAATCTTTATGCTCAATTGGAAATAATTTAGTGGAAGTGGAAAGGCAGAGACAGAAGAAATAAAATGATATGTCAAAGCAAACAGTCTAAGTCTCAGATATGTAATCAGCATATCTGGAGCTTATGAAACCAACCAAATAAAAAAGTAAGAAAAAATTCACCAATAGTGAAAAAAGGCTGGTGAGTGCAAAAAATAACAAAAGGAAACCTGGTAAAATGGTGCGTGACCGCAGTTTCTTTGAAAGTATTTTGAAGCCCAGATATACAAGTGTGGCAGTACAGAGAAATTGTTCAGAGAGAGTTAAGATAAAAACTAGGGATGACAGATATGTCATTAATAGGGCAAGAATCAAACCCAGAAAGAAAAGGCAAAGCATTTGTTTTCCTTATTTGGTAAAAGAGAAAACAAATTTGGTCTTACATTCATTGGATAATACAGGAAAAAATAGCTGACCACATGATAAGATCTCTGTTTCCGGTTCTGACCTGTATGCAACTTACTTAGGAACATGGGAGTCAATTCTTTATGTGATCACCCTGAGGATCTGTAGTTCATTGATGCAGTAGAACTGATGTCATTATCAGGACTGTATCTTGAGTTGTCAAGACTAGTTATTCTGACTGTTCTGCACACAGACAGAGGACTAGATGAGGTGCTTAACTTAAGCAGGAGCATTGAGCTCTTTTAAGCCTATCTGATAAAGGTCAACTTTCTAGATCCAACTAAAATAGGGATGGTAGAAATTGATGAGGGAAAAGAAAAATAAGATTTACTTATTGCATTTTTCTCTAAAAGAAAAGTGAAGTGGCTGAAATACTTAGAGAAGCTTTTATTACCTATGAATAATAAATAAATGCTTGTTATTCATAGATAATATTTCCTGTGAGTCCCACACCTGAAATTCTTGCCATATTCAAGAAGGGAATTCATGGAAGGAAAATGAGAAGAACTTGATATGTAGTTTTGACCACACGACATGACATTAGCCTCAGGGATAATTAGCATATTTTCATCTCTTAACACCAAGTTTTGGGCAGTCTATAGGAATGTGATGATCTGAATGATAAAATATGAAATATAACTTCATATTTATTGAACATGGCATAGCAAGATTTGTTCTGTAAGTGAAAAGATATGCAAGCAAGAAAGTTAGTGGGTAAGTACATACTTTAAAAATTCAAAGTATAATTTAATAATAGCACAGCAGGTAGGGCGTTTGCCTTGCACATGGCTGATCTGGGTTCGATTTCCAGCATCCCATATGGTCCCCTGAGCATCTCCAGGGGTAATTTCTGAATGTAGATCTAGGAGTAATCCCTGAGTATCACCAGGTGTAACCAAAAAAGCAAAAAACAATGCAAAGTATAATTAAAAACTAAATTTTAAACAGTGCATGCCAATATTTCAAATATCATCTTATTAAGTAATTTGGAAAAGATACTTGTGAGAAACCCCAAGATACTTAAAACGGCTTAGATAATTTGCAGAATGAAATAGGGTTTTAAGAATTACAAAAATTTTGCAGAATTCTGTTGATTTAGGTTCAAAGACCTAAATAATGAAAGAATATGATGTATTTTAGGAAGTTTATATTTATGGGTTTCACTAATAGATATATATTCTACTGAACATATCAGGGATAGGTGCTGAAAAAAATAGAATCTTAAGAATAAGGGACAATATGCTTATATGAAAGAATAGAGTGTCAGTGGAATTTTTATGTGAAACATAGTAATTGATGAAAGGAATAAACTGAGCTCTATAAATAAGGATAATCAGAATGAGAAATGTACTCTAAAATGTATAATCAATATTTTGAGTGAAGATAAAATAAACTAATTTCATCTTAGAAATTTTGTTAGATTATTCCAGTTTAAAGTAGACAACTGTTTATTTTACTGAATGTTAGGATTTTATAGTGGCAGATATATTACACATAACACCTTAAGGCCCCAAACTTACATTTTTGGCAGTGTAGTATGATTATTACAAGTTGGCCTTCAAAAGCTGAGACAGTTCATCAAAAGATACCTTTAAATATCCATATAGAAATGTTAAACTGTATTCATAATCTTTATTATTATTTACCATGGGGGAGAATGTTTACTCATTTGAAGATGTCATCATGTCATCTGTGTCTTTTAAAGTACGGAATGGATATAAAATACATATGTTCTCAATAACAAGTTAAAATGTAAATTGGCTTTTGTTTTAATCTTTACTTTCCATTTGGCAAATGCTCAGAAGCATGATACTTGATTAAAATAGAAAGAAAAGTATGACTTTTATATCACCTTGAAAATACATTAAAGTACGCTAAATATAATTATTAGTATGAAATAGTAATTTGTTAGATGATGCAAAGCTAATGCATTCTAGTAATAATGAAACTATATTATCCATTTGACCTGCCTAATCTGCCTAACTTAAAATTTGGGCTGACCAAAGAGATAAGTGAATATTTCTCCAATCTTCCTTTAGGAAAAATTTGTTAAAATTATTATTGAGAATATGTGGAATGGATGTTTTATTTATAGATATGTAATATTGTTACAATCACTGCCAGTGGCACACTTAGATGTACTTTAGCTCCCACAAGCCTTTTGACATACTATCCTGGATACAGTGGGCTAGCTTTCCTACACTCAAATTGCCTGATAAAGAATAATATGACACAGTACTGATGTGATACTCAAACGAGACAGGATATACTGAATTGTTTATATAGGAAACCCATTTATTCTTTTTTGATTATATTTTATAGGACTAGAATATTTCCACCGGGTACTGTTCTTAATTCTCCCTACACCCCACTGCCACATGGTGCCTCTGGGCAGAGAATTCCACTTAAAATCAACTTTAATGGGATTGTCTAGAAAAGGATAATGTGCTCCATTTTCTTTTCTTTCTTAACTGGTGGAGGAGAATCAATTTAATACAAGATCATTTGAAAAATATACACAGATATTTTAATATAAAATGAAAGTTTCCTGTTCTCCCAAACCTTGATAAAATAAGTTTAACAAAAGCATTCTAACTTAAGAGACTTTCTCAGCATAGGATTTTTTCTAGTTTTTTCCTCCTTTTTCAAGTATAGGGCATTATTAAGATATTTCATGTGATTCTATTAAGTACTAGTATTATTTGTTTGTGATACAGTAAATGCTGATGTTTGAAAAACTAAGGATTGAGTCAATTACTTTGCCCAGTGGATTAGGTTACAATTTAGCATACTCTCTTTAATCTAAAAAGTTTAAATGTCCAGAATTGACTCCTAATTCACTCATACCATAGACAGCACCTTTTTTTTGTTTGTTTGAACAATTAGGTTTTCCAAACAAATGATTCAATTTTTAAACAGATGTCAGGGTTTTTTTGTTTGTTTTTGGGGAGTGTGTGTGTGTGTGTGTGTGTGTGTGTGTGTAGGAATTTGACTTTTAAGACAGATATATTGACTAGCTTTTATTGAGAAATGCATTGTGCATAAAATATTCTTTATCATTTTACATTTTAAATGAATGACAAAATATGGGCACACACAAAGGGCATCTTACATAGAAAATGTTCTTGGGGAAAATTTCTATATGGTATTCATTCCTGTGTACAAGAGGTGTATTTAACTCAAAATGTGAGATTGTGTTTATACCCAACTAGGGATTTGTTCAGAGTTCCATCTCTAGGATGTATACAGAGAAGATGTATACATATATATGTATATATATGTACGCATATTTGTAAAGTAAATAGCAAGATTCTATTCTTCTATGCTCCTTAAGGATGGTGGTTCACACACACACAAATCCTAATTATAACTTCAAAACAAGCATTTATAGCTTATTTATTTATTGCAATTTTGCTGCATGAGAATTTGCATTTGCTTTCATAAACCTATATAGTGAAGAATTTGCCCTTATCTGATGACCTGAAATACATTTAATCACAGATAAATTTACACCACACTCTTCTGGTGTGTTTACATTTCAAAGGAAATGAAATCAGTGTGAAAAAGTTTTTAGAAGTACTGTAATTTTTTTTCATTTTTTTCCAAAGGGAACTATTTCAGAAAATAAAACATATAAGTAGACAATTCAAAAAAGATAAAATATATGTTTTTTTGACTAACATGCTATAAAAAGGATTATATTTGTGAAAGAAGATACTGATTGCCAATATTTCAAATACCATCTTGCAATGTATAGATTTTAGTGACATCGTAGTATAAATCTGTAATTTGAACTTTTTCTTTGGAATGTAAAGTAGAAAATATTAGCTATGTTAATGATATCTTGCAAAGTGTTCCCATTTATAATTATTTATATTGTAAATAGATTTCTGAAGTAAATTCGAAGTTAATGTGCATAAAATGTATTTATTATGTGAGGAATTTTTTGGTTTAAAATACAGTTACCAATATGCAGTTTGCGTCTGAATTATTCATTGAGAGAAAATTCTCATGGAACAAGATAGAGTATCAACCAGAAGACTAGAGCTGTAAGAAAATACTTATTTACCTTTACCTCTTACCTTTTCCTTATTTACCTCTAGATTCTGCTAGAATAAATAGCACACACAAGTACATGTTTAGATCAAGAAAAGAAGCTAGCACATAAGCATAGTAGTTATAAAGTAACAAGTCTGATTTTCAGTTGACACTAAAGAATGATTTCCTGATTTTTAAATCTATTTTTTTATTTAAGATTTTTGGTCACAATCGGTGATCCTCGGGGATTATTCTTGGCTCTGCACTCAGGAAATACTCCCGCGGTGCTTGGGAGACCATATATGGGATGCTGGGAGATTGAACCATGGTCCGCCGGTACAAGGCAAATGCCCTACCTGCTGCACTACCATTCAGGATTCTCCTGATATTTTAGATAGTTCTCTTTTTGGGCACCACTTTGCTAAACCAGAAAGAGCAATTTCAAAGCACAGATTTTTATTTGGAAGGCCCACAGGTAAAGAGAGCTTGGAGATTATTTTGTTTCTCTCATTAAGCAACACATTAAAAGATACATCTTTAGTAACTTTTATTTTGGAAACCAAAGCATATTTAAAATTTTGAATTAAGAATTAAAGTCACACAAAATAGATTGCCAGGTAGTTCTTTCTTAAGCATTTTTGTAGTACCAATATATATTTTTTTCTTTAGAGATTTCTGATTTATCTTGGTGGACTCCTGAAATTGTCAACCATTTGCCAATTCAACAAACATGAAATGCAGTCTTAATTTAGTGAAAATGTCTATCAAGATTTTTGTCGTTAATAATGTAGTTTTATAAATTTTTTTCCAATATGATTCTTTATGATCATGGCATCTCCCCTGCTAGGAGCGACAGCACAGCAGGTAGTGTGTTTGCCTTGCATGCAGCCAACCCAGGTTCGATTCTTCTGTCCCTCTGGGAGAGCCCTGCAAGGTACCGAGAGTATCCTGCCCACACAGCAGAGCCTGGCAAGCTCCCCGTGGCATATTCAATATGCCAAAAACATTAACAACTCTCACAATGGAGATGTTAGTGGTGCCTGCTCAAGCAAATCAATGAACAACAGGAGGACAGTGCTACAGTGCTATGATCCTTTAAAATACTTGCTCCAGTGAATATTTTCTGAAGAAAAAATATTTTTACTTTATATTTTGAAATAGCGACACTTCTAATTTAACCCATAATGTTAAGGGAATACCTATTACATGCCCCTAGTAGAATAGATACCAAGGATATTTTCTCACATTGATGGTATAGGAAAATACAGAAGGTCTTCAGACTGGAGAGATAGTATAATGGGTGGGGCATATGTCTTGCACCCCATATTGTCCCTCAAGCCTTTCTAGGAGTTACCAGGAGTAAGCTCTGAGCACTGCCCAAGTGTGACGCCTAAACAAAGAGTAAAACAAAACAGGCAAGCACAGAAGGTCTTTGATTTTCTTATGTGCACATAAATTCTTAGAAAATCATAAAAATGACAGTTATTCATTAAACCAACACATGCCAATCTAGAGAACATCACAGAGGGAAATGCCCTCATGTTTCAGTTGATAAGTGAGAAAAGTGAGAATTGGTGTGATTACTTGGAACCAAGTAATACAGCTAGTAAGTGGTGAAGGTGACTCTTAGACCCCATCAGATTTACCCCAAATTTTTCCATTATTTTATTCTGCTTTATGTAATGAAAAATTAAGTTTGCATAATGTGAATCACTCGATCTAGTCCAGGGATCCTAACAGGGTTCCCAATATACTTTCAAAAATAGGTTTGAAGCTTTTTTTAAAAACACAATGTAGGTGTCTTAACAGTAATTTAAAGCTATTTTCAGAATATGACACAAGACAAATGTAACCCATGTTCATGACAGACATCAAAAACTATTCTGTGGCATGGAAAACTTTCCTTCCTCTTTAGTTAAAGAACAGCCAAAGTTTATTTATCCAAGAAGCAATATGTGTGCACTTTCCCCCTTACTATTTCAGGGTCTGGTTTAGGGATGATTTACAGACAGACAGACAGACAGACAGGACTATTACAACTACCACATTTATGTGTTTTCCTTATTTGAAGGGAAAGTGCCCCCAACTGACCTGACAGGAAGGCTCAAAACAAAAGACGATTCCTATCTGATGTTTAAAAGTAATGGTATGAGCCTGCTGGTCTGTCTCTGGCTGTGTCAGCGACAGACAATCATTTTGAGGTGTCAGGTAGTGTGTACAGCCATATGGGGCTCTGGCCTCTGCTTCCATGTCAAGAGGAAGATCCTCCCTAGCACTTCTTGGCCTCTTCATAATTATATGTTACAATCTAATACATGTTTTTCTTACTGGCTGGGAGAAATGTAAAACAGCTCGTGCTCTGGAATATGTAAACAATCTCCACTTTGTTCAGCTTCTCCAGGTCAGGCTCCTATCTGGGAGTAATCCATATGGGAATCTTACTCAAGTATCATCTAAGACAAACTTACATGAATCTTGGCCATATCTCCAGAGCCATAAGGAAATCATCTTCAGTTTCTGGGAAGGATTTTCTGATAGCTTTGTTGGCATATATGTTCAAAAGGGAAAGAAAAAAAAAACCCAAGCTGGAGTCTGTTTATAAAAAGGTCTCCAAAGTTCTTTTGGGAATGGGTAATTGGGATCTAATGTGAGAAGAGTCATCTTGACAGTAATTGAAATGTATCACATTATTTAGAACATTTCTGCATTTCTCATGTTCAATTTCAGTCTCTACATTAGTCATGTGCCCCATTATTTGGGCTAGATGGGATTTATGGTGCCACACCAGTGATTTTTTTAATTTAAAAGGTCAGAGACACATATTTAATAAACATATGCAACTCTATTGCATAATTAAGGCTTATTGAGAGTGAATACAGTATTTTTTCAGAGTTTAGAGGCAGGGGAAAAAGGTGGGAAGGCTAGCTTGTTTTTATATTCTTTAAATATCTTTCAGTCCTAATAGCTCAATTGGTAGAGCACAAGACTCTTAAATATATCTTTCAGTTACCTCTGTAGATTATTTAAAGACCTACATCTGCTCAATAAGTAACCTTGATGCTTTTTCTGCATAAAATAAAAATATTCAGTTGTTATATTCTAATGTAAGATATAGACTTCCTAGTTTGAATTCTATGTGCTCTTTCCTGGACAAATAAATTGATCTTTTATTGTTATAGCCAAAGGAAATAAGTTGACAAGATTCTCACCATATTTGTAGGTTGATTTATAAGCAGATATCTTTCTGTAGGTTTTTCTTTTAAAAAAGGGCAACAGCTGGCAGTGCTCAAGGCTTACTCCCAGCTCTATGCTCAGGGATCACTCCTGGGGAGCTCAGGTGACAATATGGGGTGCTGAGGATAAAACCCTGGTCAGCTGTGTTCATGGCAAGAACCGTAGCCTTTGTACTCTCCCGCTGGTTCCTTTTTCTTTAAGTTTTTATGTCAGATTATATTGCTCCATTTTTTTTCAGCTTCATTCTGCATACATCATGTCATTTTACTTTGAGACCAACTATAAGTGTTGAATGAGTCCTTGGACCATCTCTAAGGACTTTACAAAGCATGTTTATAGAACTAACCACAATGGTGCTGTCACACTGCCAAAGTACCAATAACTTCCTCCCATGTAATACATGGTACATTAAAAAAGGGGAGCGATTGAGATCAGGCATGAAATTTTATCCTTATGTCGTGAAGTCTGAAGCTCCCCTTTTTTGAACATGCCCAACTATCAACCAATCCATTATGTTCTCTATCTATTCACATGTATCTCTTTCCTTCCTTCTTCTCTTTTTGATTCTGTTCAGCTTCTTGCTGGGATTTTCTCATACTCGTATTCTTTTGACAGATGCTTACATACATCGACACACACACATGTGCATGTGTGGCCCTTCTCCACCCTCACCTCCCAAAGCAAATGTACAAACTCACAGGTAAGTCTAGCTTTCTCCTCATCAAGCCATGTTACTGCTCAACTACTTATGGCTGAATCCTCACATCTGTTCTCTTAAATCCTAAGAGTAATTGGGTCCCAGTATGAAGACTGACTGCTTTGCACCCCTTTATTTCCTAAAATAGCTTCATATCCCTTCCCAATATCTCAAAAACACACTTGTGTTTTTGCTCTTCTTTTACACCTGCTTACTCCATGATTCAGATAGCTCTCAGTCACATGATGATCCTAAGGATCCATGTTTCTAAAACTGTTGTGATGGTGAGAGCAGTAGTACAGCAGGTAGAGTATTTGCCTTGCATGTGGTCAATATGGCACCCCATATGGATGCCAGGAGTACTTCCTCGGCGCAGAGCCAGGAGTAAGCCTTTCGAGTGCAGAGCCAGGAGTGAGTCAGGAGTGGTCCCTGAACAAAAAAAAAACATAAAGTTGCTGTGTGTTTTAAATGAAGCAATGCCTATGGGGTCCTCAGCATAAAGCAAGTGTTCAGAAGATGTTGGTACTTAGTGTTTGGAGTCTCTGAGAATATGATTTTTGAAATTTTCCACTTCCCCTTAACCAGTCAGCATTTAATATCTTCACAAACTGACATTCAGCTAGCCACTGGTGATAAGGAAAAAGCATGTGTGGGCTTTGAATTAAGAGTGGCAAAGGTGAGAAGGATGCAAAGACCCTTCCATACCTTCTCCACATGCCATGAGGCTGCCCCTTCCCAGAAGCCTCTTTCATGGCTTCTCCTTGATGAACCCACCCTGATTGCCAGGAGATTCGCTTTCAGCTACTCTCTTGATGTTCTAGAGAATTGGGAAGCGCTCACTCACATCTTCTAAGTTTGTTTGGGATCTTTTATTTGCAACACAGACCCTCAAGTGCAGGGTCATTCTATTCTTGCTGAAATCATGAACCATGAGGGACATCTATTAGAATCAAAATTAATAGTGATGAGTGAATAAAATGAGTGCTGACATCCAAAGAATGGATTTCAGGCTACATCTTGCTCTACGTTCAATGTTAAAAAACCACAAATACACAAAAGCACCCACAGTTTGTGTTACTCCAAGGGATACTTTGGAATTGGTAAATATTTTCATAGCTGCTTCATGTTATGTATCCTTTCTTTTGGGGTAGGATTGCAAATTGCTTCCAAGTGAATTTACCAGTAGAATTAGAATCTGAGACCCATTATTTATATTAATAGTAATTATTTGTGTTTATTATTTGTATACTAAGGGAGACCTATGTGTGACAGACACCTTGGGGTGGAATCTGGCTCATGTTTAGCACAAGCACTTTGGTATGTCCCTTCTCTTCTTTGAAATTCATTCCTCCAGTTTGCCTTTAAGTCTGTTTCTGAAATTTCAAAGGTTCATTATGTTTTTCTGGATTGTATTTACACATATCCTTTCCAAAACATTTCCCCAAATCTTACCTTGTCCTAGAGTGACGTATCACCTCAAATTTGTTATTTTGTTTCCAAAATTCCTGTTTTTGCCTTTTCAACATTTCCTCCACCTGTTTTCCATATTTTCAACACTGTTGATCTCATTTTATTTCTCAATAACCAAACTCATGCTCTAGAGAATTGGGGAGCTGCTCACTCACATCTTCTAAGTTTGTTTGGGCTCTTTATTTTGCAACAAGAACCCTCAAATGCAGGGAAAATTTCATTCTTGCTGAAATCGTGAACCATGAGAGACATATATTATAATCATGATTAATAGTGATGAGTGAATAAAATGGGTTCTGCCATCCAAAGAACGAATTTCAAGCTACTCTTGGCCTACATTCAATTATGTGACTTGCTACGCAATCCCAGTGACCTTCTGGGTCTTTTCTCCATCTTTTTCCCAAACACCAAAGGTTATTGCTGCACTGGATTTTTTACTCTTTCTGGAATGTGTGGTGCCCTTTACTATCCTAGACCTAGGCACAGCCTGTTCTTTGTTTGGAATGCTGCAGTCATTTTATTATTAGGAAAATTCCTCTTCATCCTGAAAGGCACAGAACTCTCACGTGATGCTTGAAACCTGACACCCTTGGGAAAGTTTTGCACTTCCTTTCTGGGATCTCAGGTACTTGGTTCAGAGCTTTTTTATATTTATCAGGTGTACTGTGAGAACTTTTTAAATAAAAATTAATCACCAGTTAAGAAATTGAGTCAGTGAGGAAGTATATATAGTCCTAATGAGAATACATATTATTGTGTAAACTTTATTTTCTGCTCAACAGTGTATTATGGCTGGTTATCCTATGTCAGTTTCTACATGTCTCTTCTGTTCTCTTTAATGGATATGACAGAAGAAGAAGTTTATAGTATGAATGTGACATGACATGATTTATCTACATATTTCCCATTTTTTTTCTTTTTGGGTCACACCTGGTGATGCTCAGGGGTTACTTCTGGCTTTGCACTCAGGAATTACTCCTGGTGGTGCTCAGGGGACCATATGGGATGCTAGGAATTGAACCCAGGTCAGCCGTGTGCAAGGCTGTGCTATCACTCCAGCCCCCATATTTCTCATTTAATAAGCATCTGCTTATCCTATTTTTAATTATTTACATCACACACACACACACACACACACACACACACACACTATACTGAAGATCTTTGCAAATAGTTCTTTTTCATCCATGACTGAATTTCAGCATTTTTGATTTCTCTAAGTAAGGTCTCTGGTTCTATGAGTAGCTTTCTTAAAATTGAAAAATAAACCACACACACCAGATTTCCCTCCAAAGGCACTGTAAAGTGGAATCTGAGCTCAATAGCACAAAGACTATGTTTTTATTATTTAACTCTCTCATATGGATTTTATATATTTTTAAATTTTATTATTAAAGTGTTCAATACCTCAAGGTATTAAAAATTTTGAAAACAATGTGAACATTTTTTGATAACTTTTTTATATGAAAGTACTTAATCCATATTTCATGAATCACGACCATCCTGTTATTCGTTAATTGCCTCGAGCAGGCCCCAGTAACGTCTCCTTCGTCCTAGCCCTGAGATTTTTAAAAAGTGCCATATTCAAGGCTCTTTCACAGTTAGGAGAATGAGAACCATCATTGTTACTGGTATTTGGCATATTGGGTACGCCACGGGGAGTTTGCCAGACTCTGCCGTGTGGGCAGGTTACATTCAGTAGCCTACCAGTTTGTCCAAAGTAGGAATGAGATATTAAGATGTCGCGGCCGCGCGGTTCTGGGAGCTAGGTTTTATAGTCTCTGAGTCTTGGCCGTTGATGGGATTACACAGCGCCAGTGGGCCAGTTAGTGGGTGTGACCCCCGCCTACTGGAATTTGGAGGATCTGGGTGGAGGATGCTCAACCCCGATCTGAGCAGGCTTGGAGATCTCAGCCCCGGGACCGCATGCCTTTGTTCCTCTGCCAGTACCTTCATGTGTGTGGAGAGTGGTCTCAGCATGGTGGTGGCTGGTTCTGGAGGTCTTCCGCTACCGGCGCCGTGGTGGGGGTGGGGAGGGAAACTCAATATTTAGGTTTTAGAAATAATTTTATTTATACATGTTATTTTGAATATATTTTAGCTGATATTTTGATCTGGGTTGCAAAGATATTTAATTTCCAATATTTTCAGTGAGTTCTTTATTTTTTGTATCAACCAGTTTTTAAAAATTATTAACGAAGGTTTACCATTATCCAATGCTGTTTGGCATTCAAGATGATAAGGTTTTTTCCCCCCAATTTCTTAATGGGAGTATTATTTCCTAGCATTGAAATATCATTGTATTTCTTCAAAACCTTCTTTGGGAAGATTTTATTTTAATATACTTTGCATTCAGTGTGCTGTTCAACTAGATTTTTTCAATGATATTTTCAGTTATAGTAATTTTCTTGTTCTTACCCCTGTTCGAATATTATCTCTTTGAGGACAGTAACTATAGATTATTCAGCTGTAAATGACCCTTACCTGACATAATATATACATAGCAGGTCCTAAAGCTTTGCCTGTACTTGTGTTCTGAATATCCATATGCCAATGCCTGTTCTGCCTCTTACTAATCATAACAGATCATTTAATATCTGTTCACCAAAAGGGCTATGTCAAAATTAAAAAGCATATGTAAAGCATCTATTGCAGAGTTTAGAACATAAAGTTTAATTTAGCTAAGAGCTCTTCCTTTTCCCTTGAAATATAAAGGTAACCTGAATTTATCAGTCATGGAGAGAAGTTATCAGGTCATTCCAGGAATTTATAAAAGGACAAGAATATGGGTGACTCTATATTTTCACTGCAATAAAGTGATGTATGTCAGCTTTCTTTTTATCATAGACATCAAATAAATATGTTAGGCATCTTACAGTTACAAGTTAAGAAAAATATCATCTACATGCCAAGAATCAATTAGAAAGAAATTTCTATTGTAATTCATCATTTCATAGTTTTTATTTTTACCACAGATGTGCAGATATGCCCTGAATTTATGAACTTAAAAAAGCACTCTTATATGTCCTGAAAGAGTAGAATGATGCTGATCTGTGAAGTCATCGGTTTTGCAATAAGCTTGATAATTTTATCAGTAGTCTAATAAGTTTTGTTTTCTTATCTCTAAAAGAAAAAAAAAGGAACTGGGCTTTGAACTGAAACTCCTCTACAGAAAACTTAAATATTAATGTTTTCTCATATACAGGAGGAAAAATCCCATTGCCTATGCATGGAGTTGAATCAATGCCTCAGTAAACCTCTGGTGTCATCTTGCTGAATGGTTTCAAATAGTAATACAAAGCCCAGATGAAACTAAGATACGATAGTAGAAATTGTGACAAGGCTATTTTTGAAATGATGCTCTTAGGAAAAGCTGCTGATTGAAATCAATACCTCAAGACCCGGAATTTGAAAAGACCATTTCTGAGACCTGAGAGGGTCACTGAATAGAAGTGTCAGTTGATGGTATTCAGACCATGCAATTGCTTTCACCAAGGTGCTTCTGTGTTTACTTAAGTGACTTGTGGTAGCTGGTCGCTGAGCATACATTGAGAGGGTCTCTCTCAATCCAGACTCATAGGAGGAGGAGGCTAGAGGGGACGTTGTCTGTGGTTTAAATGAGTAAGTCCTAGTGCGCTATATTGGAGGAAATGAATTGAACTGCTACATTCTTTTCATTTATTCCCAGAAAAAAGAACCATGAAGTATGTAAAGAAGATAACTCTTCTAAATGTTTAGAAAAATCATGTGTCCCAAATCTTACAATATTCATCTTAGATCAAGTCCTATTTAATAAGTTGTAATTGTTCAGAAAAGCTCATATGCACAGATCTCTGCTAATGCTTCCAATTTTCTCCAAGGCACATGGAGTCATTTTCCTTTTGTTAAGTGTGAGATTTTGTTTGTGCTGATGTCCTGGGGTGTGGAATAACACAGGCTATCTATGCAATTTCAAGTTGCTTTATATAGAAGTTACCATATCACTTAATTATACTGAGTTGAGGCTGATTTTGTGGGAAATAAATATAATTTTTAAATGAAATTATTTGTCTTTCAGTTTTTTTATGGCATTGAAAAAATTTTTTTTGCCTCATCCAGAGATGCTTTCTTCTGACTCTGAGCTCAGGGATCACTTATAGAGAGCCTGGGGGACCATGTGGGATGCTGGGGAATCAAACCCAGATTTGTCATGTGCGAGGCAAACACCTAGTCACTGTGCTGTTGCTACTGCCTCTATAGCACTGGGTTTTAATATTTAAGTGATCAGGAAATTTGATTAGTCTGATTTTGTATGTCAAGGTGAGTAACTCATATTTCAGTATTCCTAGATTTATATTTCATATTTCAGTTTTTCTTAAGCTTATTCACTAAGTTTGGGCTGGAGCGATAGCACAGCGGGTACGGCGTTTGCCTTGCACGAGGCCAACATGGCCAACCCGGGTTCTGTTCTTCCTCCCCTTTCAGAGAGCCCGGCAAGTTACCAAGAGTATCCCACCCACACGGCAAAGCCTGGCAAGCTACCCGTGATGTATTCGATATGCCAAACACAGTAACAAGTCTCACAATGTTACTGGGCCCACTCAAGCAAATTGATGAACAATAGGAGGACAGGGAAATTTGTATATGATGCAGGTACAGTTGACCAATACAGGTATAAGAGTAGCAATCTCTACCAGCAGGCTCAGATTCAGTCACATGCTACAGATCTGGACTGCTCTTCAGAACCATAAGACTGGCCAGATTGGATATAAATTAAGCTTTGAAAATGGAATAAAGATTTAAACATGTCAGAATATTTTAAATTCCACACTGCACTGTGAATAATTTTGCTTTGTAAGAATCCAGTGCTTAAAGGAGGTGGGGGAACTCATTGTTTTTTAACTCTGTTCTAAGAAATTCTTCCAATGCAGAAATTGTAATACAGTGACAGGGTGTGAAGTAAGGCCTAATTGGGTGCTCAGGAAGATCAGAAGAAAATCAACCAGCAGTCTTGTAGTTCATCCAATTGTGTTCTGTGTGCCATCACATGCATTTGTATTTCATTTTGAATTGGTTTCAGATTCTTGGACATTTACATTATTCAGCATTACAATAAACGCTAAGATTGCCTGTAAGGTCCACTAATTTTAGTTTCCTTGTATAAAGAAATGTTTATAACCCTCTTAGCTTTTATACATACACATAGATGTGAAAGAGGAAAAGAAAGGAAAAAAAGGGGGAAGATGGAGGGGAAAAATGGGAAAAAAGGAAGACAGGCAGACAGGCAGGCAGGCAGGCAGGAAGGAATGAAGGAAGGAAAGAAGGAAGGAAAGAGGAAAGGAAAAGAAAGAAGCTCATTGAATTGAGATAGAATTGGAGTCTGGGTAGAGAAAATTTTCTGCAGTTTTGCTTTCAGGGCTTTTTGTAATCTAAGATTTCATAAAACTAATCAGCTTAAATGTAACTTCAAAGCTCAATACTAGTTCAAAATCTATAAGACCACAATCTGATTCTAAGAAAATTAGAAGATTTATCAAAGACTAAGTATCATCAACCATAACAGGGTGGGTGGGATTAGATTAAGAATTTTTGTTTGTTTGTTCATTTTGGAACCACATCTAGTGATGCTCAGAGGTTACTTCTGGTTTCTGCACTCAGGAATTATTTCTGGTGGTGCTTGGGAGACCATATGGGATGCTGGAGATCAAACTCAAGTTAGCCATGTGCAAGACAAGCAACCTATCTAGTGTACTATCTCTTCGGCCCTGAGGAAAAGAATTTTTGCTTTAAATATATGATAAAAGAATTATACATATTATGTCTTCAAAACATGGAAGCATAGTAATTATCTCAGTATTCAGTAAATGTTATTTGTCATGATTGCTATTGATATTATTATAATAATCATTATTTTAGCAGTTATTCAAGCTTACTTCAGTAATTTCTATTTCTAGAATTAAACTGAAGTTAGAATTAATACTTATGGATATATTTAATTTAATAGTTCTTAACATTGCACTGCAACCAAAGCATTCTTCTTAAAAAGAAAAAATATTAAAATGCATGTGATAGTTTTATTTTTATTGAGGTTCTTTAGTGAAAATACAATATTATTCAGCATGTTTTATGTTTGCAGAGTTATTTAGGGGTATAATCATGAATACCATAATACTGTCTCTATAAATGGGCACTGTTTTAAAAGCTAGGCATAATTAGAAGGAAGATATTCATAGTGAAGGTCTGACATTATTATGGCTGCAATATAAATTCCATGATGTAGAGAAGACCAGGAGAAAGAAGGCTACAGATTTATCATAGTATGATGCATTTGCAATATGGATTGTACTTATCTTTTTATTTGGCACAGACAATGTAAATTAGGAACATCTGAATGAAGATTCTAATAATTTAGCATCTGTAGCCCACTATAAAATACGCGGTTCTGATGCCTAGAGTGGAAACAGAAATTTATGTTTTCCAAAGTCTACCGATGATTTGGTTTGGGGTCCTAGAGGCAGCTTTCTGCCAGTGGTAGATTGGGAATCATCCTGGAGAAATGACAGTAGCTCACCTAACATTGTTTTTCTTGTTCTCTCTCAGTGCTCTAATGCCAAGTTTCTAAAACTATAGGCAACTGAATGTGGGGGTCATAAAAATTTTGCTTGACAATAAATTTATGATTTATTATCAGTAAATGCTTGATTTGCAGACATATTTTATATACCTCTGCTTGTGTAAAATTTTCTGTGGTGAAATGGGTCAGGAGTGGAAAGACCCCTGTTCTAAATGAACATAATGCTTTTTGGTTAAGCTGTCATTGATGAATAAATCCATTTGTAGGGGTACAGTTTGGGGTTATGGTATCTTACACCCATTTTCCATCTTCATATTATTTATTTATTTATTGATGAGGTTATATAAATATTCAGAATTAGAATATTTGAATTCACATGTGCAATTTGGTAGGGTTTTCTTAAAGGCTCTAAAGATTTCTTTCTTTTTGGTGTTTGGGTCACACCCAGCTATTATGCTCAGTCCTTACTCTTGGTTCTGCTCAGGGATCACTCCTGGTGAAACTCAGGGGGTCATACAAGGTGCCTAGGATCAATGGGGGGCAGGCAGCCAGGTGCAAGGCAAGCGGCTAATACTTGTACTACCTCTCTGCCCCTCCACACATTTCTGATTAAATACTGTTTTCAGAAGTAGGAAGATTATGTTGTGTTCAGAACATGAAGTTACTCACCATAGCCGTAAGCAGAGAGAAGAGAAATCTGCAGCACATCTGGAACCTTAAAACAGATTTTAGTGTTTGTTTCTCTCCACACACCTTATCACTCTCACCTGACAGGTGAGTAGGTTGATTGGGTCTCAGTGATGTTTAACTATTCTCGGTTATTTGGGTCAATATGTCAGATATTTCATTTTGTAATAGCACTGTAGCATTGTAGCTGCTGTCCTCCCATTGTCTATCGATTTGCTCGAGCGGGCACCAGTAACGTCTCCATTGTGAAACTTGTTGTTACTGTTTTTGGCATATTGAATATGCCACAGGGAGCTTGCCAGGCTCTGCCGTGCGGGAGGCATACTCTCAGTAGCTTGCCGAGCTCTCTGAGAGGGATGAAGGAATAGACCCTGGTCTGCGGCTGCGTGCAAAGCAAACGTCCTACCCACTGTGCTATTGTTCCTTAAATTGGCTAAGGGTAAAACTATGTACCTAAATCGGGTGAAAGTTCTCTGCTCCTTGAGTGCACTGAAAACAACCTACATCACCTCAGCAAGCTGTGAGTCCCAAAGCAAACGTTAGTTGTGAAATGACTTTGAGACTATCAGGCTTGGGTCATGGGGTGAATTTTGGGGGAGAGGATGTGAACAGGAAGAGCCAGTGTCTCATAGTAGAACTTGATATGCACAGCTGAAGCAAGGAGCATGCTTAACTGTTAGGCATGATGGTGAGAAGACCAACGAGATGGCACTTTTCTCATTGAGCCTAAGTGACCGGATGCATTTTTGAAGTGGTTTCCAAGTTTTCTCATTACATAACCATTTGGAAAGTTTGAGTGAAAACTGCAGGCTCTCCAAGGTCTGAGAGATTGCCTCACTCTTGCCTAATCTGCAGTCTGATTGAGGCCGGGTTCCCACTGGAGACAAAAGGGGCTTCTCCTTGCTGCATCCATCTAGCAACGGACAACAGCTGGGTAGCCCTGATCCAATTATAGCTACTAATTTGCAAGTGGCTCTGAGAAGACCTGATCTATCTCAGGACTTTCTCTTAGCCGTGTGACTGGAGTTTGGAAAGTGGAAAGATGACGTCCCTCTGGCCTCCCTGGCTACCATGAGAGCCTCTGCTTAATGCGGAACTGATTTCTTTCTTTGAGAGATAATTGCAAAGCAAGCACTTCAAAAAGACCAATCCGTTTCCTCCCCATAAAACATTAATACCCTTCAACTTACATAAAAAAGAAACAAGCTTTCACTCTTTGGATGGCAAACAACAACTGAGAAAAGCAAAAAGGGACAGAGAATATTTGAATATCCTCTTTGGCCGCCCCTCTATTCTCCATTTATCTCACTCGGCAAGTTAGAGACGGTAATCCTCTCCAGAGAGACTTGCCTGTAAACCTGAGTTTCGCTTCTACTGGGGGAAGGGAGACAGGCGGGTGGGGGAACGACATTGCAATCTCTCCTGGAGCAGCATTCAAGTCCTGTGTAGGAAATTGGTTCTTCTAGGGTCTTGCTCTTAGGATGTTTGCTGGGCAATCTTGTACCAAAACCAAATTCCCCTTCAGAAATTAAGACCAGGGATGGGAGTGGGAGGGAGGGGTTCAGATATTTTCAAGATTCACATGAACGAATTTTTGAAATGCCTGCAGCTCTGATACCTGCCCAAGAGTCATTAGAGAGACTGTCTCACCAATTTGTGGTTTCTTTTTGCTTTTAACAATTGATCATACTGTTCAGAGTCAGTTTGATGCTTGGAGTACAAGCCACTTGTGGCGGGACATCCTTTTTGGTG
Source organism: Sorex fumeus (assembly GCF_029834395.1). Classification (NCBI taxonomy): domain Eukaryota; kingdom Metazoa; phylum Chordata; class Mammalia; order Eulipotyphla; family Soricidae; genus Sorex; species Sorex fumeus. Next base: position 18,565,551 of record NW_026606111.1, on the reverse strand, counting down.
AAAGGGAAACATGAAAAATTGGTACATTCCCTGTGTTTCATCACTCTTCATCTGCTTTTTCATCATATGAAAGAATCAGAAACAAGTTCTCTTGGTTGACTTAGTGTTCTGTAGAACCTGTGTTCTACACAGAAGAAAACATTAGGTCCTCAGGAAAATGAGAGAAAGGAATTCATATCACATTTATTTGCATAAAAGTGTTGAAATAAATGATTGATTTTAGGGAGAAGCAATATTGGCATGTGACCCTAATTTAATCATAGAATCTGATGCATGAAGGAAATCTTTTATAAAAAGACTAAACCTTTTCTTATATAATAATAACAATAACAATAATAATCACTGACACTTTTAAATATTACATGGCAATTGTTGTGCTGAGGACTTTTTATGAAGATGATCTATAGCTCATATATGTAGAGATACTCTTGAGCTTCATCAAATTAGTACTATAATTATCTCCACTATGTCAGTGATGAGGCTGAGATTTAAGCATAAGCTTTATTTATTTTTATAAAATAGTGGCTATCAGCAGAGAGGGTATAGTGTAGGAGGAAGGGGGATTGGGTAGTAGGAGAAGGAGTCAGTTTGATGGTTTGAGATGGTACTAGAAATGTGGGTGGGGTGTTTTTATTTAGGTATGAATTTGCACTCTGGAAACTTCATACTATTGCAAACCAATGTATCATCTTTATATTATCAGTCAGAGGACTGGAAGGATGTTGTTCTGAAAAATTGGATAGGTTAGGTCTTTGATGACCATATCTCAAATGAGAAAATGATCTCAAACAGTTAAAGTTATTAGTAACCTGCCCTGTAGAAAGAGTCAGGTGACAAATATATTTGTGAAGAGCTGGAGGTCATTCAAGCTCTTAGCCTCTTGTAGCACTGTAGCACTGTCGTCCTGTAGTTCATCAATTTGCTCGAGTGGGCCCAGTAACATTTCCATTGTGAGACTTCTTGTTACTGTGTTTGGCATTCTTATTTGTCATGGGTATCTTGCCAGGCTTTGCTGTGTGGGCGAGATACTCTCAGTAGCTTGCCGGGCTCTTCAAGAGGGGCAGAGGAATTGAACCTGGGCCGACCAGGTCAGCCGTGTGCAAGGCAAATGCCCTACCCGCTGTGCTATCGCGCCAGCCCACATCTTTTTTTTCTTATTGGGATTTTATTTACATAAAAGAAAAATATATATGTAAAGTACATCATTTGTTGAGTTTTCACTAATGTATATGTCTATAATCATCAGTAAACACACAGAATATCTCCATCAACTCCAAAACTTCCTTTCTGTTCCTTCTATAAATTATCCTCTTTCTCCAGTGAATTTCTATAGTCAATGTCCTTTTTTCCACATTATTGTATTTGAGAAAGTTTGATTCAAAAGAATATAATTTTGATCCCTGGCAAGCTACAGAGAGTATCTCGCCCACTTAGATATGCCAAACACAGTAACAAGTGTCACAATGGAGTGAATCACCATGGGGTACAGTTACACACTTACAAACTTTCGTGCTTGCGTTTCAGTCATACAATGATCGAGTACCCATCCCTCTTCCAGTGCCCATTCTCCATAACCAATGATCCCAGTATTCCTCCCACCACCCCCACCTCACCTCAGCTCTGAGGCAGGGCATTTCCTTTTGTTCTCTCTTTCCTTTTGGGTGTTGTAATTTGCACTAGAGGCATAGAGTGGCCATTGTGTCCGATCTATAGTCTATATTCGTCTCACATCCTCCCACCCAAGCTGGTCCTCCAAATACCTTTTACTTGGCGTTTCCTTCTCTATCAGATCTGCCTTTCCCCCAGCATTTGAAGCCACCTTCCAAGCCGTAGAGCAGACCTCCTTGTCCTTATGTCTACTATTCTTGTGTGCCAGTCTCCCATTCTGTTACTTTATATATCACAGATGAGTGCAATCTTTTTATGTCTCTCCCTCTCCTTTAAATTCTTTTCACTTAACATGATACTTTCCATGTTGATCCATTTTTACACGAATTTCATGACTTCATCATTTCTAACAGCTGCATAGTATTCCATTGTGTAGATGTACCAAAGTTTCTCTAACCAGTCATCTGTTCTTGGGCACTCTGGTTATTAGAAATTGAGCTCCAATTTGACCCTCTTGTGGTCACATCTTGTATTACCTTTGCAAAGGAGACTGATAAAAGACAAGGCTCATGGTTATTGAATGGGAACAGAGGTAAAGGCTACGTGCTATGTTTTGTATACTACGCCGTTTCACTTACGTTTTGGTAAGTGTGTCTTTAGCCATATAATAAGAGCCTTAGAAAAGTATGTGCAAAATCCAGAGTCCTGCATGGAAAACATGTTCTGGAATAGTAGCTGACTTTTGGCTTGGAATATCAAGTTATTTTTCTTGACACAGAAATGACATGAGCAATAACACATTGCATGGGGTATGAGTCTCAAAGAGCTTCTTCTCTCTAGTTTTTTTCCCCACAGTGGGTGTGGGGGAGAATAGGGGATGGTGTTGGATACATCAGGCTGTGTTCAGGTTACATCAGGCTGTACTCCTGGTTCTGAGCTCAGGAATCACCCCTGGTGGGACTCAGGGGAACATATGCAGAGCTAAGATCAAACCTGGATTGGCTGTGTCTTACCTGCTGTTCTGTCTCTCCAACCCCCAGGTTCCCTCAACTATTAGTAGCTACTAGACTTGGACACTAAAGCACACTTATTTCAGTTCTAGCTTTGCCAGAGATTAGCTTATTGACCGTAGGAAGTTACCTGCTTTCTCAGGATCTTCATTTCTCATCTGAAAAATGGGGATAATTATAGATTCTATCTCAAAGTACCTGGTATATAGTAAATATTCAGAATGTTTTAGTATTTTCTAATCATCAGGCATTTGAAATGTTAATTGTTGTGATTTTATTTTTTCAACATTATATACTATCCATTCTTGCTAAAAAGTGATCAAAACTTGTCTTATTATTTGAAAGTAATAGTTTCTGCAAAAAGATATGTGTGTTCTATCTGGGAGAAAACAAATTAATAGTGATTCTAGAAAATAAAAATAACTACCGGCTTGATCAATGCAAGTCACATTTGGAATCACATAGCATTTTCTATTTTACAGATCTGTTCTGTAATGGTGATTTGTGTAAATCTTAAGATTATTTAAGATGATAATCTCAATTTAATTTGTTGTCAGGATTTTTTTTTTCATGGTATACATGTCATTTATTTGTGTAAGCTTTCTCACAAGACCCCAGACTATGGAGTTGTCAGGATCATCTGGACACATGTGTGACCAGGGGTTAAGCTGCATGCTCATTTTGGTGCTTCCTGGATGCTTCCTAATTCTTTGGGGTAGAGTCTGTACCCTTTATCACTGAGAATTCTGAAGAGCAGAGCTGTCAGGCTTGCCTCAGCACTTGTTAAACTCATGATTTTGCACTTGTCAGGCAAGGACTTTAAGTCACTGAACCATCTTTTAGTCCCCTACATATTTATTTCTCTTACAAACTGTAAAGACACTGCTTTCTTGCCATCTTCACATCTCAAATCAGACTTTTCCGATTGTCCCTAGTGTCAGGGTGAGTAGTAAGAGCAAAGGTTGCTATAGAACTGTCACTGTCCTCCCGTTGTTCATTGATTTGCTCTAGCGGGCCCAGTAACATTGTGAAACTTGTAACTGCGTTTGGCATATCAAATACGTCACGGGTAGCTTGTCAGGCTTTGCCGTGCAGGTGAGATACTCTCAGTAGCTTGCTGGGCTCTCTGAGAGGGGCGGAGGAATCGATCTCGGGTCGGCCGTGTTGTCCGCATGCAAGGCAAATGCCCTACCCACTGTGCTAATGCTCCAGCTATAGAACTAGTGAAGATTATCATATATATTTTGTCTCTTTCTTGTAAAATTTACATTATTATTTTATCATTTTGATACTTTATATAATTATATGCTGGTAAATAAACAGTTGTAGAAGTGAAAGTTGCTACTTCTAAAGCCGGGCCTTAAATCTTCACTTTCTGATCTTTTATTGCAGGCTGGATGGAGAGGATGATCTTTAAAACCACAGAATATGGAGAAGCTGTCAGAAGGGAGGTGTCTGATGCCACACTGGTGAGCAGGACTAAACCAATGATTTCTACTATGGCATGACTGAAAAGCACTTTTGCGTAATTCACTGGAGTTGTCTTATACTAGTTAACATTAACACTCTGATTAAAATAATATGTGCTTCTTTATTAATGTAAAAATGTCTCTAAAGAATAAGAGTAGCAGATATCTATTGAATAGTAAATAAATATCAAGGATTGAGGTATATAGAGGATAAGTTACCAGATAAAGGTAAGTCACAAGCTTATGAGCCATAGAACCAGTGTTGAAAGTTGGGCAGAGTAATTTTGGATCTTTATTCACTTAACCATTTTATTTTGATACTATTTATTTTGATCTATAAAATATAGCATGCATTGTTATTACTTTTGCTTATATAAGTAATTTATTCATTGGATAAAATGTGTCCACTAAGTCTTTACTCTTATTATTATAAAATAGTATTGTGATAAGAAGTTCATGTGCAACTATGATTTTTATATGGAAAAATCTCAGTCCTTCGGTCATTGTAGAGTTAGTATTAATTACAGAGTCAATACATACATATCATCTTTATAGTTTCCTTTTCCAGCTGGATGAGGTTGCCTCAGCTGAGACATAGCATATCAGGTCTACCCACTTTTCTGGATTTGATTTGGCAACAGAATTTTTATTACTGTTATTTCCATTTCTTCCATGTTACTACTCTCTGTATTGCAGCTGTCAAAGCAAACTGGTGTCTGAATTCCAAGGGCTAAGATCCGTAGTCATGCTGATGGAGCTAATTTGTATCATTTGGGTGGGTAAGCGTTAGGAGAAATGTCAGAGAAGAGTCAAAATGGTTCTGTATAGTCTTCGCATTTTTGTTTCATGGAAATCTATTCTTTATATATCTTTTTTCTTTCTTTTTCTGTTTACTAAGTTCCCTGGAGATTAATATTTATCTCTTTGGTAAAGTGTATACACTTAAGCTTCATTGATCTGAAGGAATTCTAAGTATGACTCTATGAGGTCTGTATTTAAAAAAATCACCTTTAGAGTGTATAAAATTTTTTTTGAGGAAAAGTAGAAATAAAAAGATCTGAAAACTCTGGAACCTATACATATAGAAATACTCTTTTGGGGGCCATATGTTCCTCTTTGTAATACAAATGTGTCGAAAGAACAAAAATCAACTACAAAGAATACCATGCGAGTTAATGCATATCAAGCCATTCAGTCATGAAAAAAATTTGGAGTTACCAGCAGTGGGTCATCCAGACTCATTCTCTGCAGTGGTGATAAAATCCCAGATGCTGTGCCAGCCGTGTATGTGGAGGCTCTGGCTTGGAGGCACCCCTGGGATGTGTGTGCTTGGGGAAGGGCAAGACCAGCTCAGCCTCCCCATTTGAAAGCTTTGAACAGCCTGTTTGGAATGCTAATGGATTATGCTTTCTTCTTGAAGGGAAGAGTATTTTTTTTCTTCCTTGCAAGACATTAAATCATCATCCTCTCCCCCCGCCACACACACACCCCTAGGTCTTTCCAGTAGTAGATCTATCAAATTCTATCAAATGACTTTCTTGACTATTTTCAGATTCAGATTTGGATAGTATATTGCCACAGTTCCAAGGGATGTAACAGGCACAATGAGGAAAGCTAGCTAAGTTAAAAAGGACTAAAGTAGAAATGCACTCAAAGGGTTACTTGAGAGACAGACAGAGAGAGAGGTTTGAGAGAGGAAGGGAAATATGGAGTTAGTTAATGTTATCTGTGTAAGACAGCAACCTGGAGTTCCTCAACACATAATGGACCTTTGCCTAATAACATGGCAATGTCAATATTAGCTGTGGTTTTGACTCCAGTTATAATATATTAATTTATATATAGAACACATATTGCAAACAGTGAAAGCCGGTTTTTAATCTGACAGACCGTCAAAGGGAATTGTGTTAACTAGCAATTTCACACATCCTCAGCTGAATGATAAATGGTGTTAAACGATGTTGTGCCTGAAGCAGACTGAGATCCTCAAGGCCTCCCACACCACTAAGTTCACATCCCTTAATGCAGTAACCACATTACTTTGCATTCATAGCTCTGTAAGCCAGTAATCCATGCAGAGCAGATATGAGTACAAGAATATTTTATTAAACAGAAAATTTTGTTTCTAATAAGGCTGTGAGAAGCATATACTCAATGAACTCAGAGTTTCTCTAATTCATCTTCCTTCTCATCTTGAAGTGGAGCTTTTCAAAATACTTGGTTGTGGTATCTGGGAATGTTGTTGAGTCTCATTTACTTAGGACCAGAGAGAGAAAATATTTTTTAAGGCTTTCCACTGTGCTTTTTTTTTTTCACCTTCCAGGCACCTCCACCTTCCACCTCCTCGGATCGGGACTGGGATTCCTCCACCCAGATCCCCCATCTTCCAGTAGCTAGACAGTTACACCCACCAACTGCCGTGTAATCCCACCAACGGCCAAGATCCAGAGACTATAAAAGCCAAGCTCCCAGAAGACCTCTTATTGTCTAGTTTTTGCTCTCAGAGAAGCCGGCAGGCTACCAAAAGTATACTGCCCTCATATATGCCTGACTGGGAACACCTGTGAAGGTTATTAGAGACTGCCCCCAAAGCCTCCATCCCTCTTGGAGAGCCTGACAAGCTACTGAGAATATCTCACCTGCACGTCAGAGCCTGGCAAGTTACCCGTGGCGTACTCAATATGCCAAAAACAGAAACAATGATGGTCCTCATTCCCCTGACCCCGAAAGAGCCCCCAATATGCCATCGGGCTACACTAGTATGAGACAGGGATAAATGGAGATGTTACTGGTGACCGCTCAAGCAAATTGATGAACAACAGGATGACAGTGACAGTGACAGTGACAACTTCCAGGCAGGCTCTTTTTCATAGGAGGCCTCTTATGCCACCAATCCCAGTTCAATCATCAGCACCACATACATTCCCCCGAGCACACCAGGGGTCATTCTTGTGCACAGGGTCAGGAGTGTCCCCTGAACACTACTGAACACACCAAACACAAAACATGTTGCCTTCCCTCCACCCCAGATGGAATCCCATGACAATTAGCTCAGGTCTCTGCTTGCACTGGTAGCTTCTGTTCGCTCTTCCCCAGTTCCACTTAGTTTGTTTCCAGCTTCAGTTTATCCCTATCTTCCAGCTTTGATTTCCCCATTTCAGCTGTTGACTTTTTTCTTGTCTCTTCATTTCTACAAAGAGGATGGCATGATAATGAGCAAACCCATTCTGAAAAATCATTGTACTAATTGACGTATCTGTCATGTGTGTTATGTGTGTGTGTGTGTGTGTGTGTGTGTGTGTGTGTGTTTAGAGGCAACCAAGAGAAAACACAGCCCAGCCACCACAGTGGCACTGTGTCCACAGCTTGCAGTAATGACTTGAGAAACACCAAGAACTTCACAGGGTGGTATGGTTTTGGGACCTGACTGAACATTTTTCCAACTAATTCTAAATGAAATCTGATACACAAGTGTGCACTAACTGTTGAATGCCAAAAGGCTGATACCAAACTGACTGGTATACATACTGAGGTGTTCTATATGCTCCCAGTTTAGGGAATCTCCAGGTCCTACAGTATCTATCAGACCTGGAATCAAGCTTCTATAACACAACTGAAACATTTTATTTTTCATGACAATTTTATCACTTCCAGATTTTAAAACTTTTTCCATTTTATTGAAAACTCTTGGTTTGCTTGTTGGCAGATCAAACGCTGTTCTTAAGTGCACATATTTAAAAATTAAATGTCCTTTAACTCTAGTGAATAAACCTTTTTTTAAAATTCTCAACACAAACTTTAAAAATTCTCTCTCAAGTCTTAAGAAGTTAGGGAAATATTTTATTCCAAGGACTTGGAATAAACTCAGAACTATACTCGGAGTCCATCATGATTTTTTTCCCCATGGTTTGTTTTTGGGCTACCCCAGGGTCCTAGCTCTGTGTTTAGGGATCAATACTGGAGATGCCTAGGTAACCAAATGTGGTTGTGGAGACTGAACTGTGGTTGACTGCGTACAAGACATGCGCCTTAACCCCTGTACTATCTCTCCAGTCCCCCTCACTGTGATTCTTTTTGTTGAAACACTGTCTCTGACATTTACTATGTAACCTTTACAACTAATTCTGCTAAAACAGGGTTTCATATTTTTAAAGTGGGAATGAGGCTTGTCCCTAATTATAAGCTGTCAACATTATTAACTGAGTTATTATATTGAAATTAGAACAGTATCTCAGAACACACAGCAATTTTTATTAAGTGAGACAATATTTGAAAGAGCATCTTAAAAAAAACTTTTTCCTTATTGAAATTTTATGTTGTAACCTACTTCTTTAGCTAAGGCTGTCAGAACTCCTGACTTAACAGGGACCAATCGTATTTTCCTCCCAATAATTTGATTTATTGCATATGGCCTGCCCCCGCGCCTGGCTGTCCTCACCGGGGCCCCTTAGAGGGGAGCGGGTTGAGCTTTCCTCCCCGCCCTGACCAGGGCTCCGGCAGCCAAAGACCTCCAGGACCAGCTACCATCATGCTGAGACCACTCTCCGCACACATGAAGGTACTGGCAGAGGGACAAAGCCACGCGGGTTCCGGGGCTGAGATCTCCAAGCCTACTCGGACTGGGGCTGACCATCCTCCACCCAGATCCTCCAAATTCCAGTAGGCGGGTGTCACACCCACCAACTGGCCCCCTGGCGCCGTGTAATCCCATCAGCGGCCAAGACTCAGAGACTATAAAAACCAGCTCCCGGAACCGTGCGGCCGCATTCGCCGCCGCGTGACATCTTATTATGATATCTTATTATCTCACTCCTACTTTGGACAAACTTGCAGGCTACCGAATGTAACCTGCTTCACACGGCAGAGTCTGGCAAACTCCCCGTGGCGTACCCAATATGCCAAATACCAGTAACAATGATGGGTCTCATTCTCCTAAAGAGCCTTGAATATAATCTCAGGGTTAGGATGAAAGAGACGTTACTGGGGCCTGCTCGAGGCAATCGATAAATAACAGGATGATTTGTGATTTGTGATTGTATATGGCTAGTAGTGTAACATGTGCAGCTGGGATCCCTAGGACACTGGTGCAGAGAAGTGGCAGTCTGCAAAGAGAGGGGGAAAAATGTGGAGCAGTTGTAGACTTACAAATTTTGTGCTTGGGTTTCAATTATACAATGATCAAATACCTCACAGTGATTCACCAATAAAAAATTAAATATAAAAAAAGTGGAGCAAATGACAAAAGCCAAGATGTGCTTCAGAGAGAAGTAAAGAAAGCTCACTATCACTGGTGACTTGGCAGTTCGATCTGTATTCTTAGCGTTCAGTTCCATGAATCAGGTTCTGTCTATATAATTAATCCTCTGTTTTCAGTTAAGTTCCTGAACAGCAACCAGATACCTCAAAGATTCTTGGGTCTGCAGTGATGATTGCAAATTGAGTACATACATTCAATTCTATTTATCTGAAGGCCCGACTACTCATCAATGACCCTGTCATTTTGTTGCAATTTTGTCCCCCTTCACCCCACCTTGCTTACCCCTCCCTTTAGAACTTGTTCACTATGATTATTTTAAAGAATTTTTTAAAAATACTTGGGGCACAGACTGCTACATCTGGTTTAAATGTTGGATTAGGTAATTTTGTAATTGTGCTAAAATTTTAAAATATGATGGTTAAATTGTAAATAAAATTTGGGGTTATTTTTAATGCAGTTTTGAGAGGTATCTAAAATTCTATGAAGAATATTTGTAATAGGGCGTTCGCCTTACAAGTGGCCAACATGGCCGACCCGAGTTCGATTCCTCCGCCCCTCTCAGAGAGCCCGGCAAGCTACCGAGAGTATTCGATATGCCAGACACAGTAACAACAAAGTCTCCAATGGAGACGTTACTGGGCCCGCTCGAGCAAATTGATGATCAACGGGAGGGCCTTTACCTTTACGAGTAATAGTACTAACTTGTGTTTAAGAGAGAAACTGCCTAATGTTTATGGTGTCTACTAAAGTCATATCTAAGAGTACATGAATGTTCACCTTTGTCTAACCCAGAGCTGGTCCCTGAAAAAGCACACTAAAGAGTTTCCCAAAGAGTTTTTCCTTAGAACTATTATTTTCAGAAATTTTGATGAGAGTAATAATTAATTGAGTTATATGTTGAAACCTGCTGTAAAATATTGAACTCAAGTAACCTTTTTGTTCTATCGAAGTTTTAATTAATATAAAACGTTAACTGTGAATATAAATTTTATTATCTTAAATAATGATATTAAGAGATCTTAAATAATGGTACATACATTGCGATTTTCTGATTGGTACATAGCTGGAGAAATTACTAGACTTATTTGCCATATAATTTTTTCGATAGAGAATATAACTTGGGACAAAGTATTACATGAAACATATACTAAATACAATGTCCATATTTTCCTAGGGAAGTACTTGGGGAAGGCTGGCATATTTTGGCATTACTTGACTTAGTCTCTCCTGGTGCCTACATATTTCACTTGCCAATTTGATTATAATTAATGTCAAAATCCCTTGGGAATTCTAGATCATTCTCTTTCAGTACCAGATCTTTGGTGATATTGGCAATAATAAAGCAATTCTCACAGCACATTTGGTGGCAAGTGGATTACTCTCACTAGATTACAAGATCTTTGAAGTGTCTCATTCATCTTTGAACTCTATGACAGGGCCAGTTAATACCAATCACGTTGGTTGAATTGAATTATAAAGTGACTGGAAAGTTAGAATGAGCATTTTCTATTCTTTGAAAATTAAAAGAGCTGTTCATTACTTTTTTTCTCCCAACAATGCCATTCTTTGAAACATTTATTTCTAAGTAACAAGGCTCTCACTGAACTGGCTGCTCAGGCCACGCCATTTTGACTCCTAAGAAAATAGGTGCCAACAACTGCTTTACTATTTCACAAGTTTTGTTCAAATAGAATTGAATTCCCACTGTGTTTTGCTAAAGAAAAGAATGATAAATCTGATAGTTAAAGAAATCAAGGTTTATTTAGGCACTATTAGGAGAACCTTAAGTAGAGAACCATTAATAAGGTGATTTAATAAAACCATAAGAGAATTTTTTGCAAAAAGTTTACTGTTTAACCTTTTGTTGTTCTTATATTACTATTTGAATTGAATCTGACACCCTGAAAGTAAGTTGGATGAATTTAAGACGCATTTGATTACATGAGTATTCCTACATAAATAATCTATATAACATGCATGTTGCCTTTTAATTTATGGACTAAACAGAAGAGTGATTAAGTAGGAGAGAGAAAAGCTCTTTAAACACTTTCTGGGGAGTGATTTCTATTCTTTGCTGTCACTTCTCCAATGATTCTTTTTCTTCAAATACTTAACTCTCTTTGTTTGAGTTTTCCTGGTACAGGTGGCTGCCATTTGTAGAACTATCAATTTTGCTGCCCCCTTTTAAGGCAGCTATTATTTATGCCAGTTCCTGCTTATCCTTCTTTTGATTCGTTTCGACAAGAACAGGTCCAAAACATTTTAAACATCTTCAGAAAAAGATTAACTTTAAGGGTCATGTGTTATCACGCATAGTCTCCAAATAAAATATTCAATCTGCTCCAGCACAACACTCTGGGATTGTGACTTTAACATGCTTTTGATTCGAACCACTCTCTTACATGCTAGAAATAGGAGGATCAACACCATGAAAGCAGCACTGTGCCAGCTAGACTATTCCACAGAGAAGCCCAAAACATAAGCCCTGTGGAGGAGAAAAGATGTTTTCATCTTTGAGACACAGTGAGAAACGTGTGTCATTCAGAACAGGGGCTTGCTTCCTGTTAATTACTGCTGCATACTTCACTCTTCCAAGTCATTTGGTTTAAAGTTTGTGTGTTAGAATTAATGGCAGGTTCTGTAGTCTGCGAAACCATAAATTACTACTCCTTGTCTTGGTCCTGAAAGAGATTACTTAGCCATTCACAATTTCCATGGGATGTTCTCCAGATGTGTGCCATCTGAAGTCTCTCCGGATGCCTCTTTCCAATGGATGAAACTAGCCTCTTGGTTAGGCAACAAAGAACTGGAAAATATATACATCAACTTTAAAGCATGCAGGTCCTCAGACAACGTTAAGATGCCTTCACACTTTCACTCAGTCCATTTGCGTTTGCTAACAATGCCCCTACTGTGGTGAGCAAGTGCCACCGCTGTATTTACCCTCCTTTATGTCTAATTTTATGCTAATCCTCGAATTGTTCAAGGGATCTTTAACAGTCAGCTGCCTTTCTCTGTCTTTTGAGGTATCAAATGATGTTACAACTTGGAAATCTCATAGATGTGGGCAATTGTATCTTCAAACAATTCTGGTCCATGGGTTTTCTAATATGTTCTGTGTGAAGGTTACAGTTCTTTCCAGTCCCCACTGAAATACTGCTGGGGATTCTCAATTTCAAAGTGGTCCAAAGGAGATAGCCATTAAAACAACGGTACCTCTAATCCAATTTCCCATAATCTCAAACTCTATGCAAAAGCAAATGTTGAACCTGTGGCTGAACCCAGTCTTTTGAATACCAAACCAGGACTGAGAGTGTATTATCTTAACTATTTTCGGGAGAGGCTGATTGTTTGCAAAATATCTTTGGGTTGCCATTAGTTGGGGTTTAATCCTTAAGAAATATTTCGTGCTCGGACCTATTCAAGCACACAGAACCGAGCTCTGAGCAGCAGCTTGGCCTGGCCTGTGCGATGGCTTGTGTACTTAGTCTTCACTTATTTTGTTCAGGTTCACGATCAGGCGAGACAGCGCTGTCAATTCAAAAAGACATTCTTTTTTCAAACTATTGATCTCCATTGCTCTTGCAAATCCTTTAGTATTGGCTCTCAGGATTACTATAATGCTATAATCATTCTGTTAAGGATTCAGATTTGTGGTGGACTGAAAGATGGGAACATCAAAAGGACTGAAATGCCCTTGAAGCAATCAATTTTTGTTCATCAAATACAAATGCTGAGAGGCTGCTTTCAGCTAATAATTTATAACTGAATTAATGACACATGGCTTCCTTCAGTCTTTCTTCTCTTGAATTGTTTCCCCCCCTCCTCTTAAATGATCTGATTTTATATTCTGGGAAGTGAGTTTGAATTGTGTAGTGTTCTAAACAAGAAGAATGCTTTGGGAAGTGAAAAGCTTGCTTTGCTTGCTTTCAAACTCTTTGGACAGAAATCTTTTTCTTTGAGCTCTAGGAGAAGATAAATTCTAACTTAGTATCTATTTTACATCCTCTCACAATGAAAAATGCATTTCTCATTTTTGTGAAAGCAATATCCTAGAAGAAAGATTTTACCAGAAAAACAATTTTTGTTAAAATCACAGATGGCCTGCTGTGTCTCAATTACTTTCATGTAAAATAGTTCTAAAAATAAAAAAAAATGATTATAATAAGATGATGATGCTATGGGGCAAGATTTTCTTTGGTGTTAATAAATACAACTTATAAAACTTGATTAAGAGAATTATTAAAACTACTGAACATTTAAAAAGTACTACAGGGTTTCAGTTAGTTTTAATTGCATTTCAAACTCATCCTCTTCTATTTCCCAAACGAGGATGTCAATCTTTGTGTCTTGCATAGTCAGCAAACTACCAATTAAAGCACTAAATGTTTGTACATTTCTCACATATCCAGTGCACAGCAGAATTAATCATGAACATACTTAAGAAAGTTCTAAATGTGATGTGAGCGTGAATGAAAAGCATAAGGTAAATGAGTCTCAGAAACTCAATAAAGGTTATAGATTTGATCTCTATCTACATAGAAATGATCATTATTTAGATGGCAACAGTTAAAATTGTCCTTTTTGCCATAGATTATAAGAAAGAAAAAATTAATAGTAGGGAATAGAAATTAATAGTAGGGAGAAATTAATTGGTTGATAAAAATGTTTTCATCACACTATTTTATTTTTTTTAATACTTTATTTTTTTTAAATTAATTAATTTATTTATTGAATCACCATGGGAAAGGTTACAAAGCTTTCAGGTATAGGTCTCAGTCATGCAAATATCAAGCACATTTCCCTTTATCAAAACTTATTTTTTACCATGAAGAACCCCAATAAAACCCCACCCCCCACCCCTCCCAGTCCCTGTGGAGCAGATGAATTCTAGTTAACACTCTATCTGCTTTGATTAGATTCATTGTTTCAATAAAAGATTCACCACTATTATTTAGAGTCCCCCCCCCCCCCCCGAATCAGACATGCTGACAAAGCATTGTGAAGTGATTTGCTTTCTACAGCTGGGTTCAAGAATTATATGTTGGTTTTGGATTTCTGCTATTTTACTTATTGACCCTGGAAGTATTTCTACTGAAAGTCAAATAGTTAAGAAATTGGTTTCTGTGCTCTGGAGTCGTGGCTGTGCTGGAGAGCCGCTATTGGGGGGCAACTGGTGGCCTCGGTAGGGCGTGAAGGACGGACTGGAACGCCCCACTTCCCATGAGGTTTTAGTCGCCCCCAGTCCCCCGGCTCATACCTGCTGTCCACAAGGCTCCCATGCAGCTGCCGTCCTTCTTTCCAGAGAAGAGAGGGCGAATGGGGCAACACCCTTTCTCCTCTGGCAGACTTGATGGCCTGGATTAACGCATGGTCCGTTCACTTTTCTGCTCCAAGCTGCCGGGTTCTGCATTAAGTCCTTGTGCTTCTGGGGCCGTGGCCGTGCTGGAGAGCCGCTAGTGGGGGGCAACTGGTGACCTTGGTAGGGCGTGAAGGACGGACCGGAACGCCCCCCTTCCCATGAGGTTTTAGTTGCCCCCACACCCCCGGCTCATACCTGCTGTCCACAAGGCTCCCATGTGGCCGCCATCTTTCTTTCCAGAGGGAGGAGGGTGGAAGGGACCAACACCCTTTCCCCTCCGGGCAGACATGATGGCCTGGATTAACGCATAGTCCTTTCACTTTTCTGCTCCAAGCTGCTGGGTTCTGCATTAAGTCCTTGTGCTTCTGGGGCCGTGGCCGTGCTGGAGAGCCGCTCACGGGGGGGCAACTGGTGACCTCGTTAGGACGTGAAGGATGGACCAGAACGCCCCCCTTCCCATGAGGTTTTAGTTGCCCCCACACCCCCGGCTCATACCTGCTGTCCACAAGGCTCCCATGTGGCCGCCATCTTTCTTTCCAGAGAGGAGAGGGCGAATGGGGCAACACCCTTTCCCCTCCGGACAGTCATGATGGCCTGGATTAACGCATAGCCCGTTCACTTTTCTGCTCCAAGCTGCTGGGTTATGCATTAAGTCCTTGTGTTTCTGGGGCTGTGGCCGTGCTCCAAACTTAACTGATTTTCAGAGAGAAACGTTGGGTCATTTACTTCCCATGGATCACTTTGTATATAGAGAGGAAAAGTCCTAGTTCCCGCATACTCGAGCTGTGGTTGTAGAGGCTTCTGGTCACCGGGGTTCCATCTGGGGGAGGCGGGATGCGGTACCTACCCCATCTGGGGCTTCCCGATGATCTCGGCTCTTTTTGGAACCTGTTTTTTTTTTTCCTTCGGGATCTGTGGATCCCGCCCTCCATGTTGTTCTTCTCTTCAGCTGAATGCTGTAAATATGGCGCTGGGGGGCGGGCTGTGGGCGCGACTTCCGGAATCTGAGGTTACCTGGGAGTTGCAGTCCCGGCACATTTGAGGAAAAGTCCAAGTTCCCGCATACTCGAGCTGTGGTTGTAGAGGCTTCTGGTCACCGGGGTTCCATCTGGGGGAGGCGGGATGTGGTACCTACCCCATCTGGGGCTTCCTGATGATCTCGGCTCTTTTTGGAACCTGTTTTTTTTTTTCCTTCGGGATCTGTGGATCCCGCCCTCCATGTTGTTCTTCTCTTCAGCTGTCATCACACTATTTTAGAAGTATTTATATACTTGAAAAAGGTGAACCTCCTAATTGTGTATAATATTGGTTTACTTTTTTTTTTTTTTTGCTCATTCTGAGCTACATAAAAGGTAAAGGTAAAAGGTAAAGGCCCTCCCGTTGATCGTCGATTTGCTCGAGCGGGCCCAGTAACGTCTCCATTGGAGACTTTGTTGTTACTGTGTCTGGCATATCGAATACTCTCGGTAGCTTGCCGGGCTCTCCGAGAGGGGCGGAGGAATTGAACTCGGGTCGGCCATGTTGGCTGCGTGCAAGGCAGACGCCCTACCCGCTGTGCTATGAGCTACATATTTGAAAGAAAATAATTATAGATCTTGATACTAGACGGCAACCCTGAGAGTTCCAGGTTAGGGAAGAGGGAATGAGGGGTTTGATTACGTTGCTAGGAAATAATACAGGAACATAAGTGGAGCGCTGGCACACATGGGTGATGCTGATGGACGTACCAGGAGACACCAAAACCACAACTATCAATGAACAAATAAAGAGGCCTGGGTGGAGGAATGAAACCGTGGACCAGAATGGACACAGGCATGGGAGAGTGGTTCGTGGGCACTTCAGTGGCAGAGCGAGGCAATTACATTATACTTCAATACCAGAAACTTAAATAAATATCATAACCCTGTCACCTAAACTATAATTAAAAACTTTAAGAGAAGATAATTATTTTCTTTCTTTAGAGAAAAAAAGTTTGCCATAAGAACTTTCACTTACAATATCTCATTGCCATAAGACTTTCTCACTTTTACTTACAATATTCTTGTCCCCATTGCAGTACAATTTTGGTTCAAAAAATTGGCAGCATGTACTTATTGGATGCCTTCTATACTATCTTGACTTCCCAGTGCCTAGCATTAAGCATGCCACATGGTTAGAGTTAGGAAAATATTTGTTGAATATATGAAACCCTATTTATTAGATGCAAATGAAGCATGGCAAGATTTTGAGTCAAATTATGATTTTAGGTTTCTGGTTAGACAGATTCAGAATCTTTAAATGCTCTTGGATTTCTTATGGAGGTAGAGGAAAAATGCAAATACAACAGCATCAGCTATGACTATGACTAGCAAAGAGCTAGAAAGTGTCCTTTAGAATGTGTGAAGGGACAAGTCCAAGTCATGCTTCTTTCCATTTTATATATTTATTTTATTTTTTATATTCTAGGCCTCCTAAGCAAGCTCAGGGAGCCCCGGGGGTTACTCCAGAGATTCTCAGTTACCTGGGTTGGATTATTTTTCTTTTGGGGTCGCACCCGGCAATGCACAGGGTTCCTCCTGGCTCTGCACTGCTTGGGGGACCATATAGGATGCTGGGAATTGAACCCAGGTCAGTCGCGTGCAAAGTAAACGCCCTACCCACTGTGCTATCGCTCCAGGCCCTGGGTTGGATCTTTTAATGCTCTGGCTCAGTGGTGTTGTTGTCCACAGGGCATTTGCTTTCCTTGAGTTATTTCTCCAGGCCTTGGACTTCAATAAAATTCATTCTGTGTGTGGATAGCATTTGTTTTTACTTTTCAAACTTGGGATCCCATATTAGTTTTTTTTTTCCACAGAAATTACTTGAGGGAGGTAGGATATGAAATTTGACACCCTCATCACAGAAGAGTTGTGTCTCACAGATGTCAAAGCCATGGTTGTAACCAGGAACCCAACTCCCAATTCTGGGGTTTTCCCTCTCACCCTGTGAAGCCATTCTCACAATCATTGAGTTTGAGTAAATATATTCTTAACATTTTCATTTCAGGATACATTTGTTCTCCAGTAAATAAACATTCATCTTGGTCACAAAAATTGTGGATGTACATCTAGTAAGAATGGACATTTTGGCAAGGAAAGATTTTTATAGTAACATTTTTTGTTATTTTGGGATTCCTATGTAAAAATAATTTTTTTCTTAAATCCTTAGAAAAAAAACCTGAGTACCCAAGAACAGACAAATAGATAAACAAAATACGGCACATCTATACAATGGAATACTATGCAGCTATTAGGAAAAATGAAGTCATGAAATTTGCCTATAAATGGGTGGACATGGAGAGTATCATACTGAGTGAAATGAGTCAAAAGGAAAGGGACAAATATAGAATGACTGTATTCATTTGGATATATAAAAATAATATATAGTACAAGACTAATATCCATGGTCAGGGAAAATAATGGCTAGGAGGACTCATCAATGTTGGAACTACTCACAAGTGTGTGTGGGGCTGAGAATAGGTAAGATAGAGAAGAGACTAGTACAACAAAAATAGCAGGGAATGCTCATGCTTGACAAAATCTGAGTTTTAAAAGTAGGTAAGTAATATTCTTGATAACCTTTCAGTATCAATACTGCAAGCCACAATACCCAAAAGGAGAGAGAGAGAAAGGGAAAGAGAAAGAGAGAGAGAGACAGAGAGAGAGAGAGAGAGAGAGAGAGAGAGAAAGAGAGAGAGAGAGAGAGAAGAACAGCGCCTCCTGACATAGAGGCAGGCAGGCCAGGGATGAAGGATGATGGGTGATGTGAGGGGAACCTGGGACCACTGGTGCTGGGAAATGTACACTGATGGAGGGATGGGTGTTGGAATACTTTATGACTGAAATCTAATCATGAACAGTTTTGTAAGGGTCTATATCACAGCGATTCAATAAAAAAGCAAATGAAATTTGAAAAAATTTGAAAACATAATCCTAATTCGCATGACCGCCTGTCTTTCCATATTCCAATAGAAAGTTACCTGAGGGAACAAAGTTTTCACCACAATGTAAATAATGTTTTCCTCAGAGATTTAGATCTTTTGGTGAGAAATACTATAAATTCTAGAGAAAAAAGCTCTGATGGAGGAATTTTACTTGGCTGCAAGTAAGTGAGGTCCCATAAGCCAGCAATGTTCCTGAAACCTTACAGCTCCCAAATTGTGGCTGCCAATTTGAAGTTCACATTCCTTTAGAGACTGTTATCATGGGCCCAGGTTCAAAATCCACCTATTATCTGAGTCAAAAATATACTTCTGGAAATGTTTAATGTAAACACTGATAGCCATACTAATATTTTCTAGGAGGGATTTTATTTATTTATTTACTTATTTATTTTTTACAAAGCCTCAACATTAACCTTTTAATTTTTTTAATTATAAAATTGTTTTTAGGCTTTTGGGCTACACCTGATGATGCTCAGGGATTTCTCCTGGCTCTGCACTCAGGATCACTCCTGGTGGTGCTTGGGGGACCATATGGAATGGAAGGGACTGAGCCCAGGTTTGCTATGTGCAAGGCAAATGCCCTACTTGTGGAACTATTGCTTCAGCCCCCTATCTTTTTACTTTTAGCATGCCAGGGTCTATTGTGCCATTGTGAGGGAATCACATCTTAAGTTCTCTCTTGTCTGACTCTCTCTGTATTGTGTGCCTGAATCTTGGCAAATTCAGACATATTGAAGGCCAAGGCAAAATCTTTTTATTATCCCTCGCATCAAGGGATATTTTTCTAGTTGGAACAGTAACTCTGTTGGTATTTAGAAATAAATGCCAGACCACTTGCTTTAAATGCTCTTGGGACATTAATGCAGGTATTGGCGGTAAAGGAGTGCTTCTTATCTTGGAATAATTCAATTATCTTAATTTGGAGCGGTAAGGGACCCCACCTGTCAGTGCTCAGGGCTAACTCCTGTCTTTGTGCTTACAGATCACTACTGAAAGGGTTTGGGGGACCATATAAGGTGCAGGGGGATTGAACCAGGTTGGTTGTGTGCAAAGCAAGTGTTCTTCACACTGTACTATCACTCTAGCCCCCAAGTTATCTACAATTTATTTAAATTTATTATTATTATTATTGGGGCTGGAGCGATAGCACAGCGGTAGGGCGTTTGCCTTGCACGCAGCCAACATGGCCGACCCGAGTTCGATTCCTCCGCCGCTCTAGGAGAGCCCGGCAAGCTACCGAGAGTATTGGATATGCCAGACACAGTAACAACAAAGTCTCCAATGGAGACGTTACTGGGCCCGCTCGAGCAAATCGATGAACAATGGGAGGATGGTGATACAGTGATGATGATGATGATGATGATGATTATTATAATTTGCTTGCTTTGGGCTACACTGGTGATGCTCAAGTTTCTGTACTCAGGGATCACTCCTTGTTGTACTTAGAAACCATATATTGAGTCAGGGATCAAAATCAGTGCTGGGGGCATGCAAGGCAAGAGCCTTAACCTTTGTACTACCTCTCCACTCCCCCAAATTATCTTTAAAGCAGAGTAAGTGCTACCAATAGCACTGATGAATTTACTAAGTGCTGGTGAGGCTGGGCCGGGAGAGGGTGTCGGTTTGCCAAGCTGTGTTGTGGTGGCAACATTTCTAGATTCAGAATCTCTCTGAAACTGGCACACATATGAAAGGAGTGATGTTATGTTCTTTTGCTCTTGTTGTCTTTGTTAACTTGGTTTGGGTCACACTATTTACTGGGGCTGCAGTAGGGCGTGGCATCACTCCCTTCGTGGACCATGCAGTACTGAGGATCCAACCATGCTTCCTGCACACAAAGCAGACACTTAGGCCCTTGGGGTTATCTCTCTGCTCTATGATGCTATTTTCTTTCTTTTAAAACAAGAACTTTGGCCCCCTGCTTTTCGATTTACACACTCCAAATTTACACACACTTGTGACCAGCTGGAACAGGAGAAAAGAACAACCACTGTCCTCTATGTTTTAATTACCAGAAGGGCTCTATTCTCTATTTGCTTGTTTATGTTTCTCCCTGCGGAGGCATAAGAACACTGAGGTGGGACTTGAACATGAAACCTGGTTTCACAAAAGAGCAGCTAAGGCTCTTCTAAAGCAGTTTCAGAGAGCTGTGCTGGGAAACTGTCACTGCACAGCAAACCACATTTCCTCACTTGCTTAGACCTGGAGTCTGGCTGCAGATGCTTTTCAGACTCAGGACATTTAGCAGCAGCATGTTACAGGAATTAGAATTATTGGATAAACTGTGTTTTAAATGAGAAGCTAAAGTGGCCTGAATGCAAATATACAATCGGTTAAAATGCACAGTCATTAGGTGCTTGGTTCATTGAAGGAAAATTGTTGCTGTATGTGGTATGAGCCAGGATAGGAAGGTAAGGAGAAGCTAAAAGCCAGGGATTAACCTGAGGTGAGCCATGTGCAAGGCGAGTGACCTTGCTGTACTAACTCTCTGGCTCCTAAAAGTAGTTTTTCTTATGTGCAAGATTCTCTTTCAGCAGTTGAAAACAATTCTATTCAGGGAAATTAAACTAATTTTCTCTGATACGGAGACTACCTATTATTCTTGCTGATTAGTTTGGAGTAAGTTTAAAAACACATCACTTCATAAAATCAGTGTGGAGTTCCTGCAAGTTGCAATGAACAATGTCTTATTTTGGGACTCAAGGCGCAAGGGAAAACAAGGTTAAGAAAACTCTCTGTTTTAAAGTGCCAGAGAGAATATCTTTAGAGAGGATGAGGATGTTACTGAGAAGGAGATGGCAACAATATCAGGGGAATTTTCCTATGGCTCTGCCTCTCCTATCTGCTCTCTCTTCACATCTCATCAGTAACTCCTAAGACATTGCCTGGGATCTTACTCTGTAGGTGGGGCTCCATCCAATGCAGCATGTGGCTGGCAGGATTGTTCTTCCTGTTGGGCTCCAGGGTTCTGGATCCAACAAGGCTGGCCAGGGTGGAAGGGTCACAGGTGATGGACAAGGAGAATTGGTGGTAGGATGTAGTGGACATAGAGGTGTGTCCTAAATATACCCTTTAGATGTATCTAGTAAATACCCACTAGTTATAGATGGCATAGCGTGCATTCTGTACAACATGTGATCATTGTGTCTTGCATGCATTCACTCATTATGTCTGATATCAGTAGCACTGTAGCACTGTCCTCTTATTGTTCATCGATTTGCTCCAGCGGGCACCAGTGATATCTCCATTGTGTTACTATTTTTGGCATATCGAATATGTCACAGGTAGCTTGCAAGGCTTTGCTGTGCAGGTGGGATACTCTCAGTAGCTTGCTGGGCTCACTGAGAGGGACAGAGGAATCTAACCTGGGTTGGCTGAGTACAAGGCAAAAGCCCTACCCGCTGTGCTATTGCTCCAGCCCGATGTCTAATATCTATAAGCTTTACTTTTGTGGTGCTGTAATTTTTTAGGGAAGTCTTGTGATGCTTTGCATATCAGGCTTAAATTGCTCTCAGAGTAAAAAACACATTGAATGTAATTGGGGTAAAAATACATTTTTTTCAGGACTGGGAGAGATAGGACAGAGGGTTGAGTCTTTGTTTTGCATGCAACTGATCCAGGTTTGACCCCTATTATCCCATATGGTCCCCTGAGCACTACCAGGATTAATTCCTTAGTGTAGAACCAAATGTGGCTTCAACAAAATAATAATAACTAGGGAATAATAATAATAATGATTATTATTATTGGGGGCTTTTGGGGTCACACCTGGCAATACTCAGGGGTTATTCCTGGCTATGCACTCAGGAATTACTCTTAGTGATGCTCAGGGGCCCATAAGGGATGCTAGGGATCGAACCCAGGTTGGCTGCGTGCAAGGAAAATACTATCACTCTGGCCCACAATAATAATAGCTATCATACACAATAGACAGTCCTATAGAATGGGAAAAAAATGGTTTCTAAGGGATGAATTAGTGCTACACATATCTGAAAAAAACCCTATCAGATATGTGTTTGAAGGACATTCAGAATTATAAAAGAGAAAAAATAAAACTTTTATTTTATTTTATTTTCGGGAAACTGATGTCCATGTTTTTAGAAAGTTGTGCTTAAGGTTTGGAAAACTTATATTCCGTAGGTATCTGAACAGTTAAATGGTCTCAGTGATTTCAGATATATCAGTCTGTTGCTCAACTCAGTAGCCTTAAAAAAATTGTGTATTGGGTTCTCTAAACTGAAAGCATCCAAGTGAAAAGCAAAAAGCACTAAGCGCTGTGCCCACTGGAAAAGGTGAGTTCAGTCAGGGTAAAAGGTGCCAGTGTGATGAAAAGGAGGGGGAAAGGGTGGGGAGTAGCTTCAGGGCAGGCTGACAGACAACTGGGAAAGAATCAGAGAAGCCTGGACAAGGTGCTTATCTGCAGTCTTGTTTATTCCCCTCTTTCCTGTGTCCCATGTATTTTCTGGTTACTAAACAAGGTTTATATATCTAGCTGTATCAATACCTGTATCTGGATCTCCATCTCCATGACCTATATCTGTATGTCTATCTATTTGTATATACTGGTGCTTGGGGGTCACACTTGGTGGTGCTTGTGGCTACTCCACGTTTGGTGCTCATTTCATTCTCAGAGAAGCTTGGGAGCTGGAACTTGAGGCTCCTATAGGCAGAGTATGCTCTGCAGCCCTTTGAGTTATCTATTTGTATAGCTAAACATATTTTATCTATACCTTAGAGAGCACTGTAGCACTGTCCTTCCATTGTTCATCTATTTGCTCTAGCGGGCTCCAGTAACGTCTCCGTTGTGAGATTTCTTGTTACTGTTTTTGGCATATCGAATACGTCATGGGTAGCTTGACAGGCTTTGCCCTGCGGGTGAGATACTCTCAGTAGTTTGCCGGGCTCTCCAAGAGGGGCGGAGGAATCAAACTCGGGTCAGCAGTGTGCAAGGCAAACACCTTACCCGCTGTGCTATTGCTCCAGTCCATACTTTAGAGAAATACATATTTATCTTTCTCTAGATAAATAATCTTCATTTACCAGCCTAATGCAAATGAAAAGTTTCATTTAATTTTGTATTTTATTTTAGGCCTCCCACACAGTGTTCAGTTCTGGGCATGCAGTTCTCGGGCCCCATAGTACAGGGGACACCCAGAGACATGCTGGCAAGATAAGGCCCTCGAAGGCCACATCTGATGGTGCTGAGGGCTTTCAGACTAGGGAACATGACTACATGCACCTAGAGATTGAACAGGGTTGGGATGCCTACAGGGTTTATGCCTTAACACTTCAGTATTTTCCTGGATCCCTAAACTCCATTTTAAAAAGAGGAAGTCCATCCCCATGGATAGGGTTCAGGGCCTTACACATTATTTGCATTGTATCTTAAATTACTCCGTATAATCTTCAATTATATGCTTATTATTCTGGAACTATGTCGATACCTTTCATATCATCTTGTAGCACTTAAACACAGCCAAAGCAGTAGTATTCCTATTTGATAAGAAGGAGACAGAGGCCCCTCCTGCTAAGTCAAGTAGTATCAAGTTCAGTCAATCAGAGTCACCTGGAAGACTTAGGAAAACTCAGATCTTAGATCTCAGCCTCAGGAGTTTTAGTAGGTTGCTGGAGAAATTTGAGCATCTGTATTTCTAACATGTTCCCCACGAATCTTAGGCCACTACACTAACATTGGTCTTAGGTTCTTCCTCTCTTAAGCTCTAGAGCCATGACTTTTTGGGGGCATTGGGATCTACCACGTGATTCCCAGGGCACCCAGGAACCTCCGTGACCTTTCATTAACTGGTCATCAGTGTTTGGACTTGAGAATGTGGAATAGCTTTGACCCTGAGTCTACAGGGATTACCCAGACCACCCAAGTGTGCTTGGCTGGCTGCGAGGGGTGGGGGGGGGGATGGGGAGTGGGGGGAAGGGAAGGAATGTCTCCAGGGCCATATTTAGAGGTGGTTGAGGAAAACATGTTGTGTCAGGGATGATACTGGGGTCAGCTGCATGCAAGGTAAGTCCTGTAATTTCTTTTTTTTTATTTATTATTATTTTTTAATAGTGAGACACCATGAGGTACAGTTGTAGACTTACACATTTTTGTGCTTGGATTTCAATTATACAATGATCAAACACCCATCCCTCCATCAGTGCGCATTTCCCACCACCACGGATCCCAGCATCCCCTCCCCCCCCCCGCCCCCATCCCACCCTGCCTCTGTGGCAGGGCATTTCCCTCTCTCTCCTTTTGAGTGCCGTGGTCTGCAAAAGAGGCATTGAGTGGCAATCAAATCCTGTAATTTCTATGCTTTCTCTTCAGTCAGTTTTTAAACTTGCTGTGTTTGACCACAGCAGTTGATAACCTTCCAGTATCAATACTGCAAACTACAATGCACAAAAGGAGAGACAAAGAGAGAGAGATAGAGAGAGACAGAGACAGAGATAGAGATAGAAACAGAGGGAAACAGAAACAGAGAGACAGAGAGAAACAGAGAGGAAAAACACCTGCCATAGAGTCAGGCTGGGGGATAGGGGGTGATAATAGGAGGGAACCTTGGGACATTGGTGCTGAGAAATTTATACAGGTGGAAGGATGGGTGTTGGAATACTTTATGGCTAAAACCTAATCATGAACAGTTTTGTAAGGGTCTATCTCACAGTGATTCCATCAGAAAAAAAAAAAGGAATTCTTTCTTCCCACTGGAGCTGGAGCAATAGCACAGCGGGTAGGGCGTTCGCCTTACAAGCGGCCAACATGGCCGACCCGAGTTCGATTCCTCTGCCCCTCTCGGAGAGCCCGGCAAGCTACCGAGAGTATTCGATATGCCAGACACAGTAACAACAAAGTCTCCAATGGAGACGTTACTGGGCCCGCTCGAGCAAATCGACGATCAACGGGAGGGCCTTTACCTTTACCTTTTCTTCCCACTGTTCCTCAGTGCCTCTAGGATAAGGCAGAAACTCTCAACCTTGATGAACATGAAGAATTCCTAGGAGCCCCCAGATACCCAGACCACACCTCTCAATCCCACAACTTCAAAAACAAAACCAATTTTACCATAGGCTAATTGATGTGAATAAGAATTATGCTGATCGGATAACATGGCACCAGGGGGCCAGTGGGTGGGTGTGACCCCTGCCTACTGGAATTTGGAGGATCTGGGTGGAGGATGCTCAGCCCCTATCCGAGCAGGCTTGGAGATCTCAGCCCATGTAATCTGGCGCCATATAATACCATCAATGGCCAAGACTCAGAGACTATAAAACCCAGCTCCCGGAAGTGCGCGGCCGCGACATCTTATTTTCTCATTCCTACTTTGGACAAACTGGCAGGCTACCGAGTGTAAACTGCCCACACGGCAGAGTCTGGCAAACTCGCCGTGACGTACCCAATATGCCAAATACCAGTAACAATGATGGGTCTCACTCTCCTACCCCTGAAAGAACCTTGAATATGGCACTTTTTAAAAAATCTCAGGAGACGTTACTGGGGCCTGCTCAAGGCAATCGACGAACAACAGGATTGTCATGATCGTCATTATGATCATGAAGAATTATGTTCTTGTATCTAGTGCATTTTGTAGACAAAACATGACTAATCTTCTAAATAAACAGTGTTCTAAACATTTGTTTGTATTACTTCATTCATTCATTTTTGGAGGATTGGTGGAGGCAACCCCTGTCAGTGTTCAGGGCTTATCTCTAGCTCTGCACCAAAGGGATCAATCTTGGTAAGGCTAGGGGGACCATATGTGATGCAGGGAGATCAAACCTGGCTTGACCTCATGCAAGGCAAGCATTCCCAGTTTTTCTCTCATCCCCCACCCAGCCTGGAGGTGAACAGAAACTTCCAGAAAGGCTGGACTAGTGGACATTCCCACCAACAGTGAAAGAGTGTCCCTTTTTCCCCACATCCAGGTCAGCATCGGTTGCTTTTGTTCTTTTGAATGTGTGCCAGTCTCTGTGGTGTGAGATGATATCTCATTGTTGTTTTGATTTGCATCTCCCTGACAGCTAGCAATGTGGAGCATTTTTTTATGTGCCTTTTGGCCATTTGTATTTCTTTTTTAAGAAAACTTCTGATCAATTCTTCTCTGCATTTTTTGATGGGGTTAGAGGTTTTTTTTCTTCTTGTACAATTCTACTAGTGTCTTGTATATCCTGGATATTAATCCCTTATCAGATGGGTATTGGGTAAATATTCTTTCCCATTCTGTGGGCTCTTTCTGTATTTTGGTCACTGTTTCTTTGAAGTGCAGAAGCTTCTTAGTTTTATGTAGTCCCATTTGTTTATGTTTGCTTCCACTTGCATGGTCAGTGCTGTTTTATCCTGAAAGATGTTTTTAGCTTCAATGTCGTGGAGAGTTCTGCCTATATTTTCCTCTATGTACCTTATGGGTTCATGTCTGATATTGAGTTCTTTAATCCACTTTGATCTGACTTTTGTGCCTGGCAATAGACAGAGGTCAGAGTTCATTTTTTTGCAGGTAGCTATCCAGTTTTCCCAGCACCACTTTTTTTTTTTATCAGTTACTTTTTCTTTTTTTTTTTTACACTTATAGACTTATAAATTTTTGTGCTTGGGTTTCAGTTATACAATGATCAAGTACCCATCCCTCCACCAGTGCCCATCCTCCCCCACCACGGGTCCTAGCATCCCTCCCCCCCCCATCCCCCCCCCCCCCCCGTCCCACCCTGCCGCTGTGGCAGGGCATTCCTCCCTGTTCTCTCTCTCTTCTTTTGGGTACTGTGTTTTGCCAGAGAGGCATTGAGTGGCAGTCATGTTTGGTCTATAGACCACTTTTAGCATGTCTCTCCCACCCTGGGAGGGTCTTCACAACACCCTTTATTTGGTGCTCTCTTCTCTATCTGAGCTTCCTTCTCACCTAGCACATGTGGCTGGCCTTCAAGTCATGGAGCAAAATTCCTGGTACTAATCTGAGCCCTTCCTGGGTGTTAGTCTCTCGTTTTGTTGCTTTATGTTCCCCAGATGAATGCAATCTTTCTGTGTCTATCCCACTCTTTCTGACTCATTTCGCTTAACATGATACTTTCCATGTAGTACCACTTGTATGTAAATTTCATAACTTCATCTTTTCTAACAGCTACATAGTACTCCATTGTGTAAATGTACCAAAGCTTCTTTAACCAGTCATCTGTTCTCGGGCACTCAGGTTTTTTCCAGATTCTGGCTATTGTAAAGAGACCAGCACCACTTTTTGAAGAGGCTTTCCTTATTCCATTTCACATTTCTTGCTCCTTTGTCAAAGATTAAGTGGTCATATATTTGGAGGTCTGTGACAGAATATTCCTTTCTGTTCCATTGGTCTGCAGGTCTGTTTCTAGCCCAGTACCATGCTGTATTAATTACTGCTGCTTTGTAGTACAGTTTGAAGTTGGGGAGGGTAATGCCACCCATCTTCTTTTTCCCCAGGATTGTTTTAGCTATTCATGGGAGTTTATTGTTCCTTATGAATTTCAGGAGTATTTTGTCTATTTCTTTGAAAAAGTCATGGATATCCTGATAGGGACAGCATTGAATTTGCATAGTTCTTTGGGCAGTATTGCCAGTTTGATAATGTTAATCCTTAGCCTTTATGGAAAACAATATGGAAAGTCCTTCAAAAACTAGAAATTGAGCTTTCATTTGACCCTGCAACACCACTTCTGGGAATATATCCTGAGGATGCAAAAAAGCACAGTAGAAATGTTATCAGTACTAATATGTTCATTGCAGCACTGTTCACAGTAGACAAAATCTGGAAATAACCCAGGTGCCCTAGAACAGATGACTGGTTAAACTGTGGTACATATACACAATGGAATACTATGCAGCTGTCAGGAGAGATGAAGTCATGAACTTTGCTTATAAATGGATAGACATGGAGAGTATCATGCTAAGTGAAAAGAGTCAGAAAGAGAGGGACAGACATAGAAGGACTGCACTCATTTGTGGGGTATAAAACAACATAACATGACGCTGACACCTAAGGATAGTAGATACATGGGACAGATAGATAGCTCCATAGCTGGAAGCCTGCCGCATGAGCAAAGGGGAGAAGGCAGCTGGAATAGAGAAGGGATCATGAAGAAAAAGATGGCTGGAGGAATCGGTTGGGATGGGAGATGTGCACAGAAAGTGGATAAAGGACCAAACATGATAGCCTCTCAGGGTCTATCTTGTGAACCATAATGCCCAAAAGTAGAGAGAGATTATGGGGAATCATGTTTGCCATGGAGGAAGGGGGAGGGTGGGAAAGGGGGACTATACCGGGGATATTGGTGGTGGGGAATGTGCACTGGTGGAGGGATGGGTGTTTGATCATTGTGTGATTGTAACCCAAACATGAAAACTTGTAACTATCTCATGGTTATTCAATAAAATTTAAATAAAAAAGAAACTTCCTTAAGAAAGAAATACATCTGGGGAACATAAAGCAACAAAATGGGAGACTAACACCCAGGAGCGGCTGAGATTAGTACCAGGGAATGTGCACTGGTGGAGGGATGGGTGTTTGATCATTGTGTGATTGTAACCCAAACATGAAAACTTGTAACTATCTCATGATTATTCAATAAAATTAAAAAAAAAGAAACTTCCTTAAAAAAGAAATACATCTGGGGAACATAAAGCAACAAAATGGGAGACTAACACCCAGGAGTGGCTGAGATTAGTACCAGGAATTTTGCTCCATGACTTGGAGGCCAGCCACACGTGCTAGGGGAAAAGGAAGCTCAGATAGAGAAGAGAGCACCAAATAAAGAGTGTTGGGAGGATCCTCCCAGGGTGGGAGAAGCATGTTGAAAGTAAACTAGAAACCAAACATGTGTGCCATTCAATGCCTCTTTTGCAAAACACAGGACCCAAAAGAAGAGAGAACAAGGGGGAATGCCCTGCCACAGAGGCAGAGTGGGAAGTGGGGGGATAGGGGGTGGGAGGGATGCTGGGACCCGTGGTGTTGGAGGATGGGCGCTGGTGGAGGGTTGGGTACTTGATCATTGTATAACTGAAACTCAAGCACAAAAATTTGTAAGTCTATAACTGTACCTCATGATGTTTCACTAATAAAAAAATAAATTAAAAAAATTTAAAAAAAAGAAATACAAATGGCCAAAGGCATATGAGAAAATGTTCCATATCACTAACCATTAGGGAAATGCAAATCAAACCCAATTTCTGACAACACCCAGACCTCCCTTCTCCTCAAGGCTGACAGGACCTCCTCTTGATTGGGCTTGACTGAATCTTGAGCTCCCAAGCACAAACACTTTGAGTCAAAAGACCTGGAGCCACAGGAGGATCTGAGGGAGGGCCAAGACACTTAACCCTCTCTTTAACCTCTCAACGGCACTGCCATGGGTCTCTCTGGGCTCCTCTGATGGGCCATGGATGAGTTGTCATTGCTTCTGGACAATTACCACAGACAATACAATTACCACAGACAATACAATCACTACAGGTAAATGTATTGGCTTACATTTTGGAAAAGCAAAGTTTAAAATGAGGTAGCAAGGCTGTTTCTTCTGGAGGCTTTCGGGCAGAATCTGCCCCATTGTCTTTTCTAATGGCTCCCTGCATTTCTTGCCTCATAGCTTCTCTCCATCTTCAAATGACTTTACTCTAACCTCTGCTCTAGTCTTCATCTAAACTTCTTTGCCCTCTGCCTCCCTCTTACATAGACCTTACACTTATTGGATTCTCAATTATTTCAAGGTAATGCTCATGTAGCAGGCTAATTTCAAGAATTGAATGAGACCATTTGCATGAACTCACGTTAGAAATTCTGAAGTGATAATGCAGTAAAGGATAAAAAATAAGCTTATTATTTTTTGTTGCTGTTTTATAAATATGCTTTTAGTAGATAATGAATAACCACTTTCTCATCTATTTTTCTTCTGTCAAATTACATACTTTATCTGTGGTAGGAAAATATATTCTTCTTTAATGGATCAAGAAATGTTCACTTGAATAAAAACAGAAGTCACATAGATATTCATTTGTTTCTAAATCTAGAATATTCACTCTTTGATGTGGCTTGACTGTATCTCTTAAGTTTGTTATTTGGTTTTAATGTATACTTTCATGGTTAACATTGCTTTATCTTAGGGATGATAAGTATGTTGAATTTCTTGTGTAGTGCTGCTTAGTGCAGTGGATTCTTGAAAACTATGATAAAAAGGATTCTGAAGCTACATTTGGTCATGATGTCAAGGAATGCTGTGGCTACTACAATATCTGTCACAGACATTGAAAGAAACTGCTAATACTAATTATCCACATATTAATCCAAGAACATATTACTTGAATCAAGGGCATTCCAAGTTCCTGGAGGCTAGTTATGTTTATACTTCTTTGTGCATACCTTATTTTGTTCAGTATCACACTATCACACACTATCCTCCTGTTGTTCATCGATTTGCTCAAGCGGGCCCAGTAACGTCTCCATTGTGAGACTTCTTGTTACTGTGTTTGGCATATTGAATACTCTCGGTAGCTTGTTCAGTATAAAGTTTAGAAATTTACCCATGTTTGTGAAACAGTTACTTTGGTATTTCTCATTACTAAAAGTGATTTGTTGTACGGACATCCAACCTTTTTTTTTTTTGGACATCCAACAACTTACCTATTGTTGAATATGCTGGCTGATTCAAGTTTTGGGCCGTTATGAATAATTCTAAATATTTGCCGTACCTGGTATATGTAGCACTGCACTGCACTGTCCTCCTGTTGTTCACTGATTTTGCTCGAGCGGGCCCAGTAATGTCTCCATTGTGAGACTTGTTGTTACTGTGTTTGGCATATCAAATGCGTCACGGGTAGCTTGCCAGGCTTTGCAAAATAGTCTCTGTAACTTGCCAGGCTCTCCTAGAGGAGCAGAGGAATCAAACCTGGGATGGCTGTGTCAGGCAAATGCTCTACCCACTGTGCTATCGCTCCAGCCCTACTTGGTGTATATATATGCTTTCATTTCTCTTGCATAATTATCTAGGAGTAGAATTGTTGGATCATGTAATAGAATATGTTTTGTTTTGTAGAGAATTGCAACTATTTTTTAAGGTTTTTTTTTTTTGTTATTGTTGCTGGAGCGATAACAAGCGGGTAGGGCGTTTGCTTTGCATGTGGCCGACCAGGGTTTGATTTCTCCGTTCCTCTCAGAGAGCCTGGCAAGCTACGGAGAGTATCCTGCCCACACGGCATTGCCTGGCAAGTTCCCCGGGGCATATTCAATACGCCAAAAACAGTAACAAATCTCACAATGGAGACATTATTGTTGCCTGCTCCATCAAATCGATGAAAAACGGGAGGATAGTGCTATAGTGCAGTGCAGTTGCTGTTACCAGTTTATATTATTTTTGTGTACAAATTTTGGGTTGAAATTGGCCATAAAATTAATCTTTATTATATATTCAATATAAGGATATTAATGAAGTAATGGAAATTGAGTTCCTATTACTGTAATGAAAATAAGGGAAATTAAAGTAGCTAAAAAGAGCACATTTTGCAGATGAAATGAAGACATTTGATAGAATTTATCATTCAAGACAATTTCACAAAATATGAATATTTTCACTTATTTAAAATTACTAGATTCCCATTCATCTTCAAGTGGGGCCAAGGAGATAGCATCAACCTGGGAAGCTGCTAGTGAGGCTAGAGAGAGGCAGATTATCTATTCATCTTGTAAAAAAAGGGCAAATGTTCCTGAGAATCACATGGAGACTAAGTAATTGTTTTTGCATTGTGTATCTGTAGAGGTTGTGTTTATAAATATAAAAATCCACTTCCCAAATTGACTTACTCTCTCACCTACTCAGTAATAAAGGGAATAGGACTTAATATTTAACATTGTTGGACAATGATCTGACCTTTAATTTCTGCTTATGTTTGGTGTACAAAGATCACATTTGGATTATATCTGTGGAGTAGATAGGACAAAGCCAGTCTAATTGTCTAATGTAAGCAGAGTTTTAGGAAAAAGATGACACTTCCAAGTTAGTTGTGCTCCAAACACCACTTTCTAATGTGTTTCATCTATAGACATCAAGAATTTATTCCTCAGTTTAGAACATTTGCAAATACAGAATTTAATAAAATATATTTAAACATGGAGAAAGCATGATTTTAATCAAATGAGTTAAAAGATAGACACACAATTAAAAAAAGAACAATTCTATTTAGAAATCTTCACCAACCTTTTCTGAAACATTACTTGTACATATTTCACAAGAAACTTGTAACCTGACAGAGTCTTGTAATTCCAAGTAATTTAGCTTATGGGATGGGGGAAAAAGACCAATTATTAAGTGTCAATGAAATTGTTACTTGAAATTATTTGGAACCACATTGTCATCTTATTCACTATTTTTTATTGATGTTTATTTATATATTAACTAAAAAGGAATTTGAGGGGATTAGTTACATGTCTTGATCTATATGAAGGTTATGACCAAAGCACACATTTAATCGTATTCTTTTATTTCTATTGGGACCAGATTTTCAAAATTTAATCAAAGTAATAACACATTGTACTATTATACTGTTTGCTATTTTTTCTTTTGGTGATATTCCCTCTTCTAAGTTACCTAAATAAAAGGTTTCAAGGCCACTTTCTCTTTATCTGTCCAACTTTCGGTTTGAAATTTTCAATGCTGGTTTATAATGTTGCAAGTAAATTACTCTTAAAATATGCAAAGTGTGAAGTAATTGTTAGGTTATTGTTGCCACAAAAATATATAACTTGAAACTTATGCCTTTAAGCAATGAGTACTTCAGAGAAGACTCCAGAGAGAATTAGACACAGAATTCTCTTATGGAGCTTTGATACATTTCAAACACTACAAATGAAAAGAAATAGCATATTGAAAATGGAGATCATATGTATGGTATAGCTTTTCTGCAGAAATTCCTTAAAAAATTTTGGCAATAAAATGCTATTCCTTCAAGCTGAGAAACGGTGCCATGATGCATCAATAGGGACCTGGGTTAGATCCAATATGGTTCATCCTTAGTAAAGAGAGAATCGTATTCAGATGTTGAAAAGAAAGAGGTAGACTTACATATATTGACTTGGCAAGATCTCTAAGACATATTTTTAAGCAGAAAAGCATCGAGCAATAATATTGTCTAATCCTACTTATACAAAAAGACATGAAGAAGTATAATGGTGATATGGACACACATGTATGGAGATGCATGATATGCATACCAAACTACTGTCAGAGGTTACTTCTAAAAGGAGGATAAATGAGTGTGTGTGAACATGTGCACAAGCAATAAAGTGTAGTTGTGTTTTGTGTGCCATGTGAGGCAGTGAACTCGTATTAATGTATTTTGTTCTGTGTGATTTTTTGACATTTCTTTTCAAGACTGTATTTAAGGGCATGACAGTTACCCATAAGCAGAAAAAGAGATGGGTTTATTAGTTAGATCTTCAGTAAACTCAAGGTTACAATATTGGTATATACCCATATTTCCAATATTTAGCACAAATGAATACCATTTTGGAATTAAATGTGTAACAAGTCAATGAAAAATAGAATATACACAAACACTGTGAAATGATGAGTGATAAACTCTATCTGTTGTTTGGTACTTTACTCTATCTAGTGCCAGAATAAAGCCAGAGTTCAATAATTACTTGAAAAAATGTTTCCATTTTCTTGAAAGTGTAAGCTTCTTATGCACTTAAAATGCAAATATGATACAGTTGATATTACCTAGTATGTGAGAGACACAGTATGAGTTTTACTACCTGAATTTACTCAGTTTCCTCAGCAAAACTGACCACATCAAGATCTCTGGTTGCAAACACTTTGTGAAACAGAAGACTGCGAGAAACCAACATGGCATCTAGATCCATATCAAATGCACATTCTCTGGAATGACAGTAGTGTCCAACCTTTGCTCAATGTGACATCTGGTTTTTTGAGCCATTCCTTCAGCATCCTCCACCAGCCGTACTTAACATGAAACGCAAAGCAGGATCACCCACAATGTGCTCCTGGATCCCAGCCAGGCTGCTTACCCTGTGGCAAAGCTGTCTGCAACACAAGATCTTTGGGGAGGACATGTGTGGAGAATGGATGGCAATGCAGGCTGTGCACCGAGCTGAAACAAGATCGCAGCGAGCAGGGTGGGCAGAAGAAACACTGTGATTCAATATCAAATGATAGGCTGCGGAGGTGGACTTACAGGAATCAGATGCAATGGAAAAATTCCTGTCAGGCTAAGAGAATAAGGAACAAAGGAAAGTGATTTTTTTTTGAAGTTTTAGCTTTGATTAAAGAAGTAATAGTGGGTGGATGTGATATAAACTGGTCTTGCCTACCAGTGGCTGACTTCAGGATGGTGGTGGCAACCGTAATACCATTTTTTGGTGCAGAGTGATTTCATATCATTAATACAGAATATGTCTAATAATGTCACATGGACATGGAAAAGTGTTTTCACATGTCATGGTGTTTACCTAGGTTTGAGATTTGTAATCATGTCACATTTTAAAACTTTGGAAAATGATTCTATGTTCATAATTTCCAATGTAAAATGAAAATGCGGACCATCTGGAAATTATCAAAATGCTATGTAAAAGCAATGATGCCATTTACTGTGTAGAATCAATTTAGCACACCAATAAAAACACACACACGTATAAACCTCAAAAAAAGCAGGCTAGTTTTTTTCCATAGAACTTTTCATTTAAATTCTGTTGCTATTGTTGTGCAGTAAATTTTGTTGTCACACAGCTATAGCTAAAGTGCTTTTTATTTGATATAATCCTACGGCATCATTAAAATATCAGTATTTTTTATGTTTTGAAAATATTTGTGGACACCATTAAGCAACGCAAAGCATAATGCAGTAACAAATGTCCATTTTATGGCCACTGTCAGACTATATATTGTATAATGCCCCAATATTACCAGCAAACTAGATCTAAATTATCACAGCCTTAAGTCCATGAAACACAAGGCACATATATAATCTCCCTTTGTCCACGTATTGAAATGCTAGATTAAAAACTTGAGCTATCAATTCAAGAAGAAAATGTCAATTTTTCAGAGGAATTTTTCATTCAAGAGAAAAAAGGAGAAAAGCAAAGAAATGAAAGCAAGGACGGGTTTTTGAGAACAACTCAGAGTGAAAGAAGAGTTGCATGTCTCAGAGGAAGAAACATAGGTGAGAGGGGTAGTTCTGTTTTACCAGAGGGAAAGTTCTATTTTTATGGTCACTCTGCTTTATCATCATTACTTTAACTAAGGCATTCAAATGATCAGTAAACATTCTCTGTTTATGGTGTAAGGAATTTTCTTTGAACTCATGACTGTACCAGAGGGAACCAAGTAGATTGAGGTTTTAAACTATAGTAACTAATCACCCACAATAATGCTTAGGTATGACAGGCAATGTGTTCGAGATTGGTGCAGATTAGAAATATTTTGTTATGTAATTAAGCAGAAGTAGTATGAAACATCATACTGACTTAATTTGCCCAAAGACAGAACCCTTCAAATGTATCTTTAAATATTTCCTCTTTTCTGCTACTTTTTAAAATCACATTTGAAATTAAAATAAACATTGCTCACTCTCCTTATAATTCTTTAATCTTTCAGAAATAGAGCTTTTATGGTGGCAATATTAATATTAATCACAGATAATGGTGAATATATCTAGTACAATGAGTAGAATTGGTAAAATAATTGATATTATAGTTTCCTCCTTTCCTTCTTTCTTTCATAGCAGCAGTCAGAGGAATGAGGAGGAGCTCTGGCTACCCAACAGACAAAGCAGGAAAGAGAAAAGTTAGCACATTTAAAAATGAGATTTTGACTTTCATGTGCATTTCAAAGGTACTCAAGCAGCAAGGGCATTTTGATAGAAGCAAGCTGTTACTCATCAGGAAAGAGATTTCCAAATCTCTTTCTTTACTATGCAGTCCAAATCCACTTTTTCAGCTTCTTCAAAATATGATGCAATGCAGTTTTATTTATAATTGTGACTATTTCAAATTTCAGAGGACCTCTTCCAACTGAGGAGTGGTATTTTTTCTTTTTTGAGAGAAGTTGATCATCCATTAGAAGATGATGAGCTTGAATTGCAACTCCCTCCCGAAGAGTTTCTTAATATGAGTGTCAAAATAGGAGTTTGTTTTTTTCTAGACTCTGTTATATTACTGATACTGACAGATTTGATACAGGGTTATGAGATATCCTGATCAATAATTCTCAATTAATTTAAAATGTTACAGATTTACCTAGAGAGTACTTTCTTGTATGAGATAAATTGTTTTCCAGAGAATTAATATGTGAATTATGTGATTTATATTTATAACTGCAGTTTCTGAATGATAATAAATCATGTTATCAGAGTATGTTAATATAAAAGAATAGTTTCTTATTCAGTAAATGAACAGAATTAGGAAGCCTTTTCAAAGAAATAAGAAATAGAAATATAAAATATTTAACTAAAATATTCAAAATATGTTCAGATATAATAAGCAGTATTAAAGTTTCAAATAATTGAAATTTTACAATAAATTATAAAATTGAAGACTTTTCCAAATTTCAGTGCTTCAAAAAATGAAATTGAAAAGACTTTTTAAAATTTTAGTTTCTCCTTCTAGACTACATAAAATTATGTGACTAATTTCCTTATCACTTTTAGTGACAATTTGGATATATTGCATATTAAGTCCTTGGAGTTAGTTACAGGATCTAAAAACAGCATAAAACAACGCACATTCAATTCCAAATTTGTGCTCTTAAAAAAGGTAGTGGAATAATCATAAGGATAATGTTTACATATTTATATACCAACATCTAGTAATTAGTTTTTTCACTTGTGTTTTAAAATAGAACAATATAAAAAAGCTTGTAGCATGGATAAGAATATACATAATAGGAATATATATATATGTGTGCATATATACACACATTCATTTCTGGATGGAAATATTAAGAGTTTGTGAACAATTTAGGTAGAGATTAGGGAAGCCTGTGGTGAAGGGAGCAGGGAGAAATTTTCTATTTTAGTCTCTTCTGAACAGTTATGATTTTCTATTTTCTATTGTATTTCTTAAAGTGAGTAATTAAAACAATGCCAGAAGCAATCATGTGCTCTCTTTTTCTTTATATCTCCTATGGTAAAAGATTTTTGGTTAGTATTTTTTAAGTGAAATATTTAAGCGTTTTTTTTAAAAGCTTGCAATTAAGCAGCTCTGTTACATGCGTTTTGTAAGAGGCTAAAAGGAAGTTACACATAGTAAAAGAGTTTATTTAAAAAGCTTATTATATTCTTTGATCTCATGGGTAGATAATAATTTTCAGCATCTTTATGAAAGCAATGAACAGGCACTTAAAAGTTTGAAATTTTAATATATTTATTTTGATATTTCTCTGGATATTTCAGAAATGCCTTTTAAATTAATTTTGTTTCTTGCTTTTATGCCACTTCTTGCTGTAAGGTCTTTATTGGGCTAGTTTGAAAATCAAACTTTGCTTAACTTAATTACGTTTCCATTGAATTTCTCTAGAAAATAAGTCAATAGTGAGATCTTTCTGTGGCAGTGCCAACTTGCCACTTTAGGGTTTGAGACCTCAGCGCTAGAGAGAAGGGGAATGTCTTGTATAAGCATGTGAAGAATGCTTGTTCCTTAAAGAAATAGGGTTTTCCCTATCAAAGTGGCTTCACCTGAAATTTTGTTTGTTTGGTATATCATTCTAGTCTAACAGCGAAGTATTGTTAGATTTGAAACATTTATCTAGGTGTAAAGAAGTAGCCTTCATTCTAAAGTTATATTCTTGATATCTGGGGAGAATATGCTATGATTTTGCACTGATGTACTATGTTCTAAATTACAATTAATGTCAACTTTCAAAAGTAATATTTATTAACTCCTATATTAGAATTATAAATGTGTAGCAATATTATTTATTTCTAAGATATATTCCGTAATAAAAATACAAAATTATTTAGTTCTCTGTTGTATTTGAGACAACTTTCAGAGAATCTTTAACCAAAACAAATGATTGGTTAAATTATTTCAAAGTTTAAAAAGTTGTTCTTATGTCATGTTGAAGTGATAGTAAAGCCACAAATAAGAGCATATACATAAAGAGCATGTAACAGTTTTCCAGGTAGAGATGATTTAAGCTTATTTCTGTCTTTTTAAAAAAGGAGATGAGTAAGTCTACAACTGTACTTCATGGGGTCTCACTAATAAAAAAATGTAAAAAAATAAATAAAAAGCAGTATTTGAGATATCTGCTTTAAAAAAAAAAAGAATGGTGTTCCTGATATATTTCTGTATCATCCTTTAGAAAATGATCGGAATGAATAAACACAATTGATTTATTTTTATGCATAAAAATGGAGATATCATGTGGGAGAATTTTACATTTGTATAGATTCTAAAGGTATGGTAAAATTGTTACTTAGATTTCAAGCAGATTTTCTTTTGTTTTACATTTGCTATTGTAAGGACTTCAAAAATTAAATGTATATCTTGTATTCAACATTTTGTGTGATTATCTAAGGCATTGTAGTAAAAATATCAAATTTAAGTTCAGGGATTTTTTGCTATGCATTTTTTTCTGAAGATTGTGGTGTCTTTGCTTCTTTCAAAACCATATTCACTATGTTCTTTGTGTACCTAAATAGATATTAAGGAGAGAATACAAATGTTATTACAAATGAACACTGAAGACCATTTGCAATGGAAAAGCAACTATATCACCAAAATTTATTTTTTAAATATTATTTATTTCTAATCTTAAATGAGGGCTAGTTCTTTACAGAAAATAATAAATTATTGGTCCTTTCAACATTTTAGTTGACATAGAGACACAAGTTTAGTATTTCATGAATGGGAGAAAGGAATTTATGAATCAGGTTTTAGATAATTATACTATTTACCAAATGTCTCAATCAAATGTCTTTTAAAGTGAATGTATTTAAAGTAAAATGGTGTTTTCTATTCTGAAAATAAAGTGCTATATATTCATGGTGCAACATTTTCACTTTGTCTTAATTTAAAATAAATAATGGGTTTTTATTTTTCAATACTTAAATGTTTTCTATTGAAAAAGTACATATTAACTTAAGTACTTGAAGATGTTACAGTAAAAAGCTTATCAATATACCTACAGCTTTGACAAAATGCATGCATTATTCTTGAGACATCTGAACTTGGCATGACTACTCTGACCGTCATTTAACACTTTTTACACGCATATCTTCTAAGTTATACTTCAATAGCATTGGCAATTTAGTTTAAGATTTTCAGGGAGTAATGCCCAATAAAGTAATTTTTTCTTAATATAAAGCCACAAATTTTTATAGCACAATTCTTCTAAATTATCTTTACATTGTACAGATATTTTTATAGGTGTCTGTATTATTGTTGCTGTTATTACCCTAGATAATATTAAACACAAAATCACCCAGTCCTTAGTATTATGCCACTTAATGCATTACATGTATTATCTTGTGGAATTCTTACATCGATTTATACCATGTAACCTTACACCTTAATTCTTACACCAAATATCACAACCGGTAATTATCTCATTTTATAGATTATTAAGGCATAGAGCAGTTACATAACTTGCTCTGTTTCACAATTAGTGGTGGGACTAGAATTTAGAAGCCTATCGATCTAAATCCATAACTTATGACGACTTCTATGAACTTGGTATTTAAATCCACTTTGAGAGTTTGAACTTCCATTTTATGTGTAGTTTATAGAATTTCAAAACTGAAAAATATAAACTTCTGAAAATGATTTTGTTTAATATTTTAAATTTTATTTGTAGGTAGTCTAGTTTTGGGCTGGAGCAACAGCACAGCAGTAGGGCGTTTGCCTTGTGTGTAGCCAACCCGGCTGAGCTAGGTTCGATTACTCTGCCCCTCTCGGAGAGCCCTGCAAGCTACCGAGAGTATCTCGCCTGCATGTTAAACCCTGGCAAGCTACCCGTGACGTATTCAATATGCCAAACACAGTAACAACAAGTCTCAAAATGGAGACATTACTGGGACCATTTGAGCAAATTGATGAACAATGGGAGGACAGTTTAGTTTTATAGAAGAAATCAATTTTGTGGCCGCTTTAGAATCAAGAAAGAATCTATAAGTAACTATTGGGGTATGGTTAAATAGAGATGAATCATTTATTTAATGTTGCTTTTGTGTGAATCATGGGAGTAAAGGGCATACCTCTTACACTTCTTTCTTTATTATTTTGTTGGGGAATCAGTTCAGAAGATAGACTGCATAACTACTGGAAAATGTAGGAACAGGATTCCGTGAGAGGCTAATCTAGTTCATTAAAACTAATCACTTTATTTAGTTGGAGGGAGAATTGAAAGAAGGCAGCCTCCTAGGATGACTTCCTGAAGGAGGTATTTGAATGACCGATGTAACAATTTCCTAAGTAGAGAAATTGGGAGAGGAGGCTACGAGTGGCAAATTACCACCATATTCAGAGATACAGAGACAAAAGGAGGATGTGGAAGCTGTTTTGCTGGAGCAGAGGTGTGAAGCACAGAAACAGAAAACAGAAGCTGGAGAATAGTTGGGACTTGTGGAATAAATAGCTTTGTATACTCTAAAGTACCTAGGATTTTTATCCTGAAGGTCATGGAGAACCACTGAAATATTTTAAGTAGGGGAAAAAACATAATTATATCTGTGTTTTAGAAAGATTGCTCCAGCCAGATAATGAAGGTTTTAATGCAGTGGGGCAAGACTGGAGTTAGAAGATGGTTGTACATGATCGTAATAATCCTAGCAAGATATAATTAGAACTTGAATTAAAGTAATGGAAATGGAAATAGAAAAGAGAGGATGGGTTTTAAAGCTACTTGGAAAATGACTAAATGATTAGCAAGATATCTCCTAACGGCAACAACTATTCTGATTGCTGTGACTATAGGTCAATTTTGGTAGCTTTTGGGTTTTATATAAATCACACAGTAATTTTTTTGTTTGAATTCTCTTTTAACTTTGATTTTAAAATTTATTTTACAGATATTTAAAAATTTTTTTACATATAAACACTAAATGGATAACGGTGTACATGAAGACTCAGGATCAGAAATACCAGAAAAAGCTAGCAAAATAATCCCAAGGGATGGGGCCTCCACATGCAGGAAATCCAGGCTGGATCTTGACACTGCATGGATTGGAAGTGCTAGGAATAACTCCGGGAATAACTAGGAATAACTTCCAGAGCATTGGGAATAACCAGTGGCAGTAAACTCCCAGAGCACTGGGTTTGACCCTCAATCTAACCAATCAGCCAACCAACAACAAAATCTTTAAAGAAGATAACTGGAATGTTTATAAAATGCCAAGGTGCAGTGGGAGAATGGAACAAGATGTAACATGGGAGGCAGATAGGAGTGAGGTGCTGATAGTCCTTGAGCATAATTGCAGGGACCGGTGTGATAGTTTATTGCATGAGGTCAACCCAGATTTGGTCCCTGGCACACCATCTAGTCATCCGAAACTGCCAGGAGTGATCCCTGAGCACAGATTCAGGAGTAAGCCCTGAACACTGCTGAGTGTGGCCCAAACACCCAAACCTAAACCCTTCTAATTGTCAGGGATTTAGTTTTTAATTGACAGTTCAGTTTCTTTGGTGAAATAAGTTCATACGTCACAAGCACCTAGAATAAACTATACAAAATAAAAACAAAAACTTACAATCATTCAAAGTTATTGGAATTTGCAGAAATGTGAGTAGATCTTGGAAGGATGTTAAGACTTAAACAGGAAAGTGGTCCTAAGGGGTCTTTCTTTTACAGTTTTTTACTGAGGGTAGGGCACATTCAGCGCATAGAGTTAGTTGCTGAAACTCCAGCTGAAAACTTGGCATATTTCTGGCTTTTGAAAAACAAAAGAGAGTTTGAGACAACTAAATATTTTTTTTTGACAACTAAATATTTAAGGCAGTACTTCAGTAATTGGAATTAAGAAGTTAATGGGAAGCTTGTAACAAATTTTGTTTGTAAACTGTTGCCTAAATACCTTATTCATCCTATTACGTGTGCAAAGGCAAAATATCCCAAATAGGGATAAAAGAACCAAACAGAAATTTGAGATGCTACTCCAAAAGAGAGACTTTGCAGAGAATTTAACTGAGTAAAAATTTTAAAAGAAACAAGAAAAACATTTTTTCAGAAGATTAAAATAGAATCCATAGGCTCAGAGTAGGTTTTATACATCATTTGGGATATAATCCAAAGTTACTCAGAGAAGAAAAATTAGGACAGCATGGCGCATTCTCAGAAGAAAAAATAGACCAATACAGATTAGTTGTTTTATGAGCCAAATGTCAAATTGAATAAAGTAATATCAAATATCTACTATAAGTACATTCCATGCTGGAATGGGAAGCATCTCAACAGTAAATAAATCTATGTAAAATCTCAAAATGATGGTCTTTTAAAAAATTTTAAAAGCTTTTATTAAAGCACTATGATTTAGGAAGTTATTTATAGTTGAGTTTTAGGCATACAATGCTTTAGCACCAATCCCACTACCAGTGTCCAAGGTTCCTACCTCCTCCCCAGCTTGCTACCTTGACAGGCACATTAAGTTTGGTTGTTGAAATTTGGATCTGATAAGGTGCTTAATGGATAACAGCATGAGGAATAATCTCCAAATTATAGAGAACCAGAAGGAGAGGAGAAAGAAAAGGGGGAGGTTTCTTTCTTTCTTTCCTTCTTTCTTTCTTTCTTTCTTTCTTTCTTTCTTTCTTTCTTTCTTTCTTTCTTTCTTTCTTTCTTTCTTTGTCACACCTGGCGATGCACAGGTGTTACTCCTGCCTCTGCACTCAGGAATCACTCCTGGCAGTGCTCAGAGGATCATATGGAATGCTGGGAATCGAACCTGGATCAGCCGCGTGCAAGGCAGATGCCCTACACACTGTGCTATCACTCCAGCCCCAGGGGAGGTTTCTTTTTTTTTATTAGTGAAACACCATGAGGTACAGTTATAGACTTACAAATTTCTGTGCTTGGGTTTCAGTCACACAGTGATCAAGTACCCATCCCTCCACCAGTGCCCATCCTCCACCACCGCGGGTCCCAGCATCCCTCCCACCTCCCTCGTCCCCCCATCCCCTGCTCTGTGGCAGGGCATTCCATTTTGTTCTCTCTCTCTCTCTCTCTCTCTCTCTCTCTCTCTCTCTCTCTCTCTCTCTCCTTTTGGGTCCTGTGGTTTGCAAGAGAGGCATTGAATGGCAATCATGTTTGGTCTATAGTCTACTTTCAGCATGCTTCTTCCATCCTGGGAGGATCTTCCCAACACCCTTTATTTGGTGCTACCTTAAAAGAGTTGATTATGATTTCAGAATGAAAGAAGAAAATATTGGAAACTGGAAATTTTAGAATTCAATGGAGATAATAGGGAAAGAATGAGTAAATGAGTACAGTGCCCCATGATTATATCTACTCTCATAATTTATATTTTATAACAATCTTACCAATTTTTTGATGGGGATCATTTTTCTTTTATACATGACCCCTTCATATTTTTTTTGCAGAGCCATTTTAGTGGACATGAATTTCTTCACTGTTTGTCTGAAAGGCTTTCATCACCCCCTTTTCATTTGAGGTACATAGACTCTTCCTGGCTGGAGGTCTTTTCGGCTCAGTACTTGAGTTACATCATGCCTTCAGGCTTGTTTCAGTAGAGAAATCTGTTGTGATAACCTTACGGGGACTCCCTTATATCAAGTCTTCACTTCTTTTTTTCTTTTTTTTTTTCCTTTAGGATTTTCTCTATCTTTCACTTTTTCCACTTTGATTACTATGTATCTTGGTGTGTATCTGTTTGGGCTTCTGTTATTAGGAACCTTTTTGAATTTCCTAGATCTTCCTGTGCATCTCCTTGCTCAGCTTAGGAATAGTTATTTCAAATAACGATTCTTGGGGGAAAAAAGAATGGAATAACCCTCTATTTGTATGAGTTTCAGGATAAAACCATGGTCAAATATAAAGACAGCATATAAACATCTGTATAAAAATACCAAAAGCTATCCTATAAATAAATAAATAAAAGATATATTATTGTAAGCAATATATATATAGTGCTTCGGACATAAGTGGACAATATATATAATTGATCATGTATATATTATTCACAATAACCTTGAAAAAAATTATAGAAATGCTCGAGCTGGAGTTG
This sequence comes from Sorex fumeus, assembly GCF_029834395.1. Classification (NCBI taxonomy): domain Eukaryota; kingdom Metazoa; phylum Chordata; class Mammalia; order Eulipotyphla; family Soricidae; genus Sorex; species Sorex fumeus. The sequence continues at coordinate 18,520,690 of NW_026606111.1, read as the reverse complement.
CACTATGGAGTGCTTCCCTTTCACACTGCCAACTGGGGTTCAATCTCTGGCACCCAGAGATTGGCACCCATCTGGCACCCATATGGTCTCCTTCTGAGTCCACCAGGTATGATTCCTGAGTGCAGAACCAGGAGCAACACCTGAGTACTACAGGGTGTGTACTCCAAACAAAACAAAACAAAAACTCCGCAGGAGTGCTACCACATTGCAGAAATAAAAATAAAAGGATAAACAGAAATAGAACTAGAGAATTCCACCCCTTCCTATCTCTCCTCCTCTCAGGAAACCCTATGCATGAATGTAGTTGCTCTTTTTGCAGTTCCATTGTCTCTTATGACATCTTGATGGCATTTTTGGATGGTTTCTACTACTTTATCTTCAAGCTCATGAACCAGGTTTTCAGTTTCTTCCATTCTGCTGTTGAGGCCCTTTATTTTGCATTTTATATACATTGTATTTCTTTCTTTTTTTTATTAAAATTTTTTTTAATAGTGAGACATCATGAGGTACAGTTGCAGACTTACACATTTTTGTGCTTGGGTTTCAATTATACAACGATCAAATACCCATCCCTCCACCGGTGCCCATTTCCCACCACCACGGATCCCAGTATCCCTCCCACCCCCATCTCCCCCATCCCACCCTGCCTCTGTGGCAGGGCATTCCCTTTTGTTCTCTCTCTCTTATTGGGTGTTGTGGTTTGCAAAAGAGGCAATGGGTGACAATCATGTTTAGTCTATAGTCTACTTTCCGCATGCTTCTCCCATCCTGGGAGGATCCTCCCAACACCTTTATTTGGTGTTCCCTTCTTTATCTGAGCTCCCTTTTCCCCTAGTATGTGTGGTTGGCCTCCAAGCCATGGAGCAAAATTCCTGGTACTAATCTCGGCCATTCTTGGGTGTTAGTCTCCTATTTTGTTACTTTATGTTCCCCAGATGAATGCAGTCTTTCTATGTCTATCCCTTTCTTTCTGAGTCATTTCACTTAACATGATACTTACCATGTAGTGCCACTTGTATGTAAATTTTGTGACTTTGTTTTTTCTAACAGCTACATAGTACTCCATTGTGTAAATGTACCAAAGTTTCTTTAACCAATCATCTGTTCTCAGGCACTCAGGTTTTTTCCAGATTCTGGCTATTGTAAAGAGTGCTGCAATAAACAGACAATTGCAGATGTCACTTCGACTATACTTTTTTGCCTCTCTGGGATATATTCAACCCCATCAAAAATGGGGAGATGAAATGAATAGAAACTTTCACAAAGAAGAAATCCGAATGGCTAAAAGGCACATGAGAAAATGCTCCACATCATTAATCATCAGGGAGATGCAGATCAAAACCACAATGAGATATCACTTCACACCACAGAGACTGGCCTATATCCACAAGAACAAAAGCAACCCGTGCTGGCACAGATGTGGTGAGAAAGGGACACTCCTTCACTGTTGGTGGGAATGCCGACTGGTTCAGCCCTTTTGGAAAACAGTATGGACGATTCTCAAAAAATTAGAAATTGAGCTCCTATTTGATCCAGCAATACATTGTATTTCTAGGGTTAAAAATTTCCGGGCCTCCCACATGCAAGGCCATCCCACACTCTACTGCTGAGCTACATCTCAGCCCATCAGCTAATATATTTTTCCTTTGGCTCTATTAAATTTTTTTCTTGTAATTTTTAAACTTTGATATATCCTCTGTCTTGGTTGAAGTCCTTTACCGTGGATTTGCTCATTTTAGTGAGCTACTTTAGTGAGCTATTCAGGATTGCTGGTTTTTTTTTTTCTTTTTGGGTCACACTCGGCGATGCTCAGGGGTTACTCCTGGCTCATGAACTCAGGAATTGCTCCTGGCAGTGCTCAGGGGACCATATGGGGTGCTGGGAATCGAACCTGTGTCAGTCATGTTGGCTGCGTGCAAGGCAAACGCCCTACCCCCTGTTGCTATCACTCCAGCCCCCAAGGACTGCTGTTTTTTTTTTAAATTATTTTTTTATTTTTAATTTTTTTAAATGAATCACCATGAGGTACAGTTACGGACTTACAAACTTTTGTGCTTATATGTTAGTCATACAGTGATTGAGTACCATCCGTCCACTAGTGCCCTTTCTCCACTACAAATGGTCCCAGTATCCCTTATCCCTATTCCCCCTCTCCCTGCCTCTGTGGCAGGCTCTCCCTTTTACTCTCTCTCTCTCTCTCTCTCTCTCTCTCTCTCTCTCTCTCTCTCTCTCTCTCTCTCTCTCTTCTTCAGGGTGTTGTGGACTGCTAATTTGAAGACTTCTACAGTTAGCTTCTATGGTTATCGTGCCAGAGTTCTTTCTGGGCTGCTGTGTTCTCCACAACCCCATTTTGTCTGGTGCTAGATTGGTTGTGAGTGGGCCCAGAGGCTGTATTTGAGAGGATCTGGGAGGCAAGCAGGGATTTGCAGTTAGGAGTGTCTAGCTCTGGCTCTAGCATGGAGGTGTATTAGGTATGGGGTGATAAGAGGACTCAAAGCTACAAATGCTTAGTCCTAGCTGTGCCCTGATTTTGATCAGGGCAGTGGTTCAAGGGGCTAGGGTCTCAAGGTTTCTACAAGACTGGGGCTAGTTTTAAAGAAAGCTGGGACCTCAGATTCATTAGTGGCAAAAGTGTTCACTCTCAGGCCAGCAAGAAAGGGAGTCTGAATGACTGTGGGTCTGCAAGGGAGCCCAGCAGCTTATGGAGTGCTGCTGTCTGTAGAGGCATGGTTTGCCCTTCCAGTCTGTTACAGTGGAAAGTGAGATCCACCAGCAAGGTTGTGCGGAGTTATCAAGATGATAACTGCCAACAAATCTGACCCATGTTTGTAGTTTGCTCTTTTCTACTCCATTGTTGTAAGTATATAAGATTGTAGGATTGAGGTGGTGGATGTTCTATGCAATACACCACGCGCTCCAGGGTAAAGTTCTGCAGATTAGAAGTCTACTGTGGCCCGGTCTTCTTCCTCCCCCAGGTCAGTAAGTGCTCGAACCCAGGACTTGGGTCTCACCACGTATGTGCCTCAGGCGTCCTCTAGGACCCTGGGATGCTCACAAGTGTTACAACATGGAAAGTATCATGCTAAGCGAAATGAGTCAGAACAAGAGGGACAGACATAGAAAGATTACATTCATCTGGGGAATATAAAGTAGTAAAATAGGAGACTAACATCCAAGAATAGCTAAGATAAGTACCAGAAGGTTCACTCCATGGCTTTGAGGCCAGTTGCACATGCTAGGGTAAAAGGCAGCTCAGATAGAGAAGGGAGCACCAAGTAAAGGGTGTTGGGAGGATCCTTCCAGGATGGGAGATGCATGCTGAAAGTAGACTATAGACCGAACATGATTGCCACTCTTTTGCAAACCACAGCACCCAAAAGCAGAGAGAGAACAGAAGGGAATTCCCTGCCACAGAGGCGGGGTGGGATGGGGGGATTGGGTGGGAGGGATACTGGGATCCTTGGTGATGGAGAATGGGCACTGGTGTAGGGATGGGTACTCAATCATTGTATATCTGAAACCCAAGCACAAAAATTTGTAAGTCTACAATTGTACCTCATGGTGTTTCACTAATAAAAATTAAAAATAAAAAGAATTGCAACCCATCACCTGTTTATGTTCTTTCTCTTTTTGGCCACACCCAAGCACAAGTAGATGTCCCAGCTAGGTGCTGAGGTCAGTACTCACACGGTGCTGGGGACTGAACTGGGTCCTCCCACATGCACACTCCAGCATGGACCTGTCTCTTGATGCCTGAATTTCTTTCAGATGCCATTCCATTGAGGTGTTTGTTTTGTCTTTTGGAGTAGAAACTATATTTTTAAGATTAGTTTTGGGGGAGTGGGAGTTTTGGCCATACCTGGTGGCTCTGCTCAAGATTGACTGCTGGCTCTGTGCTCAGGGATCACTCTTGACAGTGCCCAAAGGGCCATCGATGGTGCTGGGGATCAAACCCAAATTTATCTCATGCAAGGCATGGACCCTACTTACTGTCCTATCTTCCTGACCCTTTGGTTAGATGTTTTAAAAGTCATGCACAATTATGTGTGAGCTATTACATGTGAGCCTTAAAATTTATTTCCTCATTTCACACGTAGGTGAAAATAATTGTACTGTTTAAAACACTGGAACTTGCAAACATAATACATTACTCAGGGAAGGAAAATATATCCCTAAAATGTACTTAACCAGAAAGATAATTCAGCTGCCAATCTCCAAAAGTTTGAAGATGATGATATTAGATTATAGTAGACAGACTGTCCCCCATCTGAACCTTTATTCACTGCCATTCTATAACCCTTCTTCAGGCTCAGATCAGCAGAACCTTTTTTGTCAGAAATCGTTAGACATCCAAGAAGTCTTTCATCTTTATCTTCTGCTACACAAATTCTGAACTGAATGTTCGCTGGGTTGCCCCAGAAAATGTGCTTGATGCTTGAGGGGAAGTGCCATGAAAAACCAGACACTAGTCACATTCATTAGTAATTGTGACTGTGATGCCCTTACCTATTATATTCCTGATGGTTGTGTCTGAGTGACAAAAGGCTCAAGTGACTGAGACTTGGAGATCTCTGTCATCTCTGCCCCATCTCTTATGGCCACTGGGGAGAGAAGCTCAGGATGGAGCTCCTGTTAGAATTATAAATTAATCCAAGTTGATGTATAGACTTGTCATAATCATAGGAGGAGGTAAATACAGATTCTCCTTCAGTTATCTTGGCTCTGGTTCAGCTTCTTTTACTCCACATATATATTTTGACATGTAGCAGTAATTCATTATTAACAGTAACTTATTGCAATAATTGAATATCCTTGTGTGAATCTACCACACTTTTTGAGCCATCAATTATTGACCATCAGGTTATCTTTTTGAGCTATTTTAACAATGTATAAATATTACTTTCACATGCATTTTGGTGCACATCGATATGTATTTGTTAGAGATTATGGATAATGAAGTATGAGAATGTTTTTATCAAATGGCTTTTCAAACTGGTTACTTTCACCTATGATTGAAATTTTCTGTTTATTTTAACTAGTTTTATATTATGGAACCTCTTTTTTTCATTTTTTTTTAAGAATTCAGAGGCATCTCAGTTCAGCCTAATTTAACATCTCGATTTATTCTGCATCTCAGAGGTACAAAATCAGGATCACCTCTACATTTTGACATACACGTGTATGGTATCTCATTTGGTTTTGAATTTCAAAAATAACTAATGATAATGATGGCCTTTTCATATATTTGTTGGTTAGATCGCTTTCTCTCCCTCTCTATGTAGAATGTTTATTTAACCTCTAATTCTTTTTCATCGTTGTTAAATTGTGCTGTCTGGCTGGGTAGACGATACAGGGCTTTCCATTTGTCTTGTTTATGACTGATCCTAGTTCAATCCTGAACACTTCCAGGAGGTTTTTCCAGCAAGTCTTAAGAAATCTCTGTGTGTCCCATATCCTGGAGAGAGAGAGACAGAGAGAGACAGAGAGAGACACAGAAAGAGAGAGACAGAGAGAGGAGAGAGGTAAAAATGAATGAATTGTACTATTTACCTTTTGCTAATTGATTTATAGGAAATGAATTCTAGGAATTAGTCTTTTCATAAAAATAGTTTGGAGGAGCTGCACTGGGAATATAATCTTCTGATATACAGTTGGCCTCTCATTTTTTAATATCTTCTGATGAACTCAGGTTCAAATTTTAAAAATATCTATTTATTATTGCGTCAGGACCCCACAGTAGGTTACTGTCGCCGGGCCACCCCAGGGGGAAAAGGGTGTTGTCCCTCTGCCTGCTCCCCCTTGGTGGCTCGGTGGCCATCATCCTCCAGAGGCCATTGGACAGTCAGGTCTGGGCCCACAGTGAGGAGACATTTTGGGCCTTACAGGATGTGGGTGGAGACCGGCCTGTCCTCCCCACCCCAATGAGACCCCAAGTCATTGCCCACGAACGGCCTCTCTGGCTCCTGATCAAGCTGCTTAATGGCCAATGATCCCAGAAACTCAGAAACAAATCTTGAAACCCAGAGGCTTTTGGCAGAAATGTGTCTGGACCCTGCAGTAGGTTACTGTCGCCGGGCCATCCCATGGGGGAAAGGGTGTTGTCCCTCCTCCTGCTTCCCCTTGGTGGCTCGGTGGCCATCATCCTCCAGAGGCCATTAGACAGTCAGGCTTGGGCCCACAGTGACGAAACTTGTTGGGCCTCACGGGATGGGGGTGAAGCCGGTTCTGTCCTCCCCATCCCAACGAGACCCCAAGTCATCGCCCACGAACGGCTTCTCAGGCTCCTGATCAAGCTGCTCAAGGGCCATGATCCCAGAGACTCAGAAACAAATCTTGAAACCCAGTGTCTTTTGGCAGAAATCCCTCCAGATTTAAGTGTTAAAATTTTGGAATTTCAAAATCACATGGCCCTACTGCAGCCACGTGACATCATATGTTATTCATAACCAGCAATAGAACACAATTGTCTACTGTTGCCTTCTCAGCAGATCTGAGTGTTGGAGTAAAATTTCAAATAATAATGGTGGGTCTGGTGTCGAAATATTGAATGTGATCAAAGTAGAGAGAGAGTAATGTGGAATTCATCTGCCCCACAGGTAGGGGGAGGGTGTGGGATGAGGGTATACTGGGGTTTTTGGTGGTGGAGAACGAGCATTGGTGAAGGTACGGGTGTTTCATTGTATGACCAAGAATTAGACCCGAAAGCTTTGTAACTGCTCTCACGGTGATTCAATAATTAAAATTATAAAAAATAAAAAATCTATTTATTAATATTTCCATTTTTTTGTGTTCTGATGGAAAAGTACTTTCCATTTGGAGGAGGACTCCAAAGCAGTGCTCAGAGGATCTGGGGTTCACTTCTGGCATTACTTGGCCAATCAGACTACAAAATTCTAGGCTTGAGCCTGCCATTGAGATGCTCTTTAGTCCCAGGAATGCTGGGTCCCCCAAGAATATGCCAGATACTTATTTAGATGCCACAAGATGCTGGAAATTAAATTTGGGCCTTTTCGCACATGTGATGCATGCACCCCTCACCCCTAGGCTATTTCTTTGGTCTCAAGAGTTGCCATTCTACATAAGATTATTTTTTCTTACTTTTTTTCTTCAGTTTCATCTTTGATAATTTGGACTTGATTTCGCCTCTACTTTAAGGGAGTCATATTTTGTTTGTTTTAATGTATATCTGGTGGATCCAGCAACGATTTGTCAGAAATACTTCTTTCCTTACTACATTGCAGTGTCCCCTTCGTTATAAATTAGATAGCAATATATGTGCAGGACTGTTCCATAGTTATTTTTTCTCCACTGATCTACTTGTGTTTTTTTTTGATACAATTTGACATTATTTTGTTATTTCAGATTCACTGTATTACTGTCATCCCATTGTTCATTGATTTAATTGAGCAGGCGCCAGTAACGTCTCCATTCATCCCAGCCCTGAGATTTTAGCAGCCTCTTATATTTGGCATTGCTGATATGCAGGTCTTGCCTCTGCATTCAATAAACATCTGCAATTGCTTAAATCTGAGAATGTGCAATCATAATAGGAAAAAACCTATGCAGTGTAATAAATAGACCATACAGATCAAAGCCATGTCTTTCAAGGTTTAACTATACATGCATATCTATATATACAGCTGTGCAATCTAGGAAGCATAGGCTTCTAGTTGGGGTATTTATTAGATTTATACTTAATGCAATTATTAGCACATTTTGGGTTAAATATTCCATTTTATGTACATTTCCTACCTACCTTCTGCTCCTTTTCTATTATTTTGCATCTAGCCGTGGATTTGATTAAGCCATTCTGTTTTAACTGCTAAATTAATACATTATTTAATTATTACTATACCTTATGACATATTTTATCTTGATCACTTGACATCCCTTTACTCACCGATTTGCTTGAGCAGGCGCCAGTAACGTCTCCATTCATCCCTGTTGCATCCTAGTGTAGCCCAATGACGTCTGCTCCTTCTAGGAACACGAATAGCCTCAAACTGATCGTTCAGGGTCTTGACGAAGAAGTCCAACCATCTCGTAGATGGGCAGCCACATGGTCTTTTGACATCCTGTGGAATTCAGTCAGTAACGGCTCTAGTCCAGAGGTTGTCTCCAAATCTCATTATGTGTCCAGCCCATCTTACTTTCGACGCCTTGGCATACGAGACAGTGTCCCTGATTCTTTTTTTTTTTTAATTTTTATTAGTGACACACCATGAGGTACAGTTGTAGACTTATAAGTTTTGTGCTTGGATTTCGAGTGAAACGTGATACTGCAAGCATAGCTCTTTTTATTACTCTTTGGGAGACCCGAATAGCTTCTCATCCTGTTTTCCTAGGGCCCAGGTCTCTGAGATGAATGTTAATGCAGGAAGACAGTGGAATCGAAGAGATGTGCCCAGACCCAGAGGTTCTTCATCCTCTTAGCTATTTCTTTGATGCTCTTGAAGGCAACCCAAGCTGCTCTCTTCCTCCTGCTCAACACAGGTGCCAGGTCATTCATCATGTTGACTTCTCAAGCTAGGTACACATAATTGTTGCATTTGGAGATGTTTGTTCTGTTGAGAGCGAATGGAATGGAGCATCAGGAATGAGGCTGTTTCTCATAAACATTGTCTTCGTGAGATTCAGCTGTAGTCTCACCTTTCCACACTCACGGTCTAAGTCGGCCAGCATTTGTGCCGCTTGGCTAATGTTTGGTATTACTAGAACAATGTCATCAGCAAAGTGGAGGTGGTGTAGTTGCTGACCGTCTATCTTCACTCCCATTCCTTCCTAATCCAGTTGTCGCATGACGTTCTCAAGGGTGGCACTGAAGAGTTTCGGTGAAATGATATCACCCTGCCGAACCCCTCTCTTGACTTCGATGATCACTTCTTTGTAAAATGGTGAGATCCTGGTAGTGAATTCATAATATAGCTCATATGTTTATATTAAATTGAAGTCTAATTAAGCTTTAGTTTTCTATACAAGATAAGGATATCAAATACTTTTAATTTCATCTACCACATTCTGTCATTAATTTTTCATTACATTTGTTTTAATCTGACACAGCTGTGAAGAAAAAAACCAGCTGGAGGGCCCCACAGCTCCCGGAGAATTCTCTGGGTCCCATCCAGAGCCGATATCACCGGGAGGTCCAAGATGGGATAGGTGCTGTCTCCCTGCCTTTTCCAGATGGAATCCCAGTGACCACGAGCTTCTACAAGCATGGCTCTGGTATGTGAGTATCAGGACTATTTTTGGAACCGCACGACTGCTTACATTTCCTGATATGCAAAGTGATCATGGAAAGTAAATGATCTAGCATTTGTCCCTGAAAATCAGAGTGGTGGTGGGAAAATCTGAGCAAAAGATAATGCCCAACCGAAATACATCTGGACTGTGTATTTAATTATGGTGCTATGCTGCCCTGGGACAGGAAGGGTGTCTTTCCCTCCGCCTGTGCCCCTTTGCGGCAGCGACATGGTGGCCTGCATCTTTTAGACTGCACTGATGAGGCACGTGGGGCTTCATGGGATGGGGGTGGAATCGGGCCTGTTCCCCGCCATGACAATGCTCCGGGTTGCCACCCTCAAATGCCTCCTGGTATTCATCTTCCTCTCTACATTGGCTTCTACTTTTTTCTGTTAAAATTTACAGAGGTGTGAATCTAATCTGAAATTCAAAACCAGCATATACCTCTGTAGCACTGTAGCACTGTCCTCCTGTTGTTCATCGATTTGCTCGAGCGAGCCCAGTAACGTCTCTATTATGAGACTTGTTCTTACTGTGTTTGGCATATCGAATATGTCATGGGTACCTTGCCAGGCTTTGCCCTACTCTCAGTAGCTTGCTGGGCTCTCTAATAGAGGCGGAGAAATTGAACTCGGATCAGATGGGTTGGCCGTGTGCAGGGCAAACACCCTACCCGATTGTTAAATAAGGTAGGGGGAAAAGCCTCAGTTTTCAGTCTTTCTGGTGACTTTTCTAAAATGTGCCTTTTAATTTTGGGCATTTAAATGTGTTTCTCTCGCTCTCTGTTGTCTTGATGTATTGTTTGCATTTATCTTGCATGAAGTCATGGAGTTCTTTGAATATATGGGTAAATTTTAATCCTATTATCTCTACAAACATTTTTTTCTCTTCTCCGTTCCCCCTTTTCCTTTTGGGACTTCAATTTCCTGTGTTAATTTGACAGTAAAAATATTGCATCATTTTCTATATATTAACTTTTTCTTTTTCTTTTTTGCTTTTTGGGTCACACCCAAAAATTCACAGGGGTTACTCCTGGTTCTGCTCTTAGGAATTACTCCTGGTGGTGCTCAAGGGACCATATGGGATGCTGGGAATAGGACCTGGGTTGGTGGGAATAGAACCTGGGTGCAAGGCAAATGCCCTACCCACTGTGCTATTGCTCCAGTTCCTATATTAACTTTTTCTATGTTTACCTTTTTCTGTCTGAACAATACTACATCTTTTATTTTTACCAATCACTGTATTATTCATCTTTTGCTATGTCTATTCATCTATAAATGCCGTCAAATGAATTCTTATATTTTTCATTTTTTTAGAGGGGAAAAGTTTGGCCACATCTGGCAATGCTCAGGGTTTACTCTTGGCCTTGTGATCACGGCTTAACTCCTATCTCAGTGCTCAGGGATTACTCCTGGTGGGATTTGGGGAAATCACACCAGGATCAAACAGGTGCAAAGCAAGCATCTTATTCACTGTGTTTTCTCTTCGGCACTTGAATTATTATTTTTTTAATTGCATATTTTAGTTCTATAAGCTCCATTTGATTCTTGGAGATTTTGGTATTCTGATGAAATATCAAGTCTCATATTTTAAAAATAAAAATGGTAATTATTATTTTAGTATTTGTTTTTATATATCATTAATATTTTTATTGCCCTTTAATAATTTTGTTTCCTTTTCTCTTGATTGTCAGTCATTTGGACCATGTTTTCTTTCATGTTTAAAACATTTTATTAGATTTACACATTGATTATGGTAAGTTATAAAGGCTTAGAGTGATATTCTCTTTCTACAAAGATTACTTAGATTTGTTCTGGCAGGGTGATAAAGAGAAGATACTTTGAAGATACTTTGATCTAGTTGAAACAAATGATTTCCAATTTGCCTTTCTATGGTATAATCCAAATCTCAAAAGTGACTAGACCTTACATTTTTTTTAATGAACCCTAAACTCCAATTTTGTCTTTCTAACGAAAGATTGTCAGATTGTCATAGATCCCAGCTTACGGTTGTTTTTTTTTGGGTGTGTGTGTGTGTGTGTGTGTGTGTGTCAGAGAGAGAGAGAGAAAGAGAGAGACAGAGAGACAGAGAGAGAATGAGAACGAATGAGAGAGAAAGAGAGAGACAGAGAGAGAGACAGAGAGAGAATGAGAAAGAATGAGAGAGACAGAGAGAGAGAGAGAGAGAGAGAGAGAGAGAGAGAGAGAGAGAGAGAGAGAGAGAGAGAGGATGGTGGTGGTGTGGTATCCCAAGAGTGCTCAGAGGATATATAAGTCATCTCAGTGATACTAGCGGGGCTCTGTGCTAGAATGGTTCAATGCTCCGCCTGCTGGTTGGTGCTAGGGTTTTTGTAGACTATGTGAAAGATTATCACGCTGACCACTGGAGTTCTTCAGTGTCACAATTCTTTTTTTTTTTTTTTTTAAATTAGCAGCTCAGGTTGGTTGGAAGAACCACAGAAATAGGATCCTCCGTGTTCTGGACAGCACTGTTTCTTACACACACACACACACACACACACACACACACACACACACACACACACACACCCCAACCTCTGACCTCCCACTCTCCATTACACCATAGCCTGAATTTATATACATTCTATCTCCACTCTCCTTGGTTATTTCTGTCATTTGGTTGGTTGCCCACCAGCCTGCCTACAAATGCTCAATCAAACCATGTGTGGACTAACTAAATTCCCAACTGCTACAACTGTCATTCCTCCTTAACAGTGGCCTGAAATCTCAGCCCCACAGTGTTTTTTTCTGTTATTTGATTGCCTTATGTGGCCGGCCAATTAGATTGCACATGAGAAACATAAGACTTGGAATATTCAGCCCTTCCCTCCTCATTTCCTCCTTATCTAGCACCCCTTCTTTATATTTCCTTCTGACCTGCCCCTTCCTTCTGTTTCCTCTGAAACAGTGAGAAGGGGCATATACTACTGGGAATTAAATTTAGGAATTCAGGGTTGCTTTCTTGTCCTTTGGGTTATCTCTTAGAATATTTGCTACATTTATAAGCCTCCAAGAGTCTTATAACTATCCGCTTTATTTTTTTTAATTTTTTTTTATTTTTTAATTTTATTAGTGAAACACCATGAGGTACAGTTGTAGACTTACAAATTTTTGTGCTTGGGTTTCAGTTATACAATGATCAAGTACCCATCCCTCCCCCAGTGCCTATTTTCCACCACCATGGGTCCCAGTATCCCTCCCACCCCCAACCCCCCATCAAAAAACCTGAGTGCCCGAGAACAGATGATTGGTTAAAGAAACTTTGGTACATTTACACAATGGAGTACTATGTAGCTATTAGAAAAGATGAAGTCATGAAATTTACATACAAGTGGTACTATCTGCTTTCTGATTGGATTCTCAGAAATTTACCTTGAGCATGCAACATTCTACATGTTATGCAGACGATGGTAAAGCTATAGTTTCCTTTCTCATGGATCTTACTCCCCTTAATCCTTGCTGTTTTTGTAGCACTATACTCCAAATATAGAAAACTGATTCTGTTTGTTCTTTCAACCTTCTGGGTTATTTGTAAATACTCCCGGGGAAGTACTGCAGGGAAGGGAGGGTCCGCTTTAGTATGCTTGTTTTCTCTTTAAGAGCTTCTCACTTCAAATCCTTGCATTCCTGGCTGCTCTTACTGCACAGTAACGCTTTGGTATTTTCTCAGTTATAAATATTATCAGTGGAACAATCATCATCTTATTGTGGATATGTAGTCTTTGAAGCACTTGTCCATGTGGAAATAGATGTCAAGTCAACAGTATGGTGTATAAATGAAGCAGGCTATATTGAGATGTTGAAAGGAAGGCTACCAACGTCAGTTCAGAAAGCTGAAATTCCTAAAAAGAGCAGGAACATAAGGCAATAATAAGAACCTGAAAGAAGACTACCAAAAGTTCCATGATCTTCCCTTTGACAGCACTCTAGCAACACATTCTTTTTAATTGTATATTTTTAAATTTTTATTATTATTATTTTTTTAATAGTGAGACATCATGAGGTACAGTTGTAGACTTACACATTTTTGTGCTTGGGTTTCAATTATACAATGATCAAACACCCATCCCTCCACCAGTGCGCGTTTCCCACCACAACGGATCCCAGTATCCCTTCCCCCCCAGCCCCCATTCCACCCTGCCTCTGTGGCAGGGCATTTCCCTCTCTCTCCTTTTGAGTGCTGTGGTCTGTAAAAGAGACATTGAGTGACAATCATATTTGGTTGATAATCTACCCTCAGCATGCTCTCCCATCGTGGGCGGATCCTCCCAAAACCCTTTATTTGGTGCTCCCTTCTCTTTCTGAGCTCCCTTTTCCCCTAACATGTGTGGTTGTCCTCCGGGTCATTGAGTAAAATTCCTGGTACTAATCTCTGCCATACTTGGGTGTTAGTTTCCTATTTTGTTACTTTATGTTCCTCAGATGAATGCAATCTTTCTATGTCTATCCCTTTCTTTCTGAGTCATTTCGCTTAACATGATACTTTCCATGTAGTACCACTTGTATGTAAATTTCATGACTTCGTCTTTTCTAACAGCTACATAGTACTCCATTGTGTAAATGTACCAGAGTTTCTTTAACCAATCATCTGTTCTCGGGCACTTAGGTTTTTTCCAGATTCTGGCTATTGTAAAGAGTGCTGCAATAAACAGACAATTGCAGATGTCACTTCGGCTATACTTTTTTGCCTCTCTGGGATATATTCCCAGGAGTGGTATTGCTGGGTCAAATGGGAGCTCAATTTCTAGTTTTTTGAGAATCATCCATACTGTTCTCCAAAAGGGCTGAACCAGTCCGCATTCCCACCAACAGTGAAGGAGTGTCCCTTTCTCACCACATCCGCACCAGCACCGGTTGCTTTTGTTTTTGTGGATATGGGCCAGTCTCTGCGGTGTGAGGTGATATTAGTGAATCACCGTGAGGTACAATTACAAACTTACGAACTTTTGTAAGTTTGTAAGTTTTGTTTGTATCACAGTCATACAATGATCGTTTACACATTCCTCCACCAGTGCCCATTCTCCCCCAGCAATGTTCCCAGCATTCCTCCCCCCACCCCATCCCCCACCACCACAACCTGCCTCAGCGGCAGGGCATTCCCTTTTGTTCTCTCTCCTTTTGGGTGTTGTGGTTTGCAATAGAGGGGCCATCCTGTTTGGTCTTTAGTCTACTTTCGGCACGCATCTTTCAACCTGACTGGTTCCTCCCAACATCCTTTATTTGGTGCTCCCTTCTCTATCTGAGCTGCCTTTCCCCCCAGCATGTGAGGCCGGTTTCCAAGCCATGGAGCAGACCTCCTTGTCTTTATCTCTACTGTTCTTGGGTGTTAGTCTCCTATTCTAGCAGCAGATTCTTATGTGTATCAAGTCTTAAGTTTATTATAAAATAAACTCTATAAAGGCAAATAGAGTACATTCTTCATTTGGAGGCTCCCCTGCATCTCATTTCATCTCGCTTCTCTCTAGAGAAATTTATATTCTCTCTTTAATGTCTGCCCCCTCTCTCTTTATCTCTTTCTCTCTTCCCTCTTATTTCCAGAAGAAAGATACTTCTCAATTTGGGAATCTGGAAAGAAGTTAGGATTGACTTTTGTTTTCCTGTAAAGAGCAATTCCTAACTCCTTCCTGAGGCCAGTAGTTCCTGAGAACTCGTGTGGCAGGTGTAAGTTCTAACACCATCACGTTCATGTGGACCTTAAGTGCAATTTCACAGTGGCCCAGTGGGTCTAGTAGATGCTAACCTCCATGCTGTGTTGGTGGTCCTGGCCAACTTGATCAGTCTGAACTGTCCCTACTACCACCTGATACCCCCATAGCACTTCCTGAGGGAGACTGAAATGGGTGCCTCTAACAGAAGGTGGTAGCCTTCTCACTCTTTTAAGGCTATTCATCTCTCTTAATTCTCACTTCACTCAAGTCAGGAGACTTGCAACTTTTTTGGAGCTATCCACAGACCATCTTCTTTTGGGAATCCTACCTCCCACTTCTCCCACCTCTTTTATTATGATTAGCAGTCCTCAGCACCTAGCAGATGGCTGGAACAAGTTCAGGAATAAGCATTTATCTATTGAGTGGATGACTTAAATTGAGATAGTGAGGATAAGGTTGTGGGAAGCAATATCAATGGGAGAAGATTACCAAATAATTCAATTGTAGGAAATTGAAGGAGAAAGTCCTTTTTTATTGAACCAGGGAAGATGCAAATTTGGGAGGGTTGAAGTGCCACATGGTTTTAGGGATGTGATGAGGGGTGAACAATTCAGGGCATTCTTATTTTGTTTACTCTGGAAAGTGGGGAGTAATATCGTCAGAGATCAGTGCTGTCAGGGGAAGAAGGCAATGGTCATGGGAAGTCAGACAACTTACAGGACATTTAATTTTTTTTGAAATTTTTAAATTTGTTTTTCTAGAGCATTACCAGCTGTTCGTGATCGGATTTCAGTCATACAGTGTTCCAACACCCATCAGAGGACATTTCATTTTGACACCATTCATTAATTTTTTTCATATTGATTTTCAAGATATTTCAAATATATAAAAGCATATTAATAGTTCTAACAAGGTCCTCTAGCTGTCCAAATATGTACTATAAGTATGAATTGTTGACTTGTGCCCACATTAGTATAAGATTTCTAAAAGATAAAATTTTACCAAAAAATGCTATCTACCTTTTTTTTGCAATTCTTTTTTTTATCTTGCATATTTATTTTCTTAAAGGTGGTGGATATCATTGTCATTTGGATTTAAAATGTTCATTATAACATATCTATGCATTAAAAGCAATATGATATTATTGCATTTTACAACTTTTAAGCATACTATTTTGTGTTTTAGGTAAATCATGTTGATGCATATAGATCATTCATTTCAGCTATAATAGTTGTACATTGCTTGTATATACCAGAAAGTACTGATCCATGACTCTGAATGACAATTGGGTTGTTTCTGCTTTCTTGCCATTAAAAAATGCTTTGTAATACTCTTCCTCTGAATATGTCCTGTCCCCGTATTCAAGAGCTTTTCAAGGGTATTGTAGAGTTTATAGGGTTTGTTAAGGTACTAGCAAAAAAAAATATAAATTTGTAATGAAACAGTATGTCAGGCGCGTGTATATTCATGCTGGTAGTATAAGTGTGTGTGTATGTGAGTTTATGTGTGTGTATGTATGTATGTGTTTGTGTGTAGGGGGTCAGAGAAATAGTACGTATGGTAATTGAAAGATTCATTTGGTGGTGGCGAGGGGGTGTTTGGGTAACACTCGGCAGTACTTAGGGACTATTCCTGGCTCTGTGCTTAGGATAGGCCCGAGGCAATACCCAGGGGACCATATGTGGTTCTGAGGATCAAACCAATCTTGGCTTTCTACAAGTTTACCTTAGCCCATGTACTACTTCCCTGATCCCAAAAAGTAATGAAATTCTATTTATTTATTTATTTATTTATTTATTTATGGCAGCAAGCTTTAACAATAAATGGGAAGTTTGGGGGCTAGGATATGTGAAATATTGGTATTTAAAATTTTGACTCTACAATATTTGTGTTAATTATAAGGTATAAGTTAATTTTATCTAGCAGAAATAAAGTGGAGCTGAACATAATTGTACCAGACATTAACAAAACTAGGATGACTGAGTTCTACAGTCATATATATATTGTCATTAAATTCATCCAGGGTAAGAGTAGTGAAATCACCCCAGATGATGTCACTCAATTTGAAGGGTCTCTTTTGCCAGGTAGCAGATGGGATATAGACTCTGAAGGCTCAGTGTGTGATCTTTGCTGAGAGAAGTTGGGAGCAGTCTTTCTCTTGTTCCTTTTTCTTTCATTCTTTTTCCTTTGGCAGGGAGATGGCTTTGGAACAAGGAGTGCTTGGAATTAAGACGAAGGTGTTAAAGATGCAACGGTTCCTGCATATGCTCAGTCTGATAACTGGTCAGGGCTGAGCCAGAGCAGATGGCAAGGAAGACAGAACTGCAAATAACAATTCATGTCACATTTTACTCTATAATTTGATATTTGGGGATCTTTTGGGATCAGTTGCTCAGTTGGGATCTTCATGACACATTTCTATGCTTATGAAAGCTTCCTTACCCAGAAGCTGGTGAGTCTAATGCAAAGAGAAGTTTGAGGAGAAGTTTGAGAACAACTTTTGAAAACAGCCTTCCTAAATAATCTTTATTTTCATTTAGTAACCAACACACAGTTATTTCCTAAACTAGACTAATAAACAAGATACTATGCTATTCAATGCCTTAATATTTGAAAATTGAATTTACCAGGGACTTTGGCAAACTGAACAGCCCAAATATGTCACGATTACAAAGCAACAAGGAGAAGTTGGAAAGATGTGCAGTGGGGAAAGTGACTTCTATGCAGACAATCCTGGTTTGATGTCTGGTACCACGAACGGTCAGATGTTTGAGCTCTAGTAGGAGTAAGCTCTGAGCACAAAACCAGGAGTAAGCTCTGGGCATCTCTGGGTGTGGCCCTCATACAAAACAAAAACAGAAACAAAAAGGATACAAGGAAATGAGAGGTTCTGCAATCCCTGAATGTTTCTGCTCTCACATTCCTGCCAGTTTTATATTGCCCTTGAATTTTTCTTCTCTCAGCCTAGGTCAGTTGTTACAAGTGCATCTTTATGCCTCTATATCTGGATTTTTTTTTTATAAAGCAAGTTAACCCTTGTTTGCCTCTTGTCTGAAAATGAAAGAAGATGAAAACAATTATCAAGAACGTAGGTGGAGAATCTAATATGTTCGATTAATTAATTTTTTCAAGAGACCAAATTTATTTCTCTCTTGATTGCTTGGATAGAGTCAAAACTCTGTAATTTGGTGGAAAACTGTTTTTGCTTAAGCACTCTAAGTTTGTCTGTATTATTGCTTTTCAAGAAAAAACACTTGAAATCTAATTTAATTATAATAAAGGACTATATATAATTTCTTACAACAGTGTGACAATATCTATATCTATCCATTTTCTTGCTGTTGTCCTAGATTGGCAATACTGAAAGTTATAAAACTTATTTTTTCCTTTTTCTTTATTTGTTGTTATAAGCCAAATCCATGCCCACTTTGTAGGCAAATATTCTAAAACTAGAATGATGCAGAGGACAGTGGCATGGCCCTTGTACAAGGATGATACCCAAATTAGTGAATCATATTTTCTAAATCTAAAAGTTTTCATTGTAAGAAAAAATTTTATCAATGTATAGTGATTAATGTTAACCAGACTCATGTGGTAAACATTTAGTAATACATATACACATGGCTCATTACACTGTGTATCTGAAAGTTATAATGTTACATGTTAATATTTACTTTCGTGAATATTAAGTATTCACTGTGCATCTCTGTGCATCATAAGTGTGCCACTGTCTTACTATGAAAAAAATTGAAGCTTCTGTTGAGAGTTGTAGTAGTTTGCTTTTACTTATGGATATTAAATATCTTATAACTAATCCTCATTGTCTTATTTTTGGGTTTCTAGGAAGGGAAGAGCCTGCTTTGCTGAATTCATTTAAACATCTTTTTTCTTGTGCTTTTGCAAACTTACCTCTAATATCCTTCAAGTCTGAGTGGGATACAAATAGATAATAATAGGTTTTATTTTCTGAAATTTTTCCCCATAATTATCTCTGTTAAGCCCATTCTATCTGGGGAAAATGAGAGTTAAATTATTTTTATAGGACCTCTTCCTATCATTGGAGCATATTTTGACTTGAGAAATTGTAAAACTATGTAGTTAGAGTTTCCAGAAGCAGAGCTGAGTTCATTATGAAGATAATCCTCACTTGCCTTTTGTTTTCCAGAGTGTTTGCTACGAGAAATTGAACTCACTGAGATTTGTATAGATTTGACTCACATTGAAGTCTTGATGCTGGTTAAACCATCAGCAACCAAAGAGGCATTCCAATGATGTGTGCATAACAACACTACCAGTTTACATCTGCTCTTGCCTCTAAGGTTCCTCTTGTGACTACATTCACTTACTCTGAAGGGAAAGGAGTAGGGCATGACATAGAGACCAAAGTTTCCCCCACTATACCTAATCCAATTAACAGTGCATTTTTGAGGGAAGTTGAAGATATGTTTGAACATCAGAATCAAGAGTTTCTGATAATCGACAGATTTCTCTAAAACTGGCCCAGAATCTTGACTAGAAAGAAAAGGTGAGAAATAGGGAAAGACTTTAAGTCTCAGGCTAAGCGTAAAATTTTTCACAGAAGTGACATATTTTAATCAACTTTTGTTCTGGGTTTACAAAGACTTTCCTCAAATTTTCCTAATCCTACTTCTGTCCATTTTGGAAATTTATTTTTAAATGGAATCTATCAGTTCTATTGAAATATCTTCATTTTGATGATATTTCTGGTAAACAAACCCATATTTTTAGCCTTGTGAAGAATAAAATAGGTCTGCACAGAATAGTTGAATAGTGATGTTTCAGATTAAAGAAAGAAGGTGGTTTTTCATCTTTTTTTTAACCCATAGTCTAAAAGTTTGACATAGTTTAAAAAAAAGAAAGGCTTAGATATGACTTGACCTCAAATAATCTTTACTGAATTTTTAACAAACTAAGCATTAGTAAATGGAAACATACTAAATTCATTTCAATAAAATAAATCATGTTTCTAATTGTAAAGTCTGTAGCACTGTCCTCCTGTTGTTCATCGATTTTGCTCAAGTGAGCCCAGTAACGTCTCCATTTTGAGACTTGTTGTTACTGTGTTTGGCATATCAAACACGTCATGAGTAGCTTGCCAGGCTTTGCCATGTGGGCAAGATACTCTCGGCAGCTTGCTGGGCTCTCCGAGAGGGGTGGAGGAATAGAACTCGGGTCGACTGGGTTGGCCACATGCAAAACAAATGTACTACTCACTGTGCTATCGTTCCAGCCCATTGCTAATATATTTTTTAAAAAATAAGACAGTTGTACCTCATGGTGTTTCACTAGTAAAAATCTAAAAATAAAATAAGACAGTTGTGGAAATGTTGCAAGATAAGTAACTAAAATGTATTATTTCACTTAATCACTTAATCATCACTTAACTTCCCGTTAGTCGTCGATTTGCTCGAGCGGGCGCCAGTAACGTCTCCATTTGTCCCTGTCGCGTGCTAGTGTAGCCCAATGGCATCTCTTCGCTCCGGGAACATGGAGGGCCTCAAACCGATCGTTCATGATCTTGACAAAGAAGTCTGACCATCTGGTAGGTGGGCGGCCACGCGGTCTCTTGACATCCCGTGGAATCCAATCAGTAACAGCTCTAGTCCAACGGTCGTCTTTAAATCTCATTACGTGACCAGCCCATCTGATTTTCGACACCTTGGCATATGAGACAGCGTCCCTGATCCTTGATCGTCGACGGATGTCAGAACTCCGGATTCGTTCTCTCATTTGAGTGAAACGTGTTATTCCAAGCATAGCTCTTTCTATTCTTCTTTGGGAGACCTGAATGGCGTTCTCATCTTGTTTGCGTAGGGCCCAGGTCTCTGAGGCATATGTTAATGCAGGAAGAACAGTGGAATCAAAGAGATGTGCCCGGAGCCGGAGGTTCTTCGTCCTCTTAGCTATTTCTTCGACGTTCTTGAAGGCGTTCCAAGCCGCTCTCTTCCTCCTGCGCAGCTCGGGTGCCAGGTCATTTCTCATGTTGACCTCTCGACCTAGGTACACATAGCTGTTGCATTCGGAGATGGTCGTTCCATTGAGAGCGAATGGGGCGTCAGGAACAAGGCTGTTTCTCATAAACATTGTCTTCGTAAGATTCAGCTGTAGTCCTACCTTTCCACACTCACGGTCAAAGTCGGCCAGCATTTGTGCCGCTTGGCTGATGTTTGGTGTTATTAAAACAATGTCATCAGCAAAGCGGAGGTGGTGTAGTTGCCGACCATCTATCTTCACTCCCATTCCTTCCCATTCCAGTCGTCGCATGATGTTCTCGAGGGTGGCACTGAAGAGTTTCGGTGAAATGGTATCACCCTGCCGCACCCCTCTCTTGACATCAACGATCACTTCTTTGTAGAATGGTGAGATCCTGGTAGTGAATCCGCAATACAGCTCACGGAGGATCCTGATGTATTGGGCTTGAATGCCCTGATTGGCTAGGGCTTCAATGACCGCTTCCGTCTCAACAGAATCAAAGGCCTTCTTTAAATCAATGAACGTTAAGCAGAGCGGCATCTTGAACTCCCGAGAAACCTCAATGAGCTTGGTTACCGTGTGGATATGGTCGATGGTGCTGAATCCTTTGCGGAACCCGGCTTGCTCGCATGGTTGTCCTTCATCTAGTGTTCTGCCAATCCTATTCAGGATGACTCGAGTGAACAGCTTGTAGATGACAGACAATAGGCAGATCGGGCGATAGTTGCCAATGTCATAGATGTCTCCCTTCTTGAACAGTAGTACGGTCCTGCTGGTTTTCCATTGGGACGGAACCTTGCATTCAGACAGGTAGCGAGTGAAGAGCCGAGCCAGTGTATTGATGAGTACTGACGGCAGGTTCTTCAGGTGTTCAGGTCTGACCTTGTCTGGGCCGGGTGCTGTTTGCTTCTTTACCAACGAAATGGCGTGTCGGATTTCGGAAGGGAGAACGTTAGGAACGACATACCCATCCTGTGGTATTTGGTATGTCGGCAAGTGGACATGGCTATCGAAGAGATTTGAGTAGAAGTCATGGATAATCTTCTCCATTGCCGTTCTGGAGGATGTGATGGATCCATCAGGACATCGGAGGGCAGTCATCTTGGTCTTATAGTTGGCGAAGGACAGGCGGGCGCTACGAATACTTTTCCCGGCTTCTGCCGCATCTATCAGTACTTCTGCTCTTCTCTCTTTGAGGTCTTCCTTGATCGCATCTCTGCACTGCTTTGCAAGCTCGGACGTTAGCTTGCGGTTGCCTGAGGCATGCGCCAAACCACGCTGGCGAATTAGCTCAAGAGTTTTCGAAGATAGGCGACTTTTTGTGGCTATCTCTCTCTTGGCGTTCCTCGCACATTCATGGAGGTGCTGAATGTATTATTTAGAAAAGAAAATTGCAAATTAAATATAGATCATCTGGAAATTTCACTGTCACTGTCACTGTCACTGTCACTGTCCTCCAGTTGTTCATCAATTTGCTTGAGTGGGCCCAGTAAAGTCTCCATTGTGACAATTGTTACTGTGTTTGGCATATTGAATACATCACAGGTAGCTTGCCAGGCTTTGCTGTGCGGGCGAGATACTCTCGGTAGCTTGCTTGGCTCTCTGAGAGAGGCAGTGGAATCGAACCCAGCTGGGCCAGGCTGGCTGTGCACAAGGCAAGCGCCCTTCTGCTGTGCTATTCAATTGAAAAGTAATATAAGGAATATTCTCTGCATTTCAACATGTTTAAATAGTTGGAAACAAGTCAAGATATTTGAAAAACTGGATTCTGTTTACTACTGTTGGTTTTGTCCATTAGAATTTCTCTCACTCTCCTTCTCTATTGCCCAAATTAAAATGAAAGAATAGGCAATATGTAGGGACTAGACTATGCCAAAATAGTACGTAAGTAATGGAAGCTTTGCTCATGAAATTTCCCCTAGGTGACTTACATGAGGTGTGGAAGAGAGAGGAGGAAATCTATAGCTTTTTCTCTCTATCCACTTCTGTCAACCCGGGAAGCATCCGGGATATTTAGAAACTGGTGTAAGTCTGCTATGAAAGCCTAAAATGTAGCCCCACAAGACAGCTGTCTGTGATTTCTTCAAATCCCATCTGTTGGTTTTATTATGTCCCAAGAATTCATTGCCAAGGGCCACCCAAACTACCTGCCTGCTTCAGAAATAGTTAATGAGAAATTTGTAAAAACTTTTTTTGCATGTAACAAAGCCAAAAACAAAATAAAGAAGCATCTGGTGGTGGGCTTGTGATTATGGGATTTTAAAACATTTAAACACCATAATTTACAAAGTTGTTATAGTTTAGTTATTTCAAGCATTCAATGTTCCAACACCAATCCCACCACCAATGTGACCTTCCCTAAATCAATGTCCCCAGTTTCCCATCCAACCCTAAGCCTGACCCAAATTTACTTCATAATCCTTGTTACAACAGAATGGCAAATGGAACGATCAGAAAATAAGCCTTCTGTGTTATTGGTTTTGCTCATTGGGATTCTATGCAACTTTCCAATCAAAATTTCCATGCCCCTACTGGGATCTCAGATGTGAAATTTGTAGGATGTGGCTGGGCCATTTATATGTCAGGGGATGTCAGGTGTGGGGATTGCTGGGTCTATTCGTCAGGGAGACAAATCTCTCTGACCCTATTCCAAGAAGGCCACTGAGTTTTCAGCTTGGAGATTGATCTACCTGGGATGATTTGGTACCTTGGCAGCTTGATCTGCGATGGAATTTTTAAGTGCTCCTCTATTTCTGGGGTTCTAAGTCCATTTCTAATTTGTCTTTATTTTATTGGCGACAAAGTACGTTAAAATTTTAGGCAAATTCCCTAGAAGAGAAGATAATTTGTAACAGTAAGCAAATTTTAAATTTGTAGGGAACTAAATAACCAGCCTACTGACTCCAGGGGATTTGGGTGGGTAATAAGCAAGAAGGATGCTGGACACCCAGTGAGACATTTTTCTGACTGAGTTTATTTTTTGTTTTGGGTCCACTCCTGGCTATGCTCAGGGCTTGATCCTGGTTCTATGGTTAGGGATCACTCCTCTGGGGCTTGAGGGTCCAAATGTGGTGCTTAGGGATTGCACCAAAGGTGTTGTAAGCTCCATGCAAGGCAACTGTCTCACCCACTATTCTATCACTATGGCCCCCATCAGACACTGTTTACATAGTAAAGCGTAAAAGTAAGAGTGAAACCAATTACATCACACATAAGTCATTCTATGTTTTGTTTGACAAACATAAATTGTTTTGATAAATTTATTTTGGAAACTAAATAAATTTATTTGGAAACAAAATTTTATTTTATTTATTAATTTTTATTTATTAAACATTTTAAAATAAATTTATGTTGGAAACTTTTTTTAATTTTATGCCATTGAAAAATAACCAGCATCAATATTTAATACATGGAAGTCCTAAGTTAGTAACATTTATTGAGTATTTACTGTATGAAAGGTGATCTTTACATTTTTTAATGGGTAGAAAATTACTATGAAAAGATTCAACTTTAAATACATTTATTTGTTTTTTGTTGGTTTGGTGGCTACACTTAGTAGTTTTCAAGGATTAATTACTCTTGGCTTTGTGTAGGATAACATTGTTTTGTCCTGCATAGCCTCAGGTAGCTTAGGTTGATTGGGTTGCTCCCATCACAGTGTTCCCATTCCTCTGTGTTTATTTGTAAACTTTGTGCCCTGTTGACTTGTAAATACTGTTTTTCTCTTCTCTCTAAGTCCTTTGCATAGTTTATTCAGGGCAATGTCCTTTTTGTATGGACACAAGAAGAGCAGCTATGCTTTGCTTTTGTAATATGACTCTCAGTTTCATTTTCCTCCTGGCCATCTGTTCTCTAGACATAAGCCTCAACTGCCCTTACTTCCTAGCACCCCCAAAAGCAGGGTCCCAATGAGGGACTGGATAGAACCAGGGCAAGCGGTAAGCTCCGTCCTACCCTGGGATCAAGATGGGCCTGGCCAAAGTGCGATAAAACTTAACTATAAATTAAGAGCTTGATCATGGACAAATGCTGTCATGATCCAAAAAGTAATAACTAGATTTGGATCCTGCTAGGTTTAGGAATGATCAATCTGGTCTGAGCGTTGTAGTCTGAGTCTGTGGCAAGATGTTCCCAGGAGAGCTGCCCTATAAGCCTCGATGTATCTCTTACTGTGTCCATACAAAAATAACTAGTATTAAGATTTTGATAGAGTTATTGGACTGAGGAAAGGAGAAAAACACCTTAAAAGGTATTTTGTCCTTGGGCAGTCAAGAAGGGCTTTGGAATACCTCCTTTGAACCTGGTGGGCCCTCAGGAAGGGCTTTCTTATGTTGATTTTGCTACCAGACTGGGTGCAGTGTCAACCCAGAGTGTTGGGGAGTTGGAGAGACAAGAGAGCTGGAGAGAGGTGAGAGAGAGAACAGGGCAGCAAGATGGAGTGTGGAGAGACTAGCAAAGGGGACACAGAGAAAAGGATGTAGAGGAGCAGGCGTGTGGAGAGAGAGAGAGCCCAGGCTGCAAGATGGATCACAGAGAGATGAGTAGAAGAGACAGGAGGAGATGGGAATGAGGGGCTGTGTGAGACTAGAATGGGAGGCTCAGAGAGATTGGGGCAAGCGTGTGGGGAGAATGGAATAAATGGCATCCGATCAATCAACCGTCTTGGCCCTTGTTTCATCCACCGCCTGCCCCATGACCCGGGTCTCCCCAGCTGGATGAGTGACCCGGGTGTGCCCCAGAACTCAGGCGGTGAGGGGGAGAGCTGCATGGTTGCTCCCCCGGAGATATTATACAGTTCTGTTTGCAGAAATTACTATTGGTGCTCAAGGAACTATATGTAGTGCTGGAAATTGAATCTGTGTTGACTGTGTATGCCAAGCATTTTACCCTCTATACTATTTCTCCAGCTCAGAATACTTTATGAAAGATAATTCTTCTGGAAAAAAGTAATCTATTGTGTTTCTTTCTTCAAATTTCATTTTATTATAGCATCATGAGTTACAGTTAATCATAGTTGGACAATGTTACATCACCTATTGTATATTTAAATGAAAATCGCTGTATCAGTGTCATCGTGTTGTTCATCGACTTACTCAAGCAGGTGCCAGTAAGTCTCTATTCCTCCCAGCCCTGAGATTTTAACAGCCTCTTCTTACTTGTCTTTTCCCAATGATTGGAGGTTCTTTCAGGGTTATGGAAATGAGACCTGTTGTTACTGTATTTGGCATATCGAATACGCCACAGGAGCTTGCCAGGCTCTGCCTGTGTGGACAGGATACTCTCGGTAGCTTGCCGGGCTCTCCGAGAGGCATATATTTATATATTTTTCTCTATGATTTATTGCCTACTGTCTGAACCCTATCAAATATGGTGTGGTAATTATGGAAAATGGGTAGAAAATGTCCTATAATGAGTGGCTTTGTGGCCAAACGGTCCGGAGCATGGCGGTGGTTGGGTAGCGGAGGTCAGCTGCCGGGGCTGGGTCCCTTGGGGTGGGGAGATTTCTCAGCTGCCCCATTCTGGGGTGTCCCAAGTGAAAACACCCTGTTGCAGAGTTCAATGGTGTGGTTATGGGGGCCTCATTTTATACACCCATTTGGGAGAAGCAGCCGTGAGTTCTGGAGGGTGGTTCATGAGGAGATTATCTGGTGCTGCCAGGATGTGGCTTTGGGTGTGACCCCTGGGTCACCAGAGACTGGGGGAAGCAGGCAGAGGATCTCTGTTCCCAGGTACCATTGAGTCCAGATTCCAAGGTCACAAAGTTCCACATTACCTGAGTTCTGTGGGACTTCATTCATGCGTGAGGCTCGACCCAAGCAGTTGGAAAGCGGCCTGGAGCATGGCGGCAGTTGAGTAGTGGAGGTTGGCTGCCAGGGCTGGGTTATGAAACTGTTATGTTATGAAAATAACAGATATAATTTTAGAAATTTTGATATAGAAAGTGATTTTACATTTTGGGTGTTTCCATTTGAAAGCTCATGGAACCAGAACTTCTGAGAAGCAGAACAGCAATTTTTAGTTTAAAACTTTGATTTAGATCACGTCTATTTATATCCCTGAAATTAAAAAGTTGAAAAATAGAGTTTATTATATTATGGAGGAGACAAGTAGGCCCTATCACTGCTTCCTTGAAAAACCATTATGAAAGTAGATGGGATTTCTCCACAGAGACATAAACTGCAAGACAGAAAGTGAGAAATGATCAAAGAAAGAAAAATTGAATGCCCGGAAGGTTCTAGCTTAAGAAAATGTATTTCTCTTTTGGATTCTGGATAGAGGTGACATCTAAATGAGATCTTGAAGAATGGGTAGGCAGAGTTGATGTGTTCAGAAAGAGATGATTGTAAAGAACAAACCCATAGAGATGGGGACATGAAAGTCATTCTCTTTTATTTATTTATTTATTTAAAATTTTTTTTTTTTATTAGTGAAACACCATGAGGTACAGTTGTAGATTTACAATTTTTTGTACTTGGGTTTGATTATACAATGATCAGATACCCATCCATCCACCAGTGCCCATTTTCCACCACCATGGATAATATCCCTCCCACCCCCATCCCCCCATCCCCCCCGCTTCTGTGGCAGGGCAATCCCCTGTGTTCTCTCTCTCCTTTTGGGTGTTGTGGTTTGCAAAAGAGGCATTGAGTGGCAAACATGTTCAGTCCATAGTCCACATTCGACATGCATCTCCCCTCCTGGGAGGATCCTCCAAACACCCTTTATTTGGTGTTCCCTTCTCTATCTGAGCTGCCCTTTCCTCTAGAATGCCCGACTGGCCACTAAGCTATGGAGTAATCCTCCTGGTGCTGATCTCAGCTATTCTTGGGTATTAATCTCATATTTTGTTACTTTATATCCCCCAGATGAATGCAATCTTTCTATGTCTATCCCTCTCTTTCTGACTCATTTCACTTAGCATGATACTTTCCATGTTGTACCACTTGTATGTAAATTTCATGACTTCATCTTTTCTAAGAGCTACATAGTACTCCATTGTGAAGATGTACCAAAGTTTCTTTAACCAGTCATCTGTTCTTGGGCATTCAGGTTTCTTCCAGTTTCTGGCTATTGTAAAGAGTGCTGCAAAGTCATTCTCTTTTAGAAAAGGAGAATATACCAAGGGGATTATAACCTATCTGATAGGCTGGGAGCAGGTCATTGAAGTCATCTTTAAAGACTAAGATAGAGAGTTTGTGTTTCAATTGACTTGACATCGATTCATTAAGATCAAAGGTTCTGTTATGGATATTGCTGAGAGAATAAAAAGATAAGAGGTGATATGAACCACGGATATATAAAACCTGAGGTGTTAGGACCTGGGGCATTTTTGGTGATATTTATCCCTGAGATGCAGTGCTTTGGAGTCTGGAGTACCAGTGCTGTAGTGCATGTACTGCCAGGATTGAAACTTTGGGTCTTGCTCATGGAAGGCTTGCACACCACTTTTAAGTTATCTTTCCAATCACTAAACAACATTGATGTTGTAGTGGGGAAGAGACTGGGGACAGAAAGTTACTTGGGGAAGTGACCTAAGTTGGAGAAAGAGTCAGTGGCAGCAGTTACAAAGAAGATAGAGGTGACAGATCTAGGAAAAGATGTCCTAAAAGGCCAGGCCCTTCCAGTATTGAGGAAGAAGCCAGTTGAGGATGGTCAGATGTTATATATCGGTGGGGAAAGGTGATTTCAGTTTTGGTTAGCAGAATAATCAACATTTAATTTCTTTTATTAGGAAAATAGTACATTTTATTAGTATTGGAAAAGAGAAAGGATAGCTTATCTTCCTAATGTTTCTCTTACAAAAGGAAGAGCCAAGAAAAAATTCCACAGCAAGCGTTGTGGGTGACGTCATGATATGGTTACTTAAGAGATACCCAGAAATCAAGCACAAGTGCATTTTTTCTGGATACTTCCTGAACCAGCTGGCCCCTCTCCATACTTAAGTTTTCAGTTTATTTGTCCCTCCTCCCCCTTTTCTCTCACTGGACACCCCAGAGTATGGGGCTGTCAGGATAGCCTCAGTGTGTGTGGTTGGTACTTGTTGAACTCATGACCTCATGCTTGCAAGGTGAACACTCTCAACACTGAGTCATGTTTTGGACCCTGGCTTTCAGTTTCAAAGACTTTTTCCCAGGACTACCTAATCCAAGTGAATGTGACTATCTGGAGGTGGACGAGCTTCATTGTTATTATTGTTGTTGTTGTTATTATTATTTAGTTTTGCTGCTACACTCTGAGGATTTTTGTCACTATTGTCTGATCAGTGCTCAGAATATTGCTTTTGGAAGTGCTCAGGAGGCCATGTGGTATATGGATCAAACCTGGGTTCCCCTCATTCAAAGCACACAGATTAGAGGCCCCGGAGCCTCCATTATTGCAAGGAAACTTCTTCCTTTTTTTATTAAATGGCCCTTCAGACAATACGCACACATATACATACTTGTAGACACATATGAATAGATGGTTACATACTGAGATTGCATAACTTTTTACTGATGGCTTTAGAGTTAGAACCTTATTTTAATCAAAACTTGAAAAGTCACCAATCAAAATTTAAAATGTAATATATTTTGGAATATTGTAGAAATATGTAAATAATAAATAAGGGTGGACATAAAGACCAAGGACATTTCTGCAAGTCCAGTGAAAGAGATATATCACTCAAACGTTCTTACAACCTGTTAAATCAGGTGAGTGTTTACAGATCAACCAAAGAAAAGAATTATTTATGTTCAAGAGCATGTTTATGTAATTATTTTCTTTGACATTTGTTCTCATTTGACCAAATTGTAGTCAGAGTATTCAGATATCTGGTCAAATTAAATCCCTCCTGGGTGTGAGAAAGACCTTTCACTCTTTGTTCTCTTCAACGACAGTAGAGAAAAAGATGACACTCTCCAGTGTCAGCTCTCACACAGGCTGTGACAAAGTACAGAGTTATTTACCTGTGAGGAGAAGAACCCTTACATGCACATGCACGCTCCAGATTATCTACTACTGTATGATTCACAAATAAGTACTGGCAAGCTTCAAACATTGTGGTTACTAAAATATGGAGTATCTTCTCAATCAAAACCTCTTGAAAAGACTCACACAGAGTGTATCATGACACTTAGGGTGAATTTTGACTTGTGTGATTTTGGGTAGTTGATTAACTTTAGCTGGAGGAAACTATATCAAAGTGTTCACCAGAAGGTTATATCTCAACTGGCAGTGAATGGGTGTCCCCTTTGGTCTACATAAAGTCAGTAGTCATCTAAAATTTTTGCTAAACTTGTGGGTACAAAATGGTACCATATTGTGGATTTTATTTATTTATTTGTTTGTTGTGGATTTTATTTTGATCACTTGATCACTTGACATCCCATTGTTCATTGATTTGCTCGAGTGGACACCAGTAATGTCTCCATTCGTCTCTGTTGCATGCAAGTGTAGCCCAATGGTATCTGCTCATTCTAGGAACACGAACAGCCTCACACCGATCATTCAGGGTCTTGACGAAGATGTCTGACCATCTCATAGGTGGGTGGCCATGAGATCTTTTGACGTCCCGCGGAATCCAGTCGGTAATGGCTCTAGTCCAATAGTCATCTCCAAATCTCATTACATGTCCAGCCTATCTGATATTCGATGTCTTGGCAAATGAGACAGTGTCCCTGATTCTTGATCGTCGATTGAACTCTGGATTCTTTCTCACATTTGAATGAAGTGTGATACTCCAAACATAGCTCTTTCGATTCCTGGTACCCCTGGTATTTATCTCAAAATTTAAAGGATTTTATTCTAATACATTAAAATTATATGTTCTATATGTATAAAATAAAGAGACAATATATATTATTATATTTGTATGGCCGTTGATGGAATTACATGGTGCCGATGGTGGGTCAACAGCCAAGACCCAGAGACTATAAAACCCTGGTCCCTGAAGAGAACAGCACAGAGTCTCCTGCCTTTGCACCTGGCAATCCTCACCGGGGCCCCTTGGAGAAGGGTGGGTTGAGTTTCCCTCCACACCACTAGCAGAGCCCTGGCAGCTGAAGACCTCCGGTTCCAGTCATAGCCATGCTTAAGACCACTCTCCACATGTTTGGAGGAGCCTCACGCATGAACCGGCAGAGGAACACAGGTGTGCAGGACCCGGGGTGTAGATCTCCAAGCCTGCTCAGATTGGGACTGGGGACTCCTCCACCCAGATCCCCCCACCTTCCAGGCGTTACACCCACCAACTGCCCCCGGCGTCGTGTAATCCCATCAACAGCCAAGACCCAGAGACTATAAACCTCTGCTCCTGGAAGACATCTTATTATCTAGTTCTTACTCTGGAGAACCTGGCAGTCTACCAAAAGTATCCTGCTCACACGGCAGAGTCTGGCAAACTCCCCGTGGCGTATTCAATATGCCAAAAACCAGTAACAATGATGGGTCTCATTCTCCTGACCCTGAAAGAGCCTCGAATGTGGCACTTCTTAAAATCTCAGGGCTAGGACGAAGGAGACGTTACTGGGGCCTGCTCAAGGCAATCGATGACCAACAGGACGACAGTGATACAGTGATATTTGTATATCTTTTATGTATTGCCTATTTAGTGTATCTCACTTGTGAGATCCCTGTTCAAGACGTCAGCTCCTTTTCTGTTGGGATATTTATTTCTTGCAATGTGTTTGCATTATTTTATTTTCAGTATATGACCATTTCTTCTGCTTGGCTGCTTCAGTCGCAAAACCTTCTTCTGCTTTATTATTTTTTCACACCATATTTGTGGTTTGTTTTCAAGAAAATACTTTTTTGGGGGGTGAGGATAGGAATCAGGGCATGCCTAGTAGTTCTCATGGGGATTGAACCTTGGTGGACTGAGTATAAGGCAAGTACCTGCCTATTGTACTATCTTTCTGAGTTTTGAAAATGAGTTTTTTAAAATTCAAAAATCATCAATCTTGAACTTTATGATTTTCATATTTTTGGGAAACACACTAGGTTCTCCCAAACAGTACTCAGAAACCCAGGGTGGGGATATCAGGGATTCTCTTCCAACTGGGCCAGCAGCGGTTCAATGAGAGTCAGGAGAAAGCAGTTCTGCTTGGATTCTGTGCTGCTAGGAGGTTATCTAGGCCCATACCCCACAACTCTTGTGAGAAACGTGAGATGTTAGGGGCTGAACTGGTATTGGGAACATGTAGAGAATGCCCCTTTATCACTTTACTATCTTTGAATTTTAATTTTTGTTTTTTATGGGTATGGAAGGGGTACACTCAGCAGTGTTCAGGGCTTCCTCCTGTCTGTGTGCTTAGGGATCACCCCTAGCAGGGCTCAGGGGGCTGTATAGGGTACTGGGCATAGAACCCAGGTGGGATGAGTACAAAACCTACCTCTCCAGGCCCTGGCTTTAATTTTTGAACCTTAAGACATTCTTTCATCTTTCATTCTTTCATAGGTGTGTCAAAAAATTGCAATCTACTTTTAACTTTTAATACTCTAGAAAAAGGTTGCAAACTTACTTTCCTGACATTGGGATTTTGTTTTTTGTGTGAAAAATCAAACCCAAAAATTCACACATAATAAGTTTATGCTCTACCACTGAGTTCTATCTTTGTCTCGCTGTTTTTTAATACTCATGTAACAGATGTTGAATAGTTCCCAACTGCCATCAATGTTGTTTAGGATAGATTATAATAGGTTTGCCTAAGCATGGCAACTATACCAACTAAAGCTACCAACTTTTCATTCTAGACTAGACTGGAAAACTCAGTCTCAACATGCAACTCTCTGACTTTCTGGAGAGTTGGGGGTTCAGTATTTCAAGTATTTAAAAGCTCTACATTAATTTTGTGTTCGAAGCCATATTCCCAAATTATGGGGAATTTTAGTTCCAGCTAGGTCATAAATATTCTTTTTTTTTCTTTTTGAGTCACACCCGGCGATGCACAGGGGTTACTCCTGGCTCTGCACTCTGAAATCACTCCTGGTGGTGCTCAGGGGACCATATGGGATGCTGGGAATCATACCTGGGTTGGCTGCATGCAAGGCAAACGTCCTACCCGCTGTGCTATCTCTCCAGCCCCTAGGTCATAAATATTCTTTTCTTTTCTTTTTTTTTTTTTTTAACCGAGAGTATCTCTCCCACACGGCAAAGCCTGGCAAGCTACCCATGATGTATTCAATATGCCAGACACAGTAAAAACAAGTCTTAAAATGGAGATGTTACTGGGAATGCTCGAGCAAATCGATGAACAATGGGAGGACAGTGTTTACAGTGTAGTGAAATACCCTGAGGTATAGTTGTAGACTTACAAACATTCGTGCTTGGGTTTCAGTTATACAATGACTGAGTACCCATCCCTCCACCAGTGCCCATTCTCCACCACCAATAATCCCAGTGACCCTCCCACCCCCCCACCCCACCCCATCCCCTCCATCCAATCCTGCCTCTGTGGCAGGGCATTCCCTTTTACTCTCTCTTTCCTTTAGCGTGTTGTGGTTTGCAATAGAGGTATTGAGTGGCCATCGTGTTTGATATATAGTCTACTTTCAGCACACATCTCCCATCCCAAAAGAATCCTTCAAACACCTTTTACTTGGTGTTCCCTTCTCTATCTGAGCTGCCTTTCCCCCCAGAATATGCTGCTGGCTTTCAAGCCATGGAGCAGAACTCCTGGTGCTTATCTCAAGTTTCTTGGGTGTTCGTCTCTCATTCACCCCAGATGAGTGCAGTCTTTTATGTCTGGCTCTCTCTTTCTGACTCATTTCACTTAGCATGATGCTTTCCAGGTAGAACCACTTGTATGCAAATTTCATGACTTCATCTTTTCTAACAGCTGCATAGTATTCCATTGTGTAGATGTAGGTCATAAATATTCTTTTCTAAGCTGGAAGAAAAGGCTTTGTGATCATGTGAAATAATCACACTGTCTAGTGGGAGCCCCATGAGAAAATCATTTGAAAACTTAGACATTGGTGAAAATCACCAAAGTACTGACTAGGAGCAACTTCTCTTACAACTGTTTCATATTTTAAACTGATGCTGGAACTAGTTACTAACTTTTTAGCAAATCCAATTTCAAGGGGTTTCAGTTATATATTAAAAGTCTTGCCATACATAAATAAGAAGAAACATCACTGTCACTGTCACTGTCCTCCCGTTGTTCATTGATTTGCTCAAGCGCTCCCAGTAATGTTTCCATTGTGACAATTGTTACTGTGTTTGGCATATTGAATACATCACGGTTAGCTTGCCAGGCTTTGCTGTGCAGGTGAGATACTCTCGGTAGCTTGCTGGGCTCTCCAAGAGGGGCAGAGGAATTGAACTCGGGTTGGCCATGTTGGCTGCTTGCAAGGTAAACGCCCTACACGCTGTGCTATCGCTCCAGCCCACAAGATGGTGAACTATGCCTGGGCAGGGTGAAGCCAGAGGAAACTCTGGTGGAGGTCCATAGCGGTCCTGACGTGCAAATTGGTCATCTGAACTCGGTGTAGGGGTGAAAGACTAATCCAACCATCTAGTAGCTGGTTCCCTCCGAAGTTTCCCTCAGGATAGCTGGCGTTCTCGCATGACTACCCACGCAGTTTTATCCGGTAAAAAAGAAACATGTTCATAAAAATTATCTGACAGGGGCTGGAGTGATAGCACATTGCCTTGCATGTGGCCAATCCAGATTTGATTGATTCCCAGCATCCCATATGGTCCCCCGAGCACCACCAGGAATAATTCCTGAGTGCAGAGCCAGGAGTAACACCTGTGCATCACCGAGTATGACCCAAAAAGAAAAAAAATTATCTGGAATTTAAGGTTTTGGTTTATTTTTTCTTTTTGGGTCACACCCGGCCATGCAGAGGGGTTGCTCCTGGCCCTACACTCAGGAATTACTCCTAGTGGTGCTCAGGGGACCATATGGGATATTGGGAATTGAACCTGGGTCGGCTGCGTGCAAGGCAAACGCCCTACCCACTGTGCTATTGCTCCAGCCCCTAAGGTTTTTCTTTTGTCTGAAATACCTAGTTATTAAGAAATTCTAAATCCTTTGTACTTAAATGACAGTAGAAGAACTCTTAATGGATATATATATATATATATATATAATCTCAATGGAAAATGAATGCAGTTTTATAGTTAAAAACAGCTGATTTAAAAAATATTTCCTTAGGAATAAAAATTATTCAAACTATACTGCCCATAAATACTAATATGAGCTAATTAAATTGAAATTAAGTAATTCTAAACATGGGTTAGTTTGGTTTCTCATTCTGTATCTCAAAAATTTAGTGATAAAATTTCATTACATCAGAAACCTGCACCTATAAAGATCTAGAATGATCTGACATGGAGTTAGTGATTCTATTTCCAAAGTGGATTTAAGGTAAACTGGGTATTAAAATAATTTGATAGAGTAGCTTTATTTTCTTAGGCATTTAGAAATAAGAGCTCAAGATAGGAGTACACTGGTTGAATAAGTAGAGGATAGTAAATATTTAAGTGTGTCAAAATAAAAAGAGGTGATGTAGTTAAGCTTAATTCTGGATGACAACCATCTGGTTCACTGGCCTATCTTTGAACTGAGAACACACCTGCTTTCTTTTGCATCCTTTGCCAGAGTATGTATAACACTTTGAACTGGGATTTCAAGGACAGTCCATACATATCACTATAGAATCTCATTTATATGACACCCTGGGTGTTCTGGGAAGAACCTGAGAAACCTATGCAATAGTTTATAGACCAATAGGACTTCCATATTAGGCATTTTCTTGGCGTTAGGCAAGATATAGACCCCTATTGCATAATCCCTCTTGATGGAGAGGTACCTCTTGCAATGAAAGTCAAATGCATTATTTTGGCTATTCAGTCTTTCCAGCTGCCACATGTCTTATTTTATGTCAGGAGGCAGCTGCTTACAGCTGCCTGGTGATGGTTTTATCCATTAGAGTCCTTTGGTGCTTCATGAAGCTTAGATCATGGGTGGTAGGTGTGCCGGTAATGATGCTGATGAGAGAACGCAAGCTGCTTTGCGGCTCTGAAAGCACTCCTCTGCCTGCAGAGAGATTCTAAGCTTTAGGTTCCAGTCCAGTTCTCAAATACTGTGCTTGGTAGATGAACTGTTCACCTTTTTCTGAACTTTGCTTTTTTCTTTTCACATCAACCTTAATCATCCTATGCCTAGAACTTCAAAAGTGGATAGAAATGTCATAGAAAGGAAAGAGACAAAATGATCTTTTAAGATGATGACTTTAGAGAATGCTTGGCATTGTAAAATTACTTTAAAATTTAATCTCTTAAAAATGTCATAACACCTCCAAATTTGTCAGTCCTAAAATTCCAGTAGGAGCACACCAAATTACATGGGAAAATAGCATAGAAGTCAACTAAATTCAACAACAACAACAACAAAAATAACCAGTAATACTGAAGGCTCAATTAGCAACAAACAAACCTTTGGTAACTTGTAACAATCTTAATATACTTTCTTTTACTAAAGTATATTTGATAATTTTTTAGCCATTTAGTTGCAGCAAGTAATATAAAATAAATTATTGCATGTCTGCTAAGGGGGCAGGCCTGGAGGGTATTTGTAAAAGGGAACAGTGATGGAGAGAGAGAGAGAGAGAAAGAGAGAGAAAGACAGACAGACAGACAGAGACAGGGAGACAGAGACAGAGAGACAGAGAGTTTCTTTAAAAAAAAAAGGGAATATTAATTGAAGAACAACCATAGATCAGGTTCTTTGCTTCCATGAATGTTCTTATCCAATAACTGGAACTTATTAGTGTTACAAATGGCTGATTAACTAGGTATTTTGTTTGTATTTTGTTTTGGGGGTCACACCCGGTGATGCACAGGGGGTTTCTTGGGGTACCACATGAGATGCCAGAGATAGAACCCAGGTCCCTATGGGCAAGGCAACCACCCTACCTAATTGTATGATTGCTCTCACACTTCACCTCATTAACTAGATCTTGATGTAGTTGACTTGCCTATGATTGCCAAATTGATAAGAGGCTGCATTAGGGTTAGAACTTAAGCAATTCTACACCAGAACCCATGTTGTAACCACTACTCTACTCTTACCTTACCTCTTCATTTTATTTTTCCTCAATTTGCACCTAACTAACCATGTAAGTTATTGCTTAACAGTGTGTGTCCCTCCACCCCCACCCCGCTCCCCTGTCATCCTTTGCCCCCACCTTATCCCCTTTCACAGTCACTCATGGTCTTTGCTACTTGTTGACTTGTCTCATAGATAATGCTCTCTGACAGTGAATGAATAGTGCTGAGCACAGGAGAGTTGAGCATATGTCTCTTGCTATATATGAGACCAAGGTATTAATCAGTCTTCCTTGGGTAATACACACTCTACCTCAATAAGTGAAACTCTGTTAATGCTTTATTGATTCAGAAGTACTGTTTTCTTTTTCCTTTGTCATCAAGAAAAATGTATTACATTTTAGAAGAGACAAAAATAGAAAACTCTACAAAAATAGCTATTTTAATTTAACAACTTTAGTAATGAGAATAATAATGGTACCTTTGCATAATTTCTTCTATTCTTTCTCCATTTTTTATACTATAAAATTTTAGGCAGTTCTATATCCAGACAGGACAACATTTTCATCAAAATGCACTGAAGAGAAACTAGGAAAACCACATCTGACTTGACTCACAAACTGACTATTCTCATATTATGAATGATACTCATTCTTGGATTAAATTTCCACTTCTGCTCTATCTCACTACATCACTCTAGCATTTCCAATTCAATTCAGAGAGTACAAAGAAACATTAGTCAACCCTGGTAAAAGTTCAAATATAATGTGAGTCAAATCAGGTTGAAATCAGCTGTGGGAACAGACATTCAATATTTTACTATGCTTAATCTTTGTATTTTGTGGTAACTCTATCATCAGAAAGAAAATAATGACTTTTTTTTGTCTTACTGGTTAGATACGAAGTGAATTTTCGGCAAGGAAATACATACAAGATATCGTGGTATCTGTTATATAAGGTTGGACTGCTCTTTTGCATTATGTGGTTTATTATAGGACAGTAAAGGAAAGAAAGATGTGGGGGAAGGAAGAGGCTACAGGATGATCTCAATCCTCTATCTGATATTGTGACATATTTAGAACACAAAATTTTGAATGTCTGAAAGTGAAATAAATGTTCACCAAACAATAGCAAAGATGCTCAGTTTTGTTAGCAACTTATGTTCAAACCATTCATGACTTAGAATATTGTTTTTGTCACTATAATTCTAATAGGCAGTCAAAATTGTTCTAAGGAACTTGTTTTCGTGATCTCTGGGGCACTAGTGTTAAAAGATACCTTGTACAAAACAATTCAAAAGTCAGTTCTGGTTTAAACAAACTTTAGCAGTTTTCTTTGCTTCTGGATTTTCAAAGCTTGTAATATGCCAGTGTTAACTAGGATTTGGGAGTAAAGGTGGAAGGAGTTATAGTACTAAACAGTTTGCAAAATATATTTGATGAAGAAATTTTTCCTTTTCGTAAGACAACATCCAGGTATTAATATTTTATATCAAAATACAAAATAATAATATTTTATATCAAAATAATATTACACAAAATATACCCTTTAATTTTTTATTTAATCCTAGTTGATACATGAAAAATCAAAATAAAATAAAAGAACTTAACTCAAATTGAGAGTTAAAAATAGAATTAGAATCGACTCACATTAGTAATAATAAAAAATATTAATCTTTGTTGAACATTTTATAACTTTTTCTAAATAAAAACTCAGAAAAACTCTGAATGTCAAGTGTAAGTTAAAGAAAACTCCTAGTAGCTTGAAATGGTCACTATTACAGCATTATCTAATACCTAAGTTTTGTTGACAGTATATAAAACTTCCCTCCCTCTCTGGTCTTCCAAATATTTCATGTCCCTTTCAGTTTCTATAGAGGTTTTTTCTTTCTTTCTTCCTTCCTTCCTTCCTTCCTTCCTTCCTTCCTTCCTTCCTTCCTTCCTTCCTCCCTCCCTCCCTCCCTCCCTCCTTCCTTCCTTCCTTTCTCTCTCTCTCTCTCTCTCTCTCTCTCTCTCTCTCTCTCTCTCTCTTTGGTAATGTGTCCAATTCTAGTGCTCCTGCTGGTTTAAGAAAAAAAATATTCTCACTAATAAATTATAATGAATTGTCAGTCTCAACAAGGCCTGTGACCTCCAGTCAGTGGGGGGTTTGAGGCTAAACTGCATTTCCCCCTTCTTTTTGGTGAAGCCACTTTTCTTGTTCTAGCCTGTCCTCTTAATTTATGGGTGGGCTACCCACAAGACAACTCACCTGCAAAAATAGTTCATGCTGTGGTGTTTATTATACTAAGTAGGGTTCATGCTGACTGGGAGTTTTTACAAGGGGATGGAGTTGCTGTCAAGATCTTCCATCATCTGAGCGAAGCTGGCACTCAAATTCTCTCATATTTCAGCATATTAAATGCAATGGGGACAGGAGTAGGATGGATGGGAGTGAAATAGAACTAATTGGTATGAAGTCTGCTTAAATGTCTTGTTTCAGTCTTTTAAAACTGACTTTCGTGGAATGTATCAGTACTAACATAAAGCAAAAAGGCATACATTAAAAAATAGTGACATGGTGCTCAGCACAAATAATAAACAATCATTGCAATCTAAGTGAGTGAAAACTATGACTAGTGAGTTGAGTGAAATACTCACGGAGTATGTTTTCTTTATCCTACAGTTTTAAGCTTTCTTGGCTTATTAAATTAATGTGTTGCCTTTGTAAAAATTTGAAGTCATAAAATGCTACTAAGAAAGAGAGCTGGGAGCAAAATCGATGAACAACGGGAGGACAGTGTTCACAGTGTTCATTCAAGAAAGAGAGGAAAATCTTACTGTTTTCTTTTACGGGCCATTCTTCTTAACCCTATAATTTTCTTTTCATTGGTTCTTTTATGTATTTCTCAGTAGTTGTGACAATATAATAATATAATTTTATTGCTATTTCTTTATAAGAATTTACTCTATTTAACACTCTTCGCAAATGTACATCATGCATATTGTTAAATCATTTTCCTATTGTAGAATTGCCTTAAAATGATATTGTCACATAGGTTTTTAATCCTTCTGCCCCCTCGCTGCTCCCCATCTTCACTTTTCTTTTCCTCCCTGTCCCTCTCCTCTATATTTCCTGTCTCCTTTCCTCTCCCTTCGCTTTTATACCTTTTCCAAATACCTCCAAAATAAGCCCTGGAACTTAGGTGCCATTGTATTGCTGTCTAGAGTGCCTGTAGGACTCTCCACTCAAATCTGCAGAGATAAGCACCAGGGAAGCTGTTGGACAATGACTTATGGAGTCTTTCACTCACCTGTTTGCCTTCCCCTCCTGGAACAAGAGATCCTTGTCTTGTTTCAGTAATAAATCTCCAGCTCTTTTAATGTGCTTAACACATTGTAGGTGGTCAATAAATATTTATTGAATTAACTCATAATATCAAATCTTTAGGTTACTTCTTTTTGCTTTTTTATGACGTCGGTTTCACATACTATATAAAATCTTTGTGCATGAATTTTTATCAACTTTTTGGGGGATATTTCATTGGAATTAGTTATTAGAATGAAAACTCCCAGACCAAGCATTTTACAATCTTGATACATGTAGGTTTTTTTTTTTTTGAGAAAAGCCAGTTTTCACCAGCCATGAAGAAGTGTGCTCTTCTAACATTAACCTCAGCTATATTTCCCATTTTTACCAGAACTGGTTCATTGTTAAAATAAGTCCAGCAAAAATTGTTAGTTTTTTTTTTGCTAAATTCAACAAAATTGGGAATCATACAGTTTTAATTTGATATCTGATTCCCATAAGCTGAAATCTTTCATTACTTGTGGTTCCTCCTTGGTGAATTATGTAAGTTCTTTACCAAGACAGCACTTCACCAACTTTGCATTTTAGTTTATATGGAGGGTTTTGTTTTTATCTCTTGACCTCTGATTCTCAGTCAACCACGCCAGGTGCTGAATATGAGGACCCGAGGATGTGCTTCTCAGGTCTTACGGTTTGGGGGTTGTCTTGACAAGTTCAAGGGCCTCTAGGAATGCCCTTGAATGGTGCCTGGTGGACAAGGCATTGCTGGGGATTGAACTCACTTGGCCAAATGGAAGGCTCCACATCTATATGGAGTTTTTATAAACCCAAATTTGTCTTTTATCTGTTCTATTTCTTCAAATTTTTAATTTACATAAACATTTGGAACCATTTATAAGTCAAATCTATCAGTCTGTTATTGTAATTTCTTCCATAGTTTTTAATCTAGAAAATGTTATACTTTCCAAGATATGTATCCATCTACTTATAACCTTATCTGATTTGACACTTCAT
Organism: Sorex fumeus; assembly: GCF_029834395.1. Taxonomy (NCBI): domain Eukaryota; kingdom Metazoa; phylum Chordata; class Mammalia; order Eulipotyphla; family Soricidae; genus Sorex; species Sorex fumeus. Next base: position 18,479,447 of record NW_026606111.1, on the reverse strand, counting down.
TTCAACTTTTAATTCATTCATTTTTCTAAATTTATATTTGTTTTTGATGGGAGATGAGGATACAAATGAAAATGTTTCCAAATGGTATGTTATTGCTTCTGACTTTTTAAACTGATTTATGTTGCTTTCAATCTTGAAACATTTAAAATAGGCATGTACATATTCACTTATTATGTTATGTAAATTGCAATAATTTAAATTTGTTAACTTTTTAAAAAATATTTACCTTGATCTTTAAAAAGCAAGCTGAGTAGCATACTAAGAGTATATCATAGAATATTAGATGAGGCCTGGCAAACTTTTAAAATTATTAAGAGTTTTAACATTTAAAAGTTTTTATTATTGTTTAGGTAATTATAATAATGTTAACTTTACAGTTTTAATATACAAAATGATCATGCTTTACAACCTCTGAAGTACCCACAACCCTCCATCACGTCCCCGTATTACCTCTAGTCTGGTCTTCTTTCCCTTCTCCCCCCTCCCCTATTTGGTAATTGGTTTTGTATTCCAATGCCAAGGATTTGTCATTGTTCAGTACTGTATATTATCTTGAATTAAGCAAGTTTTAATATAAAAATTAAAAAACAATTTGCTAGGGCAAAGATGTCAAGGCAAAAGAGTTTCACTGTTCACTGTCACTGTCATCCTGTTGTTCTTCGATTTACTCAAGCGGGCACCAGTAACGTCTCCATTCGTCCCAGCCCTGAGATTTTTACAGCCTCTCCTTACTTGTCTTCCCCAATGTATTGGAGGCTCTTTTAGGGTCAGGAGAATGAGATTTGTTATTGTTACTGTTTTTGGCGATATGCAAAAACATATTTGATATGAATGTCATGGGTAGCTTGTGAGGCTCTGCCATGCAAACGAGATATTCTCAGTAGCTTGCTGGGCTCTCCAAGAAGTATATATATATATATATATATATATATATATATATATATATATATTTCCCTTTATGAAATCTTTGTATTTGTATGTGTGAAATACAAAGATTTAATATCCAGAATTCATGATACACTTTTAATGACTCAATAAAAAATACACATGACCACAAAGAAAATGAGCAAAAGTTAGGATACATCATTTGTAGCATAAAAATTAAAATGATTAATTAATAAATTAAATATGCTCAATCACGAGTGATAGCTAGAGTGATAGCACAGCGGTAGGGCGGTAGGGCGTTCGCCTTACAAGCGGCCAACATGGCCGACCCAAGTTCGATTCCTCCGCCCCTCTCTGAGAGCCTGGCAAGCTACCGAGAGTATTCGATATGCCAGACACAGTAACAACAAAGTCTCCAATGGAGACATTACTGGGCCCGCTCAAGCAAATCGACGATCAACGGGAGGGCCTTTACCTTTACCTTTACCTATGAGCAATAAGAAATCACAATTTAAAACTTTCATCAGTTTGTCAAAACTTTTTTGGTATTTATTTCTATATTTTTGTTTTGAAATTTTTTTTATGAAAGCACTGTGATTTGCAAAGTTGTTCATAATAGTTTCAGTCAAATGGTGTTCCAACACCAGTCCATCCATCACCTCCAATGTTAACTTCCCTCTATCAATTGTCCTCGGGTTTTCTCCCAATCCTCAGCTTGCCTCCTTGATAGGCACATTTTTAAGGTTGGCTATTGTACTTTAAATGCCATTTTTACAGCATTATTATTATCGGCTGTGTGGTTTAGAATTATATCTCACTTCTGTACCACAAAAGTGCCTAAGGCTCTGTCCATTGCCCCATTATCTCCTGTCTGCCTCATCTTACTCCTCCCACCCCTCAATTTATCTCCTTCCCTGTCCTTTCATTTTAATAATCTGGAGGCAAGGGTTTGTTCCTCTTTAATATCTTGTATTCCATTCCTTTGTCTTGTTGTTATTCTATATATCACAAGTAAGTGAGATCATCTTATATCTGTCCTTTTTTCTCTGACTTCCTTCACTTAACTTATTATCTTCTAGATGCATCCAAGTTTCAGGGAAATGCATGATTTCACTATTCCATATAGCTGTGTTCAAGTGTGTTTATATGCCACACATTACACACTCATCCGTTGTTAGACACCTGTGTTGATTCCATAGCCTAGATATTGCACTAAGTGCTATAAAGAATGATGATGTTTTAAAATTGATCATACTTGTGCTTCCATAAGCTTTGCTGGATGTATAAATGGGAACGCTTGTTTAGAAAGGTGCTTTTATTATAACTCACCATTTCAAACTAATACTTTATTTTTTTCCCTTTAGGGTTTTAGATTTAAAGATCTTTAGATCTTTAAGTACAAAATGGTTTAGTTATGTATTCAAAGAGACATTTGAAATACTATTATTTTACTTCATTCGTTATTTTCTCCTTCCTATGCTCGCTGGTGCTGCCATTGTGATTGTAAGGAACACATACACAGTCCAGGAACACTGTTGAGGTTGCACATTTTGATCGATGTGCTTGCTGGGATCTCACACTTTCTTGTGGTGCTCACTTTGTGTTGTACATTTCAGTTTCAGATTATAGTTTTGTTGTGCTGGGTGATCTCAAAAGGCAGCAATGCAGGGATCACACTCATCATATGCTGGGGATCAAACTCTTGACTGTAAGCATGGAAGTGGTCACTTTTACATCGAATTATCTCCAGGTCCAGGATATAAAGGGTTTGTTTAAAATGCTTAACTATTTGGTCACAACCTAGCTTTCTATCTACAGGGAAGAGGCTAAGCAAATGTGCTATTTTTATGGTATGAAGTCGCAGCAATTTGAAAAATGAGGTGATGGCTTTCTGGCATGAAGAAAACTCTAAGACATGCAATGCTAAGCCTAAAGAAAGTTATTAAATGATCTGCACAGTATGAACTTATTCACATCTTCACATTAGTATACTCTATGAGCACGTTTACCACTGTTTCTAGTAACAAAACAATACTTTGTGTTTCTAGAGTCCTTGTCTGACAAGCCAAAAGCACAAAAGCATGTAGAAGAATAGTTCAAAATGACAGTGCCACAGTAATAATTTTAGTAATCAGAAGAGAGGAGAATGGTGGTGTATGAAGAATTGCAGCTGTATGTGCCTTTGTCTTTGTTCTCAGATGGAGATTTTAGATAGGGCTGATATTTCTTTCTTTACTTTTTTTATACAGTTGACTTTTATTCCAGCTTTTGTAAACCAATGCCGCAACAGAAAAATCTTTAAAATATGTCAATTTTTTCAATCATTTAATTTCCAAATATATATTCATTAAAGAGAAATCAAATTATACGAAAGCATGTGGCATAAAAATCAATTCTGGAATTAAAGGGTGTCTGGAGAACATGCTGTGATTTCCTCTGCCTACATCAAATCCATATAAATGATCAAGTATAAGACATAAAATAGAATATAAATGAATGCATAATTTAATGAAAGAATATGGAGCAATATTGGAAAACTAGAAGAGAAATGTTACGTGGAGTTTTTATTCCCTGATGCTAATACACGCTTCCCCCCAACCCCCCAAATACCAACAACAACTGACACAAATTGCTTGTCCATTCAGTATGACACATGATATGGATTTAGCTCAGATTCCATGTTAAGGTCCCTAGTCCATATGATTGTCCCCTTTTTAAACACCAGCTGCAAATGACATGCTCAGGCTACCCATTCTGCTGCCCAGTTGGTAACAAATTTGGGGTGGTGTTCTCACAAAGTCACTCTCAGGTTTGCCATTTCTCTAAAACTCACTGTCTCCAGGAATTAATTTAAAGATTCAAGGCAGAAACAGTCAAATAGAAAAGATTTAAAGTCAGCAAAATACATTATTTAAATGAGTGAAGACTTTGTAATTCAATTCAACAATTAAGCCTTGAAACAAATAGCCCTTTGTAATATGGTAATTGTTTTTGACTCTGCATGCAGATGGTCTCAGATTCTATACTTTTTAAAAATTTTCACACAAACATAAGACTCTGCACTAAGTTTGCCAGATACTACATTTTCACTCTTTGTGATTATCTTGGTGAAGTGGGAACATGGAGGAAGGAGAGTTAAAATTTTATTTTAAAATATTAAAACAGAAGCTGAAGTGATAGTGTAGAGGGTAACCTTGCATGCTTGCCTTACATTCAGCTAACCCAGGTTTAATCCATGGCACTCCATATTGTCCCTGGAGCCTAACAGGAGTGATTCCTGAGCTCAGATGTATCTCTGAGAACTGCCAAATGTGTCCCCTAAATTAAATAGTAGGATATTAAAGCAATTTTAAGAACAGTCAAATGGAGCAATATTTTTACCTAGAGATAAAACAAGTATATTTTAACTGCAACCACCATATGTTTATTCTGTTTTATTATGATTACTAATAACATGTGACTAGTAAAAGAATATTCTAACCTGATTTGAACATTATCCATTGGGTTCAGGCTAAGAATGTGAATCAAACACATAAGTGGCCTATTTAGAGATCAAGTGCTATTAATGTTCAATCTTTCTCTAAATGAGTCATAGGAGAGACTTTCATGGTGCAATATCGTAGCCTTTAAATTTCTTACAAAATTAGTACTATTCTACATTGATAAAATCACCAAAATTATGTATCAACTTTACATAGCAAAAAGCACAATTATAATTATGCTAGGCAGCTACACATTTGTAACATAACCAGCATTCCAAATCCTGAACAAATACAGAAAATATTTATCCCTGAGAAATATATTTATCAACAAGTCAACTTATTCAAAATAATTTAGTCTCTTTCCCTATTTTCTTTTCCTTGGCTGATGTTGTATTGACAATCAAAATACCAGGGGAAATAGTGGAATCTCAGTCTCAACTCTCCAGAGGAAGATTGTATTTTTTTTTCTACTAAAACAAGAGATCTCAAGATTCAGTGTTTGGCTTGAACTTAATTTAATTTAATCTGGATCTCATGGCTTGAATTGTTTTGATTAACCAAAAAAAAAAAAAGGTATCTTTCCCCCACCAATTTCCCTGTTCGCTTTTCCTTATGTTAAAATATTTAAGTAGTAGGAAATCTGTAGGGAAGGCAATTCTAATAATTAAATATTTTAATAGAAATCCCAGAGTGTTTTATGTTGCTATCCACTTAAAAGTTATATCTGGAGGTCTAATGGACATTATTAATTCCAAAAAGAGATTTTGTTTGGTGTATTTTGGGGAGGGGAGCTATATGTGGTGGTGCTCAAGAGCTGCTCCTGGCTCTGTGCTCAGGGTTCCCTGTTAGTGCTTAGGGACTATGCAGTATCAGAAACCAAACTTAGGGCTACTACATGTAAAGCTTGCATTCCGCACCTTGAGCTACCTCACTGACCTTCAAAGGAGAGCTTGTAATCATCTACCACCCCAACATCGTATGTTGCTAATATTCTGATATTTTATTTTTTAAAAGCTTTTAAAGTTTTAAGACACTATCTCTATAAAGTTGCTGATAATAAAGTTGTTTCAGGCATACAATGTTCCAATATAAATCCCACCACAAATGTCTCCCTTCCCTCCACCAGTGTCCTCAAGTTCCCTGCCACCCCACAGGCTACCCGTTTGGCAGGCATATAATGTTCTAATATTTAAAAACAGAAAACTTCCTTGGACTTTCTCTGCTCAGCAGATGATATCACCAGTGATCTAATTCTCAGTCCTTTAAGATCATAAACATTTCTGATTCCTCTCTTTTATTCTTCAGAGCCAAATCATTAGAAAGTTAATTGACTGTTCTACACTGTTTCATGATCTACTCTGTCCACAGCTCCAACTTTCATTCCTCTTTCTTTGTTCCTCGATGTCCTGTCACACTTAGCCTTGGGTCTGCTCCCTGAAATTCATATGCCCCTTGTTATTTCAAGGACTTTGTGCCATTGTTTATCCATCCTGGTATGAGGCTAACAACATAGTTAGCTTGTCACCATTTAGATCTCAGTTTAACTCTTAGTTCCTTAGAGTCTTGCCTGAGCACACAATAAAAAAAAGCCAGTTGAGCCACTAAACATTGTTTTGTCTTCATCTTAATAGAATATGTCTGACATCTTTTCATATTTATTATTTGTAAATTTTGAGAATTACACTTTGTTTTGCTTGAAGCAGTATATCCTAAGCCTGAAGAGGGTCTGGGATACTGTAGGTGTTTATGTATTTATTTATTTATGAGTGGTTGAAATTTTATTTATTTAATTTTTTTAACTCAATCACTGTGAGATAGGCACTTACAAAGCTGTTCATGATTAGGTTTCAGTCATATAGAATTCCAACACTCATCCTGCCACCAGTGTACATTTCCCAGTACCAGTGATGGGTTACTGAAGAGATAATAGTAACATTTTGAAATCTCTACTCCACGTGAATCACAGTTTGCTATTTATATTACACAACTTACTGAAAACTTTTGACTTCCTTTTTCCTTTGTAGATTATTTTACATTTTGATTCTGCCTTTATATTTCCTTTATTCTATCTTCAGCTCACATTTTTCTTTACATAGCTACTTACTCTGTCTAATATTTCTTCAATGTAACTCTGACCCCTTACGCTTTTCCCCATGTCTGAAATATCTCTTAAAAATATGTTTTTACTTGAATAAATTTCTAATTTCCCTATCCATAATTTATGAAGCATAGGAGTGATAGCACAGCGGTAGGGCATTTGCCAGCCTGGCCGAGCTGGATTCGATTCCTCCGCCCCTCTTGGAGAGCCTGACAAGTTCCAGAGTATCTTGCCCGCACGGCAGAGCCTGGTAAGCTACCCATGATGTATTTGATATGCCAAAAACAGTAACAACAAGTCTCACAATGGAGACGCTACTGGGCCCGCTCGAGGAAATCGATGAACAATGGGAGGACAGTGTTTGTTTCAGGAGCTGAGTGCTTTCTATATTTCTCTAATCACTCGATCACTTGACATCCTGTTACTCAGCTATTTGCTCGAGTGGACACCAGTAACGTCTCCATTTGTCCCTGTCGTGTGTTAGTGTAGCCCCATGGTGTCTGCTTGCTCCAGGAACACAAAGAGCTTCAAACCATTTGTTCAGGGTTTTGACGAAGAAGTCTGACAATCTCGTAGGTGGGTGGCCATGAGATCTTTTGACGTCCCGTGGAATCCAGTTGGTAAAACGGCTCTAGTCCAGCCGTGGTCTCCAAATCACATTACTTATCCAGCCCATCTGATTTTTGATGCCTATATTTCTATATATTACTCTAATAAGCACATTTATAGATTTTTTTGTGGGGGCCTATATCCATCTTTGCTCAGGTGTAACTCCTGGCTCTCTGCTCAGCAATCACTCCTGGCTGTGCTTAGGGCATCATGTATGGTGTTAAAGATTGAATTCTGGGCAGCTACATGCAAGGCAAATGATTTATACCCTGTAGTATATATCTCTGGCACATACATTGACTTTTAAAAGTTATTTCTATACGTTAGTGACCCTAGAGAGATGTCAAAGACTTTTGTACTTTTGAATGCCTGGAAAGTAACTGGAAATTATTCCCAGAAACAGAGAAAAGCTCAATGCGCCTTAAAAGTAAGCTAGATATTAAGGAAGAGGATGCTGAGGTCTTCTTCCTGAGACTATCTGAAATGTGATTATGAGAAGCTGGAAAGCAGTCAATGCACTAATGTGAAAGAGAAGAGTGATTTCAATGACTTGAACCATCCAGTGTCATAGACCTGCAATTGAATGCCACATACCTCCCCAAAACGAAAAAGCTACTTAATGAGGATATGTTTACTGATCCAGGGATTAGGCCAAGAGAACGAAGAATTAAAATTAATATGATAGTGGATTATTATAAAATCAGTCACAGCTAATATATGTGCTTGTACATGTGTGAGACACAAAAAAGAGACAGTGAGACAGAAACAGAGAGGTTAAGAGTAAAGAATGAGAACTTGAAGTGTTTTGCTTGTATACTTTTAAAATTGTGTTTTACCTATGCCTTTTCTCCAGTTTTTCTCTCATTTTTTTAAGCAAATGAGTTTTTATGTTCCACAATGAGACATGTATATTCACTATATGGCTAGAAACTTGGGATTTGGAGTGAGGTATAAATTCAGTAACTAGCATTTCTTAAACCTACTCAATCTTGGAACCCATTTTTATTATTTTATCTTTTAGAACTGGCCACTTTTGGAAACTCTAAAAATGAATTTTCTTACTAGACTTTTCAAGTCATAGATTGTCAAGGAATAATTTGCACAAAGAGAACGTGAAATTCACAGTGAAATACTATGACAGCTCACAAGAGATATTTACTAAGGATCTATTAGAATAATTTGACTTACTTAATTAGCCAATTCATGCCAGGTTGTATTTAGTCTCTTCATTCATAAAATAATTACTTCCCTCTCAGCTTTTGTATGAATCTCATCTAAATCTCCTTAGCATTTCTAATAACTTTTTGCAAAAGATTTGAATCTATCCATTCAGATAAGAAGTTAATCATGTTTTAGTAATGGTCTTCTTAATTTCCTCTCTTCTTCTTTTATTTCAAAACATTCAAACTCCATGTTTTTGATACTTGTGAGGAAAAATATTGTAGAATAATATATTGACTTCCTCATATTCAAATGATATTCTAATAAAATATTTGATGGGTAGCCACCAAATAAAAAATAATTTCCTGTTTGTTCTTCAAAATATGACAATGGTATTTAACTGTGATAAGAACATCAATATTTGTGCTTTATTGAATTTATGAAGTGGGAAAGAGGACTAAAAAACTTTTGAAGATTAATTGTATTCTCAATGTCTTTATTAAATTGTAAAATGTCTAAAACATTAGGAGTTACTAAGTAGATTATAAAAGATAATATTGAATCTTTCATTAAAATACTGACATAAATTGATTTTGTTTAATGAAGAAAATATTCCAGTTAGAGTGGACGTTTTATTATGAATGCTGATTGCACTCCACTTTGGTACAGATGTGAATTATAAAATATTTTGACAATTAAAAATTTATGACACCTAACAAAGGAGCAAAGTCATTCATTTATATGGGATGGGAAACATAAAAAGGTTCAAGTGATTTCCACTCTTTGGGGCCAACCAAAATACTTACTTTTGATAAGTATTGGTATTGGGGTCAGGGAGGAGAGGGTTGAAAGAGAAAATAAAAGAAAAGAGAGAAAAAAAGACTTAAAAAATGAATGGTGTACTAAGGATGAATATATGAGAATATGATTGCTCCCACCAGACTGTCACAAATCTGGAAAGTAAAGTTGAAGCCCCATTAAAAATTTGGCCCACGATGTAATGTTATCTAACACTAGCAGACGACATGTAACTTACAGATTTTAGCTGTACAGCTGTGAAGACACCTGCCAGTGGCCCCATCTCCTCAGATTTCTTGCTCCGCAGTATTGAAAGATCTAATCTGATTTCCATGAAGAAAAAAATCAGGATATAGTCACTACAAATATGCTATTTGGGTCTCACGTGCTTTTAAAATGTTGCTCCTCCTTGTTCAAGAAAAGTAAGGAATTGAGTACTCTTAATTGTCTATATATTTAAAAGACAAAGTCACTTAGAGTCACTCCTAATTTTCCACATAGTTTATCAGCTTCTTCCTTCCTGATTGTTAGGTGATCAAAATACATTTTTGCTTTCACATGAAAAGGATCTGGGCTATCGTCTCCAAGAACATATCTTTTTAGAGCAAGGCAATTGTCTCTGGTATTCCTTCCGTGACCAGGGAGAATAGCTCATGTTTGGTGGAATCCCCAGAAATGCGCCAGTGAGGGTCATTCCTCAAACAAGCATCACACTCACACAGAGCTCTCTGAGGACAGAAATACTCCCAACCTGAGCTATGCATGCTCCTTTGCCAGGGTCAGTGCAATCACTCCCTTATTCTGCTTTGAGCAAGGCTTCGTCTATCTTCTCATCAGTGAACAACTATCAGAGAAAAAAAGGGGCATGAGTTCATTTCCGTAGGCAGTTGATATCCCAGAGGAGGAGATGCCATAGGATGGGAGAAACATGCTGAAAGTAGACTATAGACCGAACATGATTGCCACTCAATGCCTCTTTTGCAAACCATAACACCACAAAGGAGAGAGAGAACAAAAGGGAATGCCTTGCCACAGAGGCAGGGGTGGGGTGGGGGGATGGGGGGTGGGAGGGATACTGGGATCCGTGGTGGTGGAAAATGGGTACTGGTGGAGGGATGGCTGTTTGATCATTGTATAATTGAAACCCAAGAGCAAAAATTTGTAAATCCACAACTGTACCTCATGGTTTTTCACTAATATAAATTTAAAAAAAAAAAGAAATGCTGTTACAGCATTTTAAAAAAAAAGAATAAAAAAAGTGCATATATAATATGCTACTAACAGAGCTAAAGGTAAAAACATGAAAGACTAAAACCATGTATATAGCATGAGGGGAGATTGATAAAATGTTGGAATGGCGAAGAATAGTGTTTCCCCTGTTTCTCCTCAACCCTTTCAGCTCTGAGATATTTTCCCAACTTCAAGGAACACTTGAGGCAGATCACTTAGAAAGACAGACACAGAGAGAGAGAGAGAGAGAGAGAGAGAGAGAGAGAGAGAGAGAGAGAGAGAGAGAGTTGCTTTTGTGGAATTGCATAAAAATAGTCCCTTACCAAGATGATACCTGGTTGTTCAATTCTCCACATAAGAACTGAGATTATGGGACTGGAGTGATAGCACAGCAGGTAGGGCGTTTGCCTTGCACGCAGCCAATCCGGGTTTAATTCGCAGCATCCCATATGGTCCCCCGAGCACCGCCAGGAGTAATTCCTGAGTGCATGAGCCAGGAGTAACCCCTGTGCATCTCCAGGTGTGACCACTCCCAAAAAGAACTAAGATTATAATTTATATTTTGATTTATATTTGGGGATTGCTGTTATATTTTGATTTTGTTTAACATAATACATTAATGTAAACACAAATAGAATATATGAATATAAAGTATTTATATTATTTTTTGAATAGGCAAAAATATTTCTTTGTGATCTGCTCTCATAAAATGTCTTATTTGGCACAGGTGCATAGTTGGTCAAAAGTTAACTATTTTTGGATGCACTGTTCCAAAAATAAATTTTCAAACTATGGGCCAACTAATGGTTGTCAGAAGGAACAGTGTAAGGAGTAGGTAAAAAGATCCAACAGTATGATAAGAAATAGAACTGGGCTTTTAATGTTGAACATAATAGGATATATATATATATTTTTAAAATGGCACATACTTGAATCTTGATATTATGATGCAATGTCATGTCAATAAAAGTTAATTAAAGGATGTAATTTATGGGATTTTTAAATTTTTTGGCCTGGAAATTTTTTAATTTGATCTTTCTAAGCAATCAAAAATTTCATCAGTTGAGGCTGGAGAGAGAGGAAAGCAGGTGGAGTGCTTACCTTGCATGCAGCCAACCCCAGGTTTGATCCATGGCATTCCATATGGTACCCCAAGGAATGTCAAGTGGAATTCCTGAGTACAGAGACAGGAATAGTCCCTGTGCAAAATATTTAAAATAAATAAAGCAAAAAACAAAGATCTCATCAGTAGAGTTATTTTGGGCAATGTTTTGCTCTAAAGTGCTTTAATTATATATGTAATTTTACTCCACATACACATTTCTTTCTCTGTCCCTAGGTTATACCTTTTAGCATAAACCCTGACTAAAGATTTCAAGGGATATATACCTAAAAGACTTTAGGGAGCTGGAATATAATGGGATATAAAGAGCATAAATACAAAAGGCAAAGGCGCAGTGGTGAACCAAAGGGCATGCCCAATCTTGAAGGGAAAACTAATGCTCAGCCTCACCTGATTTGTTATAAATTGCATTAGAAAATAGATGCTGCTAGTTTTAACCTATTATAATTATTTGTATTATATATAATATAATAAATTGAAATTTTTTTAGTATAAAATCTCAAGTTGAGGATGTTGGTAGCTGAATCAAATTCTTAAAAGAATTTGTTAAGGAAAAGCACTTTCATTGTTCATCGCTAGGAAACTTTCCATCCTGACTTGTGCATTGCTAGGGAGATCACATCTTTATACAGTTATAGTTTGGCACCTAAACTGATTACTTTTCACTTAACTCTACATGAAAGATTTTTATCTCATCCTTGAGGCATTGTGCATGCATTTTTTTTGTGCACTAGGGAGCAGGTGGACTTTGAAGAGAAGTATTAGTTTGTCTCTGTGTCTGTATTCTCACCTACCTATCACAAAGTTTTCTCTATGGGAAGTAATATGCATATTGACTTATTTTAAAAAATACCACAGGATTGCAATCCACTGGACTTGTTTTAAACATTTCAGGTTACAAATAAAGTAAATTGAAGTAAACATCAGTTTTGTGTGGTCAAAATTTTTTTTAAGTTGGTGTCAAAGGACTTATTAAAGCACTCTTACTCTGATGCAAATCAGCAACTCAGAGATGTTTTTCTTTTTCAACTATTGTTATCTAAAGTATGACTAAACGTTGGCAACACAAATAGTTCAAGAGAGGCCGGAGAGATATAACAGTAGGTGAAATGCTTGCACAGGCCATCAGGGTTCAATCTCTGCACCACATAATGTTCTTTGAGCACCATCAAGAATGACCCCTGAGGACAAAGCCAAGAATAAGCCCTGAGCACAGTGAGGGATGGTCCCCAAACCAAAACCAAAACCAAATAAACAAAGTTAAAGAATAGGACTCATCATAATATGTATTAAATTATAAGAATATAAAAGATTATGTGGGGTGTGAGCCCCAAACCATAAACTAGTAAACAAAGTTAAAGAATAGAGCTCCTCATTATGTGCATTAAAGTATAAGAACATAAAAGATTAGGTCAACAGATGATCACTACCAAAAGGTAACATAAGAATAGGCAAGAAAAGTAAGTAGTATATATGTCATGTTATAAAGATATCCCAAATTAATCTCGAAATTACACTGAATAAGAGAGTTCTCAAAATTTAAAAGTCATGTGTATTTATCAATTTTCACTAGTATTATTGATACTAGAATGTGTGTTATTAATAGTCACTTGCATTAAGTAACTGTTTCATCTCTGATGTAATGCGGAGCTTCTGAAATGATTTGCAAAAATATTCTATTTACAAAATTAAGTTTAATACTATGCTTAGTAGGGCTGGAGCAATAGCACAATGGTAGGGCGTTTGCTTTGCACGCAGCCAACATGGCTGACCCAAGTTCGATTCCTCCACCCCTCTCGGAGAGCCCAGCAAGCTACCGAGAGTATCTCGCCCGCACGGCAGAGCCTGGCAAGCTACCTGTGGTGTATTCGATGTGCCAAACACAGTAACAACAAAGTCTCACGATGGAGACATTACTGGCCCACTCGAGCAAATCGATGAACAACGGGAGGACAGTGACCGTGACCGTGACTATGCTGTAGTGATAGTAATGGGCTGTAGTGATAGCACAGCAGTAGGGCATTTGCCTTGCACACGGTCAGCCTGGCCAACCTGGGTTCAATTTCTCTGCCCCTCTTGGAGAGCCTGGCAAGCTACCAAGAGTATCACACCCGCATGGCAAAGCCTGGCAAGCTACCCATGATTTATTTGATATGCCATATACAGTAACAACAAGTCTTACCGTGGAGACATTACTGGATCTGCTGGAGCAAAATCAATGAACAACGGGAGGACAGTGCTGCAGTGCTACCATGCTTAGTAGATAAAGATTATTTCACACAGCAAACTTCTGAGAAAACAAATTAAAGATCAAAAAGTTAAAAATATTTATTTTTTGATGCTATTAGAAAAAGAAGAGTCAGATTTTTGTTTTTTGTTTTGGGCTACAAAATGGCAATGCTCAGAAATTACTGCTGGGTCTGTGCTCAGGAATTCCTCGAGGGACCATAAGGGATGGGAAGATCAAACCTGGGTTGGTTGCATGCCAGGCAAATGCCCTACTGCTATACTGTCCCTCCGGCCTCTGAGTAGGATTTTCATAAGATATTAGAGTTGGTAGGTAACATCTTTCTCAATAAGAAGTGAAACCCACATACCATAAAACACTGGCAATTTGATTACTTAAAAATTTAAAACTTCTGCGGGGGTATGGTGCCGCCAGCAGGTCAATCTGTACCAGTGAGGCAAGTGCATCAGCAGCCTGATGGCGTCTTCAGACTTCCAGATAGCCCAAAATTGCTACTGTGCCTTTGGCCAGACCCCAAAAACTTGGGGAAAAGTTTACCAAGAAAGTAAGCAGCCAAAAATTAGGTGTGTGGGAAACACACCCACAAACCACCTCTGGCTCAGCTATATAATTGGAGGCATGGCTTTTCTGGTTCCTGATCGAACTGCTTAATGGCCATGATCCCAGAGACTCAGAAACAAATCTTGAAACCCAGTGGCTTTTGGCAGAAATGCATCTGGTCCCTGCAGTAGGTTACCGGCGCTGGGCCAACCCAGGTGGGAATAGGTTTTGTGCCTTGGCCTGTTCCCCCCAGTGGCCCAGTGACCGCCATCCTTCAGAGGCCACTGGACAGTCAGGTTTGGGCCCCCAGTGATGAGAAACGCAGGGCCTCACAGGATGGGGATGGAGCCGGTCCTGTCCTCCCCACCCCAACAAGACCCCAAGTCATTGCCCATGAACGGCCTCTCTGGCCACTGATCAAGCTGCTTAATGGCCATGATCCCAGAGACTCAGAAACAAATCTCGAAACTTAGTGGCTTTTGGCAGAAATGCTTCTGAACCCCACAGTATGTTATTGTCGCCAGGCCACCCCAGGGAGGAAAGGGTGTTGTCACTCCACCTTCTCCCCCTTGGCGGCTCGGTGGCCATCATCCTCCAGAGCCCATTGGACAGTCAGGCTTGGGCCCGTAGTGACGAAACTTGTTGGGTCTCAAGGGATGGGGGGGGGGGAGACGGGCCTGTCCTCCCCACCCCAACGAGACCCCAAGTCATCGCCCATGAACGGCCTCTCTGGCTCCTGATCAAGTGCTTAATGGTCATGATCCCAGAGACTCAGAAACAAATCTCAAAACCCAGCAGCTTTTGGCAGAAATGCGTCCGGACCCTGCAATAGGTTACTGTGGTGGGGTCACCCCAGCGGGGAAAGGGTGTTGTCCCTCCGCCTGCTCTTTCTTGGTGTCTCAGTGGCCGTCATCCTCCAGAGGCCACTGGACAGTCAGGTCTGGGCCTGTAGTGACGAAACTTGTTGGGCCTCACAGGATGGGGGTGGAGTTGGTCCTCGTCTCTCCATCTCAACAAGACCCCAAGTCATCGCCCACGAATGGACTCTCTGGCTCCTGATCAAACTCCTCAAGCCATGGTCCCAGAGACTCAGGAGCAAATCTCAAAACCCAGTGGCTTTTGGCAGAAATCCCTCCAGATTTAAGTGTTAAAATTTCGGAATTTCAAAATCACATGGTCCTACTGCAGCCACGTGACATCATATGTTATTCATAACCAGCAATCACGAATCACGAATCACGACCATCCTGTTATTCGTCGATTGCCTCGAGCAGGCCCCAGTAACGTCTCCTTCATCCAAGCCCTGAGATTATATTCAAGGCTCTTTAGGAGAATGAGACCCATCATTGTTACTGGTATTTGGCATATTGGGTACTCTACGGGGAGTTTGCCAGACTCTGCCATGTGGGCAGGCTACATTCGGTAGCCTGCCAGTTTGTCAAAAGTAGAAATGGTTTTTATAGTCTCTGAGTCTTGGCCGTTGATGGGATTACACGGCGCCAGGGGGCCAGTTGGTGGGTGTGACCCCCGCCTACTGGAATTTGGAGGATCTGGGTGGAGGATGCTCAGCCCCAATCCGAGTAGGCTTGGAGATCTTGGCCCCGGAACCCGCGTGGCTTTGTCCCTCTGCCAGTACCTTCATGTGTGTGGAGAGTGGTTTCAGCATGGTGGTGGCTGGTCCTGGAGGTCTGCGGCTGCCGGAGCCCTGGTCGGGGCGGGGAGGAAAGCTCAACCTGCTTCCCTCCAAAGGGCCCCGGTGAGGACAGCCAGGCACGGGGGCAGGAGACTGCTCTGTTCTCTTCTGGGAGCTCATAACCAGCAATAGAATACAAATTTTCTACTGTGCCTTCTCAGCAGATCTGAGTGCTGGAGTAAAATCTCAAATAATAATGGTGGGTCTGGTATCGAAATATTGAATGTGATCAAAGTAGAGAGAGAGAGTAATGTGGAATTCATCTGCCCCACAGGTAGGGGAGGGTGTGGGATGGGGGTATACTGGGGTTTTTGGTGGAGGAGAATGGGCAGTGGTGAAGGTACAGGTGTTTCATTGTATGACCGAGACTTAGACCCGAAAGCTTTGTAACTGCTCTCATGGTGATTCAATAAATAAAATTATAAAAAATGAAAAAAAAATTTTAAACTTCTGTATAAGCACCAACCAATGAATATATCTTATAAAAGCAACCATGAGAAAATATCTCCTATCTTTCTATTTGTATCTGTATTTCATCTATCTACGTATCTATTTGTATAATTTATATTTAGAATATCTATCTATCCATCTATCTGATCTATTTTTTAGAGAGGTAATAGAAATAATTAGTTTAACCTTCTAGTAGATAGAAGAAATAATTTAACCACTTAGTGAAAAATGCTGGCAATTTACCAATAAGAATTGAAAAATCTACAAACAATTAAAAATACATTTAAGTTCAATACTGATCATGCAAATTAAAATAACAATAATACAATTATTGCTTTTTAAAATTAAACTAATAGATTTTGAATACTGTTTGGGTGAATAGATGGTCGAATACTGATTCAGGGTATATAAATTAGAATGAACTTTTTTTAGGTGATTTGACAATGTTGGTAAAAAATTAAAATATACTTGTATTTTAAATTCAATTATAAATTTTGGATTTGTGATACAAAATAATGCCTTTAATTATTCAGAAATTTATTTATAGATGCAGTACTCTTTATGACAATGAAACAATAAATCATCTGCATATATATGAGTGGCAAATTATTCAAGTTCATTTTAATTCTGCTATCCTACAAATAATATAGCTTTATTAATATGTATTAACATGAGATGTCTAAGACATGGTTTATGTAAACATGCAAGGTACAAAATATGTTCAATTTCATAAAATTATAAGTGAGCTTATGTACATATATATTTAAAGTCTAAACAAAAGCATCCAGAAATAAGAGTATCCTCATGAATTTTTTTTGTAAATCAAAAAATGAGAAAATTGCATTCTACCTAAGGATATACAAACCAAAATTAATAGAATTTGAAACTAGTATTTTAGGAAAGCAATGTGGTACAGCAAAATTGTCCTGGGATTCTAGGCAAACATAATGAAAAAATATTGATAACACAATAAAGTTATGTTGCTAAGGAAGTAACATTTGGCTGGCATGGGTCAGAAGACTGGATAACAAAATGTTGACATATTAAAAACCTCTTCATTCTGTAAGTGTAAGTGGCCAGGTAATAAACATGGTATTTTACTGGGACAAACCCAAGAATAACAAACTTAATACATCAGTGGAATTTATTGATGTACTCTGCCACTAAGGCAGCACTAACCCAGGAGCATATGTAGAGATGATAAATTCGTGAGTGTGTCTGGTAGAAGAGCTGAAACAGATGTGTGGAATGAGAGACATCAAAGTTAAAACAATTACCACCTCAACAAATGGGTAGCTCTCCCAGATATAAGCTTTGCATTTAAAAAAAGACACGGGCATTCCTTATATCACACTGGAAAATCATAGGGAAAATATTCAGATGTAAAACACATGTAAGTCATTGAAGCAAAACAACAAACAAACAAAACCCCCAAACAAAAACCAAAGAGATGAGGGGTCATTCGTTGCTTTATGAGATATGGCCATCTGTAGCAAATGTGAAGGCATATGTCCAAATCGACTCATCTGCTGGGGGGAGGGGTTAACCTTTTCCCCCTCCTTTCTCAACTACCTATTCTTTTGCCATCTCAAAGTTCAGAGCCGGAGACAGCAAAGAAGACCAGTTGTCTTCTATTGCTAGGTAATGTTGCCAATAGGGAAAATAGTGAATAATTTGTGTGGAAATTGTCAGGTACAGAGATAGATGTGACTAATATCATTGCAGCTATTCTCTCTGGTCCATAAAACTCAAGTCATCCTACGGATGTTTCGCTCCAATGTCAGGCATTACAGTGGTTTTAAAAAGCACAATTATTCAATTTGAATTTTTTTGCCCATGGCACTCTTATATGAATTTTAAAAGATTAAATGATTAGGGACTAGAGCAATAGCACAGCAGATAGGGCATTTGCCTTGCATGTGGCTGACCTGGCTTCGATTCCCAGTATCTCATATGGTCCCCTGAGCACCGCCAGGAGTAATTCCTGAGTGCAGAGCCAGGAGTAACCCTTGTGCATCACCGGGTGTGACCCAGAAAGCAAAAAAAAAAACCCCATAAAACAAACAAACAAAAAAAGATTAAATGATTATTGTTTTACTCTAGTTTATTATAAGTAGAATCAGAACTAATACGTGAATGAAACATGTTCTTTCACTTTTATATGTAAATATTTTTATATTGACTAGAAATGGGTCAACCATAATTAAAAAACATTTTATTTTATTACTTATGATATTATTGTCTTATCTTGAAGACATTAGTAACTGGAAATATTTGCACCTATGAGTATTTCTATGGGTATTTACCTGAAAATGGTCTTTATTTGGTATTTTAGTAGCTTTCAAATTTTAGGGATTCTATTTAGCAGTCTATTAAAATGTAAGTCACTTGTCTGTATTTCTGACAATGCATAATTTGCCTAGATAGAAAAAATGGCATTATAATGAATTAATGGCTGATGAGTGTCCAATATCAGATCTGAAGGCTATGCTTTTTCCTTGTGTGCCCCTAGTGAAATGCTATTTTATGAAAATGGCACCTCAGCATGCAAACTCATACTCCATTATGACTCTCATGTCACTGTCACAGTTTACTGGTTCAAAAAATAGGTGTTGCTATGCGCTGCGCTACTGGAATTGAATTAAATTATTAAACACAAGCTGTCCAAGAAATAATAGTGCAGCTAAATATTTCTATGGATTTGTTGGTGAATCTGTGTGTTCTTTAGTGTGAAGTCACAATAATCAGAATTTTCCAAAAGGGATGATGCATCCAGTTTTGAATTGCTGCTTCAGAGAAAAGAGAAGATACTGTGTAGTAAGGAGAAAAAGTAACGTTGAATTCTCATTTCTAAAAATAGATAAAAAGTACTTTTCAATATATATTTGTAAGTCATTTCTTTAAATTTTACGATTCTAGGGGTTTAGGGTGGACATATGGAGTAAAAATCACAGAGGCAGAGTTTCTTAACCTAAGTGGTCATGTGTTGGACTGAAACAATCACTTGTTTGCCAATTACACTTTTCTTGCCAGTGATTTCTTATATTTGACAAATTCCAAGTGTGAATCATCCCTGTCATAATAGACTAGCACATTATAGTTGTGCTCTTTAATTTCCCCTTTTATGTGTGTCTTACAAATATGCCAAGATACTTAATACACTGGTTAAAAGGCATACAGAATTATGTTGAGATCATGGACAAACAGAATGAAGTTAAAATCTCCACCCCACCCACCACTGTTCAGAACTGGAAATATTTTGTCTAAAGCAGGCTAGAATCCTGAGAGGCCAACCCAGAATACAAATTTAGTATGCACTTTAAACTTTGGTTGTTCTTTCAAGCTGAATTTAAATCTCATTAATTTTTAGTGAAAGCACAATAGTTAAATATCTTGCAGATGTAGCTTGTGTATTTAAAATTCCTTAGAAGGTTTCCATTTAAGGTTTTTACTACATTAGTTTGATCTACTGTGCATGACAATATGGCATGTGCATTTCTCTCAGGATGTGCAATTTGATTTCATACTGTGGAAGAATCCAGAGCGTAAAATATTAGCATGAACAGTGTCAAGTGTCGATGCTAATTCTTATATTACTGTGACATTATTTAAGGATAGCAATCATTCAACTATTTTAAATGATAGATATTAGAGCTTGAAAAATAGCAATGTGATCAGCTAAGACATGTCCTTGGAGAGAAGAGAGTTCTAGAAAGTTCTAGAATGATGAAAGACACATATCCAATCATAGATTTTTCCTGTTTATGCAAGATAACAGAGAGTGCAGCTGTTGGCTTTGAGAATAAAATCAGAATATAACATCTAAAACAATTTGTTTATATGTTAAAAACAAAGATGCTCACTTTTTTTATTTCCAAAGAAAAATAGCAAGACATTCTGCTATAGCCTTCTCTTCTTAGCAGAACAATGTGTTTTCACCATAAATTATGATGTCTTGCTTGATGATAAAAAATTTATTAATTTTTGATATGTCTAAGGAAGTGAAGAATTGGAGAATTTTACCAAAGTAAACTTGTTTGAAAGAAAAATGTCCTGCATGTCTTAATTTTAAATATAAACTTCATTGGTAAAATTTAGTTTGAATTGAAGAAAATTCCATACTTTCGGTTTTCTCTTGGATTCAAATTTATGATCCTGATTTTAGAAAAATAACTATAAGTTTCTTATTTGAGCACTTTGTAGAAAAGTTAGAAAATATTCAGTAGACCCTGTGACAAAAATAGTTTATTTTCATGTTCTCATGGTTAACTGTGTATTATGACATATTCTTTGTATTATTGATATATTTAGAGGAAAGTTATTTATTACAATATAAGTTATTATAGAAATGCTAATTTGTTTATTTAGAAGTATTTAGTGCCAAATGGGGCTGGAGCGATAGCACAGCAGGTAGGGCGTTCACCTTACAAGCGGCCAATATGGCCTACCCGAGTTCGATTCCTCCGCCCCTCTCAGAGAGCCCGGCAAGCTACGGAGAGTATTCGATATACCAGACACAGTAACAACAAAGTCTCCAATGGAGACGTTACTGGGCCCGCTCGAGCAAATCGATGATCAACGGGAGGGCCTTTACCTTTACCTTTAGTGCCAAATAAAAAACATAAAGAAAAGTGTTGGATGTTGGAAATAAAACATCATTTTAATAGAGAAAGATAAATCATAGCTTCACAATGATGGGACACATGCAGGGGACAGCAGACAACTAATCTGTTTGGGACAGTGGGATATTTGTTATATGGAGGGCTCTTCAAGGACTGATCATAAGCAAAGAACAAAGAATCTTTGATCATTCGGTAGGTGAGAGATAGCAAGGCAGATGTGGAAGACAAAGGGAAGCAAGTGTTGTAAGCAGAACGTTGGGGACCTATACTTTATGGCTAGAGCGTAGGATTGCATGTGAGATAAGGCTATAGTTGAAGCTGATCAAACCATGTAAAATTGTGTGTGCTCCTACTTCAATGATTACACTTAATTCTGTATATAGAAGGGCATTGGGTTTTTAACAAGAGAATAATTTATTCAGATTTAATCTTTATTCTAGTACTTGTTTGGAAACAATATAGGAGAAATTTTCTTGAATATTCCTCCGTCCCTCTTTAAGAGCCCAGCAAGCGATGGAGTGTATCCCGCCCACACCGCAGAGCCTGGAAAGCTCCCTGTGGCGTATTCGATATGCCAAAAACAGCAACAAGTCCCACAATAGAGACATTACTGGTACCTGCTCAAGCAAATTGATGAACAAGGGGAGGATAGTGCTACAGTGCATAATTCTTGCATACTGATGGTTTTATTCTGATACCACTCTCTGAGTTTGAGAGTTTAGGAGGAGAGTAGGTAGAAGGGATGGAAAAGTAAGAGGAATAGGGAAGTTAATTTTAATGTTCTGAGATCAGGTTTCTAGTTGGGAATTTAATAAGTGGCCAGGATTCTGTATGGACTTAGAACTAATTGAATGTCACCATAAGAAAAGAAGTTGTAGGTCTCTATGATATTTCAGCAATTTTGAAAAGAGGATTCCCAACTATGAATGGAGAGTAATGGAAAGTTTGCATTTTAAGGCTTGAACCAGATCTCCTGGGATTGTATCTTGCTTCTTCTACTTAGCAATTCTATGATCTTTGACAGGTTACTTTCCGTACTTCAGTTTTTTCCAAATGAAATAAAAAGGAGTGGTGACCTTAATTTAGATCCCCACAAATTGTGCATTGCAATAAAGAATTATTGTAACGATGAAATGTTTCTAAACTTTAATATTTTATTTATAGCTAAGGCATTTGGGACATGTAGATGACATTACTGTTGATTGTGTCATTTTTCAGATCATTGCATTGAAATAGACCCATAGTATGTTGTCTTGAACTGTGGTGATTCAATTTTGTTCTGGTTGGATGTGAGAGATCAGGTAAGATATGGTCAGCCACAGTGATTGGATGGCCCAGTAGAAAGTTGATTGTTCTGGTCATCAGTTCTATCTTCTTTTATCTACTTTGGAGAACTGTAGTGTAGGAATGAGGCCAGTTTGTAAGTGACTTTGGGAATGCAAATAAGTTTAATGGGTCCTTTTGTTTTGAAGGAATGGAGTTGCCCTAAGAAATGGTTACAGAGAAATGGGGAGGGACCAAAGTAACACAGAAACTTGTGACCCAATATTTTACTAAAGACCATTATTAAAGACTATACAGCTGGATAAAATGGTACAACTAGTGCCTTGCACCCTTCGGAATCCTGTGGTTAGAAATGTCAAGACCTTTGAGTGTCCCCACGTCTAATTTCATGTTTCACTATTCTAGACTCACTTCATGGAACTTTTAATTAAGGTCATGACTTGGTATTTTGCTTATTCAAATGTTACCTTCCCTTTAAGAGTAAATTTATACACTGCTTCAGCTCCAGATCTTTTCTTACATAAAATAATTTTTTTCTTCCAGCAGATTTATTGTTCAAAATATTGCAAAAACAATGAAACAAAAAATTAACCTGTAGCAAAAACTTGCACAGTTTAAGCACTTTGAGTATGTAATTTCATTTCATTCAGATCATGGTATGATGTTAAGAATCATCAGCTATTGTTCGTAATATTTTAATTTCCATTTTAATCTACTTTATGCATTATAGCTTATGGTGCACTTTTTATTGGCAAATATAAACATAAACATATTTGCTTTCCATGCATTTATTTCTAAAGCATCATGGTCTGAGAGCAAAAGTTCATGTTATTTTTTTCAAAACTCAGTGGAGTAAGAGATTTGATTTGTTCTGATAGATGGAAGCTGCCACATATAATTCTAGAGGGTATCCAAACTGGGATTTATATGGCTGTGAGACCTCCCCCAGTCATGTGGTACACAGATAGGATGACCATACTTATTGGCCCTATCTAGTATGCAGATGGGTCTGTCATAAGACTGAAAAGCAAGGACTGAAATATTCATTGCTCTGTTTTCCTAAGGCAGACTCTGAGCTCTTGGCAAGCAGAAAGCTAGTGATTCTGGCCCTGTCCTAAATCCCGTATCTTAACACAGATCTTTACAGGAACATCATTTGCAAATAATACTTGCTTAAGAACAGATAAGAGGGTTGATAGAATATGGTTTAGTTATCTTATCTGATACTTGCTTGAGAATAGATCAAGACTGTTGATGCAAGGTAGTTTGGTCATCTTCCCCATACTCTTTTTCTTGTGTTCCTACTAGTCGAATTAGTGGGTTTCTTGTATTTAAGAAGAGAAGGTGGAGAGAAAATGAACATGGGGGTTGTTATAGCATATCAGATCCTCACATATTTCAGGATTGCAGGTCAGAGAGGTTAAGTGGTTTGCCCAGGGTTACACAGCTAGCTGACAGTGGAGCTTGGCTTACTCCTGGTCTCTGACTCCCAGATCAGTGCTTTTCCCATTAAACACTGCCAGAAAGAATGTCATGTAATGATTTCTTTTCAAGTAAAGGAAATCCTATTGGAGTTTACAGGTTGTTTCCAATAAAAAAGACTTTAAATATTTGAAATTAACCTCCAGTCTACTTAACAAGTGGACCTAACTCCCATTTCTTAACACCTTGGTCTCTCCTTCACCCTGAAGCTACGTAGTATGGATATATTTCTAAGCCTTTGTATTTCCGATAAAAAATTACTCTTACACAGAATGCCGAACTGATTTAGAACACTTGCCTTTGTTGAAACAAAAGCAATTCGTGCCATTCACATCAATGAGATGTAATTGTATGTACAGTAAGCCGCGCTCAAGCGGGCTAATGCATATTCAACCAGTAGTGAGAGAAGGGCGACCCCAGAATGATTAGGAGAGTCCCTTTCTGATTCAGTACCTCGCCCTAAAGAGTCAGGCAAACACAACACCGCTTTCTTTCTCCCGTTCGATTGCAGGGACCTGTGGCTCCGCCCACCCTGACGCACGGCCCGCCAGTCTGATTTGGGGGCTCTGGCAAAAAGCCTGAGCTCATTGATTACAGATCGCCGTTAATAAAGAGCATTTGTAATGCAGCAGTAGCGAGGCAGTCTCCGCACGCCGGTTCATGATGGCCCTTCAGGCTCCACAATTAAGTCGTTCAGCAGGCATGCCCCCTGTTGCAGCTGCTCTGTCAATCTCATTTTGAAGCACAAATGATCTTAGACCCAGTGTTTGACATGGGGTTTTAACACCAAAGAAGGCAATTCTGCAACTTCAAATGAGCCTAATTGGCTGAGCGCTCGGGCGTTCACTCAAGCTGCTTCAGTCCATCAGAGAGAGATTTCCCGCTAATTGAACTGCTCAGAAGGAAAAGGACCACGAGGAATCGTGACGAGCACAACCACTGGAGAGGGTGATATCTATATATCTATATATCTTTCTATACACACACATATATATAATCTTTATGTGTATATATATATATAGAGAGAGAGAGAGAGCGACAGAGTTCCATGACAACAAACTTAAAGACACATTTTTCCTTCTTAATCAGTTACTTGTCAACATAAAAGTGGGAGTTATCCTGCAAAAGCTCAGAGTTAAGATTTAAAAGTCAGTCACTGCTTTTTACAGGAGTATCGATGGACATGTGTTGCTTATAAAGGACATTTCATAACATTTGTCCTGAGAGCATTTCTCTACATCATGCTGGAGGCTGCCTCAAATGAAAACATGCAAATTCAAGCTGTGTGGCGTGGATCTAGTGGGAATTTGTGAATATTTGTCTCTCACCTTCCCACATCTGCTTCTTCCCCTGTTAAATGGGAATTATCAGGGAAGATACAAAAGCTAATCTGAATCCATGCTCAACTCTCATGAACTGTAGATAATCTATCCAGATCCACCTCCACACCTATCCAGCTCTTGGTCTTCATGGAATCCAGAATAACTTGCTCTAAACAATAACAAAGTTGATGTAACAATAATTAATGTCATTGCGTGTTTCCACAATTGGTATAATAATGCATACCACTACGTGTATTTTATTACCACTGCTATATATTGACACATGCTATTACTACTAATTACTTTACTACTAATAATAATATAATTACTAATATGTATCTTTTGTATCATAGTAATTGATATTTCAGGCAAGATCTCTGAAGTTAGAAAGTTATTCTGAGGTGAGTTTTCCTAAACAAAAGCACCACATTAAAATTATTAATATATCTTCTTTAGACTTTTTCACATATATTCATACATGGCATGAAAAATTAAAATTAATGAGGGGAGTAAAGGAGTGCTAAGAAGGTACACAAAACCTTTGGGCTTGGCTTAAATTTATCTAGATATTTTAGATATGGGAGCATAGCTCTGGAACACTGTCCTCCCATGGTTCATCAATTTTCTCAAGCGGGCACCAATAACGTCTTCATTGTGAGACTTGTTACTGTTTTTTGGCATATCAAATATATCATAGGGAGCTTGCCAGGCTTTGCTTTGCTGTGCAGGCGAGATGCTCTCGGTTGCTTGCCGGGCTCTTCGATAGGGGCAGAGGAATCGAACTCAGGTCGGTCATATGCAAGGCAAATGCTATGCTATACCTGCTATGCTATACTCAGGCCCATGGGAGCATTCAGCCCAGATAATAGTGCTTAGTTGTGGAGGACAGAAGGGACCACTGGAACTAGCTGTACTGGGATGCCAGTACTTTTTTAGTCTTTAGGTTCTGCCTCGCTTTACTTTGTGACCCTATAGAAATTATTGAGCAGCTTCTTATAGGCCTCCAGGTTTTCATCTTTAAAAAATAGCAATTGGACCAGAAAGATAGTACAGTGGGTATAGACACTTGCTTTGCACATCACTGACCCAGTTTCGACCCCCCAGTTTGGTGTATGGTCCCCTGAGCATTCCAGGAATAATCCCTGAGCACAGATCCAGGAGTAAGCCAGGACACATACTTGCTCATGCTTAATCCCTTTTGGTGGATGCCCTGTATCATGATAACATTTCTATCTAAAATCCACCCCCCCCCGAAAAAAAATAAATAAAAATCACGTCCTCTCAATTTCGCACTCAAGCCAGATTTAGCAAAGAATCCCGGTGTGGACTCTGCCCCTGGCTGAGACTGAGTCCATGGAATAAGCACAGAAAGAATTCCTGCTGGTCTTGGGTCCTTATAGAGCGATGTTGTAGGTGATGGTGTTGTTTGCTCCAAGGCAAAGGCACATTCATGCTGAGCTGCAAGTAGAGAATTGACTTGTCTTTATTTAGTGTGCCTTTCATTTTTAGATGTGAGCATAACTTTTACATTTTTAAAATGGAGATAGCATTTGTTTATATGATTATATATATTCCAGTAAAGGCCCTCCCGTTGATCATTGATTTGCTCGAGCGGGCCCAGTAACGTCTCCATTGGAGACTTTGTTGTTACTGTGTCTGGCATATTTCAGGGGCATGACTTCATACCCTCTTAAAATTTATGTTCTTATACCACACCCACCACCAAAGTACTAAGATCCTTCCCACAGAATAGGCTCCAAAGGCCTATCTCTGCCTCTGCTTCTGCCCGAGGAACTCTCATACTGCCTGCCTGGCTTCCTTAAACCCTCACGCTTTGCATACCAGCCTACCTAGCATCCTCTAAGAAGAATCCTGCAGCCTCTGTTAAAGCAGAGTCTAGTCCCTAGTGGTCTTCACTGAAATGCTTTGTTACATGCAATAAAAAAATCCTCTTTTTGTGTGTCAAAAAGTCCTGATATTTTTTGTAAAGCATATTTCCTTAGTAGGGATGTAGGGTCTTTTTATAGTTTTGATGACTACTAAATCTTCCTTCATTTCCAATTTTCTTCTGACTAAAAATGAGGTAAACAATACCACCACACAAGGCTGTGAAGATGAAATAATGCAACACGGGAAAGTGACTGGTAGAAAATCTGGCCCCTGTGAACGCTGTGCTTTATTTTCTGTCAAAGTAAAGCTGTCATAGGAAGCACTGCATGGATACAAAGCAGGTGTATGATATATCCAGGGTCATTATTTGCATGGTATATCATTTCATAAACTTATAAAATGCCTTTGAATAAATTTTAACTTACGGACATTTTATCAGCCAGCTTTTGAGTGTAACTTGCCTATAAGAATCTGGTTAGAATGGGATATGAGAGGTGAATTTCAATGAGGCTCCTCCTGGGTCTGTTCAATTCCATTTCCCCATCTCCCCACACAGACACATACACACACCCTGCTCTGTCACATTTATTATATTTCCCATCAGCATGAATTGCTATATTAACCAATTGCCTCTGCATGGCTTTTAGTTTTCCAAGGAAATTCATGTTCAGGAATTATGTTCTAAGATTGTTACCTCCTTTCTATTTTTGTGTGGCTTATTCTTGATATTTTGTGTGTGATAGTTTTAGTTCCTATGTAGTGGTGCTTGTGTAAATTCAACTATATCAGTTCGGAGATTCATAAAACTCAAAATAACTGTAGACATCAAGTAGCTTTTATTTTACAAAGAGGGAAACTAAAACCTGGGTAAAAATGACTTTCCCAGAGTTCCACAGCTAGTTTATGGACCAGTGATCCTTACCTCCAATATTGCCACTGCGTCTTAATCACTTTTTACTGAGCTAGATTCCATTGGTTGTAAATTATTATTCTTTCAGATCTGGAGTACATAAAATTCTGCCCTCAAAATTCATTTTGATTGATAATCTAAGCATAAATTTTTCATTTTAAAATAAAAACATTTATAATCTATATAATTTCTTTTTTATTTCTAGTTCTCCAAATTGTTTGGGAAACATTCTAACTTTAGAAAAGTTAAAAGAAAAGTATAGTTCACATCTATATAAATTATTGCCTAAATGAATCAATTGCTTTTGCTACATTTGTTTATTAATTATATAAAGTGTGCACGTGTGTGCATGCACAGAACAGAGACAGAGATACTTTTTTCTCAGTAATTAGAACCACACAGACATCAAAACACTTCACCTTCAAGTATTCAGCATAAACTGCCTAAATGAAAAAGGCATCTTGTCTTACATAACCATAACATCATCTAAAGAATTTAACACATATTGTAATTTGTTTAAGATTAATTTATAATCTAATATTTAACTCCTTTTCAAGTTCTCTCCCCAATTTCCCCAAGTATGTCCTTAACTATACATTTTAGGAATCAGACAATAAGATGTCATAAAACTTGCTGGCTATCGAATGTAGCCTGCCCACAGGGCAGAGTCTGGCAAACTCCCCGTGGCGCACCAAATATGCCAAATACCAGTAACAATGATGGGTCTCATTCTCCTAAGTAGCCTTGAATATAATCTCAGGGCTAGGATGAAAGAGACGTTACTGGGGCCTGCTCGAGGCAATCGACGAATAACAGGATGATGAAATGAAAATGAAATACATCTTATTCTGTTTCTGTGTCAACCACCTATTAATATGTAACAAATAAACTCCAAAATTTGACTTAGAATGATAACTAATTACTTCTTGAGCTTCTTGAGTTTCTGTGAGCTGTCAGGGCAGTTCTACACAAGGTGTCAATTATTTAACTACATCCATTTGTCATTTGGGTTGGGCTGAAGGTCCAAAAAGGTAGCCTCAAATGTCAAGCATTTGATGCTGCTAATTGGGTAAAAACCTTTTCTTTCTGTTGTCCCTCCACGTGGTGTTTCTTCATATTCTCTCAATATGAACTTCCTCTTGAGTGGGATAGCCAGGAGTAATGTGACAGCTCAATTTCAAGAAAACAAAGATAAAAACGTCTGGGAATTTCAGAGTATATTCCTAGAGTTAGCACATCACCACTGCCTTTTATGGATTATGGCTAGTCCAGATAAAAAGGAGAAAAAAAATCACTATATTCGTGGTGTGAGGGATAGCATAAGTAGTCAATGAGTAGGTCTGGGTATGAGTTATATGCAACCATCCTTGGAGACTATGTACTGGAATTTCTTCCCCTTCTTTATGTCTAATGTAGTTCAAAACACTGAAATTTTTTTTGAACAGCCCAAACCATTGTCCAATACAATTTTTACAATCTGGATTTTAAAAATTATTTTACCATTATTACATTTAGATAAAACATTTATAACAAGAACACTGCTTAGACAGAAGAAATGAAATCTGTACCTATATGTTCATTGCAGCACTGTTCACAATAGCCAAAATCTGGAAACAACCCAATGCCCTAGAACATATGATTGGTTAAAAAAATTTGGTACATCTACACAATGGAATACTATGCAGCTATTAGGAGAGATGAAGTCATGAAATTTGCTTATAAATGAATAGACATGGAGAGTATCATGCTAAATGATATGAGTCAGAAAGAGAGAACAGACATAGAAGGACTGCACTCATTTGTGGAGTATAAAACAACATAATATGAGGCTGACACCTAAGGACAGTAGATACATTAGCTAGGAAGATTGCTCCATAGCTGGAAGCCTGCCTCATGAATTAAGGGGAGAGGGCAGCTGGAATAGAGAAAGAATCACTAAGAAAATGATGGTTGGAGGAACCGGTCGGGATGGGTGATATGTGCTGAAAGTAGATTATGGATCAAACATGATAACCTCTCGTATCTGTATTGCAAATCATAATGCCAAAAAGTAGAGAGAGAGTATGGGGAATATTGTTTGCCACGGAGGCAGGAGGAAGGTGGGAAAGGGGGGGGGTTTACTGGGGATATTGGTGGTGGGGAATGTGCACTGGTGGGGGGATGGGTGTTTGATCATTCTGTGATTGTAATCCAAACATGAAAGCTTGTAACTATCTCATGACGATTCAATAAAATTTAAATTAAAAAAAAAAAGAACACTGCTTGCATAATGTTTTGTATTTTTGCAGGAGGCGTAACATATCACTGTATAATTGTTTGTGGTGCTACTTAATAACTTGGTTAAAGTGGTTTCTCTTATATAAAGCAGGTAACTTCACGGTCACAGTCCTCCCGTTGTTCATCAATTTGCTCGAGCGGGCCCAGTAACGTCTCCATCATGAGACTTGTTACTGTGTTTGGCATATCGAGTACGTCACAGGTAGCTTGCCAGGCTCTGCCGTGTGGGCGAGATACTCTCGGTAGCTTGCCGGGCTCTCCGAGAGGGGCGGACGAATTGAACTCGAGTCGGCCATGTTGGCTGCATGCAAGGCAAATGCCTTTCCGCTGTGCCTCTATAATTAGTAAGTAATATGTTTATGAAGTGACTTTACCAGCATTTGTGTTCTGGATATTTTAGCATCCAGTATGGACCCCTTATCTGCATCAATTGGAGTTACTTAACAGTTATAAAAAATTAGAAGCAAGAGCTAGAATCAACACAGTTTTCTGATTTTCTATCTTGCTCATTTCCTAAAATTGCAATACATGAACACATAAGCACTTATGTGAACATACCCATCAAAGTCTAAGTAAAAGTGAGAAGGTTTCAGAATCTCAGAATCAGGCTTTCAAAGATGCTATGTTATATCTTTGAAAATTTAAAAAAGAAGATGTCTCAGAAGTTCTCACTGTGAAGGTCAGAGGTACAGTCAGCAGTAAAGCACACCATGTGTGTGAGGCCTTGAGTCTGATCTAACACCACTCCCTCCAAAATAAAATGTTTTCATCATAAGGAAAAACATTTTTGGTTACTGAGTTGACAATATTTGATAAACTTCTCATGGTGATAATTTTGATCACTTGATCACTTGACATCCCGTTACTCATCGATTTGCTCAAGCGAGCACCAGTAACATCTCCATTTGTCCCTGTCACGTGCTAGTGTAGCCCAACGGCATCTGCTTGTTCTTGGAACACGAAGAGCCTCAAACCAATCGTTCAAGGTCTTGGTGAAGAAGTCTGACCATCTCGTAGGTGGGCGTCTATGCGATCTTTTGACATCCCATGGAATCCAGTCAGTAATGACTCTAGTCCAGTGGTCACCTCCAAATCTCATTACGTGTCCAGCCCATCTGATTTTCGACACCTTGGCAAACAAACGAGACAGCATCCCTGATTCTCGATAGATCGTCGACGATGGAGGTTGGAATTCGGGATTCCTTCTCTCACTTGAGTGAAGCATGATACTCCAAGCACAGCTCTTTTGATTCCTCTTTGGGAGACCCAAATAGCATTCTCGTCCTGTTTTCCTAGGGCCCAGGTCTCTGAGGTGAATGTTAATGCAGGAAGAACAGTGGAATCGAAGAGATGTGCTGGAGCCAGAGGTTCTTCGTCCTCTTAGCTATTTCTTCGATGCTCTTGAAGGCGATCCAAGCCTCTCTCTTCCTCCTGCTCAACTCAGGTGTCAGGTCATTCATCATGTTAGCTTCTCAACCTATGTACATATAACTGTTGCATTCAGAGATATTCATTCCATTGAGAGCAAATGGAATGTCAAGGATGAGACCGTTTCTCATAAACATTGTCTTCGTGAGATTCAGCTGTAGTCTGACCTTTCCACACTCACAGTCGAAGTCGGCCAGCATTTGTGCCACTTGGCTAATGTTTGGTGTTATTAGAATGTCATCAGCAAAGAGGAGGTGGTGTAGTTGCCGACCATCTATCGTCACTCCCACTCCTTCCCTTTCCATTCATTGCATGATGATCTGGAGGATGACACTGAAGAGTTTTGGTGAAATGGTATTACCCTGTCAAGAACCCTCTCTTGACATGGATGATCACTTCCTTGTAGAATGGTGAGATCCTGTAATAAAGCTCATGGAGGATCCTGATGTATTGAGTTTGAACGCCCTGTTTAGCTAGGGCTTCGATGATTCTTCTGTCTCAACAGAATCAAAGGCCTTCTTTAAATCAATGAACATTAGACAGAGAGGCTGATAAAATCTTAAGGCCAAACTAGGCTGCCAAAACGAAGAAGGACAAAAATGACTGTCTGTACTTTCAATGCATGTACATTAGCATCGGATGCTTCCATCGAGGACCTGATGGTGCAAGCATGAAAGATAAAGTACAACATCATTGTTCTGACCGAGACAAGAAGGTATCGATCACATCACACCGTTTTCAACACTGGAGAAGAACTGTTCCTCGGAACATACTACAAAAGAGGTGTTGGTGGTGTCAGTGTCCGTGTCAACACGAACTTGGCCATGAGCATTGATCCATTCAAATGCCTAACAACCTGAATCAGACAATTACACTTGAATAGATGTGACTCACTGCCGGCAGTTTCTATCTTCGATGATAATTTTATAAAATATATATATATGTATATATGAAATAATAATGCTGTATACCTTAAATTCATACAATGTTACATGTCAATTTTATTTTGAAAAAAAAAACTTATGAAAAAAAGCATTGTCTAAATTGACCAGAATAGATGATTTCTTTTTGCATCCTAATTTCTTTTATTTAGGAAGTAAGTCTCACAGTCTGGCAACTGCAAAGGAAGTAGATTTAGCTGTATCTTTCTATTCAGTCCCTTCACTAGGTAAGGACTGTAGATGGAAGTCATTTTAAAAGCTCATTTCAAATTCATTATGTTGGAATCACATACTGCATGGCAGGGTGACTGTTTGGCCCCCGGGTAATCACCTCCTTTCTGGTTTTTTGTTTGTTTATTTGTTTTATTTTTTGAGAAAACAGTGTTTCTGGTGACACAATTTGTTTCTACAATGGATCCTGATTGAGATAGCTAAGAGCTTTCTTGTAAATAATCCAAACTCTGGTACTTTACCCTCTTAGAGAAGGCTATTGAAAACTAGGGATGGGAGGGGATGGAATGATAGTTCAGTGGGTAGAGTGTTGCATGCGGCCAATCCGGGTTCAATCCCCGGCATCCCATGAATCCCTGAACAACTCCAGGAGTGATTCCTGAGTGAAGAGCCAGGAGTAACTCCTGAGCATCACTGAGTGTGACCCAAAAAGGAAAAAAAGAAAGAAAAGAGGGATGGGTACTCAAAATATTTCCCAGAAAAATGTGTAGATATTATTTTTGTTTGTATTTTGGCCACATGTAGCAGAGCTTAGGGCTTAATCCTTGCTCTGCACTCAGGGATTTCTCCTGGTGGTACTCAGGAGACCATTTGGGATGCTGGGGATTGAATTCAGATTGGTTATGTGCAAGGCAAGTGCCTAATCCTGGTGTACTCTCTCTCTAGTTCCTATAAAGAAATTTTTAACAAAAAAGGAAGCTTGTAATTATGTATCCCCATCAATATCTCACCTCTGGGAAAATGAGCAAGTTGTCGGTGATGGTAAATGATTGTCATAATTAGAAAATTAAAACTCAGATAAGAATGCAATGTTTGATATATTCTAGGTAAATAACTTGTCCTTATGAAGTATTAATTTAGTTTTGGTTATGAGACCACACCTTCTATTTCGGGGGTTATTCCTTGCTCTGCTCTCAGGGGTACTTCTGGAGATGTGCTGAGGCCCAAATGTAGTTCTGTATAGTGCCAGGTTTGAACATGGGTAGGCCACATATAAGGCAAGCAAGTGTCTTACTCTCTTACAATCACTCTGACCCTTTTAGAAACATTTTTCTGTAATCTCTGTCTATGACTTCACTCATTCTGCTCCCATAGCTACCAACCCTTTCTATTCTTTATCTTCCCCTTGCTCTCTTATCTATACTTTCTGTGGTTCTGCCGGAAGTAATTGAGTTCTTTTTTGGGGAGCCTTTGCCCTCTCTGCTTTTCTTATCTAGTATTGTCTTCCCCCAAGATATCTATAAGACCTGACTACTTCAATTCCCTCAAATCCTTGCTTAGCTATCTGCTCAATTAGCATACCCTGATAATCCTATTTAAAATTTTAGTTGTGTTGAGTTGAAGTGATAGTACTACAGGTAAGGTAAATGCAGTCAGCCCAGATTTCATCCTCAGTACCACACATATTCCTCTGTGCCCTGTCAGAAGTGATCCCTGAAAGCAGAGTTAGGAGTAACCTCAGAACACCATCAGGTTTGGCCCCCAAACCAAAAACAAACAAACAAATAAATAAATATGTTTTTTGCCATGTCAACCAACCCCCATCCACAGTATCCTGTATTCTGAATCCCTACCTTGCTCCATTGTTTTGCTATTGCTCTTACATCCTTACATATTTAAAATTTATTTTTCTTATTAAGTATTTTTAAAGTTTTTTTTTTACACTGAAATGTAAACTTGAAGGAAAGCAACTTTCTATATTGGCTCTTTGATATAATTTGACTGAGTGACAATCTGTGAGGATGTATCTCTTTTTTTTGTGAAGGTGTATCTTTATGTTTGAATAAAGTAGTACCATAGCAATGGTATAGTAGTTCCTATTCTAAAAGTAACATAAGCTTAAAACAAAATGAAAAAAATAGAAGTATATAAAATAGAAAGCATCTTCATGTAAATGCCAGAAGACAAGCACTGGAAATATCATATGCCTTCTTTTTTAAGTTTTTCTTTGATAACTCAAAGTATGATTTGAAGTATGTATGGATATTATAAACCAATCAATGTAACTTGCTTATCTTTCCAAGAAGCACCCCGATTTCATCCTCAGTACTACACATATATTTGTTTTATTTTTATAAATGCATAATTTGTGGATGGGTATTTAAGCTCTTGAAATTTTTTCTTTTAAATTCACAATGAATATCTTGTATATAGGGAAATTGACATTCATGTATTTCCATAGGTAATTTATAATTGTTAAAAGCTGAGACATTTAAACATTTTTATTTATTTATTTATTTTTGTTTTTTGGAGGTGGGGCAAGTCCAGCCGTACTTAGAGCTTACTCCTGGTTCTGCACTTAGGATCACTCCTGGTGGGCTCAGGAGACCACATAGGATGCCTGGGATTGAACCCAGGCCTGTCATCTACAAGGCAAATGCCCTACCCACTGTATTATCTCTCTGGCCCCAATGTTTAAAAAAAAATTATTATTTTGTGTTTTGGACTGAACCCAGAAGTGCTGAGGGCTAATTCAAGGCTCTGTGCTCAGGGATCATTCCTGGTGGGCTTGGGGGACCATATACAGTGGCAGGGGTAGAATCCAGGTAGGGCATACAAGACAAACGCCCTACCTGCAGTACTATTGCTTCAGCCTCTCTAAACATTTAAACATTTTGAAGTTTGTTAACATGTCCTCGAAAAAAGTTGTACCCATTTTCCCATTTCCAACCTTGCATCACCTAACCTATTGCTCCAGGCTTTTGCAAGCATCAGATGTATTCTTTGCTTAACATCTGCTGCTGGTAGATGAGTGCTTCCATATGTAGTTATACTTATGTATATTTATTCTGTAAATTATCAATTTGAGTCTATATTTTCTTCCCCTTTTCAGTCTTTTCACATTAGATAGTGAATAAATGACTTGCAGTTATTTTCTGCATATCATTTTTCTTTTTAACTCGTTTATGCAGCAGGTTAAAATATTTACATCATTAAACCTGTCAACTTTCCCTTTATAAATTTTGGAATTATAGAATTTGGGTGTTTTCTTATCAAAATAGTATGGAAAACAAATTTTTATCTTTTAGAATATTCTTAAATGTATTATTGTTTGACAATTTAATTGAATTAGAATTTATTTTAGGTATTTTCTGAGATAAGAGTCTAAATTTATTTATTTAGTCTTGGTAAATGACCATAATTTAAACTCAAATAAATAAATCAAAACAGGTCCCCAAATTAAAATGTCACTTATTTATTATAAGTTTACAAATATTCATGGGTATTTTTCTGAATTCACAATATATTAATAAATTTGTCTTTTTTAGGCTTGTATCATGCTATTTTAATTAGTTTGTTAATCGTATATTTTTATATCAAGTGAAGTGAGTCGTAAAGAAAAACTTTCTGAATATTTTTATTTTTCTTTCTTTTTGCATTGCCCTTTCTCAGCCTAGCTGCTGTCTTCCCCTTTGCTATGGCTACACTGATTTCTGTGTTTATCTTGGCTCTTCAGGATCTCATACTTTACATTCTTAGGGTCTATGACCATTTTCTTCATCCTGTGAGACTAAACCCCATTTGGTAAGAGCAGTGCTGATATTAAGATTCAGGAAACCTTACATTATTTCTTTACATTCCAAGTGAGGCAGAATTTGAATAATTAATTAACAAAGGACAAATATGGGTAATTTGATCACTTCCAGCTCATTTGGCTGACAGACAAAACAACTCTCATGATGTCCTTTCACCTCAGTCTCCAAATTATCCCAGATCTGTTTTCTGATTTGAGTATGCCAAAATTCCCAATCTACACTGAAAGAATAAAGAAAAATATTACACTATTCAACAGCCTCTCCATTCATTTTAGCTATTTTAATGAATGGCTTGGCATAGTTTTACAACCATTTGGTCAGATATAACTACTAATAAACTTAATAAATTAGTGGAGATTAGAATAAAGTTTTATGTTATAAACCAGCCAGCTTTCTTAACATATTAATTATAACAATAGCATTCACAAAATAAAAATAATGAAAATAAAATATTTGCAATGCATTTAAAAATCTTTAGAGCACTACTATACACAGCATGCTATTATTCTTAAAAGCTCAAACTGTGTCTTAATGTGCTGTAGGATGGGTATGTGTCTTTGGATGGTGTAGTAAATTAATTATAACTTAGGATTTTCGAATGATAAATTATCTAATGAGGAAACATTAGAAGGAAATACTTTTATTGTATTTCCAAAGTGGAGGATGAGCTTTCTATTTCTTATTTTCACTGAAATAAAATAATACCTTTAACTAGAATTTTTACTTTTTTCTTACAATACCTGAGACAAGACATGAGATGTCTCCTCTCCCCCACTTCCATATTGAAAACTGAATTGTTGATGGCTGGATCCTTTAACAGTAGGGCTAGATGTGAACTCTAGGTTCTCCCGCTGCTGAACATAACAAACAATCAGACCATGAGATTCCAGATGTTTATACATCTTTTTGTTTAAAACTATAAGACCTCCCAAGAGCAAATGTCACTGTGGTTAAATGGTACACCCAGTTCCCTTCACATTGAAAATAAAACTATAACCATGTGGCTCTGCCAAAAGTTTAAGTTTGGATTCTTCGGAGTAGAAAGGTCTCATAGATCCAGAATGTCAACTTGCATCGTCAGTAACATCAGTCAGAAATAGAAATACATTTAGAAAATATATTCTGACTTGAAAGACTGTACTGATTTGATACTGTCTATGTACCACATGAATTTTGAGCTTTGACTGATGGACACACAGGGAGTACTCTAGTTGTGATTTTTCAAATTGGTTGGGGAGGAAAAGGACATTGTGGAGAGACTGGAGTAGAAAATTGATGGCACCTAATTGGGTTAAAGAGGATTCATAATAGAGACTCTGCCAGGAGAGAAATGCGAAGGCTGGTGGAGAGAGTCATCAGGTGTTTGGTTTGATGAAACTCATTGTTTATCTCATTTACTCTGCTCATCATCCCAAATGTGCATTTGGAGCTCAGTCAGCAAGAGCTGGTTTTTAAATGAGAATGCCTACTTAAAAACCCATTGACAGATTCAGAACTTTTGAAAAATAATCCTTTTGTAGACTCATCACATTTTAGTGGTATGTGGGCCGTGGGGTCAATGCACTAGAATGAATTAATCTCAAGTACACATTGAATTACATCTATGCTTAATGTGGTTGTTTTAGTCTGATGGCTTATTAATTCATGCTTGTTTTTATAATCTCAGTTTTTGATTTGAAACAAAAGGTCCTTTCTAATATGCCCTTTAAACTTGTACTTAAAATTCTGCTAAAACCACACTGAAGCAATTAATGAGAGAAACCAAGAATTATAGGTAATTCTCATAGTGGTAGTTTGGTATTTGGGCTTTTAAGACAAAGAAGAATTATTTTTTGGTTGAACTTGAAAAGATATGCAGAATCATTAATGATACTGGTTTAAAAGTAAGTCAATAAGATGAATTAAACTGAGCAGTAAAATAAAATTCAACAATTTCTTCTCAGAGAGAAATGGCACTAAACAATGGGAAAGGGCAAAAAAAAAAAAGAGGAAAATACTCCTTCTTTTCAGCACTATCTCAAGGCCAAAGGAAAATTCTTTCCTAGTGTACAACTGTGGTGCTTTTGATTTTCTGGACTTAAGAACTGATATTCTCCACCCCCACCCCCACTCCCTTAGCCTGCCTGCTCACTATTAAAGTTGAGTTTTCACTGGGCTGAAAACTGCTTGTACATTGGCCATTTGACTTGCCAGCATTCTGCTCTCCTGTGGAAAATGTGGATCTTCAGTCACATAATGTCTTTCCATTAGCGATGGCGGCTCTCCAAAGCAGGACTGTGGTTTGAACACAAATGGGCAGTGCGGGCCAAAATGAATGCAATTTTGAGTCTACTATCTTTAAAAGGTGGATCTGGAGGCAATTTAGTGAGTGTAAATTACAATTGACTTTGGAAGAAATAACTCATACACTTGAACCTCCTCAGATGTGTAGCCAATAGGGGGTAGCCAGGCTAACATGAAATTTTACACATCCATCAGCTAAAGAAGAGATCCAAATGTAAAAATCTAGCTATCATATGGATTCGTAACACCCCCTGGAGGACTTGCGGCCCACAAATCAATGAATGGTTTATGCTGAGCCAAAAATGTACTTTCACAGAGCTTCTCATTTTCCTTAACCGGTTCAGAACACCATATGTGAAAGGCACAGCAGCCTGGGAATTGCTTCTGCAGAAGGCACTACTCAGCAGAGAAAGAGGCGTCTCACTGATGCAGCCAAAGACATGTCATTGGTCAGCTCCAGAGTTCTTAAAGGAAATGGTGTTTTGTTACTTTTGAAATTTAGCTCAAGGAGACATTTTCTGCCATACAGGTGTTTGGTTGATAATATTCTAGATATAGGACTGATTCTCTTCAGTGTTTTACTACGAATCAATTACTATTAGATTAAAATAAAATGAGTTTGGGTACTTTTATTCCTAATTTTTGGACATGACACCTGGTCTTCACCTTTACAGTAGTCAGAAATGTTAACATATTTATGGGGTTTGTTCTTTCTGTGTGTTCTTTAAAATTGCTGAGTATTTAATATTCGCTCTGCATATGAATAAAGACTATCCTAAAATATTTAAAATCTTTTATTTTATCTAGGTACTACAATTTACAATACCGTTAATCAAACTTTTTGTGCTTCCATCATTCAAATATCACACCTATCACCAGAGAGCCTGCTTTTCTCTACCAGTGTCCCAATACCCTGCTTAACCCTCACCTCCTATGTAAGCTCAGTTCTATAGACAAAATCTTCAGTATATTGACTGGCATATATTGTTCCGTTCTTAGATTAATTTTTATCCCATATGTAAGAGAAATATCTATTTTTTCAAATTGTGGAGGTAGATATGTATTCATCTACAGAGACAGATGAACAGAGCTAATCTCCTGAAGTTCCACAAAATTTTAAATCAATGATAAGTTGATAAAATAATTTTTTCATTCATATGTTTTTTTCTCAGATACATAAATAAAAAATTAATATTATGAATAATTCTGTGTCAATGCATTTTAAAATTAGATGAAATAAGTAAATTCTAGAAATTTAACATTTAGTAAGAGTAAAGAGAAATAAGAAAATTTTAGGGGGGAAATCAGAATAGGCCTACAAAAGTATGTATGTTTTATCTTAAGAAAGGGAATATTGGTTTTATATTAAAAAATTTTATATTATTGATGCTATTTAAGTGTGTGCATTAAGTAAAAGATTTTAATAAGACTCTATAAGTGAGACATGGAATTTGTTATTTAAAATGTATAAAATTTCTTACCAAGCCGGGAGTAAACACACCTTTCTTAATTTCATAGAGGGTAACCACACACATCATTGAAGAATGCAGAGGTTGAATAAAGACTTTTTATGACTAAATGTTTAAATCATTAATGATTGAGTTATGGTGAGAAACATTTATAAAATGCAAGTCATGTTTCTTTAGAGAATGAATGCTTTTGTCTGAAGTTGAAAAGAGCTATTACATTTATTTTTATTAATTATATAATTCTTCCCATTCAGCAGAGTTTAATGACAAGATCTTTGCTGCCTGGATTATAAAATAGTCAGTGAAAAATTTAAGAACAAAAAATTATGTAAATTCTATGAACATTACTGTAAACAAGTATTAAATAAATTGGTTCATTTACAAAAATTGTATGGCATGTGCTT
The DNA here is from genome assembly GCF_029834395.1 of Sorex fumeus. Lineage (NCBI taxonomy): Eukaryota > Metazoa > Chordata > Mammalia > Eulipotyphla > Soricidae > Sorex > Sorex fumeus. Next base: position 18,439,051 of record NW_026606111.1, on the reverse strand, counting down.
TCAAGTTTGCACAAGCTGTTTGAATGTATTTCAATTACATATATCACTTTTATGAAGTGATTATAACTTTATGTATGTATGTACATATACATACTTACTCTTTATACATAGATAAATAGATATATATGCAAGTGTTGTTGTAGTTACCTAAAATTTCAGTTAGAAATTGCGTCTACCCTTTGTATAGTGATCTGCACTAAAAAGTAGTTTGTTTCTGTCACGTAAAAGAATTCAGTGTTACCAAAGATCCAGGATCCTTTTGGTTTTCTGCTCTATCATTACTAGGGAAGAGTGTGATCCTTCTCAAGTATACACTGTCAATGAACCAGCTTCACAGCAGAATTTCTGACAAGACTCTAGAGGCCAGCAAAAAGATTTACAACTGATTCATCTTCTTTAAATTCTTTTCCATCAGTCTTATTTACGAACTTTGACTTCGATCTTATTGACAAGAACTTTGCCATATGACCCTTTGCACAATGATTGCTGAGAAAAAAAAACAGATTCTTTTGCTTGGCACATTGAAATGAAGTAAAATTAGTTTTCTGCTATTAAGGAAGAATGGGAAGATATTTTAAATAGTCAAATGGTACTATATTCACAACTGTTGATTGCAAGGCACAAAGTACAGTATAAAGCCTATATAGAACAGTATATTATGCAAAAGGGGTAGCTTTTTAAGATAATTTAAGCTTCTAACTTTACCAGAAATAATAGGAGACACAGTGATTGTACAAAGCAATTTTTCCTAAAGACCTTCACTTTTCTTCCCTTTGCCTGGACAGTCCTTCTCCCAAGAATTTTTAGGGTTTTATAACTTATTTACTTCTCTGTTTAAATCCTCATAAGTGACATCTTCGCTGATATCTAGGAATGGACTCAGGTTTTTCAGGGTCTTAGGTTACACAATTTAGTAAGAACCTTTAAGAAGGAGAAAAGAAAATTGTAAATATCAAATTTGATATCTTTTTATGAAAATTAATATCAATTTACAATGAAAATTACTAGTTTTATACTTAAAAAGCAAATAATTACCATGGCTATCAAAAAATCAAGATAAAACTTTTATTATTTAATAATAAGACTCTTGTTTAATGCCCTCATTTTTATTGCATATCCTTTGAATCCTACATGTACCACAATTTTATATTATTTTCTAACAAAGAGAATGGAGAGAAATATCAGACATTCCTCTAGATGATTTATAAAATCTTTTTAAAAAATATTGATAGTTTAGAAATATTTCTTTCAGTGTCTAAACAATCTGTATTGGCAAACTAATACATTTTTCAGGTTGGCAAATTTTGGAAAACCTTTATCATATGGTTTTGATAGATAAATTTTAACATGTTACAGAATAAAAATTTTCTTATGCCTTGACTAATCTTTTTTTTTTTACTTTCTTTTTTTTTATCATTTTTTTTTATTAGTGAAACACCATGAAGTACACATATAGACTTATAAATTTTTGTGCTTGGGTTTCAGTTATACAATGATCAAGTACCCATCCCTCCACCAGTGCCCATCCTCCCCCACCACGGGTCCTAGCATCCCTCCCACCCCCCATCCTCCCCCCCCCCCCGTCCCACCCTGCCGCTGTGGCAGGGCATTCCTCCCTGTTCTCTCTCTCTTCTTTTGGGTACTGTGTTTTGCCAGAGAGGCATTGAGTGGCAGTCATGTTTGGTCTATAGACCACTTTTAGCATGTCTCTCCCACCCTGGGAGGGTCTTCACAACACCCTTTATTTGGTGCTCTCTTCTCTATCTGAGCTTCCTTCTCACCTAGCACATGTGGCTGGCCTTCAAGTCATGGAGCAAAATTCCTGGTACTAATCTGAGCCCTTCCTGAGTGTTAGTCTCCCGTTTTGTTGCTTTATGTTCCCCAGATGAATGCAATCTTTCTGTGTCTATCCCGCTCTTTCTGACTCATTTTGCTTAACATGATACTTTCCATATAGTACCACTTGTATGTAAATTTCATAACTTCATCTTTTCTAACAGCTACATAGTACTCCATTGTGTAAATGTACCAAAGCTTCTTTAACCAGTCATCTGTTCTCGGGCACTCAGGTTTTTTCCAGATTTTGGCTATTGTAAAGAGTGCTGCAATGAACAAACAATTGCAGATGTCACTTCGACTATACCTTTTTGCCTCTCTGGGATATATTCCCAGGAGTGCTATAGCTGGGTCAAATGGGAGATCGAATTCTAATTTTTTGAGAATCGTCCATACTGTTTTCCAAAAGGGTTGGACCAGCCTGCATTCCCACCAGCAGTGAAGGAGGGTCCCTTTCTCGCCACATCCGCGCCAGCACCTGTTGCTTTTGTTCTTGTGGATGTGGGCCAGTCTCTGTGGTGTGAAATGATATCTCATTGTTGTTTTGATCTGCATCTCTCTGATGATTAGTGATGTAGAGCATTTTCTCATGTGCCTTTTTGCCATTCGGATTTCTTCTTTGCGAAAGTTTCTGTTCATTTCCTCGCCCCATTTTTTGATGGGGTTGGGTGATTTCTTCTTGTGTAGTTTAACCAGTACGTTGTATATCCTTGAAATCAACCCCTTGTCGGATGTGTATTTGGTGAATATTCTTTCCCATTCTGTAGGCTGTCTTTGTATTTTGGTCACTGTTTCTTTTGAGGTGCAGAAGCTTCTTAGTTTAAGATAGTCCCATTTGTCTATCTCTGTTTTCACTTGCTCAGCCAGTGGCGTGACGTCTTTGAAGATACCACTAACTTCAATATCGTGGAGAGTTTTGCCAACTTTGTCTTCAATAAACATTATGGATTCCGGTCTGATGTTGAGGTCATAAATCCATTTCGATCTTACTTTTGTGCATGGCGTTAGGCAGAGATCTGAGCCCACTTTTTTGCATGTAGCCGTCCAGTTTTGCCAGCACAATTTATTAAAGAGGCTTTCCCTGCTCCATTTCACTTTTCTTGCCCCCTTATCGAAGATTAGATGATTATATGTTTGGGAGGTGATGTCAGTATATTCAACTCTATTCCATTGGTCTGCAGCTCTGCTTTTGTTCCAGTACCATGCTGTTTTGATTATTACTGCTTTGTAGTAGAGCTTGAAGTTAGGTGGGTTGATTCCTCCCATTTTCTTTTTCCCAAGAATTGCTTTAGCTATTCGTGGGGGCTTATTGTTCCATATAAATTTCAGGAGTGTTTGCTCCATTTCTTTGAAGAATGTCGTGGGTATACTTATAGGGATTGCATTGAATTTGTACAGTGCCTTGGGAAGTATTGCCATTTTGACAATGTTGATTCTCCCCATCCATGAACAGGGGATAACTAATCTTAAATCACTTTTGAGATATCCCTTAGCTTTTTGGTTGCTGATGTCTTTAGTATAGTTTCAGATTATATGTGGTTTTAGATTATTTTTATTTATTATAATTTATTGTCTTTCTATCAAGTAAATAATAATACAAATACATTTGCTGAAACTCAATCTCAAACAAGTTTATAGCTGTATATCTCATGGTGAATTCAATTTAAAAAAAATGAAAATGCACTTTGTTCTGAGGGAAAAGGTCATGGGCAAAGGCAGGGTCCAGTAAGGGCAAGACATCCAGTTTAGTGAAGGAAAGTATATAGGAAAAGCTGCTTACAGTTACTAAACCAGAAAGACATCTTGGAATAAGAGGACAATTATCAAATTCTAGTATGTGGCTAAGAAATATTTTATTTATTTACTTATTTATTCTTTAACTAAATTACCATGAGCTACAACTATAAAACTTTCTTGTTTGAGTTAGAGTCATACAATGATCAAACACCCATCCCTCTACCAGTATACATTTTATACTGCCAGTGTTCCCAGTATCCCTTTCTCCCCACATCCCAACTCTCTCCCTGCCTCTATGGCAGGCAATTGCCCTCTTACTGAGAAATATTTTTAAGTGGTTGCTCTTTTAAATTAAAGAATGGAAGATTTCTCAGTGGAAAATTGGGCATATGAAAAGCCCAATTGTGTTGCAAGGGTACCATGGTTGAGCCAATTCCTGTTTATAACCAACCTCTCAGTGCTTAATGATCTGTAAAACCTTCCTAGCAATATGGTTAACAGAAATAACAGTAAACAATATAACTCTCATAAAACCAGTCTGACTTCCTCTAAGCAATGGCCTGAATATGTCTAAGGTCTACTCAATGTCTATCATATAGAGCAAAGTATGATAGAGGGGTTGAAATGGGTTAAGACAGCAACACAATTAATTTCAGCTAAAATATCTTACACATTTAAGTTCTACAAAAGTTTGGGAAGGGATCATTTGAATGAGGTTCCCTGAAAATTTAGTTTCTTGGGCTTCATAATTAAACTTCTTTAATACCTCCTTTAAAAGTACAGATCTTTCCCCAGTACTTCTGACTCTCCTAGTTCCCTTTTCTCTTATGTTTCTCTTTAGCTCTTGGTGTGTTTATATATTGTATAATTATTATATATTTAGTTATTTACTATTTATAGTTAATCCCCACATCAGGACATAAATCTCCATGATGTTCTCAGTGTAGGGGCCAGCAATGTAGCTCAGTGATTCTTGTCTTGGATATATGAGACCTGGGTTCAATAACTTAACGCTGCAAATAAACAAACAAAACAGTAATTCACAGTGGAAAAAAACATATGTGATATTGCTGTATTTGTGAGTGAATGAACAAATGACTTCATATTCATTGGTGTATACAACAGATAGGACAAGTGATTGTTTCAATATTATTTTTGTGGCTTTCAGAAGGAAATATGGGAAAGTTATTGTGTGAAGAGGATAAAGTGGGTGAGGTTAAGAAGACTGACACGTTAAAAGAGAAAATTCAATTGTAATTGAGCAGTGAACAAATGAAGTCCCATAAAAGCTGGACCATTTAAAAGTTAGGCCATTACCCATGGGTAAACTGGGCAACATTTCTGACTTTCTAGGTCACTTAAAACACTGTTTCTGATAAATGTGTCCTTTGACCCATACAGTGAATTTATTTATGTTGCAATTGAATATTTCAGACCTCTTGTTCCTCTGGGCTCTCTGATCTCACACCTTTCTGCTAACCTCTGCTCTACAGCTCTGAGAGGCATAGATTTCTTTGTGAGCACAATAAAGTCTTAACAGAGACTAGAATCTGATGCTGATTTGATGTCCATTTGGGACTGAGAAGCCTACCTGTGTGTATAAATACTGGTCCTACAATTTGGTTCCCTATCACGTAGAAATATTAAATAAAAAGTTAAAAGGGACTTAACATTTTTGCTTTTATCTTTTCTACAGATTAGCTCACTATCAAGGGAGGCAGAGCAGCCTGCCCAAACCAGGAAGAAAAATCGTCTGTGATATTCTTTAGGAACTTAATTTTAACCATAATGCAGAGAAAATTGCACTGTAGCACTGTCCTCCTTGTTCATCAATTTGCTCAAGTGGGCACCAGTAATGTCTCCATTGTGAGACATGTTATTACTGTTTTGGGCATATCAAATACGCCACAGGGAACTTGCCAGGCTCTGCCATGCAGGCGGGATACTCCCAATAACTTGCTGGGCTCTCCGAGAGGGACAGAGGAATCAGACTCGAGTCGGCCTTGTGAAAGGCAAATACCTTACCTGCTGTGCTATTGCTCCAGCCTGAGAAAATTAAGAACCAGAAAAAAATTACATATTGTTAAGCTTATTTTACACTTTGACCTTCTTAAAGTTTAATTTTGGAAGGATTCTTGGTTGATTCCTTATTTTTCTTTTGCATTGAGTTTGTTATTTGTGTCACTGGTGCTCAGTATCAAAACAGGGTCTTCCTCATGCAAGACTAGTGCCTTAACCCCTTTATTATTCCTCCAGCCTCATGTTTAAATTTATACATGGATGAGTCTCAATTATAACAAAAAAGTTTGGGTTAGTAGACCCAAAATGAGCTGGTTGATTGATTCTGTTATGAACTTATCTGAACCCTAATCTTTGAAAATTCTTTCTTTCCACTTCTATTCTAGTGTTTTTCTCTGGTATCTTAAATCACTCAATTCTTTGTTCACTACTTTACCACGAGTATATGTCTAACTCAAATTATTTCAATTGTAGCAACTTCTTTGCCTGCCATATATGATTATTTATTTGGACCAAATTCATACTTGATATTTTCCAGCTACAACTTATGGTGTTTTTTTTCTTTCAACAATCATTTATTGACTAATGGGACAATGGAAAAAACAAATCAGAAATTTAAAAATAGCTATAGGGAAATGAAAATTAAAACACAAGTTATCAGAACTTAGGGATACAGCAAAAGTGGCACCAAGGGGGAAGTTAATAGCATTATAGACCTGGATAAACAAGAAAAATCAGAAATATATAATTTATATATTTACATAGAAATATATAATATATAGAAATATAACATATATAATATATAGCCTTTTTCCTTGAAGGAGCTAGAAAATCAACAATAAATTAACAATAAATTAAAAAATTTATAGAGGGAATAAAATAATAAAAATCATAAAGGAAATTAAAATGATCCCATAAAAATGTAAAGGAAGATTAAAAAGAAGGTAAGGAATAGAATGCTAAATGGATTTCATAAGGCTAATATTATTCTGAAAAAATATTAGACAAAGAAGTCATACAAAAAAAGAGAAGTATGTAGGCTTGTGATATTGTACAGCAATTAAGAGGTTTGTCTTTCATGTGGCTGACCAGGTTTGATCTCCAGCACTATGTATGGTGCATGAGGCACTGCCGGGAGTGATCCCTCATCTTAGGGTCAGGAGTAAGTCCTGAGCACAATCAATGGTGGTCAATAGGGTTTAATACACGAATGCAAGGATGGCTCAACATATACAAATCAATTTAATAAACCAAATAAGAGGAAATATTTTTAAAATGTATATAATGATATTAATAAGTGCAGAAAAAGTACTTGACAAAATTTGAGAGTCACTGATAATTTGAAAAATGTTCAATAAAATTTTTTTGGGGGGGATAGAGGGCACATTCAGCAGGGTTTAGAAGCCAGTCTTGGCTGTGCGCGTAGGGTCCATACATCCACTGTTGGAGACAGAACTGGAGTCTGCCACATGTGAGACTGGGTCCTTGTCCCATGTACTATCTCTCTGATCCCAACAAAATGGAATAAAAGGAAAACATAAGCATAAAAAACCATATACTATAAACCAATAGCTAGCATAATACCCCATTTTTAGGAATAGAAAGCTATTTATTTAACAACATGAGCACTGGAAGATTTCCAATCTCACCATTTATATTTCATTTAGTGTTAGAGGTTTTAGCTAGAGCAATTAGATAGCAAGAAGAAATAAAAGAGGTACAGATTGGAAAAGAATTATAACTGTCAAATGATATTATGACATGTATAGATATATCACGGTCCATGGTCCTCCCGTTGTTCATCGATTTGCTCGAGTGGGCCCAGTAATGTCTCATCATGAGACTTGTTGTTACTGTGTTTGGCATATCGAATACGTCACGGGTAGCTTGCCAGGCTCTGCCGTGTGGGCGAGATACTCTCAGTAGCTTGCCGGGCTCTCCGAGAGCGGCGAAGGAATCGAACTTGGGTCGGCCATGTTGGCCGCTTGTAAGGCAAATGCCCTACCACTGTGCTATCGCTCCAGCCCAGTATAAATATATAGAAAATAAAAATACTAAGGTTTATATAGAATTATAAAATGACTAAAACCCATATAGTCAAAGCAATACTGAGAGGAAAAAAGGAAAATTAAAGGCACAATCTCAAAGGCAGATCTCAAGCGATATTACAAAGCAATGGTAATTAAAGCAGTATGGGAGCGATAGCACAGCGGGTAGGGCGTTTGCCTTGCACACAGCCAACATGGCCGACCCGAGTTCGATTCCTCCGCCCCTCTCGGAAAGCCCGGCAAGCTCCCGAGAGTATTCGATATGCCAGACACAGTAACAACAAAGTCTCCAATGGAGACGTTACTGGGCCTGCTCGAGCAAATCAATGATCAACGGGAGGGCCGAGTTACTGGAATAAAAAAAAAACTATGGATCCGGTTCAATGATCTAACTCAGATAGTGCATTTGTCTTGTATGTACAGAGGCAATTTGGTACATACAGAATATATGTGCTAAGGGCCACTTCTGACGCAACATGATGCTCTGAGTACTACATAAGTACCCACACCATAATACCTGAGCACATACCTGGGTGTGGCTTCTACAGAATATTTTTAAAAATGTATCAATGGGACATACTGACAGTACGGAAATAGATCCATACACTTGTTAATAAGTATAAATGATAAAATGTTCAAGACCATACATACAACAGATAAAGGTAAATATGTTTTTAAAATGTTGCTAGGTAAAGTGGTACAACACATGCAAAAAAATGAATTTCTCTAACTTCCTTTACGAAATAAATTCCTGAATGTAGTACCTGAAATCTTAATATAAATAGAAAGAAGCTAATACAGGAGAAACATTATATAACATCAACATTAGAGATGATAATTGAATTGAAATTAGGGAGACTATATATGTACATCAGAAAAGTGGTTAAGAGTTATTTGATAATGCAATGGGTTAATAACCAAGGTATATAAAGAATGCATAGAACTCAATAAACAACAAAAAAAGCCAAACAGACAACTGAATCAAAAAGTGGAAGATTTTAATAAACACTGTCCAAAGACTTAACAGTGGTTGGCAAATATGTTAAAATGTGCTCATAATTAGCTGATAGCAGAGAAATGCAAGTTATAACCACAAGGAAATACCACCTCTCAACTGTGAGAATGGCTTTTATCAAAAGGAACAACAGGGGTCAGAGAGGATGTGGGGAAAAAATGGTTCATGTGAATGTACATTACATGTGAATGTAAGTTACTACAACCACTTCGGAACAGTATTATGGAGCTTCTTCAAGAAGTTAAAAATAGAAGATGATCCAGGAATCCTACATCTGGATATATGTCAGAAGAATAAAAAATAATGCAAAATACCATGATACATTTTCTGCATTTTTTACAATAACTAAAATATGAAACAACAGTTATGTCCACCAATAGAGGATTGTATAAGAATATTAGTATATTTATACAGTGTTCAAATGTATTTCTATAATTATATGTTAGTATATGACACAGATAAATTTTAGGAATAAAATGAGGAAAATATTGTCATTTCTGGAAAAAGTAGAAGAAGATCAGGGTAATTATGAAGCAAAATAAGTCAGGTGAAAAGAGACAAATACTGCATAGTTTTATCCATGTGTGCAATACGTGGATGTAAAATTGGTAACTAGACAAAGCAAAATATAAGAGGGAGGGAATGAGAGAGGGAGAGAGAGAGAGAGACAGAGAGACAGAGAGAGACAGAGAGAGAAAGAGAGATGTGTGCAGAAGCAGAACTTCCGGGACACAAGACAGCTAAGTAACTAAGTATGTCATTCACTACATGGAGAACGGAGGACAAGAACATGTAGAATGAGGAATTCAAAGGTAAAGCTTTTAAGATGAATCTTTCCTGTCTTTAAATTGTTTGTTTTTGTTCTTCTATCTCCCTTTTCTCCCCCTCTCCCTCCTGTATTTTCTTTCTTTCTTTTTCATTCTTCTGCTAAGATTTATACTATTAGCCCTGGTACAATAAATCAAATATTTCCTTTCTTCCTAATAGTTTGAAATTTAAGCCCAGACAAAATCAGGATTGAATGAACTATGTATTTTTTTCATTCTATGTATGAAATACATATCTCAACTATGTATTTTTTACATTCACGTGAATGTACATTACATTACATGTGAATGTAAATTACTACAACCACTTCGGAACAGTATTATGGAGCTTCCTCAAGAAGTTAAAAATAGGGGCTGGAACTATAGCACAGCGGTAGGGCGTTTGCCTTGCACGCAACCAACATGGCCAACCCAAGTTCGATTCCTCCGCCCCTCTCGGAGAGCCCGGCAAGCTACTGAGAGTATCTCGCCCGCACGGCAGAGCCTGGCAAGCTCCCCATGATGTATTCGATATGCCAAACACAGTAACAACAAAGTCTCCAATGGAGACGTTACTGGGCCCGCTCGAGCAAATCGATGATCAACAGGAGGGCCTTTACTTATTTTTTTCCTTAATAGAATGTGTCAAAAGAATTTTTTAAAGACAAGAATATTGGTAAATGGTCAAATTATTTCTGAGTATATTGGCACCTTAATTTATGTCTCCTCAGCCTTATTGCCAAGATGCATCCTAAGGAGTATGACTGCCACATGAATGTGGCAGCTTGAGCAGACATATGAAGAAAGACTAACTGAAATAGAGCGTGATCCATAAAAATATGGCCACTTATTTATTTGTTCCTTCTTGTTTCTTTTTCTTTCTTTCTTTTTTTTTTTTTTTGGTGTGGGGTACCACACCTGGCTGTTTGCAGGGTTTACTCCTGGCTTTGCACTCAGCTATCACTCCTGCAGAGCTCAGGGAATCATGTGCACGGTGCACGGGCAGGGAGCCAAGGCATCATGTAAGGCAAGACCTAAGCTGCTTTACTATTATTGCTCCAGCCCCCAATTTGTTACTTATGGTTGAGACATTAATAGAACTCATTTTTTACTAAAGGATTGATTACATTCAACCTTAAAAAAGAAGGAAATTTGGGGGCTGGAGAGCTGGTATAGTGAGTAAGGTGCTGGTTTAGGTTCAACGTGGGGTTGATCCCTGGTACCACATATGGTCCCCAGAAAACCGCCATGGGTGATCCCTGAGCACAGAGCAGAAGTAATCCCTGAGCACCTACTGGTGTGGATCAAAATCAAAAATCCAAACCAAAATAAAACAAAAGTAAAAAAGAAAATCCAGTCATGTCACAACATAGATAAACTTGACATCATTAAAATAAATGGGGAAAAAACCGCAACAAACCAGATTGCATGATTTCACTATACTAGGTATCTAAAGCAGTGGAAGGTCATAGAAAGAGAGCAAGATGGCAATTTCCAGGGGCTTCAGGGGAGAGAAAACTTGTTTAACGGTTAGAGATTCCGTTCTGCAAAATCTGTCCAGAGCAAAATGCTATATGTCTACCATTCTTGTACTTAACACATGAAAATGGCTACAGTGATAAATTTGCTTATTTTGAAACCATAATTAAAAACAGTCAACTTTAAAGTTGCAATTCCTTCTTTTAAGTAGGGATGCAGTATAATGTATTACATTTCAAGATTTCAGGACTTCCTCTCCTTTGTTCTGTGCTCAGTCTCTTTCCATCTCAGTGTCAAACCCATCCAAAGCGCTCAGCAGGGTTGGGGGGCGGGGGAACCAGGCGCAGGAGGAGGGGAGCAGAGGGAGCTTCCTTCTGGATCTTGTTCCTAAGGAAGAAGAGGAACTAGGGGGATGAGTGAAATAAGGGCCTTTATGGAGAGAAGGATGTAAGTGCTTCTCAAGGATTTCTGAAGAGAACAGAGAAAAACTGATACTGGAAGTTCAGAGCGAGCAGGGACTTTGCAGAGCCTTTGCACAGTTTAGGAACAGGGAGTCATGGAGGTGGCTGTAGTCCAAAGTCTCAGTGGTGGGGAACTTGCCCTGAAACTCCTTTAGAGCTCCTACAAGAGGTTTTTTCTGAGTCTCCTCAGACCTGTCTTCAGACACCCGGTTAGAATGCTCTTACTTGGCCCCTTGAGCATAAAAGTACAAGGAGACACTCCCTGTCAGAGCAGTGATTAGGAAAAGAAAAGATGTAACTATACACACACATAAACATATATACTGATACATATATGTATATTGTGTGTGACCAGAAATTGATACATGAATATCAGTTTGTATCATGATACATGATACAAATTCTTTGTGAATTTGATACATGAAAAACACAATATTGAACAATATTTACATTATTATTTAAAATAATAATTTTATTCTTATTTTGATGATGAGAACATCATGCGACGACTGGAATGGGAAAGCATGGGAGTAAAGATAGATGGTCGGCAACTACACCACCTCCGCTTTGCTGATGACATCGTTCTAATAACACCAAACATCAGCCAAGCAGCACAAATGCTGAACGACTTTGACCGTGAATGTGGAAAGGTCGGACTACAGCTGAATCTTACGAAGACAATGTTTATGAGAAACAGCCTTGTTCCTGACGCTCCATTCGCTCTCAACGGAACCACCATCTCCGAATGCAACAGTTATATATACCTAGGTCGAGAAATCAACATGATGAATGACCTGGCACCTGAGTTGCGCAGGAGGAAGAGAGCGGCTTGGAATGCCTTCAAGAGCATTGAAGAAATAACTAAAAGGACAAAGAACCTCCAGCTACGAGCACATATCTTTGATTCCACTGTTCTTCCTGCATTAACATATGCCTCAGAGACCTGGACCCTACGAAAACGGGATGAGAACGCTATTCGGGTCTCTCAAAGAGGAATCGAAAGAACTATGCTTGGAATATCACGATTCACTCAAATGAGAGATAGAATCCGGAGTTCTGATCTTCATCAACGCTCAAGAATCAGGGACGCTGTCTCATTTGCCAAGACATCAAAAATCAGATGGGCTGGACATGTAATGAGGTTACAGACAACCGCTGGACTAGAGCCATTACTGATTGGATTCCACGGGACATCAAAAGATCACGTGGACGCCCACCTATAAGATGGTCAGACTTCTCCGTCAAGACCCTAAATGATCGGTTTGAGGCTCTGCATGTTCCTAGAACGAACAGATACCATTGGGCTACGCTAGCATGCAACCGGGATGAATGGAGACGTTACTGGCACCTGCTCGAATAAATCGATGAATAACGGGGATTAAGTGATAAGTGATTTAAAATAAAACTTGAATTTAAAAAAAAGTATTTGAACTCATAAAATAATTCTACATCAGACACACATACATAGTACCAAAATTTAACCATGGATCAGTGTATATTGCTGTCACATTTACTAGGTAGATGTGTTTTTATTGTTACAAACACACACAGATAAAATCTACTTTGGCACTTTCTCATTCATTTTTCACCTCCTCAGAAGTAAACCTCATTATGAATTTTATATTTATCCTTTCTGTGTTTGTACTTTTACCACATGGTTGTGGACACAGTATCACTATATCACTGTCATCCTGTTTTTCATTGATTTGCTCAAACGGGCGTCAGTAACGTCTCCATTTGTCCCAGCCCTGAGATTTTGCAGCCTCTTTCTACTCGTCCTTCCCAAGGGTATCATATTGGAGGCTCTTTCAGGGTTGTGGAATGAAACCTGTTATTATTACTGTTTTTGGCATATCGAATACACCATGGGGAGCTTGTCAGGCTTTGACATGAGGGCGGGATACTCTTGGTAGCTTGTCGGGCTCTTTGAGAGGGATAGAGAATGTATATAAGAGAATACAAGCATGTTAAAACCAAACACATGTGCACTGCTTTAGGTACATCAGTGGACACAAGTAATGTATTGAATTTTGCATATTTAAAATTGTGGATATAAATTAAGTTTATAACTATATAATGCATACATATAATCTTTACATTGTAATATTATGTTATAAGTAGACAGTTAATTTAATTATGGTAATATATAAATATGATGTACTCTTATAAAACATATTATTACATATCTACATAATAACATGCTTATTCAATATTATACATTGGAGAAATAAAATTATTTTCATTAATAGTATACAGATTCAATTCTATTATTTTAATTCCTCTTTAGTATTTCACTGTGTGACTATTGATCATTTATTTATCTAGTTCCTATTTGAATAACAATTGGGTTATTTGCAATGCAAAACTGCAAACATGCTTTTGTTTTCGATTTTGGTTTCTGTGGGGCCACTCCCAGAAGTGTTCAAGGCTTGCTCCTGGCTTTGCACTCAGGGATCACTCCTGGTGGGATTGGGGTACCGTATGTGGTGCTTGGGATCAAACCCAGATCGACCACTTGCAAGGCAATTTCCTTATTCTCTGTTCTCTTTGGTCCTGCAAAAATGAACATGTGTGTGTGTGTGTGTGTGTGTGTGTGTGTGTGTGTGCGTTTTAGTAACCCTATCTTCCCTCACTGAAGAGAACTGCTATTGGGCTCTTCTATAATACCAATATTCTTGGGGAAATATTCTTGATAGGATCTTGATATAAAAGTTGACACACTCAGGGAAAAAATTCTTCAAAAACACTCTTCCCCATGCCCTGATCTTCCCTTCCTGATGTTCTCCCCCGATGCACTTTCTATCTTCAGGCTCATAAAATGCTTTGATTCTTCCATTTTGCAGAAAAATAGTACAATAGGAAAAAATCTTCCTGGTTTTGAAATTTAGCACTAAAATCTTTGAAGCCACAATACATAGTGTCGAAGTAGGACAAAATATTATTAAAATATTATTTTAAAGTTTCAGTTTTCTTTCTGTGGAAGTGGAATACAGAGACTTGAATGTAAGTTGTGATAAACTGTCTTGAACAAACTCTCTGAATAAGAGGAACTATTTGTCTAAGATATACTGTTTAATAATCTTAAGGTAGAGACTACCATCAAACACATTGCATGAGATCAAGGATTACGAGGTACTCTGATGAAAGCATAATGTATTATGTAAGTGGTAAGTCAAGTTACCTCTCTGAAAATACTGGTTCCTGGGCAGTGTTCCAGGCATACTTCTGGCTCTGTGCTCAGGGAAAATTTCTAGCAGTGCTTAGGCAGAATGTATGTACTGCTGTGGATGGAACCCAGATCCATCAGTTTCAAGACAAGCCTCTTTACCTTCTATACCATCTCTCCAGACTTTGAAGAGCTTTAAAAACAAAACAGAAAAAAACCCAGAAACGTCATTAGCATAAAAATCTATCATTAACAATACTGTAACTAAAGGTATACTTAAAATGATTTCCCCCCTCCCCTTAAAATGATTTTTTAAAAAAACAAATATTTAAAAAAGTACCTACATGCAGTTGGAGCTTAGACACAGAACTGAAGGATTTGTTGCTGTGAAGCACTTTTTACAATTCTGTCCACAAGAAGCACTACTCTGGTGTATAATGACCCAAAAAGTATTTGTTAAATAAATAAAAGCAGGTTAGGAGTTGGTGTATAGTGCATTCTTTATACATTTCTTTTCGTTGATTCTGGGGTCCTATGAAGAGATCCATAAGTGGGAATATAGATAAGATTCAATGTGAATAAATCACAATGTAAGAAAGTTGGAGAAACAAAAATAAATAAATAAAAATGAAGAAGGCAGAGGCAGTCCTCTGGCCCTGGGAGAGGGGACCTTTGTTTAGGTCCTTTGTGTTACAGAATCACTTCTTTTGGAAACTTCCAGAAAAAAACTGGGAGACATTTATGGGGGCAGGGAATTTAGTCAGGTAATTAGACACCATATTTGGACACTGGGCATTAATATAGCCTTTCTGAGTCACTGGCTGTTGAACAACTTGTGCTGTGGAAGAGTGATACTATATAATACTTTTCCGTTTTCTTTGGAGTAGCAGTGGAAAAAAAAACGTTTATGGTTCTTCCTGTCCATATGTGCAGAGGTCCTTTAAAAAGAGATAATTTTGCAGTCAGTATCCTAGACATGCTAAGGAAGCAATTATAGAATGGAAATGTGAAACAATTTTTAACTGATTATCCCAGAGGACCTGAGTTATAAATGTGCCTTATACATATATTGGGTTTAATCCTCCACCCATCTTTTTTTATTTTGGTCAAACTGAATATTTTAAATTGGAAAGGGGGAGGTTAATTTTAAACATTTTTCCTTTATCTGGGTTTGAAATTCCACATTGATTATTATAAATTTTAATATACACATGTACTTTAAAAGTGTCCTTGAATCATTTTTTTCTTTGAGACCTAATTAGTAATTGAACTAATGAGATGATGTGTTTTGCCTTTGACTGCACTGGCTGGATTTCTTAAGCGCATTTGGCATAATAGACAATGTGCAGAATTACTATCTTTGAGTATAGGAGATACCTCATTATTACTCTGAATCACTCCGAACGTTAAAATCCTAATTTTTAAAGGTATTAGTCTATTGTTGTTTTGATTTCACTTTGAATTGTAAAGCTTTTTGAGACCTCGCTGAAGAGGGTTGTGTGAATTTATTACATGGTTCTTATTATTTGTAATACATTATCCATGCAGTATTAATGGAAAAAGCAGGAGAGGTAAGGTAAGATTTTAAAGCACAAGACTGATTTATAAGAACCAAACCTGACAGCCTTTTCTTTTTTCCTTTTTCCCCCCCAGTTTCATTTTTCTGCCTCTCCCTTGTTCTGTTAGCTTGTTAACAGTATAGTTTCTATAGCAACACCTATTGGTTGTTGTAATAATGAAGCCACAGCAAGAACTCCTGCAGAGAAATCCTTGATGCTGACAAGATCAACTCATATTTCCTTTATTCGATGTTTTCTGTTTCTTCTTGGAATGACCATTTTAACAGAATATAAAAGATCTTACTAATTACTTGTGAGGAAAGCAACTGAAGTCAGGCAGCCCTATTGAAATAAAGCTACCTTTAGATGGTAGCGAGACACTGACTGAAGGAATAAGGCAATTTCTCTAGCTATAAATTTTACTAGTCAGCAGTTAACATGAAATAAAATGAAGGTCAGTCCACTTGTTCCAATTTGAGTGAAAAGATTTTATTTAGAGAAAATTTCCCATGTGCTCAGGTTTTAGTCTTTAATCAAAATAGCAATTGTCTGATGTTCTTTATGATGTATGATTTATAATGGATTAAAAATAATAATATAGTCGTTATTAATTCTAATAAGATAGGTCTGGATAACCATCGAGACAACCATTTAAATGAAACCTCTCTTTGCCTCTATTTTTGGAACTGATGGGTACAATTTTTTCATCTAATGTTCCCTTCCAGAGTTATAAAGATGATTGCATATCTTGTTATAACTCATCTTGTACTATGTGACACATATTCGTACTTGTTAACTTAAGATGGAAAAAACTGAGAAATTATGGTTTTCCCTTATTGCATATGTTTCCATTGAAAACTCATTAACCAAAAAAAAAGTGTTACTGTTTAGTGTTTAATACCATATTCTGAATGAATTAACTATTTTTGGTCTTATTCCTATCTATTTCTATCAATTTACCTTTGAAGTATTCCTGATATGCGTGTTAACTCATCTGTTTACTTTTGTTTTAATGACATACTCATTTTCTTACTATGAACAAAACAAAAAAAGGGCATTATTTTAGGCTCTTAAAATATCTACATTAACTCATTGTGCCCACTCCTGCAAATCGATGAACAATGGGAGGACAGTGCTACAGTGCAATTCATTGTGGATCATCCCATAAATTTATCTACTTTTCTAAGGGCTTAAAATAATTTACTCATTTTCCAATAATTTTAATATTAAATATAATTTAAAGTCATGCCTAGAAATCAAAAGCAATTGGATCATACCAAATTTTGTTTTAATTATAGACACTTAGCATGAATGTGAAGTATTTAATAAACAAGATGAATAATTATCTATTAACAATGGTAATATTGTCAATTACACTAATAAGGTAAAGGTAAAGGCCCTCCCGTTGATCATCGATTTGCTCGAGCGGGCCCAGTAACGTCTCCATTGGAGACTTTGTTGTTCCTGTGTCTGGCAAATCGAATATGTCATGGGTAGCTTGCCGGGCTCTCCGAGAGGGGCGGAGGAATCGAACTCGGGTCGGCCATGTTGGCTGCATGCAAGGCAAACGCCCTACCACTGTGTCAATTACACTAATAATATAAAATAATTGATAAACCAAGAAAAGCAAAAAATTAATAAACCAAGAGGACAATAGACATAATTAATTCCTTTTCCAATTTCTTTTACATCTATTTAAAGGAAGTTTTAATTTCTACCAAGTAAACTTTCATTATTTTTCCAAACTATTGCATCACGATGACCGAACTATTATCTCTTAAAATACTTAGGCAATTACACACATGCATATATAGAAAAATGAGTAATATTGAGCTTTTAGATATGAACTTACGAAAGAACTTGGTTTGCTTCTTAATTTCTTTCTATATTTTCCAATGTTTATTCATTAGAACACTTTACATCTCAATTAGTAAAAATGAGAAAAAACTTTTGAAAAACTTAATTATTATATATGCCTGCCTACTAGGTTTTATAAATTCTAGTCAGCCTCTGGGTATTATTTTATTTAAAAAATTCATAAATCTGATCTCCAGCATAAAAAGCAGTTATGCTGAAGATAATAAGGGAAAGCTTTAAGGACTTTGCCATCAAACTTTCAATGAAAACTATCTTGAACCCTCCATATCCCTTATTTAAAGTACAAGAATTCCCAGAATAAAAATCCCATACATAACGTAGCCAAGGTCCAAGTTTACACAGACTCTAAGAAGAATGGTATCAGATTTAGTCTTGGATTTTATTTTCTATTCTGACCCATCAGGTTATCTTTAAGCATTTATTTATTCATTGTCTAATCATAACCTCCAAATCAGATTATTTCTTTGAAATCCCATCTGGTGCATTTGAATCTGATATATTTAATAGTTATTGGCTTCAGCTCCATTATCTATCTTTATTTATGACATCAACCTTTACATTTTCAACTTTCATAGTTATTAAAACCTTTTTATCCAGTGACAGCATGGATTCTACACCAACTACTCATTTATTTCATTCCTCAAATTTTACCAATCTTGTCCCTAGTTCCTTGGGATCCACTTTGTCTATAAACTATAATTAGTAACTTCAGTGCTTTGTTCCTTTTCTCCCTTAATCTGATCACACCTGACCACCTGTTAGGCATAACATGAACTTTTTATTCCCAGTGTGTTTTCTGCTCTTCTTCTCCCTTTTTTCCAAGCACATATATTCTCTTTTAAAAATTCAAAATCAAGAAGAACAACAAAAACAGTGTACTGTTGTATGCTGAGCCACTGTTGAACTAACTTTTTTTCTTTTTATGTCAAACTCCAGCTCCCGGAACCACGCGGCCACATTCGCGGCCGCACGACATCATATTATGACATCTTATGATCTCATTCCTACTTTGGAGAAACTGGCAGGCTACCAAATGTAGTCTGCCCAAACAGCAGAGTCTGGCAAACTCCCCGTGGCGTACCCAATATGCCAAATACCAGTAACAATGATGGGTCTCATTCTCCCAAAGAGCCTTGAATATAATCTCAGCGCTAGGATGAAAGAGACGTTATTGGGGCCTGCTCGAGGCAATCGACGAATCACAGGATAATTTGTGATTTGTGATTTGTGATGTCAAACTCCCTAAGGAATGATCAAAACCCTCTCTCTTCTATTTTGATACCATTTAATTCTTCACCTAATATCCTGTAGAAGCAAGTTTTTGCTTTCATTATTATTTTAAGAATGACATCTCAAAAATCTCCAGGGAGCCCTAGACAAGCACAGATGTTCCCTTTCTCAGCCCTGTTTCTGATTTCTGTAGCATCCATCAGTTCTGATGTTTCTCTTCCTACATCCCAAACTCTCTTGGCTTTCAAAAACACCTTTGTTTCCTGGTGTTAAATTTTCCTTCTTCCTTTCTTTTAAATCCAAGACTGCTTATGGCTCTCACTTCTAATTTTCTCTTTCTTTGCTTGGAGACATTACCCAAGTCTCAGAGCCAGGCTTCTGTCTTTGCTCCTTATATTTTTATCCCTTGGGGAGTTTATCAATTTTTGAAAGCATGACACCCCTACTGGAAACATTTAATACGTTATTCTTTATCTATACTCCTAGTTTCATATGACAGCTCACTCTAGGCACAGAAATAATGAATTAACCCTATGATTTCTGTAGTTTACTACTTTGAATATTTTACTCTTTGAAACTGTTTCACACATTGAGCCTATAGCTTAGGGAAGGAGGTGATTGGAAAACGCTAAAAATTTTTTAGGCCAGTTGCAATTCTTAGATCCTGCCCAATAGCATGATAGATCTCAATAATTTGCTCTTATTAAAAAGCAAAAGGCAAAAAGGGTGTGCAATTTCATCATAGAATTTAAAAACAATAGTAAACTGACTAGGAAATTATCTACACTTTATTATCATCCTTTGCTGGCAATTCTAAACAATATCAATGAGAAAAATATGATCCAAATTTTTCTTTTGTCTGTCTATCTTCTAAGCATTCAGTGTCTACTGTTTAATTTTACTTATTTATAAAGCTTTCAAACAGGACTTCTTAATAACTTGTCCTTAATTAAATGTTGTATTCTATATAAACAATAATTTAAAGAATTTTCTTTTTATATAGTAACCCCACCACATGGAGACTCAGCTACTATATTTTCTTTTTAAAAAGAAGTTCAAAATCTTTCTAAATTATTTTGAAATAATCTGAGTTTGTGACTCCTATCTGTGTGTTATCTCATATGCCTATACTTAAGTGTATTCAAAATTGGCCAGTAATTGTAAAATAGGACTTATGTTGCTTTAGCTCTGTCATGCTAAGTGAAACTGTAGAGTTTTTGTTTGTATTTAAAACCTAAAATAACACAGTAGAATATGAATGTTAAGACAAAGGTTTTGTTCGGTTAGTAAAAAATTTAGTTCATGTGCCATTTTTTCCTGACCTTAAATAATGTACTTAGATTTATTGTTTTAAAGTTATTTGATTTAAAAATGGGGGAATAACCAAAAAACAATTATTACTATTATTATACAATTATTGATAAAATAATTTTGCTGCATAGATGGCACAATTAGTAGTTCATAATTATAGTATACTCCTTAGTTTCTTCTCTCTTTATCATAATATATATTGAAAAGTTTTCACCCTTATACAGAAAGAATGGCAATACATTTAACTTTCAACAATTTATTATCCCTTAGACATGGTACATTTCCTAATACTATTTTTTGAGAGTAAGGGTGGGGAGATAGAGCACAAATATTTAGTACAGGCTAGTATTCATCAATTTACTTTCTATTAATGTCATTTACCTAACTATTCACCTATTTATGTTCATATATATCCATATTAATTCATGTACTTTCTCACTCTTAACATTTGATAGCATTGAAAAATATTTCTTTTTCCATAAATCCTGTGACATCTTTTACTTGATTCTCTCCAACTCTATTGACAAGTGCTTCCTCAAGTCATCTTTTGAGCACAAGATTCTCTAATATTTAATCTGAATTTTTTCCCAGGATTTTGAACTAGTATCCATGAGTTCCAGACCCATAAATAGATTTCTGCCTTAACCACTTGCTATTGCTTTAAGTCTGCCTTTTCAGATGAAGATGCAATAAGCTCCTCAAGCCTAGTGTGCTTGAAGCATATTCTCTTTCTTCCTCAAAGATGTTCCACCTCTTCCATGCCATACTTTGATTCATGCCATCAAAAATCCTAGAATCACTGAGAAGGTAAAGCTCATAATCATTCGAGATTTCCCTTACCACTCCCAACTCCCACGTTTAAATTATGTTCTTTTTAATTCCTAAATATTTCTATGTTCTATTCCTATCACTCTTTCCTCATTCTTAATATCTTAATTTGTGTCCTTGTTAAAGAGTTGCTAAATTCTTAAAATCAGTCCCCCTTCTCTCCCCTCCGTTCCTCAAGTGTTCTAGAAGGATTGTTATAAATCATCCATCAAACTGTGTTACATCCTTACCTAAACTCTCTTATTGAATTTCTAATGCCTTCACAACAAACTTCACAGTCCTTAGAAAGTGAAATAGTCTCCTAATCTGATTCCTCTTTACCTTCTCTCCTTTGCCTTCTCCCCAATCTTCCAGCACATCCTCAAATTTCCCCTTTCCTCAGCCCTGTTGGGCTCTTTTAGGTCTCCAAAACTTGCCCACAGGTCTCACACATGTGACTATTTCCATTTTCTTTATGGAGGAGGTTCTCAAGCAGTGTTCAATGGATCAAGAGGCCACAATCAGTAATATTCAGCAACTGGACCAGAAAGTTCAATATGAGGGCCAGTGGACGCTGACTTGCTTAGTGTTCTGGTTGGCAAGAACTACCAGGGCCAAACCCAGTGATGTTTAAGGAAGGGTTTGCAAAGCATGCACCCCTAATCTCTGCACTATCTTCCAGGTCTCTGCCTGATTTTTTCCTCTTTTCTTCTTAACTTTATTTGCATTCTATTCCTGAATAATCTTCCCTGGTCTGTTCTAACTTGTGTCTTCAAAGATTTTTCTCAAATTCTCTGGCTGTCCTTCCAAGTCCTTGGCTCTTTCTTCCTCCTGTGTTTAAACCCTTATTATTGATGTTATGCTAGTCATGATCACTACTATTAAATCTGTAAATATTAGACCTTTGGAAGGTTTCATCCAGTTCCATGGATCTAATCACTACCTAAATGTAAATGCCTTAAATCTTCTCTCCAGTAGAAGCCTCTTTTGCATAGCCAACTTGAGCATCTTAACTCCTTAAACCCAGTATGTACAGAGAAGGAGCTCCTGAAATTCCTTCCACGAGCTCTCTGCTCTTCCTTTCTGCCTATTTTCTGTAATTGGCACCACTACCATCCAAGTTTTAAGTCCATATTCAAACGGGTTTTGAAACATTTGTAATTTTTAATCTATCAGTAGGTTCCATGTCTTTTAGCTGCAATGTACCTCTCAGGCCCTCCCGTTGATCATCGATTTGCTCGAGCGGGCCCAGTAACGTCTCCATTGGAGACCTTGTTGTTACTGTGTTTGGCATATCGAATATGTCACGGGGAGCTTGCCAGGCTCTGCCGTGCGGGCGAGATATTCTCGGTAGCTTGCTGGGCTCTCCAAGAGGGGCGGAGGAATCGAACTCGGGTCGGCAATGTTGGCTGCGTGCAAGGCAAACGCCCTACCGCTGTGCTATCGCTCTAGTACCTCTCAGGCATCCAGTCTCTGCATCTCCACAGGGCCATCCTACTTAAATGCCTATTACCTTTCAAATGTTTTTTTGAAGTGGCCTTACACCTCACTTCCCTGCTTCTCCCTCCACCTCTTTACAATTCAGATTCAACAACAACAACAACAACAACAACAACAACAACAAGCCAAATCAACTGAAGTAGCACTGCACTGCACTACCCTCCCGTTGTTTGATTTGCTCCAGCGGGCTCAGTAAAGTCTCCATCGTGAGACTTGTTGTTACTGTGTTTGGCATATCGAATTCTTGTTTAAAATGCTTCATGGCAGGTCAGAAGAAAAGCTCGAAGGTTTGAAGTGCATTCCTGGTATAATGCTGACTGCCCAGAGCACGACCAGCATTGCATCACTGAAATGAACTTTCCAGCTTGGTTTGCTGAGTTTTCCTAAAAGTAACCATCTGAACCTCCTGAGAATTTCTTGGGAGCCCCTCCTCCCACCTTAAAAATCCCTCAGTGGCTACTCTTTATAATTATGACAAATTTCAGTAATTTTGCAACTGTCTTCCATGTCACACAGGACCCAGATCCTGTTTCTGTCCTGAAGCTCGTTTGACTCTCTTTTCCTACTTACACATGGGGCTTCTTCCATATTGGATTCTCCCCAGCTCCATCTCCTAAAATAGACAAATTGATTTCAATTACAGCAGTCCTTTCTGTTCTTTGCCTCCTCATTTGACTCTCTCCTTTTCTCCCCTTTATATCATAAAAAAAAGCACCAGCAATCAGCAACCTTTTCTAGCCAGAGTTTCAGAGCAATTCCACCCCACCCCTAATTTATTTTTTACCAGAAGAATTGATTTCAAATGAAGTATCTATTTTGTTCAGTTCTGTGATTTTGGTTTCAGTGTTGTACAGCACCTCCCTCAATCCATATTTGTGAAGAAATAAATGATAAGTTGAGGATCATGTACTTTAGGTGTTTTCTCTCCTTGGAAACACATCCCAATTATTTTCGTTTTGTTCAAAAGTGCCAATCTATGCATTGTCCTGGAATTCTTTTCCTTCAGCACTGAATTAAAGAATAACTGCTGATATTTCTATCATTCACTCTTCTCTGGAATGGGAGCACTGTGATAGGAGTAAAAACCCATAAATCTAAGTTCCCTGTGGCAAGGTTGAAAGGGCAAACAAATGTTATTCTGCACTGAAGACAGTGAACTGAGTTGATCTTATAGTGTGGTGGCCTGCAGATGTTGATCTACAGATGCTTAGTAATGAGTGTATTGGGGTCTGCAGTGTCAAATCCAATCCCCCGCAGGAATACTACCAAGTATTTTTTTAGCTGGGTGACAGAAAGAGTCAACATTTTGAATTGAACAATTTTCTGGTGTCTAAAAACATCTGGAAATTGAGGACATTATGAATCCCTGGATTTTGGACTCTAAAAGTCAGATTACTTTGCTCCTGAGCTCTAACCATTATGCAATGTCAAAGTTGTCATTCAACCTCTCCTTGAGAGAGAGCAGATAGAAACCTCAGACCAATTTTCAGCTTAACATAATTATTTTATCTTAAAACTCCCTATTTCCCAAAGAACCAGCATTGCTCTTTCTGCACACATGCTTAGAAACTCTGCATATTTGTTATAAATTCATGTTGGAAGTCATTAAGTACGTTGTAATTCTACAAGAACAAATGCATCTTTTAGATCACTTCTGGCATGCCAACATCTATAGCTTGTTCATTTATGCACAATATCGTATTATTTATTTTTAATAAAATGTAATTTAAATACATAATCAGAGAGGTAAAGGTAAAGGTAAAGGCCCTCCCGTTGATCGTCGATTTGCTCGAGCGGGCCCAGTAACGTCTCCATTAGAGACTTTGTTGTTACTGTGTTTGGCATATCGAATACTCTCGGTAGCTTGCCTGGCTCTCTGAGAGGGGCGGAGGAATCGAACTCGGATCGGCCATGTTGGCCGCTTGTAAGGCGAACGCCCTAGAGAATATAAAACTTCTTTTAAAAAAAAGGAAAGAAAGACCAGAGAGATAGTAGTGTCTAGGGCCCTTGCCTTGCATGCAGACAATGGGTGTTCAATCCCTGGCACCGCTTATAGAGAAATGGTCCCTAAATACAGTGTCAAGAATAAGCCTTGAATACTGCTAGGTGAGGCCCCAATACAAGAAGGAAAAAAATAAAGAAAAAAGGAAGATAGAAAGATGCTAATTTGTAGCTGAGTGCAATTTGAATATGATTGATAACAGAAATTACTATTGCTTGATTCAAATATAATTGGAATAAATTTTCAATGGTCCTTTCCTGAAAAATAGGGCACATAAATTAAAATAAAACATTTTATTCAATACTGGATTAAAGCTATTTGGGAGACATATAATATTGGTGCCTCTCTTTTCAGTGTAGTCTTGTTTTTTAGTCTTTATCACTTAGCTATCTGTAAAGACCTGATGGTACTTCTTAACTTGCTCCTAAGTAAATGGTTTCCTTTTACTTTTAGCATTCAATCTGCCAGAATTACATATAAGAGAAATTGCATTTATTTCCTAAAGTTATTGGTAGTCAGGAAGTCTTCTTTCCTGCATCTGATTTTTAAAAAGTTCATTTCATGCGATATTAG
Source organism: Sorex fumeus (assembly GCF_029834395.1). Classification (NCBI taxonomy): domain Eukaryota; kingdom Metazoa; phylum Chordata; class Mammalia; order Eulipotyphla; family Soricidae; genus Sorex; species Sorex fumeus. The sequence goes on along the minus strand of NW_026606111.1, from coordinate 18,413,624 downwards.
CATTATTTTAAAACTCATAATCATTAATCACATTATTAAATTGATATATTTAACTGTGGGAACTGTGTAATAATGGGTTTATCATATTTCTTGTGTCACTAGAAAATATTGTTCTAATGACTGATTTTGAACTGTAAGTTTATTATCTGAGAAAGTTGAATTCAATTATTTTGCTCTTTCTAGCTCCAAATTTAAACTCTTTCTTTAGCTTCTGGAGCAATAGCACAGCGGGTAGGGCGTTTGCCTTACAAGCGGCCAACATGGCCGACCCGAGTTCGATTCCTCCGCCCCTCTCGGAGAGCCTGGCAAGCTACCGAGAGTATTCGATATGCCAGACACAGTAACAACAAAGTCTCCAATGAAGACGTTACTGGGCCCGCTCGAGCAAATCGACGATCAACGGGAGGGCCTTTACCTTTACCTTTACCTTTACCTTTAGCTTCCATCCTAGTTAAAGCATTATTACATGATGTTTTTCGTATTAAAAATTAATTTTTAACATTACCACACCACGCTTTATAAGGACAACTAGAGATTATTATTACTATTATTATTGTTTTGGCTTTTTGGGTCACATCCGGTGATGCTCAGGGGTTACTCCTGGCTCTGCACTCAAGAATTACTCCTGGCAGTGCTTGGGGAACCATATGGGATACTGGGAATCAAAACGGTTAGCTGCGTGCAAGGTAAAGACCCTATTGACTATGCTACTGCTCCAGCCCCAGAGAAGATAATTATTCAAATATGATTTTTATAAGATTATCAGTACCAATTTTTTTTGAAGTTCTGTTTTTTACTTTAATGTTTTTTTAAAAATATTTATTAGTGAAACACCATGAGGTACAGTTGTAGACTTACAAATTTTTGTGCTTGGGTTTCAGTTATACAATGAATGAGTACCCATCCCTCCACCAGTGCCCATTCTCCCTCACCACTAATCCCAGTATCCCTCCCCCCCACCCCCCCATCCCACTCTGTCTCTGTGGCAGGGCATTCCCTTTTGTTCTCTCTCTCCTTTTGGGTGCTGTGGTTTGCATTGAGTGGCAGTCATGTTTGATCTAGAGTCTACTTTCAGCATGCATCTACAATCCTGGGAGGATCCTCCCAACACCCTTTATTTGATGCTCCTTTCTCTATCTGAGCTGCCTTTTCCCCTAGTGTGTGAGGTTGGACTCCAAGCCATGGAGTAAACCTCCTTGTATCAATACCAATTTTTTAATGGTGATGTGAATTGAATTTGTCGATTTCTAAAGAACAGAACACTCAAAGCTTGTTTTCCAGTGTTAGACCTCTTCCAAGAAGTACCACTGCCCTCATACTATGTGATCTGGTACGTTCAGTCTTCCTACTGCTTCTTTCAATAAATAATCACTAGGGAGAACAAATAAGATGGAAATGAGCTTTTAGATAATTTAGAATTTATACAATATTGTCATAAATGGATTTCTGTTAGAAATTTTTAAATTTCTGTTAAGATTTTCATAGTTTTTTCTAAGAAAAAAATCCTCTCTATTTCTCAGGAGGAAATATGAGCATGATGGGAGCCTCTGAATTAAAAAGGGGGAAAAACGGAAATAAATTGGGGATTCAACTAATTACCGAAATGTCTAATCTCAGTATAGAAAGATCCCATGCTGTGTTCCACCACAAAATCCAGACTTATGTGCTATTTTGATTCTATTAGAAATTCAAATTCATTTAGATTTAACTGAGAAATCACTTACTAGTGCATGAAAACATGGGCCACCCTTTTAACATTTTCAAGTGAGGTTGTCAACTTCTTTTTACCCTACGTGAAATGTATGAGTTCAAATGATTTGGATTGTAAATTACCTGTATTCCTGTAATTGATTGGAGACAAGTAAAATGGAACTTACTGTGAGCAGTCAACTAAGCTCAACAGAATTTGGTGACAGCTTTATAAATGAAAAAATTTAAAGTGAAGGTATTAGCACTGATGAAAGGCAACCACAAATGTAGAATCAATAATTTATCTTTCTTTAAAATATTTAAATTTCACTTGAAGAAAATATTTGAATTATATGCTCATCTTTTGAAATGTGCCTAAGGAAAAATTAAAAACTAAACTATTTAAACTAAAATTAAACTATTTTCTTAAGTTATTCCTTGTAGTTTTATTAATAATAAATTTTTTCTTAAGGTATCCTAACTGGTGGGTTTATAAGGGACATGAATAGTATATAATAGTATATAGGAGTGTATATAAACTAGATAGACTAATATGAAGCTGCCAAAAATGACAAGACATTTTGATTGTTTAATATTTAATTAAATGGGAAAAATGAAATGCAAATTGAAGCTGTGCTTTGATTTCAGTTGTGTCAAATTATGTGTACTTGTAATTATGTGCATTAGGATGATGGGAATATGAAGTTTACCCCCTTTGTTTTCCTTATTACAGTAAAATGGGATTTGTGCATTAAATTAAAACTAAGCAATAAAATAAAGATGACAGTGTCATTCTTAATATAAAAATATAGTACAACTGTTTTTTTGTTGTTACAAATTCTGCTTCTGTTGAACTTGATTCTTATAAGGATGAGTCAGAGAGACTTCAGTGATTTTGTTGTTGACTAGATAGTCTCAGGATAACTGTATTTTACTGCTGAAATACCATCTGGATTTTGTTCAAAATCATCCTTAGCATGAATCAAGGTTGGCAAATGTCTCTCCCTGTGCAAACACCATAAACTACCTACTCTCAATAGGGATCTCTCATTTTGTAATTTAGGTTGTTTCACCTTTCAAGACACACCTGCAGGAAATTTTAATACTTGATACTACTTTTGGGGTTAAAATTAGTGTGTTTTTAAAGGTAGTATGTTAATTTATTCACATTCTCAGATTCATGTGTTTAATCTTTATGGACTGAACACTTTCCATATTCAAATATTGGAAATTATTATTTTTAACAACCAAAAGTTAATACATCAGATACATTCTGTTTTGTTTAAAATTTCTTTAAAGAATAATCAAGGTCTGGAGAGATGGTATAGTGGATAAGTCATTCGCATTGCATGCAATTGACCCTAGCTCAGAGTGATCTCTGAGCACAGGCAGGAGTAAGCTCTGAGCACAGTTGGGTTGGCCCAACAATCCTCTCCACAATAAAAAATGCAAGAAAAAGAAAAAATAATCAAAAGCTTGATATACTGTTTTAGAATAGTAGTAGCAAGGAACTATTTCAGAGATTTTTCTCAATTTAGTAAATGGAAGTATGAAAATAATTTAATTTTTCTTCTACGACTATGTCACATTCTTTTTCCATGATGTGCTATTCCTTGTCATCCCTGGAAGTCTGTCCTTGTCATACAATAGGCCACATAAATCTAAGCTAAATATATAAACAGGAAGACTTTTTGATACAGTGGTAGGGCGTTTGCCTTGTGCGCAACCAGCCCGGCTGAGCTGCGTTTGATTTCTCCGCCCTCTCAAAGAGCACAGCAAGCTACTGAGAGTATCTCGCCTGCAAGGCAAATCCTGCAAGCTCCCGGTGAGGTATTCAATATGCCAAACACAGTAACAACAAGTCTCAAGATGGAGACATTACTGGGCCCGCTCGAGCAAATCGATGAACAATGGGAGGACAGTGACAGTGACAATGACAGATATAATTCTCAAGCAATGATCCTGAGTTAATGCATATAATTGTGTTAGGTTGCTATCTGATCTTTGTAGTTGTCGTCCCGATTCCCCAGTCAGTAAACTATGGGGTAACACTACAGATACAAGATTAGTAGATTAACGGAAGAAGTGAGGTGAAGTATGCAGATGAATTATCCTTATTTACCCACTGAAGTAACTCATCTAGCTCTCTTCCCTCCAAAATAATGTTTCAGATTTAGCTTTTGTGAAGCAAGTTAACCCCAAGTGTAAATACAAGTTATGGAAGGCAGAAGTAGGGGAAAACAAATATTGAGTGACAGCAATGCATAATACACTGGGCTATGTGATTTACATATGTGAATCTTTAAAGGAAACTTTTGGTGTCTTATTATCATCTTGCTTGCTGTATGAGAAAGCACAACTCCTAATAGCGGAGATTATATTCAAACTGAGTCCTTGGCCATCTTTTAACCATATATTGTCATCACTCATAAAATGCCCAACTAAAGTGACTTCTTGAGTTTTGGAGGATAAATATGTGGAGACATGACTATAAACTGGTAGAATGCAAGAGGATCTAAAGGGAGAGCTGTCAGAGAATTTGTGTGACAATAGGAAGCAGCAAGCAACATGCTGCTTTTAGGTATTGGATATTTTCCAGAGAAGCAGTAGTCATTAAGAGCCTTTTTATTTGAAATCTTTCAAAGAACTTTTCATTTAATCTACCAAGCCTCACCACTTACAGTGAGACCAGGCTGGCCAGACTAGTCATTTGTTGAACAGTGAGCTTTGAATTCTGCTGAGCTGACCTTGAAATAAGCAATTTCGAATGAAGGGTAGAATGAGACCCTTAGAATAGGGAAAACAAGTCAAGTCAAAGTCCATTGGAAAATGTCAAAGGTCACTCCCAGGGAGATCATGGTTAAATACCCAGTCCAAAGTGTCGAAGGTAGGATTGAGGACAAGGCCAAAGGTCTAGAGTTTGAGAGCACATGGGGATGAGATTGGTGCAAACGACAGCCTGGGCAGGCAGGTTAACACCAAACGTTGGAGGTGAGGCTTGGGCTGAGTTCTTAGAAACATAGTAGAAGTTTGTACTCGTCTCTGTGGAGATAGATTCGATGTGTGTAAGAAGGTGGAGCTGGCTTTAATGACTGTCAGTCAGTCACAAAGCATGTGAGTGATGAAGTAGTGTATTAGGCCAGAACTTCTTAAACTTTTCTACACACAAACCATTTTCACCCCGAGAAATGAACATGGGCAAGTGCTGCCAGAAACATCTGATTCATTGCACAGTAAATTTTGAATTAATTTTTGGTTGTTGCATGCTCAGAAATCTTTTATTGCTGCCAATTTCTTTTATTTTTGTTGTTTTTTTATGTAGGGATACTTCTATCTATTCAACCACTGATTAGCTGATTGAATTGGGCATGAACTCCACCTTACTTTTTTTTCCTTTTTTTTAAAAAAATAATTTTATTTATTGAATCACTGTGAGATCAGTTACAAAGCTTTCAGGTTTAAGTCTTGGTCATACAATGAAACACCCGTACCTTCACCAGTCCCCATTCTCCACCCCCCAAAACCCCAGTATACTCCCATCCCACACCCTCCCCCTACCTGTGGGGCAGATGATTTCCACATTACTCTCTCTCTACTTCGATTACATTCAATATTTTGACACCAGGGCCACCATTATTATTTGGGATTTTACCCCAACACTCAGATCTGCTGAGAAGGCAACAATAGACAATTTGTTTTTTATTGCTGGTTATGAATAACTTATGATGTCACGTGGCTGTAGTAGTGGCTGCACGATTTTGAAATTTCAAAATTTTAACACTTAAATCTGGAGAGATTTCTGCCAAAACCTGCTGGGTTCAGAGATTTGTTCCTGAGTCTCTTGGATCATGGCCACTAAGCAGCTTGATCAGGAGCCAGAGAGGCTGTTCATGGGCGACGACTTGGGGTCTTGTTGGATCGGGGAGGAAAGGGCCGGCTCCACCCTCATCCCATGAGGCCCTATGTGTCTCGTCACTGAGGGTCCAAACCTGAATGTCCAATGGCCTCTGGAGAATGGCGGTCGCCAGGCCGCCAGGGGGAACTGGCCAAGGCACGAAACCTATTCCCACCTGGAGTGGCCCAGTGCCAGTAATCTATTGCAGGAACAGGACGCATTTCTGCCAAAGGCCGTTGGGTTATGAGATTCGTTTCTGAGTCTCTGGGATCATGGCCATTAGGTGGCTTGATCAGGAGCCAGAGAGGCTGTTTGTGGGTGGTGTCATGGGATCTCATTGGAATGGGGAGGAAAGGGCCGGCTCCATCCTTATCCCGTGAGGCCCTGTGCGTCTCATCACTGCAGGCCCAAACCTCACTGTCCAATGGCCTCTGGAAGATGGCAGCCACCAAGCCACCTAGGGGGAGTAGGTGGAGGGACAGCACCCTTTCACCCATGGGGTGGTCCAGTGACAGTAACGTACTGCGCAGTCCAGATGCATTTCTGCCAAAAGTTGCTGGGTTTTGAGATTTGTTTCTGAGTCTCTGGGATCATGGTCATTAAGCAGCTTGATAGGAGCCAGAGAGGCTGTTCGTGGGCAGTGACTTGGGGTCTCATTGGGATGGGGAAGAAAGGGCGGGCTCCGCCCCCATCCCATGAGGCCCCACGTTTCTCGTTACTGTGGGCCCAAACCTGACTGTCCAGTGACCTCTGGAGGATGTCCAGTGTCCTCTGGAGGATGATGACCACCAGGCCGCCAGGGGGAACAGGCCAAGGCACAAAACCTATTCCCACCTGGGGTGGCCCACTGCTTGTAACTTACTGCAGGGACTGGACACATTTCTGCCAAAAGCAATTGGGTTTCGAGATTTGTTTCTGAGTCTCTGGGATCATGGCCGTTAAACAATTTGACTAGGAACCAGAGAGGCCATGCCTCCAATAATATAGCTGAGCCGGAGGTGGTTTGTGGGTGTGTCTCCCACATACCTAACTTTTGGCCATTTACTTTCTTGGTAAACTTTGTCTCAAGTTTTTGGGGTCTGGTCAAAGGCACAGCAGCAATTTTGGGGAATCCCAAACACCTCTTTCTTCAACAGTTGTTTTACATAACAGATGATGCAATAGAATCTTGGGCAGAAGGTACAGAAAGGTGAGGCTGGGTATGGGGTGATCTCTATTTCTCTCTCTGTTCTTCTCTCTTTCTGTTCTCCAACTCTTTTTATTTTGGGGGCACAGCAAGATGTGCTCAAGCTTATTCTTGGTTCTGCCTGGGATTATTCCCGGGAGTGCTCAGGTAACCACATGTGGCAAAGGTGATGTGATCTGGGATCAGCAGCAGGCAAGGTTAAGCTACGAACCTTAACGCCTGTACCGTCTCTCTGCCCCTGGCCTCCTTCCCTTTCAGTGATGTTTCTCTCATTATTGTCAACCTAGTCTGTTCTTCAGAGTTCCCCTGTTCATTTTTCCCTGGCTTTCTCTTATTTCTAAACACCAAAGGTCTGAGGTATTTTTACTGTCTACAGGGCACGGACTTACTTGCTACCACACTACTGTGCAGGAAAACTAGTGCACCTGAAATCTCTATTGTTGGCTATTGAGAAGCTCACCCTTGCTCCTTTCATTATTTTCAGGAGTCTTTATCTACCCCACTGCCCTTCCTCTGATGTGGACAATTGATACTTTCTCAACCTAATGTGGAATGTAGGCAAATGCCAACGTAGCAGATCAAGGTCCCTCTTGTCCTTCAGCCCTCCTGCATGGTAATTCTGGAGCTCCCTTGCTGACCCCCTGTAAATGCATCAAGACTTCATGAAGTATTGAAAAAGACAGAGAAAGCATTTTGCAGAGGCATCTTGCCCAATATGCATCTAGCTGCCTTGATTTTTCTCAGTAAGTAGGCAGAATTGCCAAGTACCTAAGTGACTGGGTCTGATTCTGGCTCCTTCATTCGGAATTATAGTCAAAGCCAGGTCAGCCTGATTCAAAGAGAAGTCAATTACTGGCGGCTGACCTCATCTTTGGCTGTTATTCTTTTGTAAAACATGTCTAATCTTATATGTTTCAGAAGCATTCAATGAATGCTAATATAAAATTCTGCTAATATTCATCTAATAAAGATAGTTTTCCTTTATTATTATAATTACATGAATACTTTTATAGTTGATTGATTGGGAATAATTTTTCTCTAATTCACATTATTATTTGTTTATGTCCTAATGTCTTATTCCAATGTAGAGGTGGAATGAGGGATGAATATTATCAACTTTCTTGCATGAGACTGAGTCATTTTCACTGGCACAACTGGTATGTTGTAAGTTTCAAAAAAGAAAGTCTCCAGGTACCTTGAAGTGTGATTAAATCAGACAGATTGGGCTCAAATATTCTCTTCGTGGTTATAAGTGCCAGTAGCTGAAATTCCCTGAGACTTAGTTTCTTTCTCTACTAAATGGGTCGAAGTAAACTCCCTTGTGAGGGTTGTATCTTACAATAAATGCCTGTTCCAATGTACCTCCCCCTACTCCCTATAATTATACCTGCTTTAGCTACTTAGCAGTTGTTTACAGTTACTTATAGGTATGTTTTGTTTTGTAAAATTGAGAATACAATAATAAGGCTCAAAAAGAAGTCATTGAAAAGGAAAAACAATTTCATACTTCAGTGAGACTAGAGTTGTAGCCAAAAAGAAAGCAGCTATATGATGACCTGATTTCAAATCCTGTCACTGTTATTTCTCAGATACTGGCAAATAATTTATCTGAATATGCTATTTAAAATAGGGCATGGGCAGGGGTGGGGAAGCAAAGTTGAATTCAAGAGGTATGGAGTCTAAACAAAAGAACACATCTGAATTTTCAGTATTATGCTTGGCTTTGCTCGAGCGGGCCCAGTAACGTCTCCATTGGAGACTTTGTTGTTACTGTGTCTGGCATATCGAATACTCTCGGTAGCTTGCCAGGCTCCTCCGCCCCTCTCGGGGAGCCTGGCAAGCTACCGAGAGTATTCGATATGCCAGACACAGTAACAACAAAGTCTCCAATGGAGACGTTACTGGGCCCGCTCGAGCAAATCGACGATCAACGGGAGGGCCTTTACCTTTACCTTTACCTTTACCTATGCTTGGCTTTATTAAATGTGCAACAAATTTTTATTGTTGAATTTAGCCTATGGGAGCTAATATTTTAATTGAAGTTAAAATATGGAGGTAGATTTGTGTTGACTAGCTCTAGTTTGTTCTAAACAAACATCCAAAAATTTGACCCCTATCATGGAACAGGTTTTTCTCCCCCAAATTTAATGCTGATAATAATTTCATTTATATACAGAGAATCCTTAAAGTGATGTATATCCTGTGAAAAAAATCTGGCTTTGACACAAATAGTAATTGGGTCCTACAAGGCACGGCAGGCTTGTACTCATCAGTTTTTCAATCTTGTAGTAACATTACCCAATGTTCTGTGATTAGATTTCTCAGACACCATTTATACTTCACTGAAGTGAGGTTCATGCAATTTTTTTTTGCTATTGTGTACTTTTGCATTTTCTAGAAAATATTAGCTTAAAAATGCCAGAAATCAATATCTAATTTAAGAAGAAATACTAGTGAAAATGAATTGGGACTTAGTGAGGAAAGCTTTGAGACAATTTGCCTTCACACTGAGACCCTTTGGACTGATCGCTTTCTGGTCCTAATCTCTAATGGGATCTGCAATATGCCCACAAAAATGGTGTTTTCCTTGCATGATATGAATGCAGTCACCCCGTTGTTCATTGATTTGCTCGAGCGGACCCAGTAACGTCTCCATCGTGAGACTTGTTGTCACTGTGTTTGGCATATTGAATACGTCACGGGTAACTTGCCAGGCTTTGCCGTGCGGGCTAGATACTCTCAGTAGCTTGCAGGGCTCTCTGAGAGGGGCGGAGGAATCGAACTCGGGTCAGCATGATATGGTGAGGAGAAAAAACGCAAGAAAATATGATTCCCCAGCCATCGGTTCCTTACTAGAACAGAGTCTTCAGGAAAAGTCAGTCAAGGGAACATGAGCCACTATTCGGCTGGGTAATGAAATAGAAGCTACAGAGAGTAGTAGCATATCTGTACTCTAGATCTAGATCTAAATGAATATCATATCTATATCTACTTCCACTACCCAGCCGTCGCCACACTCCAGGACGCTTTCTGGACCCGCGCGGCCGCAAGCGGCCGCGTGACACATCATAAGACACTAAATACCCGTCTTCTGGAATTGTCGTACCATATTTGATAGGGTTCAAATATGGTAACACCTACAAGGGTAATTAGAGGTCACGCCAAAAGCCTCTATACCTCTCGGAAAGACTGGCAAGCTACCGAGAGTATTCCGCCCGCACGGAAGAGCCTGGCAAGCTATCCGCTGTGTATTCGATATGCCAAAACCAGTAACTACAACTGGTCTCATTCACCTGACCCTGAAGGCTTCACCGACATGGCAGCACTGAGAAGGATGAGAAAGGAGAGGCCGACAAAATCTCAAGGCCGACCTAGGCTGCCACAACGAAGGAAGACAAAAATGATCGTCTGTACTTTCAATGCACGTACGCTAGCATCAGATGCATCCATCGAGGACCTGATGGTACAAGCGCGAATGATCAAGTACGACATCATTGGTCTGACCGAGACAAGAAGACACGAATCTCACCATGCCGTTTTCGACACTGGAGAAGAATTGTTCCTCGGAACATGCGATAAAAGAGGTGTTGGAGGCGTCGGTGTCCTTGTCAACACAAACTTGGCCAAGAGCATTGATTCATTTGAATGCCTAACAACCCGAATCGGACGTTTACATTTGAATAGATGTGGCTCACTGCCTGCAGTTTCTATCTTCGTTGTCTACGCACCAACATCTCATTATGATGAAAGAGAAATCGAGAAGTTCTACATGGAGCTAGAGAAGTTCTATAAAGAAGACCACACCTTCTACAAGATCATTGTGGGTGATTTTAATGCCAAGATAGGACCGAGAAGATCAGCTGAAGAACTTCACATCGGAACCCATGGCCTAGAATGGAACGAACAGGGTGAGAGACTGTCTGAGTTCATCATGTCGACCAAGACCATTCATGGTAACTCACAGTTCCAGAAGGCAGAATCTAAACGATGGACATGGGAGTCTCCCGGTGGACGATTCCACAACGAAATAGACCACATCATATTCAATCGACGGTTTTGCCTGACTGATGTCACTGTTGTCCCAAAATTTCGAACGGGATCGGACCACCGTCTCCTTCGTGCAAAATTCTACTTCACAGAGCGGGGAGAAAGGGCTGCAAAGTTCAAAAAGAGAACTCCCAGAACGACCACCAACTGGGAACTCTTTGGTACTATTGCGGCAACATGGGAAGATGCCATTGTTGACAACATTGACGAGGAATACGATCGACTGGTTCAGCACCTCCATGAATGTGCGAGGAACGCCAAGAGAGAGATAGCCACAAAAAGTCGCCTATCTTCGAAAACTCTTGAGCTAATTCGCCAGCGTGGTTTGGCGCATGCCTCAGGCAACCGCAAGCTAACCGCAAGCAAAGCAGTGCAGAGATGCGATCAAGGAAGACCTCAAAGAGAGAAGAGCAGAAGTACTGGTAGATGCGGCAGAAGCCGGGAAAAGTATTCGTAACGCCCGCCTGTCCTTCGCCAACTATAAGACCAAGATGACTGCCCTCCGACGTCCTGATGGATCCATCACATCCTCCAGAACGGCAATGGAGAAGATTATCCATGACTTCTACTCAAATCTCTTCAATAGCCATGTCCACTTGCCGACATACCAAATTCCACAGGATGGGTATGTCGTTCCCAACGTTCTCCCTTCCGAAATCCGACACGCCATTTCGTCAGTAAAGAAGCAAACAGCACCCGGCCCAGACAAGGTCAGACCTGAACACCTGAAGAACCTGCCGTCAGTACTCATCAATACACTGGCTCGGCTCTTCACTCGCTACCTGTCTGAATGCAAGGTTCCATCTCAATGGAAAACCAGCAGGACCGTACTACTGTTCAAGAAGGGAGACATCCATGACATTGGCAACTATCGCCCGATCTGCCTATTGTCTGTCATCTACAAGTTGTTCACTCGAGTCATCCTGAATAGGATTGGCAGAACACTAGATGAAGGACAACCATGTGAGCAAGCAGGGTTCCGCAAAGGATTCAGCACCATCGACCATATCCACACGATAACCAAACTCATTGAGGTTTCTCGGGAGTTCAAGATGCCGCTCTGCTTAATGTTCATTGATTTAAAGAAGGCCTTTGACTCTGTTGAGACGGAAGCGGTCATTGAAGCCCTAGCCAATCAGGGCATTCAAGCCCAATACATCAGGATCCTCCGTGAGCTGTATTGCGGATTCACTACCAGGATCTCACCATTCTACAAAGAAGTGATCGTTGATGTCAAGAGAGGGGTGCGGCAGGGTGATACCATTTCACCGAAACTCTTCAGTGCCACCCTCGAGAACATCATGCGACGACTGGAATGGGAAGGAATGGGAGTGAAGATAGATGGTCGGCAACTACACCACCTCCGCTTTGCTGATGACATTGTTTTAATAACACCAAACATCAGCCAAGCGGCACAAATGCTGGCCGACTTTGACCGTGAGTGTGGAAAGGTAGGACTACAGCTGAATCTTACGAAGACAATGTTTATGAGAAACAGCCTTGTTCCTGACGCCCCATTCGCTCTCAATGGAACGACCATCTCCGAATGCAACAGCTATGTATACCTAGGTCGAGAGGTCAACATGACAAATGACCTGGCACCCGAGCTGCGCAGGAGGAAGAGAGCGGCTTGGAACGCCTTCAAGAACGTCGAAGAAATAGCTAAGAGGACGAAGAACCTCCGGCTCCGGGCACATCTCTTTGATTCCACTGTTCTTCCTGCATTAACATATGCCTCAGAGACCTGGGCCCTACGCAAACAAGATGAGAACGCCATTCAGGTCTCCCAAAGAAGAATAGAAAGAGCTATGCTTGGAATATCACGTTTCACTCAAATGAGAGAACGAATCCGGAGTTCTGACATCCGTCGACGATCAAGGATCAGGGACGCTGTCTCATATGCCAAGATATCGAAAATCAGATGGGCTGGTCACGTAATGAGATTTAAAGACGACCGTTGGACTAGAGCTGTTACTGATTGGATTCCACGGGATGTCAAGAGACCGCGTGGCCGCCCACCTACCAGATGGTCAGACTTCTTTGTCAAGGTCATGAACGATCGGTTTGAGGCCCTCCATGTTCCCGGAGCGAAGAGATGCCATTGGGCTACACTAGCACGCGACAGGGACAAATGGAGACGTTACTGGCGCCCGCTCGAGCAAATCGACGACTAACGGGAAGTTAAGTTAAGTGATTAAGTGATCTAATATGTCTCTATATATCTGTATCCATATCTACCCATTTTCTTCTTCAGAAAAGAACAAGATGCTACTTTTGCCCCTTTTTAGTCGAGTATATAGATGGAGGTCTTTTCCTCTTGCCTCAGGTTCTAAACCACCTTTACTACTTACCCATATCTTGAATTTAACAACACATGTGGCAAACACACTGTTCACTAAATATTCTGTTTTGTGCTCTAATATTATTTGGAATAATACTAGTATCCCTTGGAGTAAGGAAGGGCCAGATGACTACATTGTTCAAGGGAATTTGAAAAAAAAAATGACAGGTAACTTTTAGGTCAAGTTGGTTAAGAGCAGTGTGCTTCCTTCGTTACTTTTTTTCTCCTGATCCAGTGACCTTGAAAGCCACAGATTGAGAAGATAGAAGCTGGAGTGTTTCTGAATCTCTGAGTCATGGGGTAATAAGCACCCTGTGTCACTTCAATAGAGTTTATGTTATTGGAAAATGAACCTCTCTGTGCTAATGCACAGAATTTCTTAAGATCACCTGTTATTGTTAAAATATATAGGTGTATTCACTTTGAATCAATCTAATATGCACTTAAGCCTTTTTGTTTCATTTTTTATAGTAGACACCTCATATAGTCTCTTTTTCTCCATTTTTTATAATTTTATTTATTGGATCACCGTGAGATCAGTTACAAAGCTTTCGGGTTTAAGTCTCAGTAATACAATGAAACACCTGTACCTTCACCACTGCCCATTCTCCACTCCCCAAACCCCAGTATACCCCCATCCCACACCCTCCCCATACCTGTGGGGCAGATGATTTCCACATTACTCTCTCTCTACATTGATTACATTCAATATTTTGACACCAGACCCACCATATTATTTGGGATTTTACCCCAACACTCAGATCTGCTGAAAAGGCAACAATAGAAAATTTGTTTTCTATTGCTGGTTATGAATAATATATGATGTCACGTGGCTGCAGTACAGGTCACGTGATTTTGAAATTCCAAAATTTTAACACTTAAATCTGGAGGGATTTCTGCTATAACCTGCTGGGTTTCGAGATTTGTTTCTGAGTCTCTTGGATCATGACCATTAAGCAGCTTGATCAGGAGTCAGAAAGGCCCTTAGTGGGTTGCGACTCAGAGTCCCATTTGGATGGGGAGGAAAGGGTCAGCTCCACCCCAATCCCGTGAGGCCCCATGTGTCTCATTACTGAGGGCCCAAACCTGACTGTCCAATGGCCTCTGGAGGATAAGCCTTTTTGTTTCAAATAAACTATTTCACTTCAATTCAGTATGCATTTTCTTTTCTTTTCTTTCTTTCTTTCTTTCTTTCTTTCTTTCTTTCTTTCTTATTTCTTTCTTTCTTTCTTTTTTGGAGGAGGGTGATCTTGTTGGGCCACATTCAGATGTGCTCATGGCTTACTCCTGGCAGTGCTCAGGAACTGGCTGCATACAAGGCACATGCCTATCCCTGGCCTGTGTCTTTGGCCCCGCTGGGAAAACATTCCATTCATCCTGCTGCTGTTCTCTGAAGCCCACTTTGTACTAGGCACTATGGACTCGGTGATGAACATCACAGGCATAGTCCTTGGACTTGGTGAACTTAAACTCACATGGAAGCGATTATTCAATACAGAGCCCATCTACAAGTTAGAGACCACATTTAAAGTTATGGATGCCTAAAAATACTCAAACAGGTGAAATGGGAAGTGATTAAAATTGGGGAAAACTCTAAATAAAAAAATGAGAAAGCCATCTGTGTGTTTGTTCTGGTTTGGGGCACTCCCAGAAGGCCTGGCAAGGCTTGCTGGGCAGTGCTGAGGTCCACTCAAGCTCTGCGCCCTGTGCCATCTCTCCAGCCAGAGGCAGACCGTGCTCTGCCTCACCTTTTTATAATACTTAACAATATTTAAGCATACATGTGCTTCCTGGCATAGTTTCTAATACTATGGATTAGTTTTGTTCCTCTGAATATAACATAAAATATGTAATGAATTATTGATTTTTTTATGCAGAAATGTTTGTCAGAATTATCTTTAAACATAGAAGTAACTCATTTTTATTGCATGACTCTACAGGGCTGGAGTGATAGCACAGCGTGTAGGGTGTTTGCCTTGTGCGTGGCCGACCTGACCGACCCGGGTTTGATTCCTCTGCCCCTCTCGGAGAGCGCAGCAAGCTACTGAGAGTATCTTGCCCCCATGGTAAAGCTTGGCAAGCTCCCTGTGACGTATTAGATGTGCCAAACACAGTAACAAGTCTCAAAATGAAAACGCTACTGGGCCCGCTAGAGCAAATCAATGAACAACGGGAGGACAGCAACAGTGACACCTGTGCCTAATATTAAGATATTCATTTTCACATTAACTAATGTGCTTACCTCCTTTTATCAAAGTGCACCAAAGACAAGTTTTGTCTTTCCAAAATTTTATATATCTACCTCTTTGCATATGTTTTCTTTTGCTCAGCATAATATTGCTAATGAGATTTATCTAGTTTTTGACTGTTCATTTCTTTAGCGGATTAAATATTATCCCACTGTATGAATACTTCGCAGTGTACTCACCTCATTCACTTTTTGTTGAATATTTATATTGTTTCTATTTGGGGGCTCTTATAAAATATTTAAAATTTTAGGGTGTTAATGGGCTGGGGCGATAGCACAGCAGTAGGGCATTTGCCTTGCGTGCAGCCAGCCCGGCTGAGCTGGGTTCAATTCCTATGCCCCTCTCGGAGAGCCAGGCAAGCTACTGAGAGTATCTCACCCACACGGAAAAGTCTGGCAAGCTCCCCAGTGACGTATTCAATATGTCAAACACAGTAACAACAAGTCTCAAAAAAATGGAAATGTTACTGGGCCCGCTCGAGCAAATCGATGAACAATGGGAAGACAGTGCAGTGGTACAGGGTATTAATAGTTTTCTTGGGTGAATACCTAGGAATGAAATGTCTAAGTCACAAAGGGAGTGTGCTTTCTTGAGAAAAATATAACAAATTGTTTTTCCAAAGTGATTATTGATGTTTTTTATCTCTTCAAGCAATGACTGAGGGTTGTAATTACTTTGCATCATCGTTATATATTAGCATTCTACTTTGTTCTTATTTTAAAATTTTAGCTATGCTAATGAGTACATAATGGTATCTCATTCTTGTTTGGTTTTTTTATGAAGATGTTGATCATCTTTTCACATGTTTATTTGTTATTCACATTTCTTTTTTGGTGAGATGTTTCTTTGAATCTTTGTTTTTGGGGGGGCCTTTCTCCTGGCTCTGTGCTAAAGACATGTGGTCTCTGGCAAGGTAAGTACCTTAAAAGACACAAAAGTGTCTTTTGTCAATACACAAAATAAACAAATCAGATTGGTTTCTAACTGAAATGAAAAAAAAAATTATACAGTATGCTTAGACATTTCTTGTTGTCGCAGTATTTGAGAACCATATGGTACAGGAGATCTAACCTGAGGCCTCACCTATGCCAGATATGTAGTCTATCATATGAGCCACATCCCTGATATAGATAAGAAACTTCTATCCAACACCTATTTCGAAACTATTTTCTCTTCTTCTGTGATTTACTTCTTAGATTCTTAACTAGTGTATTTTTATTTATTTTTTGAACCATACCTGGTGGTGCTCAGGGCTTACTCCTGGCTCTGTGCTGCAAGATTAACCAGTTAACTTTTGAAGAGCAGAAGATTTGACTTATTTATTTATTTATTTATTTATTTAATTTTTATTAGTGAAACACCATGAGGTACAGTTGTAGACTAACAAATTTTTGTGCTTGGGTTTCAGTTATACAATGATTGAGTACCCATCCCTCCACCAGTGCCCATTCTCCACCATCACTGATCCAGTATCCCTCCCACCCCTCATCCCCCCCATCTCACCCTGCCTCTGTGGCAGGGCATTCCCTTTTGTTCTCTCTCTCCTTTTGGGTGCTGTGGTTTGCAAAAGAGGCATTGAGTGGCAACCATGTTCGGTCTATAGTCTACTTTCAGCATGCATCTCCCATCCTGGGAGAAGAGCAGAAGAATTTAGTGCTAATAAAATTCAATATATTATTGCTTTATTTTTTTATTCCAAATTGTTTAAGGTAAAGGTAAAAAATTGTTTAGTCCTAGGAATTTTCTGACTAATCAAAATCACAAAGATTTTGTTCTGTACTTTCTTCTAAATGTCACAGTTTTACTGATATTTTGAAGTGATTTTTGGTTTTGAGGTGATATAATTTATTTTTGCATCTACAATCTATTGTTTTAGCATAATCTAGTACTTAAATCTTGATCACTTATCCACTTAAATTCTTTGATATTTGTGTTGAAAAATTCATTTACTATAATTGACTTAGATTTATTTCTGGTTTCTTTACTCTGTTTCATTTATCTATGGTCAGTGTTACCGCAGGTGAGCAGTAGCTCACTGGAAAGTGTGAGACAATCTAAGGCAGAAGGTAGTAGCCTCATGTGGAACTGGGAAGTGGAAGGAAGACCCACCTTTCTGTTTGTTTGCTTAAAAAAGTCAGCTTCTGTGGCAGGGTATTCCCCCTTGTTCTCTCTCTCTTCTTTTGGGTACTGTGTTTTGCAAGAAAGGCATTGAGTGGCAATCATGTTTGGTCTATAGACTACTTTTAGCATGCTTCTCCCACCCTGGGAGGGTCCTCACAACACCCTTCATTTGGTGCTCTCTTCTCTGTCTGAGCTTCCTTTTCACGGGGGGAGGGGGGATGCTGGGACCCGTGGTGATGGATGACGGGCACTGGTGGAGGGATGGGCACTTGATCATTGTATAACTGAAACCCAAGCACAAAATTTGTAAGCCTATAACTGTACCTCATGGTGTTTCACTAATAAAAAAAGAAAAATAAAATAAAATAAAAAAAAAGTCAGCTTCTAGAGGGGTGCTAACAAATTTCTTTTTTAAGAGGGTGAATGACCAAATAAATTTGGCACTCTCTAAATAGGATTCTACCTAATGCCAATCCACATTATCTTGTTTACTAAAGTGATATTCTAAATCAGAGAGTAAAGTGCTCCAACTTTATAACCCTACCTCAACCACAAAGTTATTTAGGCTATTCTAAATCTTGTGGTTTTTCCATATAAATTGTAGAATCATTTTGCTATTTCTTACCAAAAACCATATATTAATTTTGATTGTAAATGCATTGATGCTGTACTACAATTAGAAAGAAATGCTACCTTTATATTTAACTTTTTATGCCTGTTATATAAATATATATTTCCATTTATTTAGTTGTTAGCTATTATTTTTAGATTTTTTTTCATTTTTTCTCAGTCCAATGACTCATATATTTTACATCATTATTAACAACAATTTTTCTTTGTTTTAATTTTCAGTTGTTCATTACTAATAGAAATGTCGTTGACTTTTAAATTGACCTTGGATTATTCGAATTGCAAAAATCCTTCAATTTAAGTAGATTTTTGGTAGATGCTTTAGAATTTTCTTTATAAACCATCTGCAAGTTAAAAAAGACAAACAGTTTTAATAGTGAAATTTCAGTCATAAAATCTGTTTAAGGGGAGACTTTGGGAAGGGGCTACAGGTATGATTTGTGACAGTAAGCACTCAATTAATATATGCATGTGATGAATTTCACCTTGAGGAAACAGACCAAAATGAAGCAAAAACAATTCAAATCTTCTACAGATCTGGGTCCCAATATTAGGATTTTCTGGATTTCTCTGCACTTCAGGTTAATCAATGTAAATTTTACTAAAGGTTAAATTAAATAGTTGATAATGACTTCTCAAGGATGCTGAAAGAATTACTAAAAGGTTGAATAAAATTATAAAGCAAATTAACTATAATTATTTCTTTTAAATTAAAATCATTGATTTTCCTATATTTGTGAAATCTTCATTTCACAAATTCAACAGATTAACAAGAAAATATATATACATATATATTACTTATCAATTAACAAGAAAATATATATACATATATATTACTTATCAATCATGATCCCTGTCAAGGTTAAAATATAAAAATAACTATGATTTAATATTTTCTGACAAAGGTTCACCATATTTTATTCATTTAATTTCTAATATCATCCAGTTCTCTCCCATACTTGCCAACTCTTGCCATTTCATCATGTCTGTGGTTAATTTATATTCTACTGAAGGAATATCTTCAAGAAGAATATGCTTGTATGGTACAAAACTATAGCATATTAAAGACCATAAGTCTTTCAAAATTTCAGAAAGTTATAGAACCAATTTAATTTTAGTCATAATTTATAGACTCATAATGTTTTTATAGATAGTTCATTTTTAAATAATGCTAATCCTACATTACATCAATACAAGTTTGTCTCGGATGCATATAGAACTTTAAAATGTGCATTGTTTTAAAAAATGGTCAATTTTATTTCCTCCAAATGTTGATTTACTCGAAATAGAATTTTCCCCCCTCTGAGACTGCATTCCAGTCTATATGTAAATTGAAACACACTCAGATTAAATTAAAATATCCATGAATTATGGGGCAGTTTCCTCACATGAAGTCTTTTCTTACTTAACCTTTCCACATGAAAGAGAGAATCTGTATTTGGTCTCTACTGAACCTGTTTGACATTCCAGAGATGTCAGAATCTTAAAGAATACATCTTAGCCTTGTCTGGGTAATGCTTTTGTTGTATAAAAGAACTAAGCTGGAGAGGGATTTGTGATTTTTCAGTTCTTGAAATAGTATGATGAAAAAACTAATGATCCCACACAGAGTTCAGTGTTTGTGTAGTGTTTATTTATCCAAACACAGAACAATTTCTTTCTGCTACTAATACTCAGCTTTTCTTGACTCTGGCATAAAGTATGGTGGAAATCAATGTTTCAGTAGCATGTCACATTTCATTAAATAAATGTGAATAAATTAGTGGATCACAAAACTCTTCTTGAAATCAAGCACAATTCTTATCTAATAATTTAACTCTATTTATGGTCATTTTCATTCCATATTTATTTTACTTTATAGATTGGAAAATAATAATTGAATGTAAAAATGCAAAAGTCTCTCATAGAATCCTTTTAAATGTTCCAGAGTGGAAATGCTTTATTTATTTATTTCTAGCGAATGAATGGACCATATAAATATCCTTTAACTTTCTTATATTTCTTCACTTTTTTCCAAGTCACTCTGAACATGCATTACAAAACATTTGTAGTAATTTGATCCATTCTGACTCCACATTTTTTTGCATAATTTCCTCAAATTGCTTGTCTTTGAGTCTCTGTATTTTCCCAGCGAATAAAGCCATTTTAATGGAAGTACCATTTTATTTTCCAAGATTTGCTTATGCATTCTTTTGTAATGTACTTTCAAATCAGTATTGTTAAATCTAAATATGTTAGCAAAGAATAGAGCTAGAGTAGGTAGAATAGAGAGAGAACAAAGAATGGTGTGGGAGAAACAAGAGAAAACCTATTAGAATATTTTTTGTTTTGTTTTGTTTTTGTATTTTGGTTTTTTGGTTTGTTTTCAGGTCACACCAGAAAGGGGTCAGGGGTTACTCTGGCTTTATGCTTAGGGATCACTCCTGTGGGTTGGGGACCATATGGTTGCTAGTGATCAAACCCAGGTCAATTGCATGCAAGACAAGCATCCTGCCTGCTGTACCATCACTCTGACTCTTAATCTATTGGACTCTCAATGAAGCTGAGCCAAACTAAATCTGGTTTTTTAAAAAAAATCAGATCTACAACACTAAACTCACTAACATATATTTCCTACCTGGTATACATCATGAATCGAATACACCACGAATAGCTTGCCAGGCTCTGCTGCGTGGGTGGGATATTCTTGGTAGCTTGCCAGGCTCTCCAAGAGGGATAGAGGCTTTTAGGTCAGCCTCTAATTGCCCATGTAGGTGTTCCCATGGTTCAAACCATATTTGAACCCTATCAAATATTCAAATATGGTGCGGTAATCTTGGAAGATGGGTATTGTCTTATGATGTGTCATGCGGCGGCTTCATGGCCACGCAGTCTGGAAATCGTCCTGCAGCATGGCGGAGGCTGGGTTTTGGAGGTAGTGGTGTATTCAATATGCCAAAACCAGTTAAATACAATGGGTCTTATTCCCCTGACCTTGAAAGAGCCACCAATATGGCAGCATTAAGAAGGATAAGGAAGGGGAGGTTGATAAAATCTCAAGGCCGAACTAGGCTGCCAAAACAAAGAAGAACAAAAATGACTGTACTTTCAATGCAAGTACACTGCTGCATCGAATGCATCCAGCGAGAACCTGATGGTACAAGCGCAAAAGATCAATACGACATCATTGGTCTAACCAAGATAAGAAGGCATCAATCACATCACTCCATTTTCGACACTGGAGAAGAACTGGTCCTCGGAACATGTGATAAAAGAAGAAATGGTGGTGTTGGTATCCTTGTCAACACAAACTTGGCCATGGCCATTCATTCGAATGCCTAACAACCCGAATCATATGATTATACTAGAATAGATGTGGCTCATTGCTGGCAGTATCTATCTTCGTTGTCTACGCACCAACATCCAATTATGATGAAGGAGAAATTGAGAAGTTTTACATGAAGCTGGAGAAGTTCTATAAAGAAGACCACACCTACTACAAGATCATTGTGGGTGATTTTAATGCCAAGATAGAACCAAGAAGACCAGCTGAAGAATTCTACATCAGAACCAGAATGGAATGAACAGAGTGAGAGACTGTCTGAGTTGATCATGTTGACCAAGACCATCCATGGTAATGGTAACTCACAGTTCCAGAAGTCCGAATTAAACATGGGAGTCTCCCAGTGGACAGTTCCACAATGAAATTGACGACATCATATTCAATCAATGGTTTTTCCTGACTGATGTCACTGTTGTTCCAAAATTTCAAACGGGATCAAACCACCGTCTACTTCATGCAAAATTCTACTTCATGGAGCGGGGAGAAAGGGCTGCAAAGTTTAAGAAGAGAACTCCCAGAACAACCACCAACTGGGAGTTCTTTGGCGCTATTGCTGCAACATGGGAAGATGCCGTTGTTGACAACATTGATGAGGAATACCATTGACTGGTTCAATGCCTCCATGACTGTGCAAGGAACACCTAGAAAGAGATAGCCACAAAAGATAGCCTGTCTTCGAAAACTCTTGAGTTCATTCACCAGTGTGACTTGGCACAAACCTCAAGCAACTGCAAGCAAATGTCCGAGCTTGCAAAGCAGTGCAAAGAAGTGATAAAGGAAGACATCAAAGAGAAGAGCAGAAGTGCTGACAGATGCAGCAGAAGCCAGGAAAAGTACTTGCAACACCCGCCTGTCCTTCACCAACTACAAGATCAAGATGACTGCCCTCCGACGTCCAGATGGATCTATCACATCTTCTAGAAGGGCAATGGAGAAGATTATCCATGACTTCTATTTGGATCTCTTCGATAGCCACGTCTACCTGCCCACATACCAAATTCCTCAGGATGGCTATCTCATTCCCAATGTTCTCCCTTCTGAAATCCAACACGCCATTTCATTGGTAAAGAAGTGAACAGCACCCAGCCCAGACAAGGTCAGATCTGAACACCTGAAGAATCTGCCACCAGTTTTCATCAAAACACTGGCTTGGCTCTTCACACGCTACCTATCTGAATGCAAGATTCTGTCTCAATGGAAAACCAGCAGGACTGTACTACTGTACAAGAAGGGAGACATTCACGACATTGGTAACTATCACCCAATCTGCCTATTGTCTGTCATCTACAAGCTGTTCGCTCGAGTCATCCTGAATAGGATTGGCAGAACACTAGATGAAGGACAACCATGCGAGCAAGCCAGGTTCTGCAAAGGATTCAGCACCATCGACCAATCCACACGATAACCAAGCTCATTGAGGCTTCTCGGGAGTTCAAGATGCCGCTCTATCTAATGTTCATTGATTTAAAGAAGGCCTTTGATTCCATTGAGACGGAAGCAGTCATTGAAGCCCTAGTCAATCAGGGCATTCAAACTCAATACATCAGGATCCTCCATGAGCTGTATTACAGATTCACTACCAGGATCTCACCATTCTACAAAGAAGTGATCGTTGATGTCAAGAAAGGGGTTCGGCAGGGTGATGCCTTTTCACCGAAACTCTTCAGTGCCGCCCTCGAAAACATCATGCGATGACTGGAATGGGAAAGAATGGGAGTGAAGATAGAGGGTCGGCAACTACACCACCTCCGCTTTGCTGATGACATCGTTCTAATAACACCAAACATTAACCAAGTGGCAAAAATGCTGGCTGACTTCGACCGTGAGTGTGGAGAGGTCGGACTACAGCTGAATCTCACCAAGACAATGTTTATGAGAAACAGCCTCATTCCTGACGCTCCATTCGCTCTCAACGGAACAACCATCTCCAAATGCAACAGTTATGTGTACCTAGGTTGAGAAGTCAACATGATGAATGATCTGGCATCTGAGTTGAGCAGGAGGGAGAGTGGCTTGAATCGCCTTCAAGAGCATTGAAGAAATAGCTAAGAGGACGAAGAACCTCTGGCTCTGGACACATCTCTTCAATTCCACTGTTCTTCCTGCATTAACATACGCCTCAGAGACCTGGGCCCTAGAAAAACAGGATGAGAATGCTCTTCAGGTCAAAGAGGAATCAAAAGAGCTATGCTTGGAGTATCACGCTTCACTCAAATGAGAGAAAGAATCCGGAGTTTCAACCTCCATCGATGATCAAGAATCAGGGACACTGTCTCATTTGCCAAGGTGTCGAAAATCAGATGAGCTGCACACATAATAAGATTTGGAGACGACCACTGGACTAGAGCTATTACCAACTGGATTCCATGGGATGTCAAAAGACCGCATGGCTGCCCACCTACAAGATGGTCAGACTTCTTTGTCAAGACCCTGAACGATCAGTTTGAGGCTCTTTGTATTCCAAGAACGAGCAGATGCCATTGTGCTACACTAGCATGCGACAGGGACGAATGGAGACGTTACTGGTGCCCACTCGAGCAAAGTGATGAGTAACGGGATGTCAAGCAATCAAGTGATCAAGTCATTATGAAAAGTTCCTTTCATAATGGCTCATTTAATTACCTATTTTCAATAAGAAATAATTCAGTTTTTCATGCCTATTGTAAGGTGGGAAAACAAGGGAATATAAACTTTCAGTGAATTTTCTAGGTGACATAGCCAGTCAATAGCAGAAATGTGATGTGAGGTCTGGTTTGTCTGGTTCCAACGTGCACTGCAAATCCTTATGACTAGCACCACAACAAGTCAGCACTACAACCAGTTCTTTCATTTGAAAGCATATACGTCTGAAAGGACTTATTTCCTTCTAAAATTACTCAGAATCAGGCCAAGGCTTGTGTTTTTCGTTTTCTGTTGCTCTGATAAACTGTAGCCAAACCATCATCTCCTCCAAAAAATTCAAAACATTATTCTGGAATATTTTTTCTCCTTTGCACAAGACTCTGTAAATACTAAAATATAAATAAATAAATAAATAAAATATGAAAAAAAGGCGAAAAGGTAATAAAAACAGAGAGGATTTAGGCTCAAGCCAGCATGAAATTTGCTCTGGGCTAGTCAGCCAAACCCTGCTGAGGGCCCTAAGGGACTTGCTCCAGTCAGCTGAGCACTGTGAGAAGGTTGTCAGAGCCTCTGCCGGCTCTCCCAGACAAGCCCCACCTCGTCCATGTGTGATCACCCTGCATGCACTGTGCCTGCTTCTCATTACTTACCAAGGATCAACTTTCTAGCACTTTACAAACTGAAATAGCTGTTGTTAAAGATGTAGACATTTTAAAGTACAGAAAATTCAAACAGTGGGATTGAGCTATTCTTTTCTCCATTCCCTTCTCCTTGTTCCCACCCCAAATTGATAGTCTGTTGTCTACAAAAAGGACAAATTGTTTTGTATTCGGACTTTGACTGCACTGTCTTCATAAATAATGAATTCTAGGTGCTAGACCATCTCAGAAGGGGTTGCTCCAATGCTCCTTTCTTCCTAAAGCTGGCGGAGGCCAGCAGCACTTTGCTTTTCCCTGGACTTGTCACCTTTCCTTACAAAGTCCTCTGTCTCTCCTGGTGTTGGAGGATGGTTGGTAGCACTAACACTTGTGGCAGGTCATTATTTCATCTGTGGAAACTTCCCTAGAAACTTTCTGAATACTCCAATTTTATAACAGATTCTCTCTTCCCACAACTTGTATATTGGTCTTAGGTACATTGGTCTTAGATAGCAGTGTCTTATTTTGTGGGTAACGAGGGTTTTCGAATTAAGCTAATCTACTGATTCTTTTATATTTAATGCAAAATATTTTGACCATGTCTTGCAACTGTTGTTTTATAGTAAATGATATGTAAATGAAGCATATAGAATTTCATGCAATTGTTGATGAGAGAGTTATGCTAGAATTTGTTACACGAATACAGTTCCTGGAAAGAACAAATTGTAAAACTGACTGCTGGTCAACCTTCCTTTCCAACTCATCCTTTCCAAGTCTTCTCTTTATTAGGTCTAAATGCCAGTTTCTTTAAGAATAAATGATAGGATGTTCTGAAGAATAAACAGCTACTAATTCTTATTAATCCCTTAACACAACTGCCAGTGTAAGTGCTGACTGGTTACTGGCTGACATTAACAGACCTTCTTTAACTTTTATCTGCTGACCAACACGTGTCTTGAAAATGGCTTTCTTTGGGGATAAATAGCATGTGAATAAAACTGTTTTCTTCCCATTTATCTCTCTTTTGGAAAAGGATTTAATTGTAGTGCAGCAAAAAAAAATCCTGTCACCTGCTGACACTGAATTCGTGAGCACATAAAATACTTTGTATAATTTAACCAATGTAATTGTTATTTCATAGAGAATAAAATCACTTGATTATGTTTAAGGAATGAATATGTAAACCTAAGGCAGGCGAGTTGGCTGACTCAACAATATGAATTTCAAATTTCTATTTTGGTTGAAGAAATTTGCATAGTCTGCTTCAATAAACTTCCACAGGGAAGCAGCTGCTGGCTAAACTTTGTTCCTGATCAGGCTGTTGTCAATTTCACCTTCTTTCCCTCTTTTCTCTTGGGCATAAAATGGAAGAAATAGGAAAAACTAGGTATTTCTCTTGGATACCTTCTCCAAAGTTGAAGGTCTCTGTACAAAGGTCACTTTCCAAGGCCTCTACAATAAACACTCTGACCTTACTGCCAAATTGCTTTTCCAGAGAGTTCCACCAGATCAGGTATCACTTATACAAACTTTTGGCCTGACAAACATGATGTTGTATGTCACCTTCTTCTCAGTTAAAATGGGTGCTTTTTAAAAATCAACACTATAGGTGGATAAAAGTATGTTTCTAGACAGATGTCAGGGACTTATTCTTAAAAATTAAACTTAAATACTTAGCTCCTTGTTACTAATTATATTTGAGTGATGCACTAAAGCAAGATTATGGTTCATGAACCAGTTATTGCAATAAAGTGATTTAAGGAATGTATCTGCATTTTCTAAACTTTCTTGAGTGGAACAAGTCTGTAATTTGATCCAAGAGTTGGTTCATATGAATACCAAGTTTATGCTTGGTCCACTTTAAAGTCTATTTTTATTGCTTAAAAAGTGTTGGCTTTCATCTTATTAAATGCATAATATTTTATTCCTTAAAATTTTGGTATTACAAAAGTCAACAAATATTATTTCCATCTCACATTTCAAACAATTTAATTTTTATCTGTTTGCTTCTTAACGAACTGTTAAAATATTCCACCCTTTAATATATTAAACTAACTAGCAGAACTGAAAGCATGAGATTAAAACTTCAACAACCAAACTTAAAAATGTGCTTGCCATGGAGGCAGACTGAGGGGTAGGAGGGAACCCAGGAATATTGGTGGAGGGAAGTGGACACTGGTGGTGAGATTGGTGCTGGCACATTGAATGCCTGAAACTCAACTACAAATATTTTTGTAAATTATGGTACCTTAAACAAATTTTGAAAAGAGAATAGTTGGAAACTCCTAATATATTTGACTCTCAAGTCAGAAAAACAGATTTCCACAATTTTGCTGGCTCTGATAAGTTCACAAAGGACAGGTTATTTTATAAATTACTCTGGCAGTTTTTATACTTTAAGTGCTTGTGACCTATGTATATGTTATTTACAGCATGAGGGACTTACCAAAGATTCAACAATTATTTCCAGTAGAAAGTCAGCTATGCTTATTTTATAATATAATGTACCCTTTTAAAATTATTTACATTACTGCTGGATACTAAAACTTTGAAATCGTTGTAAAAGTGTGATCCTTCCACCCCCAGTTTGTAGCCACCACTGTAGTGAATGGAAAAAATAAACACCAGAAAAATAAAACCTTGACATGGCAGCACCATAGACTTACAATATAAGGCAGGAGTGGGTGGGGGAGCAAAAAACAGAAACCAATCTTTCAGGCATATGCTAGAACTACTCACTAAGCATTGAATTGTTGACTCACACAGTCTGGCCGTGTGTGTCTGTGTGTGTGTGTGTGTGTGTGTGTGTGTGTATTATACATATATATGTATATATAGAGAGAGAAAATGAAAGAGAACGAGAGAGAAATCTAAATAAAATCTTTTTTAAGTAAGGAAAAAACAACCTGTAACGACAATATACCATTTCTATCAGAGTTATTTGCATTTGAAAATAAACTTCTCAGGACCAGAGAGCTAGCATTGAGGTTAAGACACACACTTGTGTTGTAGACAGCCAATCTCACTGTGAATCCCCATGCTGGGAATGCGAACCTCCTCATATGGTCCACGATTCTCATATGGTTCCCCAAAACTGCCATGGGTTACTCCTGATCTTGGAGGTAGGAATAAATACCACCTTCCCTCCAGCACCATTGGGTGTGGCCCAAAACACAAAACCAAAAAAGAACAGAAACTAGAGACAATAGTGAGGTTCTTTTACATTTTCAGATTTATAGTTTTGGATTCACCTAGTCAATGACAGGTCTCAAACCTATCATTATTATATCTCAAATTGGGTATCAGTGTAGATGAAACTGAGTAAAGGAAAGTTATGTCACCTCAAAGTCATAGTACAAAACAGAGGAGATGACTTTGTATAGATTGGAACCCAGTATAACTCTGGATCTTAAGTCAAATTGTCTATTCACTCAGTGGCAACAACTTTTCTTCAGAGAACAGAAAATGAAAGCCTATGGGGGGGATGAAGGAAAAAAAACCCCAAGTAAGAGGATTGGAGTCATTCCAGTTCACTCTAAGTTTCAGTTATGCTTCAGATCAGTTTCACAATGTGAGGGGCAGGGGATAGTTTTGAGCCCTGAGTGCTATCCAGCTAGAAGTCTGTGTTTTATTTCAACTTTTCTAAGTCATACAACTTTGGATGAGTTATGTTTTATGTGTATTGCAGCTCAATATGTAAATAAATCAATTGGTTCTAACTGTAGCACTGTCCTCCCATTGTTTATCGATTTTCTCGAGGGGCACCAGTAACGTCTCCATTGTGAGACTTCTTGTTACTGTTCTTGGCATATCGAATACGCCACGGGTAGCTTGCCAGGCTTTGCCGTGTGGGCGGAATACTCTTGGTAGTTTCTGAGCTCTCCGAAAGGGGAGGAAGAATCGAACCCAGGTCGGCTGCATGCAAGGCAAACGCCCTACCGCTGTGCTATCACTCCAGCCCAGTTGGTTCTAAAAAAAATAATCAGCATAAATTTCTGAAATGTTGTTTTTGATAGAACAAACCACTAGTTTTGATTTTTTAGTATAATATGGAGTCAATTAAAATGCTATCCAGCCTAATTTAAAAGTTCTCTAAATAAACTCCTATAAAAAAGGAAAACTTAAAAATCCTTTAAATTCAGATAAACTTTTAAACAGTCATTTTGATTTTTATTATAATCTTATCTCTAAGATTAGGTGAAAAGTTGAAAAAATAGTATAAATAGTGTTTGTATTTTAATTAAAAATAGTTTATTTTATTTTGGATCATAGGGATAAAATAGTGCTCAAGTTTCTGGTACTGATGTACAAAGTTACTGCCCTCCCACCTCCGCCATTGAAGTATTCATAACCTTCCCCCATCTAAATGTCACCTTTGGTCCCTCCCACTTCTTCCTCCCATTATTTGTTGATCGACAATTATGGTTTTAGTATATTGTTATGTCTCTTGTGATTGAGATTCTCCACCTATGTTCCCATGAACCTGTTTGTTCTCCCCTCTTCTCCAGAAACCTGGAACTCTCAGGTCTGTATTCTAGTATCTGAGGTTTATTATTGAGTGTCATTATCTATACCCTTGATTTGTTTCTTAATGAAAGATCACATAGGTCCATATGGCTCCATATGCATGGACAAATAGGAACATAGACTATTAGCTTTCCCACCACATACATAGATTTGTTTAATTGATTGATATAGCCAATCTACTTTTGGCTTTAAATATATTATTCTACAAAATCCTCAGGATAATATTCTATAAGCATATAAGCCAACTCTGGTTTCTGGAAATCATAGTTGGCTTATATCTGCTTTTCTTTTTCAATTGAAAGACATTTGAGAATTATCTGCTTTAAAAATGACAATCAAACAGGAACATTCTGGGATTGATTTTAAGATCATGCTTCAGTTCTGCACTTCACTTTGCCAGCGAAGATTGGTCACATTCCACCAGCCTGGTGTTATATTTTGGAACGTGAAGCTTCCCATCATTGGGAATCATTATCATATATTGCTCTGGGAAATCAACTGTGTAGCTATGACTAGTTTCCAGGAAAGCCATTCTCCTCATGTTCCTGCTCTGAATCAGTAAACAGATCTGCTATTACTCAGGCTTGGGCAAATGTCTCTTTGATGAGGTTCATCCTAGGGAGTGGGAAAAATAGGGAACAGAACTGGGTTCATGAGTGAGTATGGATTCTTCTTTAGAATCATGTGATAAGTGATCTCAAATCTTTGCTTTTATTTTAAAGTTTAATGAAGCATCAATTATTTTGGAGCTGGAATGTTGTGATTTAGTCCAGTTTCTCTTGGAGAGATTGATTCTCTAGATAATGCAGGGCAGATAGGAGGAAGTTAGAATCAGTTTTTATTCGGATAAGCAAAGATCTAATCAAGTGCTAAATCACCAAGGCAAAGGTAAAGAAACACCAATGCCAAGGTTTCCTTGCATGAAATATAGCACAAGTTCAGGCTTCTTAACTCTACATACGTCTGACCTTTGGCTCTTTTATGTCTCTATTTTTCTGGCCTGACAGACCACATGCCAACGTGCAACCCAAAATCCCTCACCTTTATGATTTATAGTTTCCAGCTGCTTCAGTATCTCAGACATGGCAGCTGCTTTTCAGATGTCTTCAAACTGGAGGAAGAGTGCTAGTGTGAACTTGAATAACTACAGAAAAAGAAAAATTGATGAAAAAATCATCTGAATTCAGCCCCAAAGCTTTCCATTGATCCTAGCTTTTAGGGCCAAGCAAAATGTTTGGTTTATTTCATAAGCTAATTAGGTGTGTGAAAGGTTACTTGGCATCTGCTATTGACTGAAGCCAACAAAAGTGATCACCAGGCTCGGTAATCAATAACAGATCAATAATAAGCGTGTGATTGGATTAGCCATTTGATCAATGCTGTGTGCTAATATATTAACAAGCAAATTACCAGGCGGCCCTTAAGAGCAGAATGCTGACTCTGATTGCATTACAAACTAGTGAGATCTAATGACCCACCAAGTGCAAGGGGTTAGTTACACAAATCAAGACCTGAAAGTATTTTTCCCTTGAAGATTTCTCCCCAGCCAAAGAAAATGCCTCCTTAAATGAGATTCAAATTAAATTACAATTAGCACGCAGTTGCACTGGGACACCAAATTTCCAAGCAGACATCATTCATGAGAAAATAAGCTGGGGAGTTCAGATAAAATAGCCTGGAGAACATTCAGAAAAAACTCGAGTAAATACCAAAAAGAAATATACAGAATACCACTCTTCTACTACATGACTATCACTAAGAAGCACCAATTATTATTTTTCTAATAAAATTAAAGTAAATGATTCTGTTTGGATATATAGTTCTTTAATGATAAAATCTAATAGTGATTAATCTTTATCAAACCCACATACTCAATTATCTCAATGTTCTCAGTTGCAGAATGAGTAAACAATGAGACACCCCCCCTCCGCCTACCAACGGACTCCCTGTACATGGTGTGAAGGATTTTAACAGTGAAAAATACACTTTCTAAAGAAAAAAGAAAAGAAAATCACATGACATAATATAAAGAGTGGAAGAAAATATCCTTGACCTCTGTCAGTGACTTTGCAAGAGTAAACAAACCAAAAAATAAAAACTTTCCTCTTCCCCTTGTCTTTCCCATGATTAAGAGAACCATTTATTCAATTGCCTGTGTCTTTCTATTTCATAAGAGAGGCAAGATTTTTGTCCACTTTCCTGCTTAATCCTTTTCCTTTAAAACCCCCCAAAATCTTTTCCCCTTTGCCTCAGGGAAGCTGAACTGATTAGTCTGAATTCTCCTAAGTTATTTGCAGACTAGATGGTCTCCCAGGGCTGGAGGCTGAGTGGCAGCAGAGCAGCAGAGGTGAGGCAAGGCAAAGCAGCTCCCGCGGTGTGGAGCCTCCAACAGCCTGACAGGCGGTGGACAATCAGGACCCGTCAGGAGGCAGCTGACAAAACACCCTGCCAGGCCCCAGGAGCTGGGGGGCCTGAGAGGAGAGACTGTCAATCAAGTCTAGAAATGCATGCAGGAAATATAATATCTGATGGATCGCTGTCAATTCAAAGACTTCAAGGTGAACTAAGGTTGGTTTGCCAGAGGCTAAACCACAGAGCACTTCAAGAGAGTGTGTTGGGCCAGAAGGGCCTACAGGCAGATCTTCCCACTCGACACACTTTTGGTGGCTTTCAGTTTTGTCTCTTCCCATGTCAATCCTGTACTTGGTACTATATACTAATTCAGGGCATCAAGAATACACATGATTTTCCAAGAACCACACTATTTTTTTTCTATTTGAATGGAACTGCTGAAAGTCTGTGATCACGGTCCTCCCAGGCTCAGTTCTTCCTTGTCTTGTGTGAAAACCTTGTTCAGTGCTTTAAAATATTTGTGTGCTTGACAAAGCATAATATATAGAGGTCTGCAGTGTTTCACATGCTAACTTTTTAAATATGGCAATTCAAAAAATGATGAGTTGAATAAATTGTTGAATGAATCTCACCCAACACTTGCCATAGGGTGAGATTTTGTAACTTCATGCCAAGTCTCTGAGGTCTGATAAGACTAAATAACAATAATATATAGCTTTATTGTTTAATAGTTTATGCTATGAAATTTATTATTTCTGTCATCAATTATTGCTCTGCATCCAGGAGCAACATATTTTGAAACAAAAACCCATCTAATTAACTGCGTATGAAAAACCTTTACCTGAATAAATAAATAATACCTCACATCTCATAAATGTAAGATAGGTATTACAATGCTATAAAACCCTTTTTGCATTGTCTCAAGAAAGTCACAGACACTATTCTTTTCTTCACTTTTTCTGGTGCTAACTGTGAGTTCAGAGAGCATTAGCATGCAGGACACATGCGTTGGGTGGCCGAGAGTTGACTCCCCAGGCCAGTCAGAGGTGAGGATGAGTGAAGGAATGGGGAGACAGGCTGTTTGTTGATGAGTGTATTTCTCTCTCTTCTCCTCTCTTACAGCTTCATTTTCACTACCTCTCTCTTACAATCTAGTTTGCTTCTCCTCCTTTTACAGTGTAGTTTTTTTCTTCTTCCATCCTCCTTACAACATAGATATATAGAAATTGGGAAAGGTGGGGGTATATATAGGTGGTGTTGAACATTATCATAACAACAAACAGATGTAAAGCCACTTCCTTAGGGGAAGTTCA
Source organism: Sorex fumeus (assembly GCF_029834395.1). NCBI lineage: Eukaryota > Metazoa > Chordata > Mammalia > Eulipotyphla > Soricidae > Sorex > Sorex fumeus. The sequence goes on along the minus strand of NW_026606111.1, from coordinate 18,380,692 downwards.
GGAGAAAACTGGAACTCAAGGACAAAAATTTCATCTGAGAATTCAGCACTCTAGATTACTAGGAGATCCACTTAAGGGTGGGATCCCATCTAGAGCGTATTGCTTTCTCCTTTCCTCAGCTAGTATCCATTTAATTAATCATAGTAAATTTACTTTTTAATAATATTTCTAGTCATTTTGTATTAACACAGTAATAGATATATTAGGCTTAAAGGTTGGCTCTTCCTGGGGACATCTCGCTATATATCCCAGACCTCAGCCCTTAGGCTAGGTTAGTCTTTCCTAACCCCAACAGGGTCTTTATTCAGCTACTTCTTTTTGGGTCATGACAAAGTTTGTTACATGACTGTGCTCTTAACTTATTATATGTCTTATGGCACTTAGCTTTTCCCTTTTTGATGCTTACAGCTTGCTCTGGTCCCACCCTTGTCCCTCTCTGGGACCCTCCTTTTGGGGGAGTTAGGAAGGAAAACTGAATCTTAAGTCAAGTAAATATGATAGATGCCCCAGAGTAAACATTATTTGGAGTCAATGAACTCCCATGCTTCGAAAGCATAGATAAACTCGCTTTCTGTATCTATACAAACAGAACATTTCTAAACCATGCAAAGGACATAGAGGAAAGAGAAAAGCAATATAGGATTATTATTGCTGGATGGACTTGGGTATACCTTAGGAACACTGTTGTGGGAGTAACTCAATAAACCTAAACTCTTCATGGGAGGAGCAAGGACAAACCAATGTTATCCAACACTAATAACCTGAAGATTTAAGTGATAGTATTCTAACTGTTTCTCAGGACAAATTAGCCTTATGACTATGGATGATGATTAATATGATCTAAAATAAAGACCATGTGGGGGCCAGAGAGATCGTTCAGTGAGCAAGGTGCTTGCTTTGTAATGGTACTCTGAGCTCCACGAAGAGTGATCCCTGAGCACAGAACCAGGAGTAAGGCTGAGCACAGACAGTGCTTAAAAATAAAATGAAATAAAGGCCATCCTTGGAGGGCAAACTTTTGGCTTGTCATTGTGACTGCTTTGCTTAAGCTGATTTGAAAGAAGAAATAGAAAGAATGAAGCCAATCTCCTCCACCTTCTTTCCAGTTGGCCACCTCCATATTTCCTGATCCTCTTCTTGCTCTTCCAACCACTCTTTACCACCCACCGGGTGCGGTAAACCTTCCAACTGACATCCTGTGGCCTTTTTGATCCAGAAGTGAATTTTCCTCCTTGTAGTTAAGTCTTGAAAGGCTCAAACCCAACCTCCTCTGCCATCTCAGACAGCCACTTCCATATCTAAATCTTCAGGGAACCTAACTATAAGGATTCACCCTCAGCACAACAGGAACACAGTGAACACAATAGGAAAGGTGCGTTGAATCCCAACAAGCGTAATAACATAATAATAATAACACAGAAACTCCACTAGTTCTGTAAACTTTCTGTAAACTTTCAGAATGTGGCTTTACTGACACCAGGTTCAGAAAGTTTAATGAACTCAAAGAAATTATTGCGTAGTCAGGCAGCAAAGCACCAGAAAGTCTGAGAGAAGAAATGATAATCCTACAGTCTGAAGTGACAGAAATTAAAAATATGGTTGCTGATATTTTAATAAAAAAGCAATACATGGTCTGAGTAGGAGAATAACAGCAACTGAGGGGGCCAGAAATCAAGGAATTACAAGATAAGGTTCAGAAAATCTCTAGAAAACAACAGTGATTGTTTTCCTGATGTCATCATTTTTATTCCTGATGTCATCTCATATTCTCTTATGTGCTGCTCATTTTTCAAACATTTTTCATCTTCTGTTTTTTCCCTTTTTAGAATAAAACACACTGTTATATGTTTATATGTCTATTCAAATTTTCCATTAAAATTTTCTCAGTTCTCTCCTTCTCACTCATACTAAAGTTTTTTTGGTAGGATTTATCTATTTAATGTTAATTTTAAATGTATTAGTATAGAATTATTCATCCTATTAATTTTTAAAATTCATATACCTACAAAAAGAGCAAGACAAAGGGTTGGGAAAACATCTTTTCAACTTCTCACTGAGTTATAATATTTTCAAATTTGAGTTTAGCCTTAATATATCTATATGTGTGTAGGTGTCACTGCCTCCAAGATATTAAAAAAACAACTCTCTAATATATGAGTAAAGGAACAGCAAATCACCAGTCATTGAACTGGAACTTTTGTCTATAGAACTTACATGGGAGGGGTTGTGATGGGAGGGGATGGTTACTGGGAAGGGTACTTGGTGGAGGGAAATGATTAGAATGCTGTATGCATGAAAAGCATAATTAACAGTATTGCAATTCCTGGTACTTTGATAAAATGTTCCCCAAAAGGATAAACAGGTATCTGTCAAAAAAAAAAGAAGACTGCATGAAAACATATGAATGAGCATTTTATCAAAGTTCAGTAATCCATCTGAGTGTTTATGAAAATTTCACTTGAGAATTTTCACCAAAAAATTTCACTAACATGTTTCATGATGGAAACAATGCTGGAAGTCAATGCCTTTGAATAATTGCTTCATATTTTCCTCATATTCTTTTTTCTATCCCTGATTCTTTCAACTCACTTAATAAACCTCAGCTTTTTCTATCTAAACCCTTCCCTCCATGAAGATGTATCTCCAACACCATTTCCTTAGCAACATGGGTTCTGATTCCTCACGACTAAATTTTCCTTCCTGAATTTTCATGGTACTTGTTGAATATTCTTGCTAAAATAGAACATCATTACTAATCTGTTTATTTAACCAATGAGCCCTTTGAGCAGGAACCAATGGTTTTTACAATTGAATCTTCTCTTACTTCTCCCACCTTTGTCTGCTATTCAATAGCTGTTTGTGTTAGTCATCTAGAGGTCAAAATGACACTCTGTTACAGTGAACTTCATAATTGCTTAGAGATATGCTATTTGTAAAATTAACATTAGAATATTATCTCCCAACAATATGTTAATTCCTATTGCTACTTATAAATTTAAAAATAATAGATTTTAAAAGCAATCAGATAACTGACACTAAGAAACTAAGTGACTTGGTGCTGACTTTTTGCTCAGGACTAAAACATAACAAATATTTATGTTATTTAGATATTAATTAAAGTTCCTGGAACAATTCAGACACTGTATATTTAAAATTAATTTATATGATTCATTTTTCTATGAAATATTTTTTAATGTGATTTAAATCATTCACTATCACTATCACTATCACTCCATTGTTCCCAGTAACGTCTCCATTCGTCCCTGTCACGTACTAGTGTAGCCCGATGACATATGGGGGCTCCTTCAGGATCAGGGGAATGAGGATCATTCATTGTTACTGTTTTTGACATATTGAATACGCCATGGTTAACTTGTCAGGCTCTGCCGTGTGGGCGGGATACTTTAGGTAGCTTGCCGGGCTCCCTGAGAGGGATGGTAGCTTTTGGGGCAGCCTCCAATCAACTTTAAAGGTGTTCCTAGTCAGGCATATAGGCGGGTATGATACACTCAGTAGCCTGCTGGGTTCTCTGAGAGTGAGAACTAGAAAATAAGAGGTCGCACAGCCAGAAATGCAGCCTCGTGCTTTTGGGAGCTTGGTTTTAGAGTCTCTGGAACCTGGCCGTTGATGGGTTTACATGGCAGTTGGTGGGTGTAACTGTCTAGCTACTGGAAGGTGAAGGAGCTGGGTAGAGGAGGCCCAGACCCGAACTGAGTAGGCTTGGAGATCTCAGCCCTGGGTCCCGCACACCTGGGTTCCTCTGCCGGTTTCTCGTCCAAGCATGTGGAGAGTGGTCTCAGTATGGCTTTGGCTGGGTCCCAGAGGTCTTCAGCTGTCGGGGCTCTGCTCAGGGTGGAGAGGGAAACTCAATTTTCCCTCCTCTGAGGGGCCCCAGTGAGGACAGCCAGGTGCAGAGGCAGGAGACTCTGCCTTGTTCTCTTCCAGGATCTTGGTTTTAGAATCTCTGGATCTTGGCCGTTGATGGGGTTACACGGAAGTTGGTGGGTGTAACTTAATTTAAGTCATCAAGACAGAATAAAATAGATAATATATATTATATACCAATAATCTTGATAGTTTTCTTAAAGTTATACACACGTAAATGTTTTGTGCAAAATGAAAAGTAATGAAAATAAATTTGTAACTGAAGATCATCTATAATCTAAGTTTTTAAATTCACATATATAGTTTTATGTTATTTTCTTGTCCATATAGAACAAAAAAATTCACAGTTTTATAGGAGACTTTTGCAGTAAAATTTAATTTATACCATAGCTAGCTTGTATTTAGTGACACAAAAATATTGATCATTATTGATTATAGACTGAATTAAGAAATATTTTGAGTTGTCTAAAGGCATTAACACTTCATTATTATATGGTGGTTTGATTTAAATGTTGCTTTAACCTTAGAACAAGGTAATTATAGTTTTGTAAGCATTTGCATTTATGTAAATATAACCAAGTCATCAAAGATTTAAAGATATAACAAAAGTAACAATTCTAAAATAGGGGAAGGATGTGATGTCTTCCTTCTTAGGTTAGTAGTGTTTGATTCTACCTTATTTCATTACTTTGTCACTTACCCCTGTAGAATCAGAGAGAACTATGGAAGAGCCTTTGAAAACAGTTTAAGTCTTAGTCATGGAATTCATTGATAACATTCTAGATTTTGGTCTAGCCCCAATTTTAATTGAATAAAATAAACATTGGACTCAATTAAGTAGGGGTTTTTGTTTGTTTTTAAGTGGCAAATACTTTTTTTAAGGTATCACTTTATTTCCTTTTTATGCAGAATCATTAAATCCAATAGAATTTTATAGCCTGCAAGCCTAGAAAGACTAACAGTTAAAAGAATGTCTTCTGAGGATCCTGGAGATTGCTCAGGGGTCAGGAAAATGTGTATTTTATGTGCAAGTCTTTGAATTGGATTCCCAGCACAAAATGTTCTCCACTCATCCCCAAATACCTCTGAATGTGACTCTGACTGTGCCCAGCACTGCCGTATCTAAGAGATCTTACATAACAGAGCTGAGAATGACTGGGGTTAGTCCCATTAGACTGCTTGGAAGCCCTCCACCCTCCAAAAAATAAATTACGATTATCCAGAAAGTAGTCATAGTAATACATTATTGTTAATTCAATTTATTAGTAAGCACAAACTTTTGTGAAACATTGCATTGAATTCCAATAAAAAGTTTTTTTTTACGTAAAGGCCCATAAAAAACCTTACAATTAAATTTCTTTGTTTGTTTGAGATTTGGGGAGGCAATGCTTCGTGGGCCTCTCAACAATGCAATGTTTTGCCTCAGGGCCACACTGGTACCACCAGGGATTTATGCTGTGCTGGGCCTCAAACTTCAGGCCTTGCACATGCAAGGAAAGTGCTTCAGTTCTTTGGGCTGTATCTATAGATGTGAACTGCATTTTGTTTTAATTAATTAGAGTTAAGTAGAGATAACTGTGAATTTCTTTTATAATATTCATGAATTGTCTTTGACGATGTTCTCTAATAAAAAGTATGTTACATATAAAAGGTGTTACCTATTATTAAACTATTATGTCATCTATTACTCTATAAAAGAGTTACAGAATTTATATTTAAAACTTTACTAATGTTTTATCTTAATATTTCCATGCATTCGAGAGTAGAAGTGAAAAGATGATCTTTTTTCTCCCAGTTTTTTGAACCAAACTGGAAGTGCTCAGGGCTTACCACTGGCCTCTGTACTCAAGGATCACTTTTCCTGGCAATGCTTAGAAGATTATCTGTGGTGTCAGAGTTTGAACTGGTGTGGACTGTGTGCAAGGCAAGTACCTTACCTGCAATACTATTTCTCAATTGCAGAAGAAATTTTCTTTGTCATTGCACTTGTGCTTGCTTTAATGATTATAGTGCAAAAGCGGGGGGCGGGGGGGGGGGAGATCACTTAATTTGATGCTCTTACAAACAATCTAAAAGTAGCTTTATCAGCAAAGTTAGGATGTCTCCCCTAACTAGTCTATAAGCTGTCAACCATTCCAGCTATGACTTTGCAAATCAGCAGACATCACAGGACAGTAAATTATCACACTGCGTGGATAGCAGAGATCCAATGGTATCTATCTGCGCGTCGGAGCCTTCTCTGGCTGGTTTCTGTTCTTATACCAAAAGAGATGTTAGTAAAACCTTGTCACGAGGCATTTCATAGGCATAAAAAAGATAAAGCTTTTCAGGAGGAAGTATTTTAGTCCTTAAAAATATATCAGGTTGGACCCTAAAGGAAAGAGTGAGCAAAAGCGAATGCCCTGCCACAGAGGCCGGGTGGGGTGGGGGGTGGGGTGGGGGTGGAAGAGCTACTAGTATCATTGGTGGTGGAGAATGGGCACTGGTGGAGGGATGGGTACTCAACCATTGTATAAGTGGAACCCAAGCACGAAAGTTTGTTAAGTCTACAACTGTACCTCATGGTGTTTCACTAATTTAAAAAAAAGATAGTAAAAAAGAAAAAAATATATATTTATCAGGTTGGGCCAGAGTAATAGTACAGTGGTGGGTAGGGTGCTTGCCTTGCCTGTAGCCGACCCAATTTCATCCCTGGCACACCAAGCACCACCAGGAATAAATCCTGAGCGCAGATCCAGGTGTAACCCCAAAGCACTTCTAGGTGTGGTACAAACAACATATACACATTATACAAACTTTAATATAAGTGAAGAGATAAGAAGATAAGTGATAAGAATATACAATGATAATTATTAACAGTCATAATTAAATACACCTAAGGACTAAGTGGCAGACATGCCCTGTACATGCCAGACTGAGTTCAGTTTCAGCACTGTATGGCCCTTCTGAGCAACAGTGGGAATGGTCCCTATAAAAATTTGTTAATATTAGTAAATAAAAAGTTTAGCTTTGAACATGGCTGCAGTGATAGCACAGCAGATACAGCGTTTGCCTTGCATGCGGCCAACTCAGATGACCCAGGTTTGATTCCTCTGCACCTCTCGGAGAGCCTGGCTAGCTACCGAGAGTATCTCGCCCACACAGCAAAGCCTAGCAAACTACCCGTGACGTATTTGATATGCCAAGCACAGTAACAAGTGTCACAATGGAGACATTACTGGGCCCGTTTGAGCAAATCGATGAACAATGGGAGGACAGTGACAGTGACAGCTTTGAACAAATGTGAATGTAATTTCAATAGCTCAGCTTACTGTATGGACAAGGCAGTATGAAACTGCCAACAACTCATTCTTTCTTTGATTTAGCTTTTATTTATTTTATTTAAGTACAAAAACCATACACATTATAATATTTATATAAAGCCAACAATAAAATACCAGCTTTACCTTCAATCCTGCATACGAATATTCCTTGACTCATTTAAGGATATGAATTATATAAGCTACTGGTTCTTCTCCCTTTTTGACATAAGATACTGCTTGTATTTTGTATTTGAAATCTGTATGTTGAATAAATTGGTGTGTTTCTTCCCTTGGAGAGGCTACATATTTCATGCATATGTGGCTGTTGTAGGTACATATGTCTGCTGTATGTACAACTCACATTCATTGCAAGTAATTACATAGAAAAGGTTATAGCAAGCAAAGTGACTTGATAAAAATGATAATGCAAGGTGCTATAGTTACTCATTTGCAATGATTTCCACATCAAATTCACTCAGTTTATAAATCTAAACATTAGTTCTCTTGCTGTCAGCACTTCAGACTCCACCTGGGATCAGTCAGCCAAGCTGTGCTCTCTGCCTCTTAGAATCATCATGCAAAATAAAGATTCTGCATTTGGAATGTAGCTGACAGGTTGGTGATGATGCACCAGACCAAAAGGAATGCATTTTTCTCCTCAGCTGTATAAGCTCTCTGTTCCACAGGCTTATTTCTTCAATAAGAAAAGCAGATGTGACTTAAGGACTAGAACAATAAGGTTGTAGGTAAAGTGTTATTCTCACATAAGCACATTTTAAATTACATTTTTTTAGCTTGACTTGCAAAATCCTAACATTTTTTGGTGATTAATGCTTAATTAGCTCTAACATTTTTATTCCTGAAAGAAAAAAAAGTAAGTTATTTATATTTAACTAAATCATGTGATAAGAAATAAATTTACAAATAATCAAATTTGTCTAGCTTATAATTCTTTTCCTTCGAAATTTCACTTTTTTTATATTCTAGGTATTTTTTCAACTATTGTTGAAATGATGAAACTTTATTTTAATGGAAATTTCCAGTTGAGACTTTGACTGCCTTTGATTCATACATTCTTCTTGGTTTTGAATATTTTGATTTTATCAAAATGTTACCATTAAATAAGTGAATTCACCTTTAACCTTTAATCAAACCTGATATCTTGAAAACCTAAAAGACCTCAAAAGAAAATAATACTCAGAATTAGGTTTTATTTGTTTGTATCAGAAAGAAGAATTGCACAAAAATTCAGCTTCAGAAGATTTGTTGGATACCTATAATTATCACAGCTATAACAAACCAATAAGTTGACAGCTAGAAACTCATATTAAATGTTATGTACTTATGTTATTCTTGAAGACTTTACCAAAGATATAAAAGGAATTATTTTCATAAAGAAACTATCTGATTTGTATATTTAAGTTTACTTTGAATCATTATCGTTGCTTTTTCTTCATCATCTCTTTTTATTACAAATATAAGTTAATCTGTTTATTTATGCTAGACATCAAATCAAGTAAAGTAATAAGTAAGTAAGTGTCTGAGCAGCTGAGCAGAGATGAAAATTATCCTGCTGTTGAACATAGGGATATGAACTAATGCTACTTTGACTATAAGTATTATATTTTCTTTATTTTGAGTATTCATCATTTAAAATTTTTTATTATTACATTTAAACTAGATTTGAACCCCTCTTTGACTAGATTCATTTCTTTTTGCCCCCTCCTAAATCATCTTCTTTTAAAAAATAATATTATATCTTCTTTAGTAATTTACTTACTACATCAGACATAAGATCATCATGAATACTTAATTTTGCGTTAATATTTGCTTTTATGTTTTTTTACCTTATTCATGAGAATATTTTAAAATATAATTGTACTAAGTTAAAAAACTACTTCCCTCACTCAAGAAAGGCACCTTCATTTAAAAAATCTTCAATATTTATTATATCTTTTAATCTATGTTTTTGTTTTGGCTGCTTTGAAAATCAGTTAGCAGTTATTCTGATTTATGTTCTGAATTTCTCAGAGAGAAAATTTAAAGAAAGTAAAGAAAACTAAAATTCTAACAGTTATTGATCTGTCCTCTTGGAGTAGTTTATTGGTTTTGAGTTTTCATGGGGTACTACACAGCTCTTTTCTCATGCCATTGGGGTTTATATGATAGCCTCCAGTGAAACATTTTCTCATTTTTTATCTCTTTGCTTTAGAATAGCCACAATTAGGAATACATCTGTAGTTGTTTCTAGCACATTCACACTGACAAAATTTATAAACTTATCTTCCCTTGGAACCACAGTATTACGAAAAGCAAAGTCAAATAAAAACAGATCCTAACTGTTAGTAAAAAGACTTTGGGATTAATGACGAATGGGGTACCTTGCACAAAGTTTGGTATAAATTGTTACTCAATAAAAATGTTGAATAAGTGAAGTAATAAATATGTAAGTACTACTAGTTAATCAACTTTCAAGAATGACTCTCAATTCATATTTCATTCCCAATCCAAAAAACTTAATTATTAAATAATTATTAATAGATGCACATCTCATGTAAACCCTAATTGTAAAATAGGAAATACTAAAATGGATAAATTCTAATGTAAAAATACTATTGACTAAATGATTCTATTAAGTCACGAAAGTCGAGTAAAAATGCAATAAATAAAATCCAGATAGTAAAGTATGTATAAAGATAATTATTCATTATTACCTATTGTGACAGGCTGGAGCGAAAGCACAGTGGGTAGCGTGTTTGCCTTGTACGTGGCCGATCCGGCAGACCCGAGTTCGATTCCTCTGCCCCTCTTGGAGAGCCCAGCAAGCTACCAAGAGTATCTCGCCTGCATGACAAAGCCTGGCAAGCTACCTGTGACGTATTCAATATGCCAAACACAGTAACAACAAAGTGTCACAATGGAGACATTACTGGCCCGCTCAAGCAAATCACTGAACAACGGGAGGACAGTGCAGTGCAGTTGTGACTAATTCCCTGGGCTGGAGCAATAGCACAGCAGGTAGGGCATTTGCCTTGCATGCAGCCAATCCAGATGACCCAGGTTCGATTCCTCTGCCCCTGTCGGAGAGCCCAGCAAGCTACCAAGAGAATCTCACCCACATAGCAAAGCCTGGCAAACTACCCAGGACATATTCAATATGCCAAAAACAGTAATAACAAGTTTCACAATTTGTTGTAAGATGGTACTGATGCTTGCTCAAGCAAATCTATGAACAACGGGAGGATAATGACAGTGACAATGACTAATTCCCTATTGTATCTCCCCCATAATAACTATTAATACACCTTAATAAAAAGTAATCTCTTATTTTCTACTTCTAAATAGTACCTTTCATTGGCCTGGGTTTGCTGCTTTTCTAATTCACACAACAATTTAGCAAACAGAGCATGATAGTGCCTATTTTACAGATGTGAACATGGAATGTCCGCAAGATTAATAAAGGAAATTTCCCCAAACTCACATTACTAATTAGCTCCAGATTATCATCTTACATTGCAGCCAAGAGAAGATTCACTGAGTTCATGCTTCTGCTCTCTTCTCTTTTCTACAGCACAAACCCACTCATCTGACTCTTAAAGGGCTCAGACTACTGCTCTTTTCTCACCAACCCCTCTCTCTTGAAAGAGATGTAAGTTACTCTAGCAAAGAACTCTCTAAGACTCAGCTCCAGTTTACCTCTATTGTTTGTCTGGGAAAAACAAGAATGTTCTAGATTTTTTCTTTGTTCCGAAAACCCTTCCCACACAATACGATTACTCTCTTATTCCTACTGTCTAGCTTCAGCTTGGACTGTCTAATAATCCAGTCCTTATAGAACAGGGATGCTGGCTTACCCTAGTCATCTTTATATCTGGAGTATATTCTTTCCCTTGAATTCCAGCCAGGAGTTCGAGTCTGTGACACGAAGATAGCATTCACTATGGCTCTTCTAGCATTGCCTTCCCAGATCTCATAGGTTTGCAGATTTCTTAACAAGGAGCACAAGATCTTTGATAATAGAGCTCCCACTTATTTCTCCAGCATTCCACTGTATTCCAAACCTGAAGGCATTTGTATAGCTTGTATATCCAAATCTGGCTTAGCCATTTCCTCTCATACAATTAGCATAAATTGTTCCACCTACTTTTTCACTGTTTTCTTATTCTGACCTTCTGTAGACTAAACTTCAACATCATATCCTTTAGAAAGTAATCTTGTGCTTTTCACCTGTGTGTTCACACCTACCAAAGTTTGTTCCTTTGTCTATCCCCTGGACTTCAAGCCATTTGAGAATATCTTCATCATTGTACCTTCAGAGACAGAGAGTAGCACATTGTGGACACAATAAACATTTTTTTGGATTTTTTGTTTTGAGCCAGACACAATGGTGATTGTGGTCAGAGGTTACTCCTCACTTTTCACTCATGAATTACTCCTGGTAGTGGTCAGGGGACCATATGGGGTCCCAGGAATCAAACTTGGGTTGGCAGCATGTAAGACAAGCATCCTACCTCCAAATTTGTTGTATCCAATCCCAACACAACAAATATTTTTTCATTGATATTGATATAAAACACTTAAAAGATCATTTACAAAAAAAACACAGACAATCAATGTTTGGATGATATCTATCTCCAGTTATGTGTCTTTTGATACATTAATTTTCCTCTTAATGAAATGTTCTAATATATTAGTTAATGCTATGAATCTTTTAGACAACCATGATAATTATGGTTCTTATATATGAAAGTTCTAAGTTTCTCCTGCTGGGAGAATTATTTCAGCTCAGTCATTTTAGGGATTGGATAGGATATGTTAAGACAATTTTCAGGTGAAGAAACTAGGCATAGAAAATTGTCCAATGTTGTTATGATGTTAATGAAAGTTTTATGTTCAGGTCATATTTCTACTGTAATAGAATGTCAATATTTGAAATATTGAAATCATTAGTTAAGATAATTATATCTCTAAAATCTTATGAATGATAAATATTTTTTTTAGAAATGATAAATAATCTTTTAGTAATTCAGTGTATTTATCTTAAGCATGGCTGTGGCTGGATAATCTTATTATCTAGATCTTACTCTGGAGAACCTGGCAGGCTACCAAAAGTATCCTGCCCACATGGCAGAGTCTGGAAAACTCCCCATGATGTATTCAATATGCCAAAAACCAGTAACAATGATGGTCTCATTCTCCTGACCCTGAAAGAGATTCAAATGTGTCACTTTCTAAAATCTCTGGGCTAGGATGAAGGAGACGTTATTGGTGCCTGCCTGCTGGAGGAAATGGATGAACAGGATGACAGTGATACAGTGAAAGTGATACAATGTATTTATCAGACTGGAGTGATGTTATAGGGGTTTAGGCACTGACAACCCTGAGCCCCACCAGGAACAATACTTGGGCATTGTGCATGAGTAAACCCTAGGCAGAAGCAGATAAGGCCACCCAAAAAGTGTACATATATATGGTTTGGACGGCAGTCATAACTGACAGTGCTCAGAGCTAATTCCTAGCTCTGTACTCAGGAGTGAGTTCTAGCAGTATTTAAGGAACCATATCTGATGTCAGAGGTCAAAACTGGGTTCTGAAACATTCAAGGCAGATAAGGTTGGTAGTATAACCTGATCTCTTGTACCATCTCTCCAGCCCCATGTGTGTATATATACATACACATGTACATATGTATTTATATATGTGTATACACATATATATTCACCCCATATATATGCATAGGGCTGGAATGATAGCAAAGCGGTAGGGCGTTTGCCTTACAAGCAGCCAACATGGCCGACCTGAGTTCGATTCCTCCGCCCCTCTCGGAGAGCCCGGCAAGCTACCGAGAGTATCTCGCCCGCACGGCAGAGCCTGGCAAGCTACCTGTGACGTGTTCAATATGCCAAACACAGTAACAACAAGTCTCATGATGGAGACGTTACTGGGCCCGCTCAAGCAAATCGATGAACAACAGGAGGACCATGACCGTAATATATATGCATATATATAGCTTAAAAGCACATATGTATATATGCATATATATGCATAGATAAGCATATATATACACACTTAAGTATATATAGTCTTTGAAATAAAACATTTTTCACAAATGGAAATAATAAAAATCATTATATTACATTATTGCATTATCTGGAAGTAGCAGATTTATACTTAAAAATGTCAACAGATCATCTGCCACCAATCTATGTCCACAGTATGAGACATCAGTTTGTTATGTCTTTAAGAAATCATCATTCTGAGAAGGGAGGGATCTTTGGGAGTGGTGATGGAAGACATGGAAGATACAATGAATATCTTATATGGAATGGTGTTATTACAAAAAGCCTAGAACATGAAAATGAGATAAAGGTTTTCTAGTCACATTCCCAAATGATTGGGAACATGTTTTCCTTGCATACTTTGAAAATCTACTCTGTAGTAATCTTTCAAGCAACACTTTAAATGATCTATTTTGGTGAAATGAAGGAATTGTATCTTGTACATTGAATTTGTGTTCCCTTAGGCTTAATTTGCTCACATCTTTAAAGTATTTAAGGTTTGTTGTTGTTATTGTTGTTTTTGTTTGCTTTTTGTGTCACATCCAGCAATGCTCAGGGGTTACTCCTGGCTCTACACTCAGGAATTACTCCTAGCATTGCTTCGGGACCATATGGGGTGTTGGGGTGTCAAACTTGGGCCAGCCACATGTGCGATAAGCATCACATGCAGAGAAATCCTATCCGCTCTACTATCGCTCCAGCCCCCTGTTTTAGGCATTTTTAATTGCAGTAACATTTCATTTTATTTTAGGTGTGCATCTGAAAATCTATATATGTATATTTTTGTAAATTTATTACATAACTTCAATTCTATCTTTCACCATACACTTGGCCCTAAATCCCGCTTCCTTTGTTTTGAGCATTAATTGATCTTATAGTCCTAAGGTTTATTTTTGTTTTAATTCATTCACCTATTTATTTGTTTTTACTCTATATGACAGATGGCTAAAATCAGATGGTCCTTGTTTTTCTTTGGCTTATTTCAGGAAGCATAATGCCCTTTATTTCGTCTATGTTGCAAATAGAAAGGTTTTACCACTTTCTATAGCTGAATAGTATTTTATTATGCATATATAACACAGCTTTTACCTTTCCTCCTTTCTTTTCTTTTGTTGTTTTTATAATGACTGGGAATATCACACATGATTGTTTGGACACTTGTTGTGCTCACACACTCAGTCCTGGTGTTTGTTGGAGGTACATGCTTTTAGCTGTGAAGCTTGCACAAGTGTTGTGTGTGTGTGTGTGTGTGTGTGTGTGTGTAGGTGGGGAGTGGGTCACAATTCTGGTCGTAGAATTGCTGTAGTGTTCATACTTGTGCGAGAAGGAGGCTGGACACCTGACCGTAGCCCTCACACATCCCTGGCTATGCAGGGGTGCGGCATACTCTTTCATTCAGCAGTTTTTTTTAATTTTTCATGCTTCCTTCTTTTCTTTTTTTCTTATGCCATTGTATGATTTTCAAGTAAGGTAATGCTGACTTCAGAGGATGTTGTGGGAATTTTTTCCTCCTTTCCAATTTTAAGGGAGAGTTAGAGAAGTATTGGTATTAATTTTGTGAGAGTTTGGTAAAATTCACTAATTAAGTCATCTGAAAGTGGGCTTTTGGAGAGGGTGGTGAGGAGGAGGCTTTGATCATTATTCCAATGATGTTATTTATTGTGAGTCTGTTTAAATTCTCCATTTCATCTTTATTCCTATTCGGGATATTTTATATTTCTAAGAATTTTCCCATTTCTTTCAGATTGTCCAATTTGTTGCCATTGCTCATGGTAATCTTATGATCCTTTGTATTTCTATAACTTTGTGTTCTCTTTTGTTTCTGCTTCTATTTTTCTGTTTTCTCTCTTTCTATTTTGAGTTTGGCTAAAGGATTATCTAACTTGTTAATGTTTTTCAGAGAACCAGGTCTTGATTTAATTTGTCCTTTGGATTCTTTTTTTCATCTCAGGCTGCTAATTTTGGCTCCAGTTTTTATTATATTCTTCCACCTATTGTCTTCTGATTTTCCCTTTTCTCATTCTATTTTTGAAACATGCAAGCTTAGATATTTTGGGATTTTTGTTCTTTTACTTACTCAAAAGTAAGTTTCCCTACTGATAGTGTATTGCTGTCAATAGCTCCTACATACATGCTGTTATTTGTTTTACATATTTCAGCATTGATATAATGAGTATATATGCGTGTAATATATAAAATGTTATATCTTACTCTTGTGTTTGAGTACACATACATATAATATATAAAATGCTATGTCTTACTGTTGTGTTTACCATTGCCATTTATATAATGTTTCTCTCTGTGTTTTGTTATCTCTTGTAATTGGAAGTCTAACATATGTATAGCAGTTTCTTCCTTTTAAAATTTTCTTGCATATTGGAGTGTATTTTGTCTTTCTTTATGTCTATCTTTACAGCTTAAGGGAGTCTCTTGTAAATGGCATATCATTGAAACTTGCTTTTAATTCAGTGCATGTAATGCTGTGCATTTTGTTTGGTAAATTTAGTCCATTTAAATGAATGATTATTAATATATAAGGACACAATATTGCTATGTATTTCCTTTTAAAGTAAGCAATTCATGGTTATTACTGGAATAAACGGGCAGAGCCTGGTAATCTCCCTGTGGCGTATTCAATATGCCAAATACAGTAACCACAATAGGTCTCATTCCCCTGACCCTGAAAGAGCCTCCAATCGTTGGGAAAAGACGAGTAAGGACAGGCTGCTAAAATCTCAGGATTGGGAGGAATAGAGACATTACTGGCGCCTGCTTGAGTAATTGGATGATCAACAGGATGACAGTGATACAGTGATACAGTGACTGGAAGAAAATAAAAGAATTAAAAAGTCAAGATTTTTGATGCACATAGACTGGTTGTAGACCAAGAGTCATTCAAAAATCATTTATTTACCAATGATTTAGAAATCTAGATTATACCAGGCACTGCACTGGGAATGAGAATTACTGCAGTGAGCAAAAAGCAAAGCCTAATCACTTCTTATAAAAGATCCAAGAGTCCTGGGATAGAGATGTGTAGGGAAATTGGTGGTCATTACCAAAGTAAGTTCTTTCTTTGAATCATCTTTTTATTATAATCAGAAGGCAAAATGGCCCATCAAAAACTATAAATCCTTCATTTTTCCCTAGCTGTTCTAATTTTCTTTCTGAATAAACTGATAACTCTCATCTGGAATCTGCAATCTCCTTAACAGTGGTTAGGGGAGATTAATAAAGTGCCACCCTGTTAAGGGAACGTGGGCACATCCAGTATGCTTATATTCCCCATGAGACCTTGCTGCTTGTATGCATTTATGTACAGAGCAAAACATTCCATTCTTGGATGAACTCAGGAGAGGTGAATTAACCTTCATATTTTAGACATTTGAGTTATTTTTCAGTCTTTTTTAAACTAGAAAGGGAAATAGATTTAATCCAATGCAAACATATATTCAACTTTTTAAAAAATTTAATCGAGTTCACAAGTCATTCTCTTATTTTTATTTAGTTATTTAGTGTATTGTAAAGAATGTCTCCATTTGACTAACCTCCTAAAAAAATCCTTCTTTAGATTAAGATCGACAACTGAGGCTAGAATTTAAACCCCAGAAAATGTAGTAAGTAAAAAATCTTTAATTTATGAAACTGAACAAGTTGACTTATCCAAACATCTCTAGGGTTTTAATGGGGGATATCTATAATTCTCTGAATTGTATTCCTTTCACAGTGATATTTTGTAATTCCATTCTATTACCCTTGCTAAACATTAATGAGATAAAAAGATCACATTATGGCGATTGATGTTCTTCAAATTGAATGCACGTTTTCATGTACAAAGCTGTCTGCTAATTTAAAAAACATAGCATGTAACATAGAATCATGACCATGGTCATCATTCAGCTGGGACCAGATAGCATTTTTTATCTATTCATTGGATTTAACAAGGCATGAGATGGAAGCAGAATACAAAGTGTGGGTAGATTATCCCATATCCCTCCTTTTGGCCAATTCTTGGCAATCTCAGCAAGGAAACTGAGGCTTCAGGTTTCCATGGAAATAAACCTCAAGGTCAAAGGGGCATATGGAAGGTCAGACAATGACAAAGGAACATCTGAGAGGCCATCTGGATGAGTGACCTGACATAATTAGTCATTAATCCCACTCGGGGGAACAATAGAGCTGGCAGAGAGTGTGTTTGGGCTTTGATCGTGGTCTGGGTGATCTCATGGGGAAGAGGGGAAAAAAACCCACTTGGTAACTAAGCAGATTACCCCGGCATGCTGTTAACTAAAGACACGGTAGCTGAGGAGGCCTGTGGGGTAGGCGTTTTACATATTAGACTACATTTCCCTTTACTTACCACAGACCTCTCTAGGTCCATGTGGCTTTCGGATTAGCTTCTGGGTAGAATATTTTACAGTTTACAATAGAAAGAGAGCAAGAGTCCCAAAATACATTGCTTAAAATTCTGAGGCAACAGATGGGAAGATAGCTAGAGAGCCAAAGGCATTAGCCAGCTTGGTTTACAGGTGTCAATATTTACTACGCAAAGTTTGCCAGGATGCCTTTTGGGAAAAAGCAGAGAAAATAGTTAATCAGTAAAACAATAGTAATCAGTTTGTTATCTGTTTTTATAGAATTATAAGTTGTCTAAAATGGTAAGAAGTACTCACTGACATCTGTCTCTCTCTAGCTTTTTTTTCTCATGTTCATTAGTCTTAGCAAACTTTGATCAGCAACTCTTCACAAGTAACAAGGATCCTTCAATCTGAAAGGCTGTTGTGCTTGCTTCAGCAGCACATATACTAAAATTTGAAAGACTGGTATCATTTTGAGGCTGATTGTATGCATTTTTGTAGGATGTGAACATGCTAGCGATCTTTGTAAGTGCATGCATTTCAGCAACTGCTAAAATTACCCTCTACCCCCCAGAGATAACTGATTATACTTGCTATATAAAGAATGGTGGCCAAATGAAGTACTTAATCTGTTGGGCCAAAGTATCTTGATTAGAACAGTTTTCTGAATAATGAAATTGAAAAGTCATTGTGAGCTTTTTAATTTGAAGCCACAATCTGATTAGTTTGGGGATAATCACATAGGGTATTAGTTTGGGAGGGGGGAGGAGGGACTAAAACAATAAAACATGTTTTTCTAACTAATTTTCTAGGCAATCATCTTTTGATTATTTTTCTGTGAAAAGAAGGGCTATACAATATCAGAGATAGCAAATATGCTTTTTTCTTATAATGATTATAATGCATTGTGATAGATTGGTACTGACAGACACTGGAAATTGAGAGCCTAAGGGAAATCTACACTTAGTGAAGTAATTAGTAATGTCTGCCATTGATACAAGAAGTAGAATAATGCAATGTATATACATATATATGTGCATGCAAATAATATGTAGACCTATAATATGTTATCTATAGATAAGTCTGCATATATTTCCACAGTTGATTTTGCTATGTATAAATTCCAGTTCTATTTAGAGAACTTGTGGTGGGGACCTATTTTACACACATTATTCTAAAACTGCTTAATTTTGTGGTATATATCACAGTTATTATTATAAATAATAGTAGTAGTAGCAGTATTTGTAGTAATAGTTGTTGTGAAACATTAGTAGTAGTAGCAGTAACAATACAGAATATTTGCATTAGGTATGTTTTATAAGTTATGGTAGATAGAAAAATATGATTAGCTGTTTTCAATATTTAATTATATTTTCTCAAATAGAATGTAAGAAGGTAAGTCATAGAGTTTACAGACAAAATTGAGATGTCAAATCAAGGCTAAATGTAACAGAATGCTCCTTAAATAGTGCCAGAGATGATTGCTTCTTGGTCTTGCTTCCTCTGTATTAGAAAGATTAATTCTGAAAGTACATCTTGAAAAAATTATCAACTCAGATATGTTTGAGTTGGTTAATAATCCTTAATGGGGGCTGGAGCAATAGCACAGCAGGTAGGATGTTTGCCTTGCATGCGGACGACCCAGGTTTAATTCCCAGCATCCCATATGGTCCCCTGAGTACCACCAGGAGTAATTTCTGAGTGCATGAGCCAGGAGAAACTCTTGTGCATCGCCAGATGTGACCCAAAAAGCAAAAAAAAAAAATCTTTAATGGCTGTTCAAAGTGACTAGATATAGATATAACAGATACAATTTTGAAACTGAGCATCAAGAACTGTATCTTGCCTCCTTGTCCCTTTGAATGCCTTAGGATCATGATCATGATCATCCTGTTGTTTGTCGATTGCCTCGAGCAGGCACCAGTAACGTCTCCTTCATCCTAGCCCTGGGATTTTAAGAAGTTCCATATTGAAGGCTCTTTCAGGGTTAGGAGAATGAGACCCATCATTGTTACTGTTATTTGGCATATTGGGTAGGCACGGAGAGTTTGTCAGAATCTGCCATGTGGGCAGGTTACATTCGGTAGCCTGCCAGGTTGTCCAAAGCAAGAATGAGATAATAAGATGTTGCGGCCACGCGCTTCCGGGAGCTGAGTTTTATAGTCTCTGGGTCTCGGCCATTGATGGGATTACATGGCGCCAGCGGGCAGTTAATGACTGTGACCCCCGACTACTGGAAGATGGAGGATCTGGGTGAAGGATGCTCAGCTCCCATCTGAGCAGGCTTGGAGATCTCAGCACCTGGACCCGCATGCCTGTGTTCCTCTGCCTGTTCCTTCATGCGTGTGGAAAGTGGTCTCAGCATGGTTGTGGCTGGTTCTGGAGGTCTTCTTGAATGCCTTACAAGAGTCTTAATATGAGTGATAGTTTTAAACATTCTCTTAGATGCTTAAACAAGCCACAAACTCCTTTATCTCCTTTTAAGAATGACAGTTTTACCTGAAACCAGTGAAATAAAACTTGTTTTGTCATCATGATAATTTGAATTAAGGGGGAATCTTATGGAGTATCTACAAGTGAGACTTTTACGACTGGAGCATTTGGTGTTTTAAAACATTTAAATATCTCTTTTCCACTAAAACTGCTTATTATGAGTTCACCAATACTCTCACTTTTGTCTATAAACCCTGGAAAACACAAATTTGTCAGAAATACATTTGGAGAAGTGAAGAATTTTGCTTCTTTACTCATATTTTCTGTTGTGCAAAAAAATCACCTCTTCTGTTTTTGGAAGCTGGGGTCATTCATGGCTTCCAAGAAATGCTCAGGCAATGTGATGTGGCTCAGGCACGGTGGTGTGGTGGGGGTGCACAGGTTGCACCTGGGGGTACCTGAGCAGGAAGCTTGCAGAGTTAGCAATCAAACCAGGTTCTTGCACCTCTTGATCCTTAGAATATTCCCCCAGTCCCTGCTTCAACACTTTACCAGACAAGTCTTAAAGTAGGTAGAAATGTGACTCACATGCATTTATAAGCTTTATTAAGGTATCATAATTGTAAGATATTTAAAGTGCTTGTCATAGTGTTTTGACATTTGATACATTGTGAAAGGACTTCCAACATTTTACTTATAAACACATTCTTCACTCAAAAGTTTCTCTTTTTGGGGGGAGAACATTAAATTTCTGTCCTCTGAGAAAATTTCTGTTGAAGTCACTGGGTTTTACTTTCAATTCTGAGAGTCGATAGCTGGAGAACTGGTATGCCTCATAGACCCAACTTCAACAAAGTTTGTTCCCCTCACTAAATTTCCTCATTCTGCTCCTGCCTTCCATGTTCTGGTAACCACTTTTCTAGTCTATGTTTCTAATGTTTGATTTTGTTTTATGTAAACAATTTCCATACATCTGTGATAACATACAGAATTTACTTTTCTCTGGTTTATTATACTTAGCATAATGCCCATGTGGTTAATCCATGTTATTAAAAATTAAGATCTCTTTCTTTGTCATGGATGAATTATATTGAATTATGTATGCATATGTACAAATATGCATTTGTATGTATGTGTATCGGTATAAAACTATAGATACAGGTATATAAGTATGTATACCAGATATTCTTGATTCATTAATCTATTAATGGACACTAGTTTCAAGTCTTGACTACTGTGAATAATGTTGCAAGGAATGTGGGAACGTGAATATCTGTTTAATGTCTATTTTTAATATCTTGTTTTTATTTTCTTTCATTTCCTTTTCATATACTCCTAAATTAGACTGTAGGATAATATGTTAGTTATATTCTTAAAATTTTGGGGGAACTCTATATCGTCTTCCATTAGTGGCTCACCAATTAAATTCACACCAACAGTCTTAAGGGTTGTCCTTTCCTGTGTTCTTGTCAAAACCTGCTATCTCTTGAATTTTTTAAGAATACTGGGATCCGTGGTGGTAGGAAATGATGGGCAACTGGTGGAGGGATGAATATTTGATTATTGTATAATTGAAACCCAAGCACAAAATTTGTAAGTCTACAACTGTACTTCATGGTGTCTCACTAATAAAAAAATTTTAAAAAAAGAATAGAGATTTTCATAGATGTAAGATAATACTCTCTGTGGGTTTAATTTGCATTTACCTAATGATTAGTGAAACTTATCATTTTTTTTCATATACCTATATACCTATTTGTAATTTGTTTGTCTTTAAGAAAAATCTTTATTCAATTTCCCTTTTCAGATTTATGCATTCTCACTTGATTATTTTTGTTTCTGTGCCTTTTTGCTTATCAAATCAAAAAAATCATTGCCAGTTTCAAAACCAAGATGTTTGCTTGCTATGTTTTATTCCAAGAATCTTATTGTTTCAAGTTTATACTTAAGATTAAACAAAAAAAATTTAACATACCCGTCGAAGTTCAGGGCTTATTCCTGACTCTGTGTTCAGGGATCACTTCTTCTGTGTAGGCTCATGGTAAGCTCAGTGGGTCAGATGGGTGCCAGGGATTGAACCTGGGTCCTACCGGTTATACTATTGCTATATTATCATTCCAGTATCGAAGTATTTCTGCTTATAGTGTAATATAGAGATTTGATTTCAGTTTTTGGAATGTGGCTAACAATTTTCCCAGTATTATTTATTGTAGACTATCCTTTCCTCACTGTATGTTCTTGGTTCTTTTATTATAAATTGCTTGATATTTATGCATGAGTCTACATATAGACTTTATTTATTCAATTGATCTGTGTGTCTACTTTTACATAAATAACTTGCTGTTTTAAGTTCTGTAGCTTTTTAATATTTCTTGAAATCTAGAATTATGATGCTTTCAATTTTGTTCTTAAGATGTTATTTGTCGGTCTTCTATAATTTTAAGAAAATTTTAGGATTTTTATTTTTGCACCTGTGGAATTTTGATAGGGTTGTGTTGAATCTATATAATGCATTATGATAATAGGGCATTTAAAAATATTAATTCATCTAATCTACAAGAAAAAATACCTTTCTATCATCACTGTGAGTTGTTAGGGTATAGTTCTTTCATCATTTGGTTAAATTACTTATAATATTTTGTCATTTTATGATATTATAAATGAAATTTTTCTTAATTTATAAATGAAATTTCTATTTCTGAGAGCTTGTTTTTAGTATATTGAATGCAACTGACTTTTATACAGATTTTAAAATCCCAAAACTTTGCTGAATTTATTCACTAGTCTAAAGGTTTTTAGTTGTTACTGTTGTTGAGTATTTAGTCTTCTGAAGTAAATAAAATTAAACTTTTCTAATTTAGATGAACTGTTCTTTTATATGATTTATGAATTGTCTTTTATATGATTTGACAATTATGAGTTGTCTCAACTTCTTTGGACTAGAACTTTCAGTTCTACCTTACTAAAAACAATCAGAGTGAGCATCTTTGTCTTTTTAAACCTTAGACTAGAACTTTTCAACTTTCCACTAATGACTATAGACTCTACCAGAATGTTGTAAGAATTATAGCATTCTTGACATCTAGAAATAATTTATTGAAACTTCCTTATTTGTATGAAAACTTATTTTCAGTAATAATTATGGAATAAATGTAAATATAAACCGGCAGAATCTCCTGGCCCTGCACCAGGCTGTCTTCACCGGGGCACCTCGGAGGGGAGCAGGTTGAGTTTCTCTCCCCACTCCAAGCAGGACCCCAGCAGCTGAAAACCTCCAGAACTCAGCCACAGCCATGCTCAATGCCACTCTCCACATGGTTGGGCAAGCCTCACCCATGAAGGAACCAGCAGAGGAACCCAGGTATAAGGGACTCGTGGCTGAGATCTCTAAGCCTGCTTGGATCGGGACTGGGCCCCCTCCACCCAGCTCCCCAATTTTTCAGTAGCTTGGCAGTCACACCCACAAACTGTCCCTGGTGCCATGTAATCTCATCAATGTCAAGATCCAGAGACTATAAAATAAAGCTCCCAGAAGAGAGCGATGCAGTATTTCCTAGAGAGTGCGGCGGCATCCGTGGCTGCGCGACCTCTTATACTCTAGCCCAGAGATGTACCTAAAGTAGCACACGTTTGTTTGATTTTAACATACTTGCTTGTATTCTCTTATATACGGGCTTAAATGGCTCCAGAAATACTACAACCTTCACACACTTCCCTCTTATTGTGGTGGGAAGATGCTCGCTGGTGGGATGGGTGTTTGAATATTACTGTAATGAACTATTGTGAACTACTTTATTACTTTATGAAAATAAAATGTGTAAAAAATCACAAAAAATAAATATAAACCAAATAAATAATTATGAGAATTAAATTTACATTTCTTTTAGTAAAATCTTTAATAATAAAAGACTAAGATGAATAATACATGAGAGAAAAAATAGTGATTTAGAACTTTTACTGTATACTTTATGATTATATATGTGTACATATATTATTAAAATTTTGGGGAGAGAGATCAAAACTTTTCCCTACTAACAAGCTAGTCACAATCACAAAATATATTTTATTTGATGATTTTAAACATTTTTATTTTCAATTTTCTTTTTTTTTTAAATTTTTATTAGTGAAACACCATGAGGTACAGTTGTAGACTTACAAATTTTTGTGCTTGGGTTTCAATTATACAATGATCAAATACCCATCTCTCCACCAGTGCCCATTTTCCACCACCATAGATCCCAGTAGATTTTAAATTTTAATATCAAATTTCCCAGTGATTGCATCAAGTTAATATTGGACAAAGAATCATAATGTAACCAACTTTAGCCACAAAAAATTTTCTTTAAAATTTTTTTTTTTAATTTTTGTATTGAGTCACCATGAGTTACAGAGTTGTTCATGCTGGGTTTCAGTTATACAATGAAACAGTTATATCCCTTCACTATTGTAAGTTTCCCATCACCAATGACTCCAGTTTCCCTCCCACCCCCTCACATCTACCCCCACCTCATCTTTATGGGAGACACCTCTTTCTCTTTCTCTAACTGTTTCTCTTTTTCTCTTTCTCTTTCTCTTTTTCTTTCTCTTTCTCTTTCTCTCTTTCTCTCTCCCCTCCTCTCTGTCTCTCTCTGTCTCTCTGTCTCTGTCTCTGTCTCTCTCTCTGTCTCTCTCTCTCCCTCCTCTCTGTCTTTCTTTCTCTCTCTCACTCTCTCTCTCCTTTTGGACATTATGGTTTGCCAGTCATCCAGAAGTGAGAGGTTAACATGTTTGTCCCTTTACCTACTTTCAGTAAACAGTTCTTACCCAGAGTGATTTTTCTGAGTATCATTGCCATAGTGGTTCCTTCTCTGTCTCAGATGCCTTCTTCCCTGGCATCTAAGGCAGGATTCCAGCTGTGGACCAATACTCCTGGCCCATGTTTCTAATGTCCTTAGTCTCATACTATGTTTTTTTTTAATGCCCCACAAATGAGAGCAATCATTTTTTGTCTGTCCTCCTTCTACTCGTTTCACTCCAGCATGATACTCTCCATGTCCATCCATTCATGAAGTATTCCATTGTGTTGATGTACTAGTCCTCTGTTCAATAGGATGCCCAGTAGGTCAAAAGATCCCATAAGCCGCCCAGCCTATCCTTTCCTTTATCTATCTGAACTCTTGGTCCCAGCAGGGAAGAGGACAAAACTAGGGCGTTCCACTGTGGAACATTCAGGTTGTTTCCAGATTCTGGCTATTATGAGTAGTGCTGCAATGAACATAGGAGTGTAGATGGCGTTTCTGCTGTGTTTCTGCACCCCACAGGGTGTATTTCCAGAAGTATTGCTGGGTCATATGGGAGCTCAATTTCTAGATTTGTGAGGAATGAACATACTGTTTTCCAAAAAGTCTGGACCAGTCAGCATTCACACCAACAATGAAGGAAAGTCACTTTCTCTCCACCCCACCACCACCAACCTGCATCAGCACCAGCACTGGTTGTTCTTGTTCTTTTGATGTGTGTCAGTCTCTGTGGTGTGAGATGATATCTCATTGTTGTTTTGATCTGATTCTTTCTGATAAAGATGTAGAGCATTTTTTCATGTGCCTTTTAGTCATTTGAATTTCTTCTTTGAGGAAGTTTCTGTTCATTTCTTCTAGCCATTCTTTGGTGGGTTTGAATATTTTTTCTTGTAAAGTTCAACTGGTGCTTTATTACTTGTTTTGTATTAGTCAAAGGGTATTGGGTAAATAATTTTTCCCTTTCTTTGGGATGTCTCGGTATCTTGGTCACTGTTTCTTTTCAAGTACAGAAACTTCTTAGTTTAATGTAGTTACGTTTGTTTACCTTTGCTTCCACTTGTTTGGTCAGTGGTGTTTCATCTTTAAAGATGCCTTTAGCTTTAATGTCATGGAGGGTTTTGCCTACATTTTCCTCCATATACTTTATGAATTCAGGTCTGATATTGAGGTCTTTATTCCATTTTGGCCTGACTTTTGTGACTGGCATTAGAGAGAGGTCTGAGTTCATTTTTTTGCATGCATCTGCCAGTTTTCCCAGCACCACTTGATAACTAGACTTTCCTTGCTCCACTTCACATTTCTTGCCCTTTTATCAAAGATTAAGTGGCCATATATTTGAGGGTCTGTGTCAGGATACTCAATTTTATTCCATTGGTCTGTGGGTTGTCTACAAAAAGTTTCTGAATATGCATACAGGCATACACACAGTTTAAAGATATTTAATATATTTTTGGCTAGAATCATAAAGATACAACTTTATAATAAACTTTAAAAATTATACTGTGTATTTTATTTCAAGGCTGAACCTATTAGATTATTAAATATATCAAATATATTAAATTCCTCTGTAATCGAAAAACTTTTCAACAAAATATTTTTTCAAAAAATAATAAATCACAGAACATTCTTAGGTTTGGTAAAAAACATTGAAGATTTTAGCTCCACAAAGGTCAGAGTAAGTGGAAGCATGATAACAATACTTAACTTTTTTTTAATAATTCATTGCTTCATAATAGAGTCAACTCTTGGTAAAAAGAAATGAGATACTCAAATATTTGGATTCAAACTTAGAATTTCTCTGGCAATGAAATATTAGTATCCTCTGTCATTTGTCCTGGCATTCTTGTTTTTAAAATTTGATTATTTTTCCTCAAAATTTAATTAAATTCCTATTAGTTAGCAGTGTATTTCAAACATTCTGTGAATAAATCATGGGTTGATTTAAAAAATAGTTTTCACTGTTTATTGTTCAAGTTGAGGTCAGTTTCTTTTCAAGCAATTTTATATAATAGTAACTTCAGAAAAATGTCCAGAGAAGAACAATTTATGCAGCTACCACTGTTTATTTCATATCTTCTGCTTAATTAGAAGAGTATGTGGTGTTCTAGGAGTCACAGGCACAAAGAACTCTCAAATTGAGCTCAAAGAATTCCAACCTGCTAAGAACATGCTCTCTAAACAAACATGTAAGGCTGAAAGGGTGTGTATTGGAGGATATGTTTGTAGCTGTGATCTTTTTGTTAATTCTCATGTAGAGATCAAAGTTTATTAAAAGATAAGTAACAGATAAGGGTATGTGTAGTATGAACTTTCACATATTGTATCAAAAGTCAGCAGCAACTACAATTTTATAGAAATTTGGGAGATGTGTGCTTTTGTTTGTCTTTATTTTTTGCTGATATTGTTTAAGAATCATCCATTCATCCAGTCACAGATAATGACAAGTAAATCAACTTTTGGTTAATTTCATTGTATTTTTAATTTTTTACAATGTAGCCTCTTCTAATGGGAGGGAAGGGGCCCACCTGGCAGTACTCAGGGCTCTATGCTCTATGCTCTATGCTCAGGGATCACTCATAGAGGGGTGGTTGGGACGGGGTGAGACCATAGCAATCAGAACAGATATTGTTAATTATCAATTTAGCAAGTAATAAGGGATGTTCTGGCTCATTTTTAAAAAATGTAAATCAAATTTTATTACATTAATAAGTTTACTGCTGTTGCAAATAGAGATGCATAACTTCTATTGACTGAATATTTTCTTTTTGTTTTGTTGTGGGGGCACACCCAGCTGTGTTCTGGGCTTTCTCCTGGTTCTTGGGGGAACCATATGCAGTGCTGGGGGTTGAGCCCAGCACAGGTGTATGAAAGCCAAGTGCTTTACCCACTCTACTATCTCTCTATCCTCTTGATGAGTATTTTCATATCCTTTCCTAAGTCATGTTAGTGTTTGGTTTTGGTATCTTGCTGTGTTAGGTAGTCTCACTTGTCATATCTTGCCTCTCTTGACATTAGAATTGAGTCCCAAATACATCTCTTAGTCTCAGATAAAGATTATATCATCCATGTTTTCTTTATTATCAATGTAGTTTATGGTTTCAGGTCTTTTATGCAAATACTTAATCCATTTTGAGTTACTTTTTGTGTATGATGTTAAATAGTAATCTTTGGCTTTCTTTTGTTTTTACAAATAGTTATTTAGTTTTAAGAACACCATTTCTCACAGAGGCTTTCCTTTCTTCATTGTATGGTTTCGCTCTTTTATCATCAATTACATGACTGTATACATGTGGTTTTACTTCTAGTATCTCTATTCTCTTCCAGTGGTCTTTGTGTCTATTTGTTATATATTATACTGTTTTCCTCGATACTGTTTTGTAGACTAATTTTCAATCAGAGAGTGTAATAGCTCCACTTTCCTTCTTTTCTCTCACAATAACTTTGGCTACTTGTGATCTTTTGTGTTTCCATACACATTTTAATTAATTAATTAATTAATTTGCTTTTTGGGTCACACCCGGCAATTCACAGGAGTTATTCCTAGCTCTGCACTCAGGAATTACCCTTGGTGGTGCTTAGGGAACCATATGGGATGTTGGAATTGAAGCCGGGTCGGCCACAAGCAAGGCAAATGCCTTACCCACTGTGCTATTGTCTCAGCCCCTAAATATTTTTATTTTTAATGAATCACCTTGAGATACAGTTACAGACTTACAAACTTTCGTTCTTATGTTTCAGTCATACAATAATCGAGTACCCATCCTTCTACCAGTGCCCATTCTCCACCACCAATGTTTCCAGTATCCCACCACCCCCACCCCCCATACACATTTTTAAATATTTTATTCCTTTACAAAGATCTTCAAAAGTTTGGTAGGGAGTTCATTATATCTATTGGTTTTCTTAGAAAATATGAATATTTTAACATTATTTATTCTTCCATCCCATGAATATGAATAAGTTTTTATTACTTGTATGTTCATTTCTGTTAAAAAATGTTTTACACTCTTTAGTATATAAATCTTCCATATTTTGTTACATATATCCATTGTTTTGTTAGGCAAATATATTATTAGCGTTTTTTGTGTTTTGAAAGTGCATTCTGTATATTACAGGAGGCAAATTTAATATCATGCAATAAACACCTCCAAGTTTATAGTAAAATGTATATTTACTTTAAATAAAAAATTCCATTTCTAGAGCTATCAGGGAAACAAGTGTAAAACCTTAACCCAAAATATTATGTGGCAATAGTCTTCCTCTGGCCATTGCCTCACCAAATAGATCTGTGGAATTCATTGCAATGTGAAAATGGGATGTGGAGCTGCCAAGAACAAGAAAAACATAACTTGACTTGAAATTCAAAAACAGAGATAATTAAATTAACATTGAATTAATACTCTAAAAACAAATTTGTTTAAATTTTGAAAGTCAGACCTCCAGAAAGAGAGGGATAGACATAGAAAGATTGCATTCATCTGGGGGATATAAAGTAACAAAGTATGAGATTAATACCCAAGAATAGCTGAGATCAGCACCAGGAGGATTACTCCATAACTTAGAGGCCAGCCGGGTATCCTAGAGGAAAGGGCAGCTCAGTTAGAGAAGGGAGCACCAAATAAAGGATGTTTGGAGGATCCTCCCAGGAGGGGAGATGCATGTCGAAAGTAGACTATGGACTGAACATGTTTGCCACTCAATGCCTCTTTTGCAGACCACGACACCCAAAAGGAGAGAGAAAACACAGGGGATTGCCCTGCCACAGAGACAGGGGGGATGGGGGGATGGGGGTGGGAGGGATATTATCTATGGTGGTGGAAAATGGGCACTGGTGGAGGGATGGGTATCTGATCATTGTATAATTGAAACCAAAGCACAAAAAATTGTAAATCTACAACTTTAAAAAAAAAATAAAATAAAGGGGAAAAAAAAAAAAGAAAGTCAGACCTCAATAAGAAACCAGGAGTACTTTTCAATACTTTCAAAATACAGTACTTTCAAAAAGACATTTCAATAAGTAAGAATTTAAAGAACTAACCACAGAGTAGATGAAAAGGAGTGAAAAATCTAGACTATTACATAAGTCTTCTCTCAGAATAGAAAACTGGAGACTGAGGGATAGGAAGGGAAGGAAGGAGTCAAGTGCAATTGTTCTTTTTTCTCCCAAATTACAGAGAAGGGCTGTGCTGAATGGGAAACCAAGTCATGTGCTCTGTTTTCCATGCCCTTCTTCAGAATACTTGCAGAGTGTTCCCTGCCATATTCTTCAGAATTCTTGCAGAGTGTTCCCTGCCAACAGAAGATTTGAGAGGGCAACATAACTAGTTTAAAACAGAGAGGACTCTGATTCTAGACTGAACATAGCTGGCAATGGACCAAATGTGACATAGGAACAGAAAAGAATTCTGGGCACAACTAAGAATTAAAGTTGGACATCTTTCAAAGAGTCGAGATGGTAACTGCTGAAGGAAATGCTCCAAGGTGGATTTGGGTGAACACCAAGAAGCTGAGAGTTGAAAGACTAGCTCCTGGACCTATCCCGACAAATGGCCCATATGCTATATGAGATGTTGTATCAGCTGCAAGACAGGGCAGGTGGGGATGCACAACTATAGACCAGTGCTTGGAGGCCAGTAGAAAGATGATCCTACCCCACAGAGCTCTCCCTATATAAACACAAGCTAACTAGAAGCATATAGGTATGGAATAGGAAAGCTTAAAAAATAAGAACAGCAGCAGCAACAACAACAACAACAACAACAACAAACCTTGGGATAGTGCACCAGGTAGGGTGCTTGCCTTGCATGTGGCCAACCTAAGTTTGAGCCATGGCACCCCATATGGTTTCCCAAGCTTACTATAGTGCAGAGCCAGGAATGAGCCCTGATCACTGCCAGGTGTGCCTCAAAAACAAAACAAAACACACACCACAAACACACAAAACTCCAAATCATGATAAGTTACCTAGATAACTGGTTTGAATTTTGAACTGAGTTCATTTATGCTTGAAATGGAATGAATTAAACTCGTGACCATACTATTATTTTTAATAAGCTAATTAAAATAGCACAGCGGGTAGGGCGTTTGCCTTACACGCGGCCAACATGGCCGACCCGAGTTCGATTCCTCTGCCCCTCTCGGAGAGCCCTGCAAGCTACCGAGAGTATTCGATATGCCAGACACAGTAACAACAAAGTCTCCAATGGAGACGTTACTGGGCCCGCTCGAGCAAATCGACGATCAACGGGAGGGCCTTTATTTATTATTATTTATTAAAATTTGTCAACTATCAAGTGGGAATACATTCCTCAGCAGAACCACATAAATTTCAAGTTAAATAAGAACAAGTAGCAACATATGAAGTGTAAGAAGAGAATTAATATCTTTTAGACTCCAAGTTATAGTAGCAATTTAAACCTGAGAGTTTAAGTTATTGGTTTTAAGATGAGGATGTAACAAGTGGACATAATGTTTAAAAAGCAGAACAAGTCGAAGCCATATTAGTACTAGACAGCATGTGAAATTTTGCAAGTTATTTGGCAGTGGGCTGGAACAATAGCACAGTGGGTAGGGTGTTTGCCTTGCACATGGCCGACCCGGGTTCCATTCCTCCATCCCTCTCAGAGAGCCTAGCAAGCTACCAAGAGTATCCCGCCTACACGGCAGAGCCTGTCAAGCTCCCCATGGCATATTCTATATGACAAAAACAGTAACAATACGTCTCACAATGGAGACATTACTGCTGCCTGCTAGAGAAAAAACTATGAACAATGAGAGGACAGTGCTACAGTGCTACAATGCTATTTGGCAGCAAGAAGAACTGCAAAGTAAGGCAAGGAGCTAGCCCAATGGGACAGAGTCTGGCATGTTCCAGGCACAACTAGTATAGCTGTGGTGGTCCCAGCACCTTGTGATCTGTACTGTATTGCTGGCTGCAGCACCTGACCGTAAGGCCTGCACCAATAGAGACATATCACTAGGAGCGACCACCAGGTTCTGGACGCATAGCCAGGGAGTCCACCACTCAAAAGAATGGTATTATAGTGTTATTTATTAATATAAAAATAGGTTCATAATAGGTATCACCTAGAGGCGTTACTACTTTGTGTCTTATTCGAAAAATAGCTCTCAATCATTTTTCACCTCATCCCTGGCATTTCCTATTTGAATTTCTGCTTTGAATTTTTTCACTCGAATGTTTAATTATCCCATGATTTTTCCAACATATGACCATGTACTTGTGCGTATGTGGACAATAATATTCTCTAAGCAACAACAGAATGGCGACTATGTCTATTTTATTTACACTTACATATTTGATTCTTCAGAAGACTATCTGACTCAAAGTAGCAATACTTAATTTAGTTGTGGAAAAACTATAATGAATGGGGGGAAATGATAATTAAAAAATCACAATATTTAGAATGGCATCTTTTTCTTGTAAAAGAAATCTGTGTTAAAAATTCAGCATGACTCACTTGTGGAATATAAAGTAACATAATAGGAGAGTAACACCTAAGGATAGTAGAGATAAGGGCCAGGAGGATCACTCCACGGCTTGAAAGCTGGTCTCACGTGCTGGGGGGAAAGGCAGCTAGGATAGGGAAGGGACCTTTAAGTAAATAGTGGTTGGAGGGCTCACTCGGGCTCGAAGATATGTGCTGAAAGTAGGCTATGGACCAAACATGATGGTCGCTTAGTACCTGTATTGCAAATCATAAGAAGAGAGAGAGTAAGAGGTAATGTGACTGCCGCAGAGGCAGGGGTGAAAGGGTAGGGGTGGTGGGAGGGATGCTGGGAACATTGGTGGTGGATAATGGGCGCTGGTGAAGGGATGGGTACTCGAACATTATATGACTAAAATGTAATCATGAAAGTTTTTAAGTCTGTAAAAAAAAAATCAGCATAGAAATGTTAACTGTATGTATTTGATAATTACTATAGGGAATACTATAGAAATGTAAACTATCGACATTTATTCCTTAAATTTATATCTTCTAATATTTCTATAGTAATTATTAATTTTATTTATAATTTTTGAAATATTTTATATTTCTGATGGATTGCAAATACTTTCAGCATATACAGTATAATGTTTTGTCTTAAATATATTTTATGTATTGTTTAGAGAAATGAAAAGTATCAGGTTTCACATTTATCTTTTATCTAAACACAAAAAATAATTGGATTTAAATATTGAGTCAAGAAACATTTGGCAGTTATTTTAAAAAGTTTATAATTCATTAACATTTTAATTAATATCAATTAAAATTTTGGGAAAATCCATTTGACCTTTATACTTATATTTAAAAACTTTTTTTGGCACAGGATCATCTATGGAACAAACTATAGGATTTTTTCCCCCATTTGTAAGCATATCACAAAAACTTACTATCTTTAGGTTAGGTATGGCCACTGATTGTGAAAAGCTATGCTTACTGAAGATAATACTTTGTACTTTGTTTCATGTTTAAAAGAGATAATTTTTGGTAGAGTCTAATGGAAAATTTTAAATTTAGCTCTATGTCCAAAATCTCTTATTTTATTGCTATGGTCTTAGGTCACTACTTCCACTACCCAGCCATCGCCACACTCCAGGACGCTTTCCGGACCCGTGTGGCAGCTCCAGCCGAGACCCACGCACGACTGAAGACCCACAGAACAAGATAAGCAGAACTCTCTGAGACCTTGGACTCCAGGCTCGGTGGACCCAGGGACAGAGCTTCTCTGCTTGCTCCCACCACCACAGGTGATAAAGGGATTCTAATCAGGAGCCCCACCCTACCCTGCCCTGTCTGCTTCCATCAACCACCCAGGGATCGAATTGTGCACAGGAGACCCACCCTACCCAGATAAATACCCCACTGGCAGACTTCCACTCTCAACACTACTTCCACTACCCAGCCGTCGCCACACTCCAGGATGCTTTCCGGACCCGCGCGGCCGCTTTCCGGATCCGCGCGGCCACATCATAAGACACTGAATACCCATCTTCCGGAGTTGTCATACCATATTTGATAGGGTTCAAATATGGTAACACCTACAAGGGTGATTAGAGGTCGCCCCAAAAGCCTCTATCCCTCTCGGAAAGACTGGCAAGCTACCGAGAGTATTCCGCCCGCACGGAAGAGCCTGGCAAGCTATCTGTTGTGTATTCGATATGCCAAAACCAGTAACTACAACTGGTATCATTCACCTGACCCTGACGGCTTCACCGACATGGCAGCACTGAGAAGGATGAGAAAGGAGAGGCCGACAAAATCTCAAGGCCGACGTAGGCTGCCACAACGAAGGAAGACAAAAATGATCGTCTGTACTTTCAATGCACGTACGCTAGCATCAGATGCATCCATCGAGGACCTGATGGTACAAGCGCGAATGATCAAGTACGACATCATTGGTCTGACCGAGACAAGAAGGCACGAATCTCACCATGCCATTTTCGACACTGGAGAAGAATTGTTCCTCGGAACATGCGATAAAAGAGGTGTTGGAGGCGTCGGTGTCCTTGTCAACACAAACTTGGCCAAGAGCATTGATTTATTCGAATGCCTAACAACCCGAATCAGACGTTTACATTTGAATAGATGTGGCTCAC
This sequence comes from Sorex fumeus, assembly GCF_029834395.1. Classification (NCBI taxonomy): domain Eukaryota; kingdom Metazoa; phylum Chordata; class Mammalia; order Eulipotyphla; family Soricidae; genus Sorex; species Sorex fumeus. The sequence goes on along the minus strand of NW_026606111.1, from coordinate 18,346,279 downwards.
TGCCTGCAGTTTCTATCTTCGTTGTCTACGCACCAATATCTCATTATGATGAAAGAGAAATCGAGAAGTTCTACATGGAGCTAGAGAAGTTCTATAAAGAAGACCACACCTTCTACAAGATCATTGTGGGTGATTTTAATGCCAAGATAGGACCGAGAAGATCAGCTGAAGAACTTCACATCGGGACCCATGGCCTAGAATGGAACGAACAGGGTGAGAGACTGTCTGAGTTCATCATGTCAACCAAGACCATTCATGGGAACTCACAGTTCCAGAAGGCAGAATCTAAACGATGGACATGGGAGTCTCCCGGTGGACGATTCCACAACGAAATAGACCACATCATATTCAATCTACGGTTTTGCCTGACTGATGTCGCTGTTGTCCCAAAATTTTGAACGGGATCGGACCACCGTCTCCTTCATGCAAAATTCTACTTCACAGAGCGGGGAGAAAGGGCTGCAAAGTTCAAAAAGAGAACTCCCAGAATGACCACCAACTGGGAACTCTTTGGTACTATTGCGGCAACATGGGAAGATGCCATTGTTGACAACATTGACGAGGAATACGATCGACTGGTTCAGCACCTCCATGAATGTGCGAGGAACGCCAAGAGAGAGATAGCCACAAAAAATCGCCTATCTTCGAAAACTCTTGACCTAATTCGTCAGCGTGGTTTGGCGCATGCCTCAGGCAACCGCAAGCTAAAGTCCGAGCTCGCAAAGCAGTGCAGAGATGCGATCAAGGAAGACCTCAAAGAGAGAAGAGCAGAAGTACTGGTAGATGCGGTAGAAGCCGGGAAAAGTATTTGTAACGCCCGCCTGTCCTTCGCCAACTATAAGACCAAGATGACTGCCCTCCGACGTCCTGATGGATCCATCACATCCTCCAGAACGGCAATGGAGAAGATTATCCATGACTTCTACTCAAATCTCTTCGATAGCCATGTCCACTTGCCGACATACCAAATTCCACAGGATGGATATGTCGTTCCCAACATTCTCCCTTCCGAAATACGACACACCATTTCATCGGTAAAGAAACAAACAGCACCCGGCCCAGATAAGGTCAGACCTGAACACCTGAAGAACCTGCCATCAGTACTCATCAATACACTGGCACGGCTCTTCACTCGCTACCTGTCTGAGTGCAAGGTTCCGTCCCAATGGAAAACCAGCAGGACCGTACTACTGTTCAAGAAGGGAGACATCCATGACATTGGCAACTATCGCCCGATCTGCCTATTGTCTGTCATCTACAAGTTGTTCACTCGAGTCATCCTAAATAGGATTGGCAGAACACTAGATGAAGGACAACCATGCGAGCAACAGGGTTCCGCAAAGGATTCAGCACCATCGACCATATCCACACGATAACCAAGCTCATTGAGGTTTCTCGGGAGTTCAAGATGCCGCTCTGTTTAACGTTCATTGATTTAAAGAAGGCCTTTGAGTCTGTTGAGACGGAAGCGGTCATTGAAGCCCTAGCCAATCAGGGCATTCAAGCCCAATACATCAAGATCCTCTGTGAGCTGTATTGCGGATTCACTACCAGGATCTCACCATTCTACAAAGAAGTAATAATTGATGTCAAGAAAGGGGTTCGGCAGGGTGATACCATTTCACCGAAACTCTTCAGTGCCACCCTCGAGAACATCATGCGATGACTGGAATGGGAAGGAATGGGAGTGAAGATAGATGGTCGGCAACTACACCACCTCCACTTTGCTGATGACATTGTTTTAATAACACCAAACATCAGCCAAGCGGCACAAATGCTGGCTGACTTTGACCGTGAGTGTGGAAAGGTAGGACTACAGCTGAATCTTACGAAGACAATGTTTATGAGAAACAGCCTTGTTCCTGACGCCCCATTCGCTCTCAATGGAACGACCATCTCCGAATGCAACAGCTATGTGTACCTAGGTCGAGAGGTCAACATGACAAATGACCTGACACCCGAGCTGCGCAGGAGGAAGAGAGCGGCTTGGAACGCCTTCAAGAACGTCGAAGAAATAGCTAAGAGGACAAAGAACCTCCGACTCCGGGCACATCTCTTTGATTCCACTGTTCTTCCTGCATTAACATATGCCTCAGAGACCTGGGCCCTACGCAAACAAGATGAGAACGCTATTCAGGTCTCCCAAAGAAGAATAGAAAGAGCTATGCTTGGAATATCACGTTTCACTCAAGTGAGAGAAAGAATCCGGAGTTCTGACATCCGTCGACAATCAAGGATCAGGGACGCTGTCTCATTTGCCAAGGTGTCGAAAATCAGATGGGCTGGTCACGTAATGAGATTTAAAGACGACCGTTGGACTAGAGCTGTTACTGACTGGATTCCACGGGATGTCAAAAGACCGCGTGGCCGCCCACCCACCAGATGGTCAGACTTCTTCGTCAAGATCATGAACGATCGGTTTGAGGCCCTTCATGTTCCCGGAGCGAAGAGATGCCATTGGGCTACACTAGCACGCGACAGGGACAAATGGAGACGTTACTGGCGCCCGCTCAAGCAAATCGACGACTAACGGGAAGTTAAGTGATTAAGTGATTAAGTGAAGGTCTTAGGTCACAGTAAGGTCTGGGTGAAGTACTATAATTGTTTGGGGCAGGTTACTGCTAGCAATTATCTGCATTTAGAAGTTTAAAATCTATGTTCTGAGACTGGTCCATGAATATTAAATGAGAGACTGAGATGTGATTAGCCAGCAAGTCATACTTGGGTTAAAATTCAAAGAATTACCAGTATACACAATTCTTGAATTAGAAATGTGACTTTTTTGGGAGTGTTTATGCACAATTTGAGGGAGTTCAATAGTGATTTGTTGTTGTTGTTGTTGTTGTTGTTGTTGTTTTGGAGTCATACCAGGTGGTGCTCAGGTACTCAAGATTACTCCTGATGGTGCTTCAGGAACCATAAGGGATGCCAGGGATTAAACCCTGGTTGGGTGCATGCAAGGCAAATTACTTTACGCTAGCCCCAGTAGTGAAATATTTTGGTCATGATGTTGAGCTTTGATTCTGTTTATATGTAAAATTAGGTGAGCTTATAAATTTTGTTTACTCTTGACAATAGTAGATCTGTTTTTAACTTCAAAGTAACAAAGCTTACAAAATTTTTACAAGATATATTGGCCATCAAATGACTCAAATAATTAACTAATTTAATGAGGACGTAAATTAAATTTCTCCACTAAATACCTAATTGGTTTAACAGTGTTGGGAAGTTCTGAGGGCACCTCATCATATCTGCTTTTATTTACTGATATTTCAAATATCAGTGAAATCATGGACAAAAAAGTATCCAAAATTTATTTCCCTTTCACCAATGATCTCAAACTTTATAAAGAACAGTTTGTACATAAACAAAACAATCTGTCAAAGGGACAAAACCTATCCTTTGATAGTTTTGCTTCAAATTACCATTTCTTTCAGTCATCCAAATCATGATTTACTCATTTAAGGATATCTTCATCCAGCATTTTCTTGGTTAAAATATACTCTAGCATTACATATTGGCATGCTTTTTATTTTCAGTGATATGCAATATTGCAAAAATAAAATACTCATTTCATATAACACATTTGCTAGAAATCACACTTTCAAATGCATGTAACCTTGCTCCTGAAATACAAAGTTGTTAACTTTTTGCCCTAACAGAGCATTGAGAAATGATATGATTTTATTTCTGTTTTCCCTTTCCTTTTTTTCTATAGGAACATCTGATGATTTGTGCATAAACTAGTTCTTTATATCATTTCTAGACATTGTTAATTAATATTATGAATAATAATCATTTGGGTATGGTATCAGGAAATAATACCCCAATTCATTTGGCATACAAACCTATTAGTAAATTTCCTTTTCAGATGACTTGGTGATATAAGCATAAGAATTTTAATGAATATGTTTTCACAATAAACTAAGAATAATCTAGGAGTCAAAATTTCTGCCATACCTAAATTAAGGTCTGATATGGATCCACCATTCTGACCTCATTCTGCACCCTCTGAACATTACTCCAACCACATTAGTTTACACTCTGTTTCTCAAATACAGCCAGATCAATTTTTGCTCTTCCCAGGCTACAGCACTAATGCAGCTCAGAGGTACCTGCCTCTGCTATGTTGAAAGATCTTTTACATCAGCTTCTTCGTGTTCTCCATCTGCACTTAGTTTTATTTACTCCATTGCATATACTACACTAGCATCAGTTTAATGTATTTATTTGTTTATGACTTTGTTTATTCTGAAATAAACCTCAAAGGATGTTTGTCTTTTTCAGTAACATGATCAAGGGCTTAGAACCTAGTAAGTCCTAATAAGTGATGTTGAATGAGTGAATGAATAAATGGACATATGGCTCATTTGATAACCCACATAAAAAATTGCATATACTTTGTAGAGATATGATTTCCTATTTTGCATAGAAAATATGAACCAAATAAAAGGCATTTAATGTAGGACATCTTTCAGAGTCTGAAAGTCCTCAGCTTCCTTACATTTTCCTATGATGACAGTAATCTGGTAAAATTCCATTGCTTATTTTTCGAAGAATACAATCTGCTTTGAAGCACAAGTATTCTTTTGGTCACTATAGTCATGCTTTATTTTGTTTGTATTTAGTACCTCATTTTAAAATTATATATTCTCTTCTCTAACACCATTTTATAAAGATTTCAAAAACAACTTGTACACTTTTATGTGACTGCTTTTAATTGTGTGCCTTTATAAGAATTAAAACTGGACAGCAAAAATAATATTACTTGTATTTTCTAAATTTCATACAATTATTCCTTGAACTTAGATTTTCTTCAGAGTTCAAAGTTATGAAGCTTTCTTTGTTTCCTAGTTTTGATTTGAGGAAAGTATTATGAGTCAAATCTTTCTCCAGCTTTATAGCTCCAGCTTTTCAGATCTTTCTATTTGGTAATAATAAAGTTTATAAAAACAAGGCTCTTATTTCTCATGTAAGGGGTAAGGATTGGTGAATGCATGATTTCTCTTTTCATCTTACTTTTGATTATAGGCCAATTAGTTCACGTAAGACAACATCAAGTAAAGGATCATTTGCTTTTCATATTCAGTTCAATTCAAAACAAATCAACAAAATTTTATTAAAGAGACACAATTTAGCCAGTTAAGATTTAGGCATTTGAGAATATGGCTGTGAAGACAAGCATCCTTATTTATAACCATATTAAATAAATTGGTGATTATACAAAAACTTATTTGGAAAAGTGTGCTAGTCCTATGTCAGGTTAAAGAAGAATCTAATTCTAAACTAAAGACAAATGAAAAAAGTCCAGACACCATTTTGAGCAATCTAAATTATCAATTCTCCTTGGTATTTTACAAAGTGGAAGATTTTCTTAACTGGGGGGTCTTATTAAAGAGAACAAAAGAAAAACATAAAGGTCAATGAGGACAGTATGGGTAACTGATCATGGAAATGAATTATTTCAAGAAGTGGGCTAGGGAAGATCTCAGTCTGCATAAATTAAAGAGAAGACTGTGATTTGAGCCAAGCCTCCTTTACCTGTCTTCCATTTCATTTTAATTTCAAAATGCTTAGGGGGCAGTAGTTCTAACAGACACAATTCTGGCGTTGCCAAAACCCATTACAGTTATAGCTGCAAATCCTCCTGAAACTGCTGTCCCTATTAATCAGTGATCTTTCTAGGTGAATTAGAACTAATCAGCAACACTGTCAAGAAGGGTTCTCCTTTAGCCCCATTCATAGTCGGCCTGTTTGTTTGTTTGTTTGTTTTGAGGTCACCCAGAATTGCTCAAGGATTGCTCCCACTCAACCAACACTCAGGAATTACTCCTGGCAGTGCTCATAGGCCCATGTTGGGTGCTAGGGATCAAATCTCTGGTAGGTCACATGCAAGTAAAGTGCCCTACCCACTGTACTATTGCTCTGGCCCTCACTGATCTAACATCTTAATAAGGCATTTTTTAAACTATGGCATATTCAGTATTAACACTATAAGTGCATTTGGAAGTGACTTAAAGCCTTTTAGAACACCAAATTGTACACCAGGTCTGTTTCGAAACAGATTTTTTAAATTCAGACAGTGATACTCATTATTGCAAATAATGCATCCTGCCATATTTTTACAGAAAAATCTGAACAGTAACTTAGAGTTTGTTGCAATGAAACATGAATCACCCATAAATTTCCTGTGCAGTTATATAAAGATGTTAGCAGTGAAATATTGCTATGGGTTGTGTAGCAAAAATAATGTTGCTTCCACTTCTAAGTTTAAAAAAATAATTATTTGAACATATAATTTTTAAAAAGTTTGATACTCAGAGTAGCACAAAAAAGTTATATTTGAGCCAACAAGGTCAGTTTATTTTTGATAAATACAAACTCTGGTTATCTTTAATAGAAATATATGTGGAGACAGAGGACTAATTTTTCATGCCACAACTTTTTGAGCCACGTTCGCATTTGAAATGAGGTTTTAAATTCTAGGGAAATTTGGTCAAGTGGTACAGAGAGCCCTGGGGTCTCTCTACCTATCCAAGTGATGGGCAACTGACTCAGGATTAATGATTGAAAGTTTGTTTATTTTGTTCCTTTGTTTGGGGGAGAATCACACCCAGAAGTGCTATGGGCATGCTCCAGCCTCTGTCTCAGCAACATGAAAGTGCTTGTGGATTCTAATGGGTCTCACTCAGGTCATCTGGGATTAATTCCCTTCCTGCCACTTAAGTATTCATGTCCTTTATCTCCTTCCTGAGATTTTATGTATATAATATATGTATAATTATATTTATTTGTGTATAAATATATATATATGTACACATGGTATTTGAGTATCTCAAATCCTTCCTTTATGCTTGTCTTCTGCAAATTGTTACTGCCATGCGTATACTTATCAATTCCATTCATTTATATTTTCCCAAATGAAGGCATTTATTTCTTTCAAGGGAACCTCAAACAACAGCTAGGTGAAGGTCTTTTTCTCTTACTCTGCTATAGTTAGACATAAGAGAAACGTATTTCAGAATGATTAAACACACACAAAAAAATCTTTCTAAATAATTTATACAAACAACAAACACTATCCTCCTGTTGTTCATCGATTTGCTCGAGCAAGCCCAGTAATGTCTCCATTTTTTGAGACTTGTTACTGTGTTTGACATATTGAATATGTCACGGGTAGCTTGCCAGGCTTTGCCATGCGGGTGAGATACTCTTGGTAGCTTGCTGGGCTAATATATATTAAAAAAAAAAACAAAATACAATGGAGTAATTCAGTCACTCTAGAATAGTTGTGTGCTAGGTTGTTAATTGAAAATATAATAATGGGATGGGTTGAGGAAGCAAAGAAATTTGTGCTCTTGTGCAATTTATGTTCTAATGAGAAAGGACAACTAAAAAAGATGTAAATATAGAAATTATGTCAGGAGATGATATGTTATGAGGAACATTTAGATGCATAGTAGAGAGTAAAGATGAGCATATATTTGTCGTATTTTACATAGGGTTCAAAAGTTCCCTGAAGTATATGAAGATGTGATCCAAGATAACATTTGTGGGAAGGTTGTGGTAAGTGGATATAGTAAAAGCAAAAGCTTTGGGGCAGAAACAAAAGGGTGTGCTATTTGCAAAGAAACATACGATTTAGTATAACTAAAATCCATTGCATGAGAGACAAAATCAGTGTCCAACAACCAAATCACATAGGAACTTTAAAGAATTTTAGGGTTTTCTCCAAGTGTGATAAGAAACCGAGTGACTCTGAGTAGAGGAATACTGTGATATGAACTCTGTTTTGAATTCATGTAGCATGATAAGACTTGGGGTGTTCAAATGCTAAGAAAATCGAACTGAGAAGAAGTAGTTGAGTTTATGAGTTCTAAAATTGATAATATAAAGTCATTGAAGGATCAGAAAAGATCATATTCAAATCCCAAGTGAGGGTTTAATTTTAGGAAAGAAAACATTTCCTCTGATGTTAGACTCAAGTGACAGACTAATATTTGTTTTGACAGATTCACTATCCTTTCTCTTTGTTAAATTTTACCTTGTTTAACTCTATTGTTAAACTTTTTCTAATATTAAACTTTCTCTCCCTCCCTCCTGTGTTTATTTCACTATTGCATTTCTAGTATAAATAAATATATACCTTTAATTATATGTTGAATCAAACATTTGCAACACTACCTAGTGCTTCCTTTAGACATTGATATTTGTATTTATAAGAATATTCTTGTTACTTAATATTGATATCCAAACCAATGCAGTTTAAGATGCTGTTATTTTGTCCTCTGTTATAGTAATATTCCAATTTATAAACTTTTTCTATAATCCAGCATTTATCACGGCATATCTTATCACTATAATGTATTAACTTACTTGTCTCTCTCCTCCACTAAAAATTGAGTTCATATCTCTCTCCTAGAAATATTGTACTTTTAAAAATATTCAATTTCTATTTTTATTTATTTTGATTTGTGGACCACACCAAGGTGCTCATGAGCTATTCCTGGCTTTGTGCTCATAGATCACTCATGAAAATGCTTGGGGAACCCTGTGTGCTGCCAGGTATCAAATTTAGATTCACTATCACTATCACTATCACCCCGTTGTTTATCAATTTGCTCGAGTGGGCACCAGTAATGTCTCCATTCATCCCTATGGCGTGCTAGTGTAGTCCCATGGCATATGGGGGGCTTTTTCAGGGTCAGGGGAATAAGGACGATCATTGTTACTGTTTTTGGCATATCACGTACGCCACGGGGAGCTTGCCAGGCTCTGTTGTGTGGTAACTTGCCAGGCTCTCCAGGAGGGATGGAGGCTTTTGGGGAAGCCTCTAATCACTTTTACAGGTGTTCCCAGTCAGGCATATATGCAAGAAGACTCTTGGTAGTCTTTTGGGTTCTCTGAGAGTGAGAACTAGACAATAAGAGGTCATGCGGCTGCAAATGCAGCCGCAAATGTGGCCGCATGTTTCCAGGAGCTTGGTTTTATAGTCTCAGGTTCTTGGCCGTTGATGGGGTTACATGGCAGTTGGTGGGTGTAACTGTCTAGCTACTGGAAGATGGGGGATCTGGGTGGAGGAGGCCCAGTCCCGAATTTTATTAAAATTTTATAAAATTTTGAGATGAACCACTTTCAAAGCCAGTGTCTTCCCTCCTTTCTATCTCTCTCTGGTCCCTCAAAACTTATTCTTAAAATTATTGGCAAGACTGGAGTGATAGTACAATGGGTAAGGTATTTGCCTCACATGTGGCTGACCCAAGTCTGATTTCGGGTATTGCATATGCTCCCCCAAGCACCACCAGGAGTAATTCCTGAAAACAGGGCCAGGCATAACCACTGAGTATCGCTGGATGTGGCTGGATGTGGCACAAGCACAAAAAACAGTGTGTGTGTGTGAGAGAGAGAGAGAGTGTGTGTGTGTCTGTGAGAGAGAGAGAGAAAGCTGTTAGAAGGATAGTAGTTAAATATGATATGAAGCAATAGACTAGATTTCACAAAGTACCAAATTGTCATGAAAAATAAATGTTAGGAAATGAAAGATATTAGCATTCTGGAAAATTATAAATGATATCAATTAAAAGTTATCAATTCCTTAAAAAGTCTTATTTGCTCATGGTTGATTTTCTTGGTTTAAGCCATGCTGGCAGTGCTCAGAGCTGACTCCTGAATCTACACTCAAGAATCATCCCTAGCAGGGCTCAGTGGACCATATGTGGTGCTGGATATTAACCCAGAATATTTTTGTAGAAGGCAAGTCCTGCAGTACTATCTCTCTAGTCCTTTGTTCTTGATTTTCAAAAAAGTATTTAAAATTTATTTTAATGTGTTAGAGTCTATTTGGAGTCAAACATCATCTCAGGGCTACATGCAAATGGATGCACGGTCCCTAGTCTCAAGAACATCAAGTTTCAAAGACTTGACAATAAATTGGTAACAGCAAATTAATATGCTATGATAACTGCTACAGAAGGAATGAGTATAAAATTAGAGAGCGAGAGAGAGAGAGAGAGAGAGAGAGAGAGAGAGAACAAGGGTTTAAATGCTTGCCTTCACACAGAAAATTCCAGTTCGAGCCCAAGTATCACATTTGGTTCCTCAGTGATCCCTGAGCAGAAAACTGAGAGTGGCACCCCATCCCCAATAATTTAGAATGTTTGCACTAATACATTTCTTAATTAAAGTGCAAAGTAACATCTAGGTCAACCAAATAGAAGCTGATTCTCTCTAACTCACTAGTCCAAGTGTGGATACTTCAGGCTGTTTTGAGAGTTATGCAATGTCAGTAATCCTCCCTTTTTCCATCCTTCCAGCATCTTTGCTATCCTTACATGTTACTTTTTGTGATCTGAGTTGATTCTTTCAGCTTCTTCTGTGACAAGTACAATACATTTAGCAAAAAGAGAAAGAAAGAGGGAGGACAGAAGTCATCCTTTAAGCAATGTGAAAGTGGCACAATGAACTGTGGTCTCACACCAATGGTAAGAACTTTGTCACATGGTCCATAACAGACAAGCTAAAGAGATAGTCTTCAGTTTAATTGTTTAGTGCCCAATTAAAAAGGATGATGGTTCCTAATTACTGGGTCAGGTGAATGAGACCAGTTGTAATTACTGGTTTTGGCATATTGAATACACTGTTCAAGAAAGGAGACATCCATGACATTGGCAACTATCGCCCGATCTGCCTATTGTCTGTCATCTACAAGTTGTTCACTCGAGTCATCCTAAATAGGATTGGCAGAACACTAGATGAAGGACAACCATGCGAGCAAGCCAGGTTCCACAAAGGATTCAGCACCATCGACCATATCCACACAATAACCAAGCTCACTGAGGTTTCTCGGGAGTTCAAGATGCCGCTCTGTTTAATGTTCATTGATTTAAAGAAGGCCTTTGAGTCTGTTGAGATGGAAGCGGTCATTGAAACCCTAGCCAATCAGGGCATTTAAGCCCAATACATCAAGATCCTCCATGAGCTGTATTGCGGATTCACTACCAGGATCTCACCATTCTACAAAGAAGTAATCATTGATGTCAAGAGAGGGGTGCGGCAGGGTGATACCATTTCACCGAAACTGTTCAGTGCACCCTCGAGAACATCATGTGACGACTGGAATGGGAAGGACTGGGAGTAATGATAGATGGTCGGCAACTACACCACCTCCGCTTTGCTGATGACATTGTTTTAATAATACCAAACATCAGCCAAGCGGCACAAATGCTGGCTGACTTTGACCGTGAGTGCGGAAAGGTAGGACTACAACTGAATCATACGAAGACAATGTTTATGAGAAACAGCCTCGTTCCTGATGCCCCATTCGCTCTCAACAGAACGACCATCTCTGAATGCAACAGCTATGTGTACCTAGGTTGAGAAGTCAACATGACAAATGACCTAGCACCTGAGCTGCGCAGGAGGAAGAGAGCGGCTTGGAACACCTTCAAGAACGTCGAAGAAATAGCTAAGAGGACGAAGAACCTCCGGCTCCGGGCACATCTCTTTGATTCCACTGTTCTTCCTGCATTAATATATGCCTCAGAGACCTGGGCCCTACATAAACAGGATGAGAATGCTATTCGGGTCTCCCAAAGAAGAATTGAAAGAGCTATGCTTGGAATATCACGTTTCACTCAAATGAGAGAAAGAATCCGGAGTTCCGACATCCGTTGACGATCAAGAATCAGGGATGCTGTCTCGTTTGCCAAGGTGTCAAAATTAGATGGGCTGGTCATGTAATGAGATTTAAAGACGACCGCTGGACTAGAGTTGTTACCGACTGGATTCCACAGGTTGTCAAAGGACCGCGTGGCCACCCACCTACCAGATGGTCAGACTTCTTTATCAAGATCATGAACGACTGGTTTGAGGCTCTTCATGTTCCCAGAGCGAACAGATGCCATTGGGCTACACTAGCACGCGGCAGGGACAAATGGAGACATTACCGGCGACCACTTGAGCAAGTCGACGACTAACAGGAAGTTAAGTGATTAAGTTAAGTGATGGTTCCTAAAGAGAAGGAGCCTATGCCAGCCTAAGCAAAAGAAGAGGCAGGAGAAAGATTTGTAAGACAGATTTGAACTGAGCACCTATATTAAGAAAAGAATATTATTTTCCAAAAAGGCTGGATGAGTTGACATTCCCACCAGCAGTTAATAAGGGATCCTTTTCCCTACATTCATGCTAACACTGTATTTTTCTGTGTAATATGTGCCAGTTTCATTGGTGTGAGAGGATGTATCATAGTTGCTTGATTTCTATTTTTTCTGATACTAGTGATGAGAGCATTTTTTCATCTATCTTGTATGTCTTCTATGAGGAAACTTCTATAAGGAAATTTCTGATCTCCTCCTCCTCATCTTTTGATGGACTTGTTTATTTCTTCTTGTTAAGTATTTTGTGTATCTTAGACATTAATCCTTTTATGTAATATATGTAGTTCTATATCACTGTCTTCTTGTTGTTCATCGATTGCTCAAGCGGATACCAGTAACATCTCCATTGTAAGATTTGTTACTGTTTTTGTTATATCAAATAACCACGGGGAGCTTGCCAGACTCTGCCGTGTGGGTGGTATACTCTCGGTAGCTTAAGTGGAGGGCAAATATTTTCTCTCAGTTGGCATGGTCTCTTTATTCTAGTCACTGTTTCACAGTGCAGAAGCAATATGAACACTTCTCACAAAACTAGGAATTGTGTTTCCATATGACTCAGCAATTCCCCTTCGTGGTATCTACCCCAAGGTCCTCAGAGCTCTATTAAAGAAAATATATTTGGGTCTGGAGTGATAGTACAGTGGGTAGGGCGTTTACTTTGCATGAGGCTTACCAGGGTTCGATCCTGGCATCCCATATAGTCCCCAAGCACTTTCAGGAGTAATTCCTGAATGCAGAGCCAGGAATAACCCCTGAGCATTGCTGGGTGTGACCAAAACACAACAAAAAATTTAATCTGCACTCTTATATTTATTGAAGCACTATTTGTAATAGCCATAATCTGGAAACTAATCAAGTGACCAAGAACATACAACTGTGCTGAAAGTAGACTATAGACTAAACAGGATTGTCACCCATTGCCTCTTTTGCAAACCACAACACCCAATAAGAGAGAGAGAACAAAAGGGAATGCCCTACCACAGAGGCAGGGTGGGGTGGGGGGATGGAGGGTGGGAGGGATACTGGGATCCATGGTGGTGGGAAATGGGCACTGGTGGAGGGATGGGTATTTGATCATTGTATAATTGAAACCAAAGCACAAAAATTTGTAAGTCTGCAACTGTACCTCATGATGTCTCACTATTAAAAATTAAAAATAAAAGAACATATGACTGGATAAGGGGCTGGAGCGATAGCATAGCGGTAGGGCGTTTGCCTTACACGCAGCCAACATGGCCGACCCGAGTTCGATTCCTCCGCCCCTCTCGGAGAGCCCAGCAAGCTACCGAGAGTATCTCGCCCGCACGGCAGAGCCTGGCAAGCCACCCGTGATGTATTCGATATGCCAAACACAGTAACAACAAAATCTCCAATGGAGACGTTACTGGGCCCGCTCGAGTAAATCAATGAACAACGGGAGGGTCTTTGATGACTGGATAAAGAAACTATGGTACATATTCACAATAGAAAACTACTTGGCTATAAGGAAAAAATGTTTCTACATGGATGGATCTGTAGATTATTAAGCTAAGTGAAGAAAAGGGACAGACATAGAATGATCTCTTTCATATGTGGGATAAAAAGAAACATAGTGTGTGTGTGCGGCGGGGAGATAACAAATGTCCAAAGGCAACAGAAACTGAGAACTGGTCTTTAGTAGAAAGCTCACCATGAAAGTATATATGGGGGGAATAAAATAGGACTGGGATAGGGGAAATAGTGTGGGGTGCACTGGGACAATGGGTAGGGTGCTTGCTTTGCATGTGAACTGGGCTGTGGTGAAGGGTGTGGTGACAGAACGTTTTATGCATGAAACCCTACCATTAACAGTATTGTAAATATCGGTGCCAAAGTTATTCTTAAAATAGGATTTTAGATTTAAATTTTACAACAAATTCTTTCCCACTTATTATTCAATATGCTACCTACAATAGTTCTATTAAGTTATCAGAATAAATAAGGGTTATTCCCATATGGAAATGAGGAAGCACAGACTTGGCTTAAAGGATTTGACCAAGGCAAATGTCTAATACATGACTATAAAGTAAAACATATGTTTTCCAACTTTTCAAGTCATAGGCTATTGCAGAACACACTAAAAAAAATTGGACTGGCATAGAAACGATATGGCACTTAAGCAGAATTATCCCTTATTTCCAAAGTCATTTTTTTATTTAAGAACTCATAGTTTCAAAAGTAATCTATAGAAGGAATTATGATAAGAGAAATATAAATAATTATTTTGTGAGATTACTTCATACTGAAAGACTTTTCCAAGTGGTTTAGCACATAATGGGATAGGGAAGGCAGTCACCTTAGTGGCACTGACATGAGTCATGGCTTGCCTTGTCTGTTCTGCTTGGCGTGGGTCACTTCACAGGCACAGACAACTCGTGCCAACTGCTACCCTTTAGGGAAGCTGTGGTGATGGAAAGAAATGTGTGAGTTTTGTTTTCACACCTTCCACAGGCAGAGACAGCTGCTCTGCACAAGGTAACACTGGAAGTGACTGCCTTCCTTAAACTCATCCTTCGACAGCAGAGTATCTCAGAAGCTGTTATTTATTCTTCTACGTAGGAGGTGGGAGATTCAGGGTATAATTTCTGTACAGCTGTAGGCTCCTCATTTCATGTTATACATGAGTGTATGAGGGGTTCTTAAACCTCACCTGTAGTAGGATCACAGTGTTTGGACTTCCATGATAAGGATTTTAACCCATTTTTATGAGTTTTTTCCCCAATAATGGAAAAAAAGAGAAAACCCAACTCCTCTTATAATGTATATGCTTCGGCTTTTAAAAAATACATAGTAATAGCTCTAATCCTGGATCCTACAATCTCCATAAGCCTTTCTCCATCTTATGAAAAATGTTTTATGTTTTCAGAAAGTTTTTCTTGTCTTTATTCAAGGGGAATATATCAGATAATAGTCATTTAAATGTAGAGCCATAAAAGTGAATTCAGGGGCTGAAGTGATTAGCACAGCGGGTAGGGCATTTGCCTTGCACGTTGTTGACCCAGGTTTGATTCCCAGCATCCCATATGGACCCCTGAGCACTGCCAGAAGTAATTCTTGAGTGCGGAGCCAGAAGTAACCCCTGTGCATCACCAGTGTGACCCAAAAAAGCAAAAAGAAAAAAAAAAGAAAGAAAAAGTGCTCGCCCTTCACACCCTACTGAGGACGCAAGTTGCCCCTCACGAGCGGCTTTCTGGCATGGCCATGGCTCCAGAGGCACAAGAACTTAATGCAGAGCCTGGCAGCTTGCTGCAGAAAAGTAAATGGACTATGCGCTAATCCATGGTCCCATGCTTTCCCCGGAGGGAGAGGGTGTCACTCCCTTCTGCCTTTCTCAGCCCTCCGACCCCCACCCCCCTCCGGCAGCAAGGTGGCCGCCGCCTCAGAACTTATTGGAAAGCAAGGTATGAGCCGGTGGTGATGGGGCACTCTAACCTCATGGAAAGGAGGGCATTCCCGGCACATCCTTTTTGCCCTGCTGAGACCATGAGTTGCCTCCCACGAGTGGCTCTCTGAGACAGCCATGGCTCCAGAGTCACAGAAACCAATCTTGTAATTATCTGGCTCTTGGCAGAAATCCCTCCAGACTTAATAAGTAAAACATCAGAAATCCAAAATCGCGCAACTGCAATTGCAGCCACGCGAGATCATATGGTCCGCATAACCAGCTATAGAAAATAAATTATTTCACTATGCCTTTTCAGCAGTTCTGATTGTTGCTTGGAAACTCTAAACAATAATGGTGCATCTTTTGTCGAAGTGATGAATGAAATCAAAGTAGATAGAGAGTTAAGTAGAAATCATCTGCCTCACAGGCATTGGGAGGGGTGGGAGTGGGGTATATTCGGGTTCTTGGTGGTGAAAAATAAGTACTGGTGAAGGGAAAGGTGTTTGATCATTATATGACCGAGACTTAATAAAACTGAAATATTTGCAACTCTTCCACAGTGATTCAATAAATAAATATAAAAAATAAATAAATATTGTCAAAAAAAGGAAAGAAAAAGTGAATTCAAATATTGGAAAAAGTATGAATGCTGAAACTAATTTGTGATTGAGAAGTGATGGAGGAGATAACAATAAGATGGAGGGGGGTATACGTGTGAATAACAGCCAGGACATGATGTTTCTTCTTGCGTTGTAGATTTAAGAGATAATGTACCCCTAGAACATATTTCCTTTAACTCAGATGATTTTGGCTTTATGGTCATTACTTCAACCTAACCTCTTTTCTCCTTTCCCCTGCTTTTATTTAACTATGAGAGGAATAGCTCCATTACTACAAGGTGGGAAGGAAGAACTACTAATGTATTGGCAACTCAAACCCAATATAAAGAACCTAAAATAAAACCCTAGGAACATCCTGTGACTTTTGTTCTACCCAAGGGATGTGATGGAAAATGAGAGTGTTCTAACCAGTGAGAGGTGGCATTTTCCTGATACAAAAAATCTCGAAATCAAGTGAAAACTTTCTATCTGCTGCATAGTGTTCTTCATTTCCATGTAGCTGTTTTTCCTCCCTTTGACTTTAGTGTCACACTCTTGGGACTGCTGTGGTCATTATCACCACCATCATCATTGCCGGACATGCAAGACTTCACAGATCCCTTGATCTTTATACCTTTTCCCCAGGGGAGGATACGGTTTTCTTCTCTTCCCATCATTGGCCAGCTCTCTTCCCCAGGTAATAAATAAGGTCACGAGGCTGGTCAGCAGCTGCCCTCCCTCTATTTGTCACAACTAGTTGGGCTCTTTCTTCTGCCCCATTTGGCTTGAGACCTTCTCACCCCTGACTTCCTTTCTTACCCAGTTCATTGCTTCAAAAATTTTCTAGACCAATCTTTGAAACTATACCAAATTCAATAGTATTTCACTTTCTCCAATTCAAAGCTAAGAGTAAATTACGTGATTTTTTTAAAAGCCAAATTAATTTGATATGATAGTAGTGAAAGTATTTTCTGAAAAATGTTTAATTTCATTCTTAGAATTACTTCATGGTAACTGCAAATATAACACAGAAGGCCAAAAATCAATAAGCAAAGAGCCAACTAATTGTATCTTATATCTAAAAATAGAATACCAGCTGCCCCTATGTAGATCAACTGAGAAAGCGAAGTCAAGATTTTTTTTAAATTACCAATTCCTTGCGTAATCCTGAAGAGTTCTCCTTAAGTAACAAAATTTAAATAGCTTCTAATCTTTACTTATGCTTCAGATAGTAGGCAACAAATCATATAGGGAAATATATATACATATACATATGTTCATATACATGTGTGTGTATATATATATGTGAAAGCTCACATCACTCAACTTTTAACAACATGTTAGTGATATCCTAAAGAATATATTAATGGCTCCTGCTAAAATAGAACAATATTCACACTGTTTCCTATATGAATACTTTTTTGTAAGCATTTTCAGCGGTTCTTCATAACATACAATACAAAACATATTATTTTGGTTGTGCTTTGGGGACAGGGATTGGGGCTTGGGATGAAAACATCCCAAATTTGGGGGTGGGAAGGTATAATGGTGGTGGGATTGTGTTTGAATATTAAATGTAATCAAATATTGTGAACTACCTATAAAATAAAAAAGTTTTTTTTTTTTAAAAAAAAGAGTGAACCATGAATGGGCTTCAGCGATAGCACAGCAGGTAGTGCGTTTGCCTTGCATGCATGCCTCCGACACCACCAACCTGAATTTGATTCCTCCGCCCCTCTCGGAGAGCCCAGCAAGCTACCGAGAGTATCTCACCTGCACGGCAAAGCCTGGCAAGCTACCTGTGATGTATTTGATATGCCAAACACAGTAACAACAAGTCTCACAATGGAGATGTTACTGGGCCTGCTCGAGCAAATCAATGAACAACGGGAGGACAGTGGACAGTGACAGTGACAGTGAACTGTGAATAAAGCTGAATGTGGTTCAAAACGACAACAACAACAAAACCATAATATATGTACCTAGTAATTGTACACAAAACACTTCTCTATTTAATATAGGAACATAGTTTATCAAAATTAAGTTACTTTAACTCTGTTATATTCTCATATCATATTCACCTCCATAATTTTCCTTAAATTTAACTTGCCATCTTAATTGTTGGCCTCTTAAAATTACTTTTTCACCTATTTACAGATATTTTGAATTGATTCAGATATAGGTACCTATGAATATAGATCACAAAATTGCTAAGTTATCTGCTTGGGAAATTGTCCTCAAGATCATAAACTGGAACATCTCTATTTGCAGAGAAATTACTGACTTCAGGAGGTAGAAACTGGATTCTTTGTAGCTCTTTCCTTATGTTCTCTTAAGTTTCTCTTGTCCTTGTTCTTTCTTTTCACCAAGAACTCAACTCAGGCATTGCGTCTTCAGAGTTTTGTCCTTGCTTTCATCGACGGAGCTGCTGCTCCCCTTCCACCATACGCTTGTAGGCATAATCTGATTAATTTGCTGCATGATCCCAATTTCTTTATAGTAATACTTACTTGTTTGGTAATGTATTGACTGTTTAAACTATGTTATGAACTTTGTAGAGTCATCTGTTTGCCACCACTTACAACCTTCGTTCCTGCAAGTAGTCTATGCCAAGAAAGTGCTCCATCAACCAATATGAAATTAATATGAGTTCTAAGTTCCCACCAATGTCTCAGAGAAAAGACACAAAACTGGTACAAAATTGGAGCAGGGTGGGGGAGAGGGTGGGGGCAGACGTGTTGCAAGAGCAATGTCACTGGAAAATCTTAATAAGCTACATTATTTTGTATCACAAACTCAAAAGAACAACAACTGTCCAATCCATATACTCACTGTTTTAAAAGTAAAATGGAAAAAAAAAACCTCTTAAATTGTTAAGGTTGAAAGGACAATGCTAAAAGGGAGAAGCAGAAAAATGACCAAAAAAGATATAGGGGAAATCATACTGCTGACAGTTAAACAGTTGAAAGATATTCTTCAAAGAGAACTTAGATGATTTTTTATTTTGTTAAATATTTTATATTATGAACTGGGATAAGTGACTTTCACTGGGGAAAATTTTAACGTGAAGCATATTCTCAAATCATAGTTTAAATTCTCTGTGGAGAGGACCTTTCTCCTTTCTTGTCAGGTCTGCATAACTCTGTTGGGTGAGATCGTCACACTTTAGCAAGGAAGTTACTGTTCTCCTCCACCGTCACTCTATGTTTCCCAGTGATCATGCCCTCTTCTTAGCTCACAGATGGTCCCTATGAGCAGGTATAGTAACTGGAACAAGAGAACATGCATAGACTTGCACTTCCCAAGTGTAGAGGAAGTTGGAGATACTACAATGTATTTAGAAGGAGGGAGTGTCAGAAATCAGAAAGAGCAATCGAGACTGTCTTTTTTGGGGGGGAGGGGTGTGCTTAAACATTTTTTTAGGGTAATTATTCTCAAAGAAAGTACCTAAACTTTAACTGTATAACAAAATCAGCTTGATCTTGTTGCAATCTGAGCTCCCTTTGTAACTGGAATCCAGATCAAGAATCACCCTGTAACCAGCACCCTAAAACTTCTCCTGATCCTTTCTCATCATTATCCTTCCTCACCAGGGCACTCTTCTATTGATTTTGCTTTCATACTTTACATGAATTAATTGTATATGGTGTGTTTTCTTATGCCTGCTCTCTTTTATTCTCCATCATGTTTATAAGATCTGTATAAATCATGCATTCTGTTCATTCATTTATTCTGCTGTGCAGTGTTCCATTGATGAATATATGGCAATCTACTTTTTCCATTCTTAACAAGCAATTCAGAAGTTTCGTTTCAAGGGGAGAGGGTATTTTGAAGAGTCAATCATGAACATTCCAGAACATCTCTTTTGGTAAAAGTATATGTACAAATATAGTCTATTGGCTACAGAATGAAGACTAGAATTTCCGAGCCACATATATGTATACACACACACACATTTAGATTTTGTAGAAAAGTCAGTTTCTAAAGTGGTGTATATATTTGTACCCACCAGCAATCTATGAGAGTTCTAGTTCTTCTACGTCTTCATGAGTATTTGATATTTTCTACCTTTTTCTATTTTAACCATTTTTGCATGTGTGAATATTTGAAGGTAATTTAATTCCTATTTTCTTAAATAATAACAACCTTATTTTCAATTGTTTCAGGCCAAGGTTTTGATACCATGTATGACACTGAAACCTTGAGCGTCTTCACTCAGGATCACTGTCTTAGGTTAGCCTCACATGATCGAGTTTCTCCTGTATACAGATGAGACATGAGACCAAATTCATTCCAAGAGAAAAGAAATGTCAAAGGTTCATTGACTCAGAACCATAGAGATAAAATAAATGAGGGCAGGAACTGGTGTGATAGTACAGTGAGCAGGTGGAGCTGACCTGAGTTTGATCTCTGTCACCAAAGATGGTCTCCCGAGCCCACCAGGAGTGATCCTTGAGTACAGAGGTAGGATTAAGCCTGCATACTGCCACGTGTGGCTCCAAAACACCACCCCCCAGAAAAATGAGGGCAGCAAATTTACTTTTGAATAAACTTAATTTTCCCCCAGTAGTTCACCAGGTAACGAAGAATTCATAATCTGCATAAATAATAACTATATTCTGTTCCAGAAAAATGCGGGAAATACATTTTTTAAACCTGCATCCTTTCATTTAGAATGACTATGTAAATACTTGAAAATTAAATTTAACAGCTTAGATGACTGACAGATTTGCCACAGACTTCATAGTCTCTGAAATTATAGACCCACCACAATTCTCAGCACTTAAAAAAATCTGTTAAGATACTATAATTATATTATATTTTTCCCTTAATAAAGGATAAATTGAATCAAGGATACACAGCATCTCAATATATTGGCAACTTCTTGAGAGCTATCAGTATCAAAATAAAATTCAAAACATTCCAAATGTCTTCTAAGAGAGAATGAACAAAGATTTCTTTAGATTCCAAACATACAAAAATTTTATGTACTCTTAATAGTAATTATATATACTCCTCTAGGTCAAATATCATAGAGAAACTCTATCTTGAGTACCTATTGAAAAGACTTTTACACAAGCCTTTGGCATTCTGAGTCGTGGCACTACTAGAGCAAGTTGTTTAGATGATGGATATATGATAGGGATTTTCACTGCTTTATTTCTCCAACATGAAATTGCCACTTAGCCTTCATAAAGATTTTAATGAAAAAAATTAAGAACATAATCAAATAGTCTGCAAACAAACCAGCAAACTAGTTGAATATAATGGCCTGTGGTAGGTCAACTATGTTAGCCTCACCTAAGAAATACAAATAAATAGAATTATTTCTGAGCTCCCATGAGACGTTGATTGAACAGGAAAATGTAACTAAATTATTTATTTATCCCTCTTAGCTTCTAAATTATTACCAATGTTAGCTCTTAAAACTTGATGTTTTAAAAAATAAATGGTGAGATGTTTTAAAATGTGGAAATGGAAAGCAATTAAACACATAGATTTTAACTGCTTTAATTAAAGTTAAGAACAAAATAATAAAGATTACAAAATTAAGTATCACAGTCATACCACAAGAGAGTCTTTTTTTTTAAGCTGGGGAAGGAAACAAAGAAAACTTTAGTTATGTTTTACTTCTTTTGACTCTTTTTTTTCCCCAGAAAAGTCTTCTATCTGCTTCATTTTTGAGCTTGCTTTCTTTCTGAAGACTCAGACTTTTTTTTAACAGATATTTGTCTTTTGTGAAGAGAAACAAAAAGCAAAAAAACAAAAATGAGTGATTAAGAAAATGTCTAACTGCAGTTAAGCACCTCATAAAAAATGATAAATATACCAAACATCAGGATGATTTAGTGGGAATGTTATGCATATTGTAAAACATATGTGAATTTATCCATAGGATAAAATGGACTGAAGAAAACTAAATATTCCCACCAGGTAAATAATACATGCAAAGTTGAATAAATTCTAAATATGCATAAAACATAACCAACTAAATACATATTTACTTAAGAGGTCTCATAGAAATTTATGCTAGGCTATTCCCTAATATTCGTATAATATTAGTATGGAACATATTAAAGGGCATTTGGTCACACATACCAAACATGCAAAGCCTATGAATGAGTGTTATATATCAGCTAATGTTAGTTTTTCACAAAGGAATGTGAGACCCCAAGAGAGACAATTAGATATCATCTAGAAGGAGATGACTGTGAATTATCTTACCAAGAAACTGTTATTTGTGACAACAGATAAAGTTATAAACCCACTTGCTCTCAAAACCAAGCAATTAGAATTTTAATCAACATAGAAAGCTCAAAGCTACCGACTGAAGCATATTCATTTTAGAAAAGGCTGAAAGAATCAAAATATCACTCTCACTATAGAAAATTTGCTTGGTTTACTTTTGAATGATGGTTAGATAATTAAATATAAAACTCAAAACTCAATTCACTCTCAAAAAAAAAACTCAATTCACTCTCTTGTTATTTACCCCTTTATTCATTCAGCAGCAGTGAAAAAAAAATGGTGGAAATCTCTGCACCGAAAGAGAACAGTAAACAAAGTGGAAGACTTATATTGGAGTGTGTCATTTAGAGGAAAGAAGAAAGAGGATGGATTGCAATTGAAATAAGGGGTTCACGGAAATTGATATTTGCAAGACAGTTAAAAAAGCAAATGAATTGTGCAGCTAACTCAGGCAGTAATGGACTGGGCAGAGGAAACATTGGACGCAAGAATCTTCAGATGGGAACAAATGGCATATTTAAGGAATGGCAGTGGGTTGAGTGGGTCTGTAATAGAGTGAGAAGTAGAAGATAGAGTATTGAGAAGGACGGATGGGCAGTGATGAGTTTCATGGCATAGGACATTTGAAAGGTTTTTTTCTTTTGCTAGGATAGGGATGGCTGTGTTCTTTGCATGGAAGATAAGGTACAAATTGGGCAGGTTCAAATAAGATAGCAGGAAGATTTGATGCAAGGGCTAGGGATAAGACAATGAAGGTTGTTTTTTTTGTTTGTTTGTTTGTTTTTTGTTTTTGTCTGAAAGGATAGACTATTCTTAAACTTGTTTTTATTTGGATGAGTGAAATAATAAACTACGGTCTAGTTAGGACTTAAGATCTATTTCCCACAAGCATAAATACCCTTTTTTTCCCCTTCAGTTTCCTGCATTTCTTCCTTTCTTTTCATCCAAAAGAAGAACATCATCACAACTACATTATTTCTTTCCTCTGTGGCTTTTTAATTTTCATCTTCTCCCCACAATTATTAAGAGGGAAGGCAAAATTTACCATCCTGGCCCATTTGTTCATATAGATTTGGAAGATTTAATTGTGATGAAAGAGAATTTAAAGCGATTCTAGTTGTTGCTAAAATCTCTTTGCTGTGCACTTTAACTCCCTCTGCTGGTTGTAAAGAAAGTGAAAAACCACAGTCATGCACAAACTTGCCAACAGAGGTCCAGAGCAGCCTGGCTGGCTTGTTTTAACGTGGCATTAAGCCCGAGGGGGAAGAAAGGGAAGCAAGTAGTGTACACTAAACAGAGCTCAAGGGATGGTGGGAAAGCTTTGTTCTCTGGGTTGTCAGGATAGAGCAAGGGAATCATGTGTGCCAGTCCTTAGGGTACTGATAAGGAGAATGCATCCAGAAACAGGGCCTTCCGAGCTCCACAGGGAACTAGGGTTGGAGAAATGCCACCAGTGCTTACCATGAATTTAGAAGCATGCCACATGGAGAGTGAGACATGCTGCTAACAAAAAAAAAAATAATAATGTTGTTATACTTGGAGCACCTCTTTTTAGTGAACTGGTTGTCATCTCAAGCCAGTAACTGGAAGGAGTGGGCTTATCTCTAGACCTTAAAAGGTGACAAATATACATGCGTAATATGTAGGACAGTAGCAAAACTCTGACTCCAAGTCATTTCAGTTATTCTCTGAACCCATTAAATGACTATTCTGCATTTAAAAAAAACCCAAGTTCCACAAAAATAAATACCGAATCCCAAAAGGCTTCTTTGGGGTTTTATGCCTTTCCTCTGTAAAACCAGAGGGCATCATCACTGTCAGTAAAACATTTATTTTCAGATTCTTGTGTCTACCTGGTGTGGCTGGATATCTCATGCCAAGTTAAACAGAGGAAACTTGGAAATGCAACTCAGTGTCTTTATGAATTAAACATTTCCTACTCTTCTACATTCAATGACCAATACCCAAAATAAAAAAACTCATTTGATATATACCCATTTCCTGGCAAAGTCAACAAATGCAATACCTGCAGGGTCCAAGGTACTCGCTTGCTTCTGTTCATTTGCTCCCCTCTGCAGGAGTGGGAGAGGTTGCCCTTTCCTTTCCTCCTTCATTAGTCTGCAGACTGATGAAGTTCTATAAGTTTGTTACATGACAGATGTGCCTTTTCCCTTTTATTAAAGTTATTTGTAAAACTTCTTTAATCTTCTTCAAAATTATAAACTCACTGAGAACTAAGATAAGTCTCATCCCTCACAAGAACTAGATCCCAAGAAGCGATTGTTATATAACCAGAATTATAAACCAGCTTCTCAGTAAGCACACATTAAATGAAAGAATTAATAAAGATATTCATCTGAGATATTCCCCGAACAAACCAGAAGCTAAGGATTGCCTTTAAACAATAATGATGGTAATTGTTAAGAATTTTCAAACATACAAAGTTTTCAAATATGTTACATTTTATGAATATTTTCTCACTTATTCCAAGTAATTTTGTGAAGTGGTTTACTGTTATTTGTACCCATTTCACAGATGAGAAAAGTTAGGCTAAAAGAAATAAAATGATTCAATCCAAATTGTCCAACAGAAGATAAAAGGACCAAACATGATGGCCTCTCACAATCTGTATTGTAAACCATAATGCCTAAAAGTAGAGAGAGTAAGAGGGAAATTGTTGGCCATAGAGGCATGGGATGGGGTTGGATGTAGGGGGAGGAGTACTGGGGACATTGTGGAAAATGTATACACTGGTGGAGGGATGGGTGTTTGATCATTGTATGACTGAAACTCAAACATGAAAGCTTTGTAACCATCTCACAGTGATTCAATAAAAAAAATGAAATGAAATTTAAAGAACAACAAATTGCCCAACAGAGATGCTCCAACTCATTTTACTTATCTTTGATTATTATTTATAAAATGACTTGTTCATATTGCACAGTAGTCAGAAAAAATGGGACCTTATTCTGCTAAACGGAAACTGTAATCCCCTTTTATTCTGCTAAACTGAAACTGTATTTTAAGTTCCTATGCCAAAACAGATTAACCAATGGCTATGTTAGTGATTAGAGTATGAATGTCTTTGGATTCATAAGAATCCAAGCAGCTGAAAACTTTTCCATCGGTTTAATTCATTTAATTAAAATGTCTTACTGTGAATTATTACAGATAGTTGATAAATCTCATTTACAATGATGCAATTATTAACTCTTATATGTTGATGGTTTAATTAGATGTATATAAAAAGTACTCTGGTAGGTTAGGAAACAAGGCACCAAACTTTATCAAGGCTGTTATTATCTTTCAACCAATGACCATATGCTTCCCTGGGAGCCCCCAGAACATTACAAGGGTACCATAGGTGAAAATCATATATAAATGAAATGTCTGAGCATGTAACTAGAGGGCTAACAGGAGCTAATAGAGGAAACACAGAAATGAAACAAGCAAGGTCAAAAGAGCCAAGTTCAGAGAAAGGTTGAGAACCACTGGCATAGTTCCTTTTCCCAGACAAGAGGACATCTGAGGTGAAAGTAGGATGGGGAGGCAGAGTCCAATGACCAAGAATCAACACAGGGATTAGTCAGCAACCATCCCTAGAACATAAGCTGCAATCAGAGAATATTTATTTTTCCCTTATTATCAAAGGAGCTTAGTAGAGGCAGGTGAGTTGATCAGAATAAATGACCCCACCTATTCCAATACTAGTGACAATATAGAAAGAGCATTATATGTATTTTCTTTGAAACAGAATTTTTATAATGTCATTGGAAAATCATTCAAATAGGTCTCCAGTGGGTAGGGCGTTTGCCTTGCATGCTAGGCCAACCCGGGTTCGATTCCTTTGCCCCTCTCGGAGAGCCCAGCGAGCTACTGAGAGTATCGGCCTGCATGGCAAAGCCTGATAAGCTTCCCATGGTGTATTCAATATGCCAAAAGCAGTAACAAGTCTCAAAATGGAGACGTTACTGGTGCCCGCTTTAGCAAATAGATGAACAACAGGATGACAGTGCTACAGTGCTATGTTTTGTTCCACATGTATTATCCAGGGCTTACTCCTGGCTCAGGCATCACTCCTGGCAGTATACCCAGGGAACCATTTGTAATGCTGGGGATCAAACCCAGGTCAGACATATGCAAGTCAAACGCTTTAACAAACTCTACTATTAGTCCCTGAATGGCACATTTTTAACACAAAGTTTTTACTATTGTGCATGAAGCGATGAGACTTCATGAATGAATGAAGTTTAAATCATGATCACGATCATCCTGTTGTTCGTCGATTTCCTCGAGCAGGCACCAGTATCGTCTCCTTCTTCCTAGCCCTGAGATTTTAAAAGAGCCATTTCAGTGTTCTTTCAGGATTAGGAGAATGAGACCCATCATTGTTACTGGTATTTGGCATATTGAGTATGACACGAGAAGTTTGCCAGACTCTGTCGTGCGGGCAGGATACTTTTGGTAGCCTGCCAGGTTCTCCAAAGGAAAAATAAGATAATAAGATGTCGCGCGGCTGCAAATGCTTCTGGGAGCTGGGTTTTATAGTCTCTGCGTTTTGGCCGTTGATGGGACCAACCTTGCGCTGGCAGCAGCTAGTGGGTGTGATGCCTACCTACTGGAAGATGGGGGTCTGGGTGGAGAAGGCCCACTCCCGATCTGAGTAGTCTTGGAGACCTCAGTTCTGGGATCCACATGCCTGGGTTCCTCTGCCAGTTCTTTCATGCATGAGGCCCATCCGGACATGTGGAGAGTGGTCCCAGCATGGCCATGGCTGGCTCCGGAGGTCCTCAGCTGCTGGGGCTCTCCTCGGGGCGGTTTAAATAAAGTTTAAATAAAACTGGAAAGTTAGAAAAGTTGCTATTAGCCTCTAAATTTTTTGAGAATATTTTCTGTCTCCACATTGGCTAAAACCTTCAGAATTAATAGAACAGAAAATGCTTTAAATTAGTTTTAAAGGTACTTGTTTATGATTCTGATGGTTTTTTCTCTATCACACTTAATGAGACTGACAACATTTTTCTGTATTTAAAAGTTATGCTAACAACTCTAATATCTAATCACATATATAGATATAAATAGTATGTAGCCTTTGACAAATGTTTGAAGTTCCTTCATGAGATCTGTGAAATCTGTCAGCTAAATATTTTTAGCATTCTTAAATTTTATTATTTTATAATAATATTTAATTTTATATTAAATATTTATATTAATAATATTTAACATTTAATAATGCGGCTTACCTGGGTTTGATTACTGCATCCCTCTTGAAGAGGCTGGCAAGCTACTGAGAGTATCCTGTCCCCACAGCAGAGCCTGGCAAGATACCCGTGGCATATTCAATATGCCAAAAACAGTAACAGGTCTCACTTCATGTTCCTAGAGCAAGCAGACGCCATTGGGCTACATTAGCATGAGACAGGGACGAATGGAGACATTACTGGTGCCCGCTCAAGCAAATCGATAAACAACAGGACAACAGTGCCATAGTGCTACAGTGCTATACAAATTTCATAGTGGTTTAACACAAACAACAAACACCTGATAAATACCAAAACACCAGACATCTAGCCAACACCACTCTAGCTTAAAATAATACTTAGATAGCCTCTAAAATTTTTACTTCTTTATGAATGACTAAACTTTTATGTTTTACTAAAATGATTATAAGTGAGATGCAAAACTATTTATCAAAACATATTTATTGGAGTTTACTCTCTGAAAGGCTCTAATCATAAGATTTTTTATGTGACCATTATTAGTATAATTTTTTAAGAAAGAATATTTGCTCATCGAACACTATAAATATAAATACTGTGTGGATGGTAGGCTATAGGATTACTTTAGTAATAATTTCACCTAATTATCCTTTATAATTCTAGTTGAGATTAAAAAAAAAACATGTTTCAGTTGAAAAGAACAAACCACTTTCATGGTTTTTGAGCAAGTCAAAGGGCTTGTCCATTTTCTTGACATTGTATTTACTTAAAAGAGTTTATCTAAAGGGAAAGAGAAGGTTGCAGGCAGCTTCTAACAATGTTGTAATTGTCACTAATTAAGTGCCCCCAGCTGTGTCTATACTGTGCCAGTTTACTTGTCCTAAACACACTCAGCTGTGGGTAGCTAAACTAAAAATTTTTTCCCTTATTATCTTTCTTGCTGTTTCTATTTTGAAATGTAGTGAAATACTGACTAATAAGCCAAATTTGACTTTCACACTTAATTGTGTGAATAGATAAATTGAGGCTGCAACTATCACTCTTGTAGTTTGAATTTTCCATATAACTATCTCATAATGAAAGGATATTGGGATATTGGTAGTTGCTAATGATCTGGACTGGTGCAATGATTCTAAGAAGTATATATCTGGAGTGATTATGTCTGGAGAGGTGCTTTATGATTTCTAATTCATCAACATATTCCTAAACGTGCAAAAGCTGAAAGTTCAGTCGGCACCCAAGTAGCAAAAGTTTATTGTGGCCTTGCCAGACAGATTAATTACTTAGATCAAGTTAGCATCATACTTTAACCACGATAGCATTCAATCTTAAAGACATATGAGGTTTAATTTTTGCCACCTTAAGCTTTCTTTGCCTTAGCTGCTATGTTTGTAAAATGATGCTGAGACTAGACCAGTGTTCTCAAACTTGAATATGCACATGATCTCCTGGGTTGTATTTAATTCCCATTTGACTTCAGTAGGTCTACAACAGAGATAAAGAGCTTATATTGACTCCCAGGTACTAATTCTATATAATATATAGAATGTCAGGGGGCAACTGATTTTAGGGACACTGTCACCTTTTATGTTCCTTCATAATCTCTTGTTCACGAAATATACTTTATCCTAAATCAATGTTTCCCAAGGAGAGTGATACTACACCCTCTGGGTCTGGCTGAGGTAGGGGGTGAAATAGCAATAAAGGAGCAATTCATGGAGGCAGCAGTAGCCATTGATACAACTGGGGACATTTTTTGTTTCTTCCCTTAAAGAAGGTAGATTTCCAAGATCTGCTTTTTTTTTTCTGTAAAGGGGGAATGTAGCCCAAATAGGTTTGGGAACTTCTGTCTTAGATTATGTGAAAAATTCACAGATAACTGACTCCTTTTTAAAAATAATGTCATAGAGTTATACTGGTGAATAAGATGATGAGGTAAAAAAAAAAGGTAAAGGTAAAGGCCCTCCCGTTGATCGTCGATTTGCTCGAGCGGGCCCAGTAACGTCTCCATTGGAGACTTTGTTGTTACTGTGTCTGGCATATCGAATACTCTCGGTAGCTTGCCGGGCTCTCCGAGAGGGGTGGAGGAATCGAACTCAGGTCGGCCATGTTGGCCGCGTGTAAGGCGAACGCCCTACCCGCTGTGCTATCGAATGAGGAACAAATTCAGCCTTTGGACTATTTTCTAGTACTTCAGCTCATTAATGAACAATAATAATACTTGGAAATTAGTTTCCAATGCTGTATCTCATAATTTTATCACTAAATACTGAATAGGGGAAAAAAGATGTAGCATTTTCATTATCAATACTACTTCTAACTTTGTAAAGCTGCAGAAGGTATGAGCTTTGAAATGGGGTTATTCTGGTAGAGGGTGTGGTGTTCAAACTTTACATGCATAAAACCCTAAAAAATAATATTGTAAATCATAGTGCTTAAAAACTGTAAACTACATTAGGTGTACAATAGCATTACTGCTTCAGTTTTCATTTGCAAACTGTTTCATAGACTTAATTTTGATTCATTGGGGTTTTTTTTCCAAGATATCCCAGAATTCTGGATATTTATATTTTCTTCACTTTTGCCTCTGGTCACATGTATCTCAAATACCACAATAACACCCCACTCAAATTCCCAAAAGGCATATTAGGTAGAATTTTACTGTAGAGAATTCTTTCAGAGTATTTTTATTTAATTCAGTTGAACAGATATGTTTCTAATAATAGCAAAAATACACTCACAGAAGTTAAAAGCCTCTATCATCTCTTATTTCTTAGGATGCTATTTTAGCATCTGTACTCAATTTCAAAATCAGTTTGACTATTTCATAGTCTTATGCTTTTATAAATCTTGAGAATAATTTGTCTTGGTCTCTTGGTTTTAACACCAATTGTTAAGTAAGGTATAGAAGATTCTAATAAATATATTAACTTCATATTTTTATTTAAAAAATTAAATGCAGCAGGCACAAATAAAAAATTTGATTGTTTTTCATGTTCGAAGAGTAATATGAAAGTCTGGAATAAACGCTTAAGTAATTAATACATTCATGATTGAACTGTTTATTTATTAAATATGGTCCTAAGATACAAATTAAGTTAAGCTCTTAAAATTTATAGATGAATTAAAAAATGTAAATCTGCTCAGGAAAAAGCTATTTATCTCATCCGTTTGTATGGTAATTGATGGTTCATAATGAAATAATCTGATGCGCAGGGTTCAGCTAAATTAGCCTGCCTGTAATGTACTATCTTGAAGTGACTTCACATTCTCATTAGAGCCTTTCTAATTTCTAAAGCAAAATTAATGCAATTAGTGATCAAATCAATACATATTGATCATGAGTTTCTTCAGTATGGCATGAAAATATCAGGTCAAAAAGCAAGAGCTTTTTAAAAATCATAGCATTAATGTAAGACTTTTAAGAGGTGGGGGGGAACTGTGCTATTTTACATTGTTGCTATTTATGAAAAAGTGACAATATTTGACTATTGTTTGGAGGAAATTCAACATATTATACTATGCTCTCATCCCTTGCCCCCAACACATCAATACTGTAGTTATTGTCCATATGGATTTTCACCCCATAAATATCCAAAAGCAAATTTTTTCCTCATGGTACAGAATTTTAGATAACTAATTACTCAAAAGCATTCCTTTCTTTTCACATGCAAATGTAAGCAAGACTCCAATGAGAAATACTGCTCCCCCACCCCAACCTCTCAACCCAGTAAATGCACCCCTGGTAGAGTAGGTTACAGTTAAATGTATGCAGGAAAGAACTTGAAGCCCAGAATAAAAAAGCAAAACACATTTGTGGAAATCAAGGGACGGT
This sequence comes from Sorex fumeus, assembly GCF_029834395.1. NCBI lineage: Eukaryota > Metazoa > Chordata > Mammalia > Eulipotyphla > Soricidae > Sorex > Sorex fumeus. The sequence continues at coordinate 18,314,819 of NW_026606111.1, read as the reverse complement.
TGCTTTTCCACATACTAATAAGCTTATTTCAGTGTGAAATAAAATGATACTTCCAAGAGAAAAATGAAAGACAGTATTAGGAATTCCTTCTACCTTACCCAAATAGAGTCTAAGATATTGTTTCAACTATTGTCTACTACTGAGGTATGTGGAGAAAAAAAACAGTGCTAACTTGTAACTCTATGATAAAAGTTGTCAAATTATCAATGTTCTGGGAGAAATTCAGAATTCAGAAGAAAGGGATCATGTTGTTGGGTAAGTCAATCTTGGAAATCCTCCAAGGGCTGAGCTGAAGAGAGACACAAGATTCAGAAAAGTTGGGACAGATAATTTGCTTCGATGCTTTTAGGTCACATTAATATAATCTTCTTTTCCCAAATACTACATCATGACTTCTTATTCAGAAGTTTTATAGTATATGCGTAAAATCCCTGCCTATGAGTGGGGAAATTCTGTGTTGTTTTAAAAATTTATGAATTTGGAACAGAGAGGTAGATTCACATTTGCCAAATCATTTTTAATTTTTTTCAGGAGAATAGTACAGTATTTTAAGGTATTTTTAGAATACTATTTTAGAACAACAATTTCCTAAGCATGTTTTATTGGTCCATGGCCCTATATAATGCTATGTCCAACAAAATAATCCATGATAAATATGAAATTTTGAAGTGCATAGTGAATGTTCTGAGAAGTCCTACAATTTTTTTAAAAGTCTATTTACTAATGTTAGCTTAACATTTCCTAATTAATTTAGCTACCTATTTTTCATCCACTAATATCTATCTCTTTTATGTTTCTACTTTGTTAGATACTGATTTTGATTTAGAAAGGAAGGAAAGTTATAACATTTAGGGGATATGATAAATGATAATAACCCTTTCACATTTAATTTTGGCATCAGAAAATGTTAGACAATCCAGCTCAAGCATTATAATACGATGGTCCTTATCTGATATGAATATTCTATTCTTTGTCCTGAAATATTCCAACCAAATTACTTTGCTAAATATTCCAATCACTTTAAAGGCTATGAAGACCGATGGGAACTGTTAACAGCATCATCTAGTCAGTTATATTCCACTTCCCAGGAAAACATAAAGGTAAAGGTAAAGGTAAAGGCCCTCCCGTTGATCGTCGATTTGCTCGAGCGGGCCCAGTAACGTCTCCATTGGAGACTTTGTTGTTACTGTGTCTGGCATATCGAATACTCTCGGTAGCTTGCTGGGCTCTCCGAGAGGGGCGGAGGAATCGAACTCGGGTCGGCCATGTTGGCTGCTTGTAAGGCGAACGCCCTACCTGCTGTGCTATCGCTCCAGCCCTCTTTAAAAGTAAAACTACATAAGCAACAATATTCTTTACAGAAATACTGAGAAACACAAGAAAGAAAAATTTACCCATAACATCTTAATTGATGTATCTTTCTCCTGCCTTTTTCAGAAGAACTTAACTACTTATGAAATTGGATTGGGTACATAGTACTTCATAGCCTATGATCTCTTTACTCAATGATACATATGTTTTCATGATATTCATCCACAACATCACTGCTTTTCATTGTATGAATGTGCCAGACTTTCAAAAGGACACCAGCAGCATAGTCAGCAAAAGCTGACACAAGAATTGTAGTCACTATAGAACATCCTTCGAGGTACCTTGCAAAATTAGGTATTATATCCACTATACTGTAGGGTAGGTGCTGCAGAATCAGAGCAAATATTCTTCCTAGAGGCAAATTACTTCGGCAGAGGGAAATCAAGAATCAAGTAGAAAGATGCAGGTCACAGATGATGCTTGGAGTTGCCAGCATCCCTGGTCATAGGTTGGAGGTAATCCTTTCCCTAGAGAGGATTATTGTGGTATGCAGCAAGCAATGACCACCATGGCAGAATAGTCAGTGCCTTGGCCTTGAGACCTTGGGAGTGATTATGATAGGTGCCCCAACCACACCCACCATTCAGTGATCACACTTTCACTTGTATCATTTGTTACCGTTGATCATAGGTTTGCTCAAGCAGGTGCCAGAAATGTCTCCATTTATCTCTGTAGCATGCTAGTGTAGCCCAATGGCATCTGCTTGCTCCAGGAACACAAAGAGCCTCAAACTGTTTGTTCAGGGTTTTGTCAAAGAAGTCTGACCATCTCGTAGGGTAGGTGGGAGGCCAGGTGTTCTTTTGACGTCCTGTGGAATCCAGTAGGTAACAACTCTAGTCTGGCACTCATCTCTAAATCGTATTATGTGTCCGGCCCATTTGATTTTCAATGCCTTGGCAAACAAACAGTGTCCCTGATTCTTGATCGTTGAGGTCGGAACTCTGGATTCCTTCTCTCACTTGAGTGAATCAAGATATTCCAAGCATAATTCTTTCAATTCCTCTTTGGGATACCAGAACAGCATTCTCATCCTGTTTTCACACTAAAGGTACCTAATAGCTAGAGATGCCATTTCAAAGGAGCCTCTGAACCCCTTAGATTCTCCCCCTGGTTTTTGGTCAAGCTCTGGGCATCTGTATTTAATTGTTTGGACCCAGATGTTGCATTAATCTTAACAAGAGCTAAAGGTATTATTGATGATTTTATTAGATATTTGAAATTACTTTTTGTAGACATGCCAGGCACAATTCTTTCAAAAGTTCTAAGAATATTTTAAATGAAACAGAAACACATAATAGATTTTTTAAAAGTGAAACAAAAGCTTTTTTTATTTTTAAAAAAAAGGATTCTAAACACCCCCATCTGAATGAAATACTCCTTTATTTACATTTCCCAACTATTTTGCACACTTTTACCATTATTATCTCTCTCTATCACCTCCAGTGTTTGCTTGTCTGTCATTGTGCAGTCCTGTGAGCACCTGAAGGATAAGACTCACCATCTTATCTTAATTGTCAATTTTTGTAATCAAGCAGAAACTCAGATGCTAGTTGTGCAACAGGGAATTTAGGTTTTTGTTCCAGCTTTGAGAAGGGTTTAGGAGCATAAATTTCTGCTGCCAAAGCTGAGGTCTCGGTTCTATGACTTTTAGGAAGTCATGCAACTTCTCTTGGCCCCCGTTTTCTCACCTTAAAAGTGTGAAAGATAATAGTATCTGCTTTCCATGTCTATCCTTAGGAACAATAAGCCAATATTTATAAAGCATTTAAACATAATGCCTGATAAATAATTTAGTATCACATGTCTAATTAATTTAACTCTCATTTAGTTATATCAAATTGAAGAACCTAGACTAGTTCCTCATAAGTACAAGTGAGATGATGGAACATACCCAGGCTCAGGGAATTTCTGGGCCACATTAATATTCCATTATAATAATAACAATAATCTTCTAACAACCCATGATGATGAAATGAAAGTTCTCAGTGGGGCAAACATAAAAGTATACTAATGGGATACTTGTAGCAACTCCTTGAGTCTTTTGGTTCCAGCCCCTCTTTATTGAACATCTGCAATGATCACACACTTGACTACTTTTTGTGAATTACACCATCCTAGGTTGTGATAGTAGTTTCTCATGAAGAGAAGATTGGCCTATTATGCATGTATATGAGTACTTGCAAAACACAAACTCAATCTTGTGTTTCCTCAAACTTTCTTTTGATAAACAAAAACGGGTTAAAAGTTAGAGAAGCAAACATAATCACTGTGTTTTCAGATTGGAGATGGGAAGGAGACCCATGTTTAATGGCATTGAAATAGGAGGTGAACCTAAACTCACCATTGCTTATTTATGGCAGTAGTTATTTCTCTCCGGTATATCCCAGAGGGTTACTTTCTGTGGTTAATTGGAACTTCTAAGCCATTTTTATTTACAAAGTGTTTTACAGTCATTGGTATTGATGACTTATAATTCCCCCATGACTTAGGTGTCAGGATGAAGCATTGACACGGGCTCCACTCTCAGGAAACTGAGACGTGAGGCTGGATAAATCTGCCTGGCCCCCTCCCACCCAGCAGCCAGGGGCCCTAGTTTGCTTTGTTTTGGCTTGTCAAAGGCGTATTACCTTCTTCATGTGCTCGGATAGCAGTTGCAATTGGATGCTGGTAGAAAGGGGTTTTTTTGAGGAGTGACTGAGAGAGTGACACAGAATCCACTTAGCAATTCTTTTCTTCCGTTTGTTTCCCATTAAAAGGAATTGTTCTGGCAACTGTATGTCTTTCAGCATATTTTCTTTTTTCTTTTCTTTTTTTTTAAGAAATAAGAGAAATAAACTGCCCTGTTTATTGTTAAATTTGTAGTGCCAGTCATGACAAGCATAAGGATAGTAACACTTTTGCCAGCAGGGTGCTTATCTGTTTTACTAGTTCAGAAGGACTTGATTGATGTGAAAGACCAAGGTCTCAGTAAAGATAATTTAGCCATTTCCATACAGTTTATGCTTGTGTTAGTAGTATCCTGCAGGGGAGTCCCTGGGGGCGGCTTCCTTGACCTTCCCTCTAAAAGGTAACACATAGGAGATTCCTCAAGGAACCATAGTCTAACAAGACTAATGACGGCTTCCATGCCTATTATCATTCAGAGACATAGAAAGAGGCTTTAGAAATGCAGTACCACATTCCTCCCTTGATGTTCCATATGATCTATTAAGGCATTATGTGGCAGATAAATTAATCATTAAAAACTTACTGTTAAGTCTGTACAAATAATAACCAGGTGTATCTTGATTATCTTTGATCTCAATTTATATATATATATATATATATATATATATATATTTTTCTCTCTCTCTCACTAAACAGATGTTACATAGCAGTTTATTTTACTGACAACTAATCCAAATGACTCAGAGAATGGAGGCTATTTTCTTCCAATATTTTTTCTACTATTTTTTCCTCCCCAAATTAAAGGAACTAAAAAGAAGTCTTTCACTCCATAACAGTTCATGACAGTCAGGATTTTGTTTTTCAGATTGCTTGGTTGGGTGTGAGCATGAAGTATCTACACTGCTTATTATTGCAGTCATCCTGGCATTTGATTTACTCCTCCCATTCATTGCTACTTAGTATTTAAAAGTTCTGACCCATGGACATACTTCTAAATCTTGTCTCTGTTAGGTGCTCCATGATGTACTGAATCCTACTTAATGCCATCATTTTGGATCCAGGTGGATTTTTAAGTATCTTTTTGTTGCATTAACCACATCCGAGCTAGTTTTTCTAGGGCTGAAAGAAGGGGGGAAAAATAACATAAAATTATGTAAAAGAAGCAAGCAAAATAAAGATCCATAAAATAAATGAAATGCATTTGAGAAATGCACAAAAAAATGTAGTTTAGCAAATATCAAATCTTTTCCAATTAAGAACAATTCTTAAATGCTTTGTTTTGCCTCTGAAAAGTGTAATGTTAAAATATTAACAGATTGTTCAAGTAACTGATTTCAATTCAGGAACAACACCAGCAAGATTAACAGAAGAGGAAAAATTGTACTTAGGCAAACAGTAGGTTTCTCGAAGCAGTTTAAGAAAAGAAAGGAAGTGTGGCTGAAATCCTTGTTCACACAACAGCCCTCTCTGTATAACCTATCTCATTAAGAAATATGTGTTTTGAACTGAGAGCTCAAAGGACTGGACTGCAGGCTTTTTGTACAAGAGGCCCAGGTTTGATCCCTGTACCACTGGGAGTGACCTGGAGAGTAGAACCATAGTAGCCACAGCACACCAATAGGCTTGTCCTCCAGCCCCAAGGAAAAGTGTTTCAGGGCTGCATAGATTACTTAAAGGGCTGTAGCATCTACCCTCTTAAATGAGACTGTGGTAGTGTTTATCCTTCCCCTGGTAGAGTGAACCACTCTCCAACACCCTGGATGTAGTGTTGGTGGCCCCCAGTACCATTGGGCCTGAGTTGCTGGGTCAGTGCATTGAAATGTCTGGTTCATTTGGTCAAATGTCTCTGAGAATGACCCCCAACCACTCTGAGCATTTCTCAAGGGCCCCTTCTCACTGCAAACAAACAAACAAACAAACAAAATAAAACAAAATGTGTTTTAGGAGCCTGGAAAGGCTCAGTGACAATGTAACTACACATTTGCTTCCACTATAACTCAAGAGTCAATTGTGATAAATCCAGAAAGAACTTTCTTAGCAATGAGGTTGGAAGACGTCACTATTGTCTGGAAATAACCATCTTGTCTGCATGGTCATAAGAAGTAGTTTTCATAGGAAAAAAGCAGGGAAGTTTTTGGAAAGGATGGGGTTACAAATCTGGAGGAGTCACAGTGAACAACAAAATACCCGCTGTGCATGAGTCCACTAAGGCACACTCTTTTATCTGTAACCTACAGAAGGTAAGTATTCAGGCTCTAGGGTAAGGACAATGAACAATGTCTTTTTTTTAGACTCTAAGGGGGAAGAGTAATGCTAGGACTAGTGTCCTTGTCTAGAGAAATTTTCTGTTCCTATGTTGTAGGCATGAGGCCAGTAATTTGATCCTGGCCATCACCGCACATACAAAATGCAATCCTGGCCCTTCCCTTAATTATTTCTGACATCAAGCAAAGAAATGATTTTCAGCACAACTCACCCAAGTGTATAGAGCACTGTAACCCTAGCAAGCACCACAAGTAAGCATGTAAGTACTATAAGCAAGCATGCAAGCTCTGCATATACAAGCTGCTTATACATATATGCATATACAAGCATATATGCATATGTATGCATATACAAGCTCTGCATATGCATATATGCAACCCAGCATATACAACCCCTAATTGTTTTTATTACTATAATAACTTAAGAGTATCATTTATTATACTGTACTCACTTTATTGCCATATTATTTGGTAAGTATGATTTTCCCCTATTAATAGACAAGAAACAGAGGCAAAGAGAAATGAAACAAATTTCTCAAAAACATATGGGTAGTAAGCAGTAGAACAGCAATGAGAGAATATAAGCTATTTTATGAATAAATTATAAAGACTCAAGGAGAAAAGTCTTTTCTCTTTTCTATCTTGGCAAGACTGATAGACCACTCTGTGCCACTCTGGCCTTTTGTAATAATAAAACAGAGTTTTGGAGAAGTTAAGTGACTTGTGGAAAGTATCATAGACAGTTTACATAGACACAGAGAAGTGGGAAAGTACAAGTGTGTAATCTTTAGTTTCCTAAAATATGTCTGAATTGGGCCTCTTCAGGATACTATACTAGGGCAAGAGAATAGATCTCATTTTTGAGCAACATTTGTGAGACTGTTTTTATGCTTGTAGACCACCACCTGTCTGCACACCAGTTCATGGGCTGTCAGTTTAATCACCGTGGTGGGGCTGTGATTTTCAACTTCTTCCTCCTATGTGCAGCACTGAAGACTGCTGATGTAGAGAACACTATGAAGAGGAGGGGTGGGAAAACATACGGTTAAACTAAAACCAAACATCTCCAAAATAAACAAGATGCTGTTGGGAATAGAGTAAGAATAAGACTGAGGACCAGACCTAAGTACATTCATGGAATAAATGATTTTTTAAAAATATGATCTCACTTTCTACCACTACTACTTCATCCTTTTTTTCTGTACTATCCAGCAATTGGAATTCAGATTCATTAAACTTCATGATGCATTAAGTCCAGTCTCCCTAATGGCCATTATCATTTTATAAATTTCAAACTCAAGTGACTATTTTCTGAAGATTTTCAAAAGAGGCCAACCATAATTAACATTACATGCTGATCACTTAAGCACTGTAGTATCTCAAGACAAAAAATTACTTTAATTTAAAAGTGTTTCCAATAATTCTTTAATTCAGGTATTGTAATTAGCCAGCTTTTTTACCTATGTTTGAGTATTCCTGACACTAAAAGGATAAAAAGTATTTTTAGAAATTGTTTACAGTATAAGTAACATTATATGTTTTATTAATTTTTGGCGGTATATTTATTTTATTTTGGTTTTTGGACCACACCTAGAAATGCTCAGAGTTACTCCTGCTTCTATGCTTAGGGGACCATCTGGGATGCTGGGGATTGAATCTGTGTTGGACATGTGCAAGGCAAGTGCCCACCAGCTCTACAATCTCTCCCTATTTATTTATTTTTAACAATAGTACTGATATTATTGTTTTATATTTGCAGTGCTAACTCTTGTCCACCAACTATCTGAGAACATATTTACTATAAGACTACTCATCTTGGGAAAGTTCAACTGTGGTCAGATTTTCAAAGTAAAACCAACTCTCATTGTATAATTGAAACCCAAGCACAAAAATTTGTAAGTCTACAACTGTACCTCAGGGTGTCTCACTAATAAATAAAAAAGAAGCAATATAGATTAAAAAAAAAAACCAACTCTAACTTAGATCATTATCCAATGTGATAACCCTTACTCCATTAAAACTCTGGAGATAAAGTGACTTATTTTTCAAGAGACCTGAATCAAGGCAGACATGGAAACTCTTTGATTCCCATATAACATGAGCAGTTTCACAACTTATTTAGTAGTAATCAAATAAATAGCAGTAGAAACTTTAATAACTTTAATAAACAAATAAATAGTTGTAGTTCAGATTTCAGATCAAAACATTTCTTTTGAGTTCTTAGTCTTCTACACTAGTCTTATCCAACATTCATTTTTCAAATCCTTTTTGTTGTAATTAGATGAGTCTTCAAGTAGAGAGAGACTCACAAGTACAATTTTTGCAACTTTTCTTTTTTTCCCCCCACTGAAAAATAAATTAAGAAATTTCTATCCAAAGAGTGAAATGATTTTTCCTGAGTACAGGGATAAAGTTGTCAAATTTAGTAACAAGAAATACACATCACCCAGATAAATTTAATTTAAGGTAAAAAAGCAAATATTTTGGTAGAATTATATCACATGAAATACATATACTTTTGTATTTCTATCCGGCAACTCTGAGGAAGTGCATTCCAGACAGAACACATGGGAATTTATCCTAGTAACCTGTGGCTCCATGTAGAAAGTGCAGCTTCATTCATTGCTTTGAAAGAATGGCATTTCTGTATCAGTTCTTATATATGCAATAGTTTGTATATACAATAGAGGCAGTGTCCCATTTTTCTTTTTCTCAGACTTCAGTAGAGAGTTGGTCATGTGATGTTTTCACTTATGGAACCAAATTCATGTAAGGGAAATGGCTAAGCATCCAATAACTGGGCTACTGGTGCTAAAGTATTCATGAATCCTTTTACACTATACTGATGGAAGTGCTCTTATATTTGAAGCATAAAGTTAGGCCTATATTTCAAACTGCTGCATTGTAATTTCACTGCTTTATGTAGGTTATACTGAACGCCTGCTAGCTTCATCTAATTTAAGGTATAGTTTACTAACCAAAGAAATACATTTTATTGCCACTTTATTGACATGGAGCCCAGGTACAGTGCCTACAGTGGATTCTCCTACGTGGATTCTCCTTCTCTATAATCAAGAAAGAAAGTCAAAATCTTTTTTGATTTATCCACCACCTTTATATGAAATAAAAGAAGTTAAGTCACTTTGAGAGGTCAGATTAAGCTGAAATTGATATAATAACCAGAGCTAAGAAGGAATGATTTGTCCAGCAAGTACTCAATTGAAAATCAGCACTAATTTAAAACAAGAAAATGGTAAAGCAGTTCCCAGCATAATAATTTTATTCCACACTGGCTACATATGATTTTTTTCCAGGTGGTTAGCAGAAGACACAAAACATTTATAATGATTTAAAATGTGTAATGTGGAAAAAAATAAGTCAATCATCACCCTTATTTATTAAACATAAAATCTGTGGTGAGTTATTTTAGCCAAGGAAAAGAAGTAAACATAAATTGTGATGAATGCCCTTGACCTTTAGTTTGAATAATAATAATAAGATTTTGACAAATCAATACATTTTACATCAGGGCATCAAGACATCAAGGCATGCGAGGAGTGTTAAACAAAAGAAAAATGCCTAAGGAGCTCTATGAAAAGACATGTTTTACAGCAGAGCTGTTTTCAATTGCTAAACATTCATCTCTTGCAGCATAGAAAGGGCGCCTAGTGACCCCTAGCTGAGGAATCTATATCGCTTTGCACCCATCCCCCACTTGACAGACAGCTGATGTTCTGGGTGCCTGGCCCTGCACTCCATTAGCTCAAGAGAGAGAGCTGTTCACTGCGTGGCAAAGCACACCGCTGGTACAGGCTCTCTGCCAGCAGTCTATGTCTTTTGTGTGTTTTAGCAAGTAAAACTCCACTCTCATTCTCTCTCTAACGATGTGTTTTGCTCCGATACTTAACATGCAAAAGCAAGATGCTCTGAGTAATAAAGTGTTCCAGAGCGTCTAGTCCCTCTGATGAGGCATGAAGAACATACATTGTTCTCTAAATGCATCCACTAAACACACCCTAAATTCTATGTGGGTGAGACACTGGAAAAGCAGCCCTATGTGTACCCATAGGCTTTCCCACGGGTGACTTTCCACTATGCTATTGTTCTATTCATTTGTTGGAAATTAAGATCGTGTCTAGTCTAGGTGGAAATTCTTGTTTTTATACTTTACCAGAAAGGCCATTAAGATGGATGTCTTTAAGTAAGGAACATGGTCGATATTTTTGGGATTAATATTTGCTATAATTTAAGAATGTTCTATGAGCTGTCAAAACAGCAAAGTTAACATAAATTCTGAGAAAAAATATAGATATTATCAGAGGGGAGGGAGGATGGGAAGGGAAGGTAGAGGACTCAGTTTCATACTGTAAATGGCAGTTGGACCTTGATATGGATGTGGTGAGGTCTATACACACAGACACATATAGATACACATAGATCCACTCCTGAAACATACACACTATTACAACCCAATAGTGAATTGTTAAAATCTTATGTTTAAAATGTTCTAAAAAAAAAAAAGCTTTGTGAGTAAAACTGTGATGGAGTACACTTGATCAATAAAGCAAAAGGAATTTTGGTTTATGATTCGGTGTCCAAGCCCCAAGCCTACCATTACATTCCAGATATTCAATATAATCTCAGAGGTTAGTACCTAAAGGTAACATTCATTAAGCTACAATTCAAATCTAGGGACAAATAACCCAACATTGTTCCCGGTGCTACGTGATAAGTATTGGTGAGGGTCTGGTTTTATGCTGGCCTGAGCAGCAGTGTGTAGAACCTGTTCACTGATTCTCCTTAAAGGCAGAGCCGACACTTGAAAGTTGTTGGGTCAAGCTCACTGGATTTGGCATAACCCTACTTTCAGAAGCTAGTAATGTTGCTTTACTTCTCCTTATAATCTGGTAAGTCTATATAGAGTCAGCCCTCACCTCACCTCAGACCAAGTGTGGTATATCTGGCATTTCTGATGGTGATTTACATTTCCTTTGTTCTAGATTCTCTGCCTGAAGAACTTTGGTGGCAGCCAAGGAGAGTTCAGTTTATTTTCTTGATTACAGGCATTCTGTTTTGTAATTTCCTGTGGACAGGTGCATGGAAATAAACTTCAGTTCTTGAGTGATTTAATCCTACTTTCACCTGTAAATTTTATATTGGAAATATCTTTTTTCCATCAGAATTTGAGAATCAGGGCTCCATTACTTCTATTTTCGAGTATTGTTGTTGAGAATTCAGTCTTATGCAGACTTTCAATTTCTGAGCCTTCTTTGTGTTGCTTCTTTCCCTCCCCTTATTGGGTATTTCTAAAACCTGTCCTACTTTTTAATGTTCTAAAGTTTCTCAGTAATATCAATTGATGAGGTTTATTGGTTTTCATTGAATTGAGTAGATAATGTGCATTTCGAATCTAGTAATCTTTATGTACCTCAGGTTGGAAAATTGGGAGGAGTGTTTTTTTCCCCTTTTTTTTGATTTTGTCTTTGTTTTTTGGGCCATACCCAGCAATGCTCAGAGATTACTCCTGGCCTGCACTGAGGAATCACTCCTGGCAGTGCTTAGAGGACCATATGGGATGCCAGGAATCAAGCTCAAGTCAGCCACAGGAAGGCAAGAGCCTTATTCACTGTACTGTTAGCCCTGGTAATTTTTTTCTTAAAAAGTCTTTTAGCCTTAGTTTTTATCTTTTTCTGTATTCCTTTCATTTGGTATCCTTGGATTAATATTTTTCCACCTTTTACTCTTATTTACTTTCTTTTCCTTTTGTTCTTTTTTCTGAATTTTTTCCTGTTTTATTCTCCAAATTTCACTGACTTTTTGATTTAAACAATTCCATTTTTAAAAGTTATTATAGAATAATAAATGTTCCGTTCATTATGTATACTATTATTTCATGAATCCAATCTACTCATTTATATGATGACTACAATGACATTTTCTTATTATTTTTGTGACTATTATTTATTTTACTATGTTGCAAAGAAAACAACTTACTGTTTTAGATTGCTAAACATATTTGCTCAGCTAAATGTGAAGAATAACTTAAAGATGAGTATCTTGCTGGAGCTATAGTACAGCAGGGAAGGCATTTGTCTTGCATGCATTTGACCCACATTTGATCTCTGCCATCCCATATGGTCCCCCGAGCACCACCAGGAGTTATTCTTGAGTGCAGAGCCAGGAGTAACCCCTGGGCATTGCCAAATGCAACCAAAAAGCCAAAATAAAAATAAATAAATAAATAAATAAATAAATAAAAGATGAGTATCTTAAACACTCATCTTTACTTATAACTAATGCAGTCTGACTTATCATAAAGCTCTGGAGAATTAAGAACTCAGATACTTACTATGTTATTATTATATCCATGGTGTTGCAATACATAGACCAAGAAGACAACTAATATATTCAATTTTTAAAAAATAAAGAAGTACAAAAGTTATATATCTCATCCTTATAAATTGTAAATATACCATTTGTTTATATCACATGGGTTAGAAATGCTGGTCACATCTCTTGGCAAAAAATGTTAGGAAATAAATGATCTTTTACAATATAATAAATAGCTATATGTCATATTACTACAGGAAAAGGTTTTACAAAAGTTTCTTTTCTCTAGCACAGCGGGTAGAGTGTCTGCCTTGCACGCAGCCAACATGGCCGACCCGAGTTCGATTCCTCCGCCCCTCTCGGAGAGCCCGGCAAGCTACCAAGAGTATTGGATATGCCAGACACAGTAACAACAAAGTCTCCAATGGAGACGTTACTGGGCCCGCTCGAGCAAATCGACGATCAACGGGAGGGCCTTTACCTTTACCTTTATTAATAAATTATTGCATATCAACATATGTCTCTGAAAAGTCTATTCCATTCCTAATTAAGAGTCATCTGAAATTGGATTGTCAAATGCATACCTTACCCAGAGTAGCAAAAGAAATGTGACTGATAGTTCATGCTATGTGTGTGTCAGACTTATTGTTGGAATTTTACTGTGTAAAAATATAAATAACACAACACTCAACCATGAATTCTTTGCCTGCAATCACTGTATTCCCAAATTGTTATCTAATTTAATATTGACTATATCTCTTACTTTCCACACTGCCACCAGCAGGAAAGATAGTCAAGGACAATGTGGCTAGCATCAGAAAAAATGGCCGTTATACACAACTGTGGGGTTTGTTATGGATTTAAACTGGCTCTGATCATTGGTTGCTTTGTGCAACTCTTGTTACTTTAATTTTGCGTTAGTGCTCATTTTACTGGTACAATTGAAAGTCAAATAGATCAAAAACTGTGAAAATTTGTGATCCAAGTAGTAAGAAACAGAACTAGGATGTTAACCTCAGGGCTACCAGACTTCAGAAACTACTTTCACACTGAATTACAACACCTCAAGACTAAAAAAATACCCTTGTACAGTTTATACTTTTTATCTCCCACAAGATGTCCTTTTAATATTTTTTCTCTAATTAGTTTGTTGTACTCCAAATATTTTGATAAATCCATGTCGCTGCAGTTCTTAAGAGTGAATAAAAAGATTGTACCTGGAACGATAAATATCTTTGAGTATGTCTGGTACAGTGAAAAAGGTGCTTAAGCTTTTGATTCATAGTAAAGTGAAATGAAATTCCAGAAAATTACTTCAACTTTTCAAGTGTTCATTTCTTTATCTCTAACAACAAGGGACTATAATATTTCTCAGTAATTAATAGTGAGCATTAAATGAGATTACATAGACAAACTAGTAAGTACAGAGCAGGCACTCAATGAATGCATCCCATCTTCCCAATTCTCCACCACCCACACTTTAGAGTATAAGTCATTCTGGTGTATTAACTTATCTCAAGTATACAACCTTTGTCAGTATAGATCTTTGAGCCCTCTCAAGGAAATATAAAATGAAATATTTAGAGACAAAATTAATTTATGCCATAATTTTTCATCCTTGCTCATTAAACTTTTACTATATGTTTAATTCCATTAAGTTTTATTTTATAGAAAATTTATGATTGAGACATTATTTTAGAAATAAAATATAGTTTAGTAATATAATATAATCATAATATTATATAATTTTATGTCAATATATATTTGATTCGGAGACCAGAATCCCCGGGCTGGGGAAGTGGAGCTTGAGTCTGGCGCCTTGTTATTTAGTCACTGTTTTTTACTGTTTGCATCATAGATGCAAGAAAAAAACTATAAAATATTTTTAAAGATAATTTTGGAAGGAAAGGAAAAAAGAAAAATTTTAATCTACTTAAAGACATCTACTTTTAGAAACATAGTGGACACAGAAAATAGAGGGAGGGGAAAGTTGTTTCTATGAAAATTTTGTTTGGGTGGGTTTTTTTTTGAGTTTGAATAAACAAAATTGCAGAATTTTCTGAGACCCAATTGCTAACATTTATAGATAGAAACTAGCCAATATTAGACTCACAATTTCAAGTACAATAGACACATAGAAATTAGCTAGTTCAATAGATGCTGACTTTTGGAGAAAACCTACCTGAAAATCTGTGGTCTCTGTCTTCTCTTTCCTGCCCTATACTCCATTTATAGACCACACTATATTGGTCACTGACCTTTAGGGAGGTTTTTCATATTCAATCAAGCTCCACCAACTTTCCACATCATGTGGCCACGTGCAGAGAATACAGAGTGATTGTTCTGTGGAGTCCACCTGGGAAAACATCTTTGCTTAATTTTTACTCTATCAAAACGTATTTTCATTTTTTAAGGTAAAAACTGAAAGAGACCAGTTTGGGCTTTTATAGAAACTTAACTGAATGAATTGTCAAATCTTTTTCTGATGGTATATTGACTGTATTTTAATTTTTAAAATATTTCTCAACCTATTAAAGTCAAGGCCTTCATTCCACTTATGTTCACCCTACCTCACTTCTTTGTAAGTAAAAACATTCACATTTATGATAATTAAATTCTTACAGAAATTCAATGAACAAAAAATATTCTGGAAAAAAGACATATAATATGATGATTCTGCTTGGCATATAAATAGCAATTTTCTTTTAAATGTGTGTTTCTGACATATACTTTCTGTTTAATAAATACCTTCTACAAAGGTGACTCAAAAGGTGTAAAAGACCATAAGTTTTATTTATTTATCTACTTAGTTGGTGTTTTGGGCCACATACAATTTTACCCAAAGCTTACTTCTCGATCTGTGCTCAAGGGTCACTCCTGGCAGGGCTCAGAAGACCATATGTGGTGCCATGGGTCATAACTGGGTTGGTCACATGCTACCAAGCACCCTAACAACTCAGACCTGACTGTAAGCTTGATTTCAATAGGATGTGGTATCCAAACATTAAAATATAACAAAGCCATATATCTTTAGTAGCTCTTCCCTAAAAGAAATATAAAACAAAAAATTTAAATCTTATTAACAAGATTCTGGTTACTAGGTGTGTATCTTTTGATAAAATAAAATATAAATCAAATAAGCTTTTAATTACAATGGGATCATGCTTACTTGACATGTATGTTCATGCACAAGCTCAGTAAACTTTCTTTATCATTATGTAGAGAAGACAAATGCCAGGAGAAACTGTTTCTTGTATGGAGTCACTAAATTTATACATATTTCTAAACAGTAGGACAGATGTGGAACAGCTGCTATTATCCAGGGGAGTTCTGTTTTCTCAGAAATTATAAGTTGCTTCATGATTAAGACTACTATTTTTCCATAAATAAAATTAGTATTCATGATTAGATTTTAAAAAATATATGGTTATTTGCAACAATATCACACAATCAGATTATCAAGGTGCTTCACTCTTCAATGAAAAATTAACAATATTCTTGATGGTCTGGTTACATATGGTAAGCACCAAATACTGACAGTGTGCCAGACATACCTGCAACTATTTTAATTCAATTAATCCTCAAAATTCCATGCAGGGGTAGATTCTCTTATTACTCTCATTTATAAAGTTCTCAGAGTTAACTTGCCCAGGGTCACACAGTTATTAAATGGTGTTGCTTATATTCAAACACTAGTGTTATTACACTGATATCCATACTTTGCTAAAACATTGCATTGTATATTACTGTTCACAATACAAAACATAGACTCTTTCAGGTGCATATAAGCTGAACAATTGGTGCCTTCAAAGAGAAATTTCTACAACATGATCGTTTATCAATCAAGGTAGACTTGTAAAAGGATTGAGACTGCTTTGTTTGAGAAATAACCCAATGCAATAAGATTGTATGTTTAAGGCAGGCCAACTACAACGGTCTGGTTTTCTTACAGTTATTTGGGGACCTAGATCTAAAAGCAGAAAAGAAGATGAGGCAGTGGTACAAAAGTGGTAAAGTGCATCAGCCCAGAAGTTCTCCATTTCTCTCTCTTTAATTTGTACTGCAAGGGATCTTACTGAAAGACTCCTAGAAAATGTGAGTGAAAAAGTAGTAAAAAGATTAGAAAAAGATAATTGAAACCAAAGAATAAAAATTTACAGGGAAGCCTTAATTGGCTCCTTTGCATATTCACAGGGACGCATTAATTGAGGAAATGTTTAGAAGGTATGTCCAAATTTTACCAAAGCTTTGAAAAACAGTGGAAAAAACAGTGACCACAAGTGGTGGTCAGAAAGTTTGTGGTTAAAAAACAAGGCTCACCTTAAGAAGGTCAAATAGATACATCGGAGCCATTGAGAGGAACATCAGCCCAGTGGTCAGTCCTTATCATAAAAAATACTAGAGGACTGGCACATCTGAAAGTTCAGGTCTCTCAGGAACAGACTTCAGTGGTGTTAAATTGGAATGGATTGTCATATCAATTTATAATGAGAACAACAAAGGTGAAGCAGCCTTCTTTGACATATATAAACTGTGGTGTAATAATTCTATACAGTAATTGTGCAAAGTCAAAACTATAAGAGCAAAGAAAATAAATGTATAATTTTATTTATGCCTGGCTTAAAGTTAGTGCAATCTTGAGCTAGGTCAGCTGCAAAAGCAATGCTGCTGTGTTGCTGGTGAGACTGGCATCTTTGACTCAGCCAAGCCTCCTCTATTGGCCTGATGTCACTTCAGATAGCAGACAGAGAGCAAAGGACACTCAGATAAATCAAGGATTCATGAAGGAACAAATAGATGTGGTCCTTGGCACTTCTCTGGTCCTCACAGAGGTGTACCCTGTGACCTCAGCAGATTAGAAAAAGTAAGTGAAGATACTGGCAGTTCAGAGCAATCCAGTTCTGTTGAGTTCACTGTCTTAAGACTGGTTGGAGCTGGAGAATGAGTAGAAGACAGGAGACCTATTAGATATGTCACGAGGACTTAAAAATGAGCTCCAGGCTCATAATTACTTATTTTTTCTATTTTGCTAAAATGTACATAACATTCATCTTTTTAATAATTTTAAGTATACAGTTCAACAGCACATGGACCAGAGAATAAGAGTTCTAATTGTTAATTTTATGAGTATGTACAGATATTGATCTATAGTGAGGCTTACTAGAAATACACACTACAATGTTACTTAAAATTAAAATTGCTTTGAAAATTGCTTTAAAAATATGTGTTTCAGTGTTTTGCAACCATCACAGCTATTTATGTCTAGCACTCTTCCAACATCCTTCAACGGAATTACACCCACAATCCAAAGTTTCTTGACATTCCCAAGTTCCAAAACCCTGTTTTAGATCTTGTCTGTCCACCATGGGCTGTTCCATAGCTATCAGGCTAGTTCTGCTTAGAGGACGGAATGCCATGTCTCCTGTCAAGGGCTGGGGGAGCCCAGAATTGCTTTGCTTATTCCCTGAGTTTTCTCTTTCTTGTGAATGTTTCTGCCTTCTGTGCCCACATTCTTTTAACTACGTGTAACAAAACTGGACAGAAAATACACTAATTATCTTAATCTGTTTAGGTTACTACAACAGAATATGGTGCCGCCCCTCTCGGAGAGCCCGGCAAGCTACGGAGAGTATCTCGCCCGCACGGCAGAGCCTGGCAAGCTCCCCGGGACGTATTTGATATGCCAAACACAGTAACAACAAAATCTCCAATGGAGATGTTATTGGGCCCGCTCGAGCAAATCGATGAACAACGGGAGGGCCTATGGTGCTATAAACAACAGAAATTTATTTCTCATGGTACTGGAGGTTAGATCGTCCAAAATCAAGTTGCCAGTAGATCTGGCGACAAGTGAAGAACGCCAGTTGTCTGGTTCGCAGTCAGCACTTTTTTGTGTGTCCTCACAGGGTAGGAGAAAGGAAAGGGCACACCCCGGACCCTTTCAAATGGGGACTAATCTCACTTCTAAGAGCTCAATCCTTAGAACCAAATTACCCACTTCCTATACCATTCCAGTAGATTTTTTTTTAAATTGAGGTGAGAGACTAAACATTTAGACAGCAGTACTTTAGATTTAGAACTACATATGCAGTACCTATTTGGAATTGTCACCTTAAAGTTTTTCAAGATAAAGCAGGCATTTATTTACAGATTATTATTGTAAATAATAATGAAGCTTTGGTTCCTCTGCTGGTCAGGGCCAGAAACTTTATTGGCAACCAGCCTGCAGGTTGGAAAATGGCAAACTCATGTTCTCAAAGAACTATCTTGTCTGCAAGGTCATAAAAAGTGATTTTTATGGAGAAAGAATGGGAAGAAAGGGTGGGATGTAGACTAATGGGTATTAAAATAAATAAATTCCCCATAGGTTGGTTCCCTGAGGCACACTGTCTTATCTGCAAAGCTAAACAAAATAATGGTTAGGCTTGGAGGATAAGAGTAACATGACTAAGGTACTTAAATCCCATGGAATGGATGTGAGCTATTGTGATCTTAGATTTGTCTGATTAAACTTCTAAAAAATATTTAAGTGAAATCTTTCAATGTAACTTCTTATGAATCAAGTAGAAGGCTGCCTCCTATTCCTCATTTCTCAAGCAGCACTCAAGCACCAATCCTCGCTCCTGCTGGAGCATTGATTTCCTTTGGCTTCTGTAACCTAGTATCTTCTTGGTTTTCCCTATACCTTATTGTTCTTCCTCTCACTGCTTGCATTTTCTTCCCAAAGACTATTAAGTTCTGAGTTTCTTTAGGTTCAGTTGCTCTGCCTTTCCTCTTTTCACGTAATCTTTTTTTTTATTTGTTTTCAGTTAGCATCTATATGCAGATGACTCATAAATTTTTATCATTTCCTTAGAATATTCTGAGTCCCAGACACACATTATCAAACAGCCTACTTGATATACCTTTGAGGACTTTTCAATGAATCTTCTTAGAAAACCACTGTCATAATGTCATAATCTTTCCTCCTAAATCTGGACCTTTTCCATTGTTTTCCACCTCTGTAAATGATTCAATATTTCTTTCAGTCAGAGAAACTGTAAGTCAACAAATCCTTCCTTGCTCTAATTTCCCCCTCTTCTCTCCAACCTTATATGATTCATTACCAAGATTGTATCAAACTTACTTGCAAATATTTCTCAGTTGCATCATCTTTCCGCAGCTCCACCAACACACCCTTGCTGTCATCCCTCACCCCTGCCAGCATTTCTCATCTCCTTGTTACCAATTCACAGGTATTGACTTCATAGTCTCCTAAATCCACTTTTTATGGTAATATTTTAGAATTAAAATTTCTTCTTACTCTTGTTTAAAATTCCATATGGTTTGTCATTTGGATCAAAGGTAAAATGAAAACTTGGACTTCCCGAATGCTCTGGCAATTTCTAGTTTTTGGCTTACTCCCTCCCTGCAGGATTGCACTTCTGTTGGATTTCTTTTCATCCTTATTATTTTCCCAATTTTATTCTGCACACTCAGTGCATATATTCTTCTGTATGTCTGAGACACTAGTCTTTCATCTCTTTATCCTATTAACTCTTCCCTCTTCCCTTCATCAGCCACCTGCACAGGAGAAGAGAAGCTTTTTTTAATCTCCCTGATATGTTTCTTTCCTCCAAAGATAAGTTCTCATAAGACTGGAACTTAACATATGACTTCACAGATGCAGTTTTACATTTATTTTTGTGGTATCTAATTCCTTTGTATTCCTATGAGATTATAAGTTCCACAAAAGTCAGGGTCATATTTATTTTGGTTAATTTTTATCCATGGCACTCCACATAGTATTAGACAAAACCTGAACTCTCAGTAAGTTAACGTTAACTCTTTAGCCAAAGAATAAATTTGGAAAGAAGGAAGGATGGATGGAAATAAGGGAGAAAAAAGAAAAAATAAAAAAAGCTAGTCAAATTCTTCTCTACTTCTTCCAATTTAAATCTGGATATTCTATATTGAGTTCTGGTAGTCAGATTTTTGAGAAAAATACAAACTAAAATATATTTGGAGGAAAAAAATGCAAAGATAGAGGGAGATCAAGTTAGGACTCAATTATCAAAAAAAGTAATTCTATGCCTTTTCTTAAGTTCTTCCAATTAAGAGTGTCTATTTTATAAAAATATATGCTGTATTATTTTATGTGAAACAATTTACATAGTTTCTCTTTCATAAATGAATATATTAAAAACATCTTCATATGTGTTGTCTTGAAAATTTTACAGTACAAAAATACATAGAAAATTCTACGTTGTCTACATGCACACACAACTGGTCTTCTCTATTACTGTTTGTTATTCTAACCAACCACTGAGAGAATGTACAGGACATTTAAAGACATTTTTCATGTTTTCATGCAATTGCCAAGCAATTTCAAAAAATTGTCAAGCTATTATTTAGTAATAAGTAGAGTTACTGTCTGGTTGCTTCCAAATTTGAATCTTTTTGTCTTTGGCAATTTGCATATGAATATAAAATTTAGTCATACAGTCATGAATGAAAAAGTATGCCGTTGCATTAACTAACTGATTATTTGGCAGCTATGAATATTAATAAAATTAATTAACAAATTATAAAACCATCTGCTAGGGTCATTCCTGAGAATTACCAATTTATATAAAAGTTGCTGGTATTTATTATGTATCATAAGCAATAGTTGGAACTTTTACAATATTTTTATTTGTAGTTCTCTTCTTATATGTTAGAATTCCATGATACAAAATATCCTTTTTAACCACTTATAATCCTTTGAAATTCCTACTAGGTGTTTTTGTTTCAATACAGGTACAAATAGAGAATAAGTAAAATGATGTGAATCTGGATTAGGAGAGGATATTAATTAAATCAGAAGAAGGATCTATGTTCTGAAGTTTTGAGCCCAATTGAGCATGCAATTCAACTGCACCCATATCAATTAGTCAACAAAAGCTTAGTTAGTGATCATGGAAAAGAGCAGGAATAAGGGCTAAGATCCAGTCACAAGCCTGTCAGAGGGAAAGGGAGGCACCAACTCTGAAATGGAAGAAGGCTAGCTGAACACTGCTCTCAAGAATCTGCTTTAGGGGCAATTCTAAGAAATCTGAAAGGACTTGCCTCCTGCTTTAACCTTTTGAATAAGCGAAGGACAAGGATGAGACAAATGCAAGAAATGAGTTCATATCATTGACAATATTTCTTAGTATAGTCCTAGTATATGATTAAAATCAGTTCTACCATTGCAGAGCTCAAAAATCTCAAGAAAATTACAACACAGAGGTTTAGTTTAAGCACTAATAAATTAGAAAATGACTACAGAGTGAAAAGCAACATTGCTGCAATTGTGTCTTCAGTACATGAAAGACACCTAGAAGTCCATCAAACTCAATGAGTTAGAATAACATGGAAAGCTCTACCAGTGCCAGCAAACTCTGTAAATTCCCAGGGAATCACTTCAGTGACACCATGTTGATGATGTCGAATGAGCTCAAAGAAATGAAGGTACTGGTTGTTAGCAAAGCAACAGAAATGAGAACAGAAATGAGCAAACTACAATCAGAAGTCACAGAAATGAAGAGTGTGGTAGGTGATATGTATATAAAATATATGTATGTATACATATATCAACAAATATATATCAATATATATCAGCAGAAGATCTGAGCAAGAGAATATCAGAAGCTGAAGACTCCAGGATGAGACGGAAGAAACCTCTAGAAAACAACAGAAGATTGGGCTGGAGTGGTAGCACAGAGGGTAGGGCGTTTGCCTTGCATGTGTCCGACCCGGGTTCGATTCCCAGCATCCCATATGGTCCCCCGAGCACCACAAGGAGTAATTCCTGAGTGCCTCAACGGGTGTGACCCAAAAAGAAAGAAAAATAAAAAACAGAAGATGTAAAATAGTCTAAACAAAAATGAACAGTAAACCGGAGAACTATAGGATGAGTTTGAGAACAATGTAAGAATCATCAGAATCCCTGAAAAAATAGAAGATAAATTTGATGCAGAACCAACTAGTTAAAGAAATCATACATAGATAAGAATTTCCCATAACTGAGGCATACAAGCATGGAGATCCAAGAGGCCCTCAGGGTCTCAGCAAAAATAAACTCAAATAGTAAAACTTCAAGCCACATAATAATATTAATAACAAAAGCCAAAGGTAGGACAGAACACTGAAATCAGCACAGTCAAAGCAGGAACTTACATATAAAGGAAACCCCATAAGAGCAACAGCAGATCTATCATATGAGACTCTATGAGTCAGAAAAAAATGGTGGGATATAATTTTTAAAAACAGTGAAATAAATACCTCACATGAGTATTCTAATCCAGAGAGATTATCATTCAGATTTGAAGGAACACTATAGAATGTCAGGGACAGTAAACACTTTAGAAAAATCAAATCTTTGAAACCAGTTTTGAGAGAAGTAATAAAGGAGCTTTTTTAAAAGACAAAGAACAACTTTCAGCACTTTGGCACTACATATGGCATTTGCTCATGACACCTACTAGATAAAGAAACAGTCTGTTTATTCCTAGCTTACTAAGGAATTTTATACTTTTTAACTAATAAATTAACATTTCAATTATATTAAATGTTCTATCTCTTTCCGGTGACTTTTTGACAACTACATTTTTGCTTATTAATGCAGATTCTTAAGCATTATCTATAATATATAATATTTTCTAATGTAAAGCCTATATTACCTTTATAGGATAAAGTGTATCTTTAAACTTTTACAGGCATATTCTGATTCTTCCTTAAATTTTTCTCAATTCTCTTCTCCTTACTCTTATTAAATTGTGGTTTTTCTATTTTCCTTATTCTTATTAAATTTATATATTAAATTATATATTTGTAGGATGTATCTAGTTCTTATAAATATTAAAATTATTAGCACAGAATTATTCATATTGTTAATTTTTTACATTTATATACCAGTAAAAAAGAACATAGTTTTTACAAAAACAATTATCAGCTTGCTATTGATTTACAATTTTGTGGCATTTTAGAGTTTAGCTTTATTTACCTATATGGATGTATGTGTCACCACTTCCACAATAAATTTTTAAAACATATGTAGATTATAAAAGGACATAGAAAGCGCATAACAAATAGTCAAAGTCATTAGAACTGGAGATTTTGTTTATAGAATTGAGTTTACCTGGTTGTGTGGAGGGTTGGGAGGGACTTTTGGGACTCTGGTGGAGGAAAGCAAACACTCTGGGGATGAATGTATAAAATGGTAAAAAATATGTATACATATTTTGCATATGTATATGTATATATACATACACGTATGTATGTATAGACATATATGCATACATATATGTGACGACAAAATTACTCATACTGTCTCTCCATAAAATTCCTGTATAATGTAGGCATTGGCAACAGCACAAACAATGAAAGTTTAGGTTGTAAAAATATCATTTCAGAAATTCCTTTCAAAAATATTTTTAAAATATTGGCCACGCTATCTGAATAAATACATTTATAATCATTGTTACTACCTAGTAAGAGGTGATTCAGTTCAATGTTTGCAGAGACTTTATGGTTGGCAAATATAGTGGAAAATGTGCAAAGATATTGGGTTATGACGATGTTTACATTGAACAAGTGAAAAAAATCAGTCAGCTCAGGGAGCTTTATTAATGTCAATAGTCAATTGTAAGAATGTAAATGCCCAGGTCAAACCAACAAAAATTCCAGGTACACAGGTTTCCAGGCTGAAAACTCGGTAGTCTTCTTCTCTGAATAAAGGCAGACAGCTACACCCACTCCCTTCTTCCCCGCCCCATCCGCCACCCCATACTTCTGGGAGCCTCAGCAGCCATACCCACATCCCACAGCCATGTAAACCCATCCATTCATTAGCCCAGTTCTACAGATCCTGGAGTATGTAAAACACATGGCTTCATACAAAACTAGGGGACACCTCCAAATTCTATAATACTGACATCCTACTTGGAGTACACCAGATTAGAAGGGAAAGTAACATAGGAGCCAACCAATCTTAATAACAGAAACAACAATACAGACGCCTTAACTGGCAATGAACAGCTTTATAAATCTTCAGATAAGGACCCCACAGTGAAACGCAACATTTTTTACAAATTTTCTCTTACTGAAGTAATTTTTTATAATCCATTAGAAATTTAGTTGTAACAAGCAATATAAAACAAATTATTTTGTGCCTACTAATGGGGCAGACTTGGCGAGGGGGCAGGTATTGTTGAGAAAAAGGTGACAATGGTGAGAGAAAGGTCACTCTGGTAGTGGGATTGGTGTTGGAACATTGAACGCTTGTAACAAGTGTATTATGAACAATTTTGTAAGTCACTGTGCTTAAATAAAGTAAAAAAGAATGCAAAGCCTCTAAGTTCAAATTTACTATCAAAAACTTTTGAGTCAAAATTATTTCAAAACTATTTCAACTCACATCTCTCATGATTTTTAAGGAAAGAGGTATCAAATGTAGGGCACATCAAGTTTTTGTTACTTGATTTGACAAGATTAAACTATTTGATGGCAATGTATTTTATGATTTTTTGTTTGTTTGTTTAAATCCACTACTGAGCTCTACAAATTGGAAAGAAAATAATGGACTTGATGTATGTGACTTAAAATAGCTATCTTCTAGATGAAATAGCTCTTGTAAATAGTAGATTTAAACAGATTTAAATCAGTCTAAACCTCTGATCACTTGGTTTTGAGAACTTGTGTTTTCGTGTGTTTAGTGTTTGGCCAAGGACATGTTAATTAAAGGTGACCCAGTGGTTTCAGGTCATCACACAAGAAAGCAAACAAAGTCCTAGAGATTACATGGGAAACCTCAAATATCTTTTTGTACTACTTTGTAAGATAAAGTAATTAGAAGCCTAAAAAAATTTTCATGCAAAGCAACTAATTCCTAGAGGAAAAAGAAAAATGTGGAGATACATGGATAATCAAGATTATATGTCACTATGAATTATTCACTTTGCCTGCATTAAACTACTCAAAATAGTTTATCCCAACTCTATATACAAGTTGCTGAATGTTTCAGAACTTCATAAACAACTAAATAAATAGCTTTAATGTTTTGCCACAGTTGATGTAATGAATACACTGCTAAGTAATAGGAATAAGTATAGAAAATATTTGTCCACCAAAGCAAGGAATGTGATCCAGTTATTTGAAGGGAATCTTCACATCACCTGCTTCAGTTGTATCAGCCTTTAGCTGAGAAAAGTTGTTTTCCCAAAATATTAATAATAAAATTATATTCTCATCTTCATTATCACAATAATGATGATAGGAGTCACTAGAAAATATATAAATACATTAACAATGTTGATTTGAATCATTGACTTATATTTACTATGATTAGATTCTTTGGATAAATCAAAATGAAGTAATATCAGTAGAATTTACCTGATTATAATGCTGATGAGTAAAATATCACTAATGTAAAACAGTGTATATTTTAGATTTTTTATTCTGTAGTATATTTCAGTTTTTCATTCTCAAAAATTTTAGAGGAAAAGTTATCTTGACCTTTTAAATAACTTCCCTGTCAGAAACACCAATTTCTTTCTATGTTCAACTCTGGAAAGAGATATGGATGCTTTCGCCTTTCCTGGCATGTGGTCTAGACTTTGGCATACAACATAAATGGGACCCAGATGTTTGTGCCCTGAGTCCTCCAAGTTCTACATCCAGGTTTTCCTTAAGCCAAAGTTTTCCCTTTTTATGAAAACTAAGACTTAGTCTTTATTAATGATTTTGAGAGAAGAGAAAAGAAGTTTGAAAATTCCAGAACAAAATATTCATCTAAAATCTTCTCCTAGAACCTATTCTCATACTGCCCCACCCCTACACGCGAATCATCCTGACTGGATTTTCTGTTCTCTGGATTTGCGTGGAGAACCTCAATTTACTCAATTTACTACTATTTGTGCAGAGACAGTCAGCTCTAGCCATCCTCCATGGCAAACACGGCATTTGCAGACAGAGCACATGACAAGAACCAAGGTCTGTGTCCAGCAATTCACTGATTCCAATGGATCTCATCTTCCATATTAATAGTCATCCAAGTAGTCTTTTTTAGAAAAACATGATTCTCTTCCTAAAAAGAATTCTGTACAATAAAAACATATCCATTTCTTTTAACATAAGTCACTTTTCCTGATTCAGCCATTCCAGTAATTTATAGCGATGCAGTAAGAGATACTGATGAACGCAAAAACACACAAACATCAGTTCTCTAGAGATTTCTCTCCTAGAATAAATTCCAGTCTGTTCTAAGTTGAAAATACAACTTGCCACATATTTTTGCTCTAACCTATCTGGTTTTAGTTATCCTTAGTTTAAAAGGACCCTTGGTCACCACCCATCACTCCTTCATTCCACTCCTAAAGAGCACATACAATTTTTGGAAGAAAAGTTTCAGAAGAATTGTGTATCTCACAAGTTCATATCAGTGAGATACAAATGCTTTAAAGGAATAAAGTCAGTGAACTAACTGATTTAAAGATCCTCTTTTTGTAGCACTGCACAGTAGCACTGTTGTCCCATTGTTCATCTATTTGCTTGAGTGGGCACCAGTAACATCTCTGTTGTAAGATTTGTTGTTACTGTTTTTGGCATATTGAATACGCCATGGGGAGCTTGCCAGGCTCTGCCATGTGGGCGGGATACTCTCGGTAGCTTGCTGGACTCTCCAAGAGAGACAGAAAAATCAAACCCAGTTCAACCGTGTGCAAGGCAAATGCCCTACCCGCTGTGCTATTGCTCCAGCCTGGGCTCTTTTTGTAATAGAACATAAACGAGATAATTTGGATTCGCAAGTAAGATGTTAAAGATAACTGCATGTTTCAACATATAATTGAGAAATGTAGATTTGATTCTGACTCTAATACTGGTCTTGGTCTTGGTGGGTTTAAGAGGAGTAGAGGTTGGGAGTAGGAGTTTGGATGAGAATGACACCTGTTTGATGTTTTCCTTAAATCTTGTGATACTGTGTTAACTGGTGACAGAGGTGGTGGGGAAGGTCACTCTGGTAGTGGGATTGGTGTTGGAACATTGAATGCTTGTAAGAAGTGTATTATGAACAATTTTGTAAGTCACTGTGCTTAAATAAAGTGAAAAAGGATGCAAAGCCTCAAAGTTCAAATTTCCTATCAAAAACTTTTGAGCCAAAATTATTTCAAAACTATTTCAACTCACATCTCTCATGATTTTTAGAGAAAGAGGTATCAAATGTAGGATATATCAAGTTGTTGTTACTTGACAAGATTAAACAAGGCCCCCTGTTATTGTCCCCTGAGGACAGAGCCAGAAGTAATCGCTGAACACTGCCAGGTGTGATCAAAAATAATCAAGATCCAATGCGTGTTTAAATACTAGTTACAATGCTTATTTTATTCTACCTTGTAAAAGGAGCTAAATACATTTTCTGCATTCTCCTAAAAGTATCTGGGACACATTTAATAGGTCCTCTGCTTACTGAGACCTGATTGATGTGAGTCCAGTTTAGCTTTGTGTCCCTGTTTGAGGTTCCCACTTTTCATTTGTGGACTTATTCTCAAGTATTTAAGAAAAGTTCTCAACCTCCTCTCTTCTTTTCTCTTTGTAATATACACTAATTTTTATCTAATATGACTTCACAGACTCAATCCTTTTAACATCTTGGTTGTCCTTTTTGGGTCCTTTTTAGCCAAGGTATTGATGTTCCTTTTTGTTAAGTGTAAAATTATACATGATACACTGAGTCACCTCATGCAAACCATAGTAAATAAAATGATTTATTTCCTCTTAAGATATGTGAAACTCTGCTTTCTGAACTTTCCTAAATACATTTGTGCTTTTTAATTTTTGATTGTTTTTAGTAGTTGTCAGGGCATATTTAATTTCTTCTGAACTTTTACCCTCACATTTTACTGCTTCCAAATGTCATTGTTTCATTTGTTCTCTTCTTGACTTCATACACAGAATATCCCTAAATAAATAATAAATCATTGGCCATGGAGATTCAGCATACTATCACCTGTCTCTGAAGCATAGCCATTAAAAGAAAGGGGCAACCCTAGGGACTTAGATTTTAAGAGGGCTTATAGCAGAATAGCCTTAGAAATATGACACAATTCACCTCTCTTTGGTACTTGGTAATCACTTAAAACATTCACTTTGTATTTAACAAATGGTCGTTTGTACTAGTTTTCTTTTTCTAACTTGGAATTTTTATTTTATTCCTCATTTAAAAAATTCTAGGTGCTTGAAAAAAGAAGCAGTTTCTCTGCTTTCCCCAATTATGCTAATGAGAATTGGGTTTAAAAAAAGGTTTTTTTAAAAATACATTTTAATTTATACTCTCCCTTATTCTAAGGTAAAAATTCAATAGGGCTTATGAAGGTGATTTCAATATGGATTCACAGATGAATGAAACTTAGTAGAGGAAAAATCAAAAAGAAAATAAAGATGAGGAAATATGTTGGAAAGAATTTTCTGATAATGCACATTGAGTACACACTTGCTGGCCAGAAGCAGGCCAAAGACTTGACTCTAGCTCAGTTTCTGATAACAGATAAGGCAAACAGTGGATGCCACCAATTTTCCCAACTACAAAATGATAAAATCATATTTATAAGATACTTACATAGGATAAACAGAAATGATGTAAAATAAATTTTACATGGCTATGACTCTTTTAGAGAGAAGACAAAATCGTATATTGTAAGGCTTGCCTCTGTCCCTGTGACCTCCATCTTCTCATCTGCCAAGTCTGGTTTCTCAGTAGCATCAGGGAAACTTTCAGTTATTTGCTTTTAAAAAAAATCATCAGGACTGTCAAGTTGTACACTGCAAACAGGCCATATTATTCAGAGCTCATGTTAGAAATAAAAATTTCGAAAACACATAAAATGATAAAGATAAATGAACAAACATAAGATACATATAACTACACTGAGATAGTTTTGTTAACACTCATTTTTATTCAAGTTATCTTTAAGAAAAAATTCCTAAAACTCAAATGATTGCATCGAAAGACACAATTATTTTTAAAACACAATTTATCACATGACCCTCTACTCTGTAGTATATTTCAGTGATCATTTCAGTAGTTCTTTTTAAATTTATGGCTGTTTATTCCTTCATAACATAATAGAAGATTATATTCATGATATTACTATATTATCTGTTTCCTCATTCATAAAATAAAGA
Organism: Sorex fumeus; assembly: GCF_029834395.1. Classification (NCBI taxonomy): domain Eukaryota; kingdom Metazoa; phylum Chordata; class Mammalia; order Eulipotyphla; family Soricidae; genus Sorex; species Sorex fumeus. The sequence continues at coordinate 18,285,006 of NW_026606111.1, read as the reverse complement.
TAAAAAGCAATAGTTAGATCGCATCCACTCTATGTAGAAAGTCCAGGTTCAATTCCTGGTACTAGCATGTTCTTTTTTTTTTTTTTAAATGTAGGAGTACTGCTATTTATTCAGCCACTGATTAGCTGATTGAATTAGCATGAACTCCACCTTACTTTTTTTTTCATAATTTTATTTATTTATTTTTCTTCTTATATTTATTTTTTGAATCACTGTGGGAAAAGTTACTAAGCTTTCATGTTTAAGTCTCAGTCATACAATGATTAAACACCTCTCCCTTCACCAGTACTCATTTTCCACCACCAAGAACCCCAATATACCCCCCTCCCATCCCTCCCAATCCCTGTGAGGCAGATGATTTCCACTTAACTCTTTTTTACATTGATTACATTCATAATTTCGACAAAAGATGCACCATTATTGTTTAGAATTCCCCCCCCAACAATCAGAATTGCTGAAAAGGCTTTGTGAAATACTTTGTTTCTATAGGTGGTTATGAGAATCATATAATCTTGCGTGGCCACAATAGCGGCCTCGTGATTTTGGATTTCTGAAAAGAGCCAGATAATTACGAGATTGGTTTCTGTGCATCTGGTGTATGGCTGTGCCGGAGAGCTGCTTGTGACCTCCGTAGGATGTGAAGGACGAGCCACGAGCTGGTACCTCCCCCCCTTCCCATGAGACTGCAGTTGCCCTGTCACCGCCAGCTCATACCTGGCTTTCCAATAAGCTCTGAGGTGGTGGCCACCTTGCTACGGGGGGGAGGGGGGGCGAGGGCGGGGTGGGGGGAACGGAAGGCGGAAGGGAGCAACACTCTTTCCCTCCTGGGAAGGCATGGCACTGTATTTTAACGCATGGTCCATTCACTTTTCTGCCGCAAGCTGCCGGGCTCTGGACTAAGTCCTTTTGCCTCTGGAGTCATACTGTGCTGGAGAGCCGCTCATGGGTGGTAACTCGTGACCTTGGTAGGGTGTGAAGGACGAGTCAGTACTGTCCCCCTTTCCATGAGACTGCAGTTGCCCTGTCACGACTGGCTCATACCTGGGTTTCCAATAAGCTCTGAGGCGGCAGCCACCTTGCTGCCGGGCGGGAAAAAGGTAGAAGGGAGCAACACCCTTTCCCTCCCAGGGGACATGGTGCCATATTTTAATGCATGGTTCATTCACTTTTCTGCCGCAAGCTGCCGGGCTCTGGATTAAGTCCTTTTGCCTCTGGAGCCATCTGGTGAGGCCCTGCGTGTCTCATCACTGCAGGCCCAAACCTGACTGTCCAGTGTCCTCTGGAGGGTGGTGGTCACAGGGCCGTCAAGGGGAACAGGCCAAGGCATGAAACCTATTCCCACCTGGAGTGGCCCAGCGCCAGTAACATACTGCAGGAACAGGATGCATTTCTGCCAAAAGCCTTTGAGTTCCGAGATTCATTTCTGAGTCTCTGGGATCATGGCCGTTAGGCAGTTCGATCAGGAACCATAGAGGCCATGTCTCCAATTATATAGCTGAGCCAGAGGTGGTTTGTGGGTGTGTCTCCTACAATACCTAACTTTTGGCCATTTACTTTCTTGGTAAACTTTGCCCCAAGTTTTTGGGGTCTGGCCAAAGGCACAGCATCAATTTTGCGGTATCTGAAAGTCTGACGTTGCCATCAGGCTGCTGATGCACTCACCTCACAGGTACAGATTGACCTGCTGGCAGCACCATACCCCCTTAGCATGTTCCTTATGACTCTATGTGCTGAACTTGACTAGTCCCTGAACATAGCCAAGGTGTGTCCCTCCTTTCCCATCCTCAACACACACATAACTAAAACATAGAATAACATGTAAAGTTCTTAAATCCATTTAAAGTAAACTTTTGCTATTATCATTTACAAATTCGGTAGGCAAATATAGTTTCTCATTTCTTCATAACTAACCTTTAGGAGAGCGACAAACCTATTTAGGACACATATCAATATGAGTATCAATACGACAAGGAGTTAGAAGCAGGGAACTGGCCCCAGACCCAATGTGTAGGCTTGAAGATGTAGAGATGCTTGGGCTCTGTGTTGTCCGGGATTACCCAGATTACCCTGGCCTAGGGGACTTCAGGGCTGCACCTTGGAAGGACCATAGAATGCCAGAGATTGACTACAGAGTCACAGATGCCCAGAGATGGGAAGACATACCTGGTGATCTGTTCTCAAACATGATATGCAAGTGTAGTCCAATCTTCTTGCCCATTTCATCCTTCACCACCAGTGGAAATTCACATAGGAATGAGAAGCATGTACTTTTAGGAGGAAACTCTCTTCTTACCAAGTTGGGAGAGACAGTGTAGAGATCAAAGCACATGTGTTACTTGCAGGTCCCCAGTTTCCTCCTTTGATCCCTTCTTGTGTTGTTAGGTTTCCTAAATTCTTTGGTGACCTAATTCATAGTGCTCATTCACTATGTGTTTGGTGAGAAGGAGGTTTAATTCTTTACTTTGAGTTTTGAGTGTTCAGGGGCTACCCTCTGCTCAGTGCTCTGGGTTGCTCCCAGTGGTGCCTGGATGTAGGATAACATTGGTTTGTCCTTTCTGCCTTGCCACAGGGAGCTTATGTTTATTGGGTTACACCCATCATAGAGCTCCCGAGGCACTCCCATTCCTTCGGGTTTATTTGTAACTTCTTTCTTTGTGCTCTGCTTTCCCAGTCAATCACCTTTATCTCCCAATCAAACTCTGTTAACTTCTAAATATTGCTTTTCTCTTCTCCTTATGACCTTTGCATAAGTATTCTCCTTATGCAAAGGAGCAATGTCCTTTTTGTATGGACATAGGAAGACAGTTAATGCTATGCTTTTGTAACTTGGGAGCTAATTAACTCCAAATAAAATTCACTACTGGGCATCTGTTCTCTCAACTTGAGCCTCAGTTGCCCTTACTTCCTAGCACCCAAAAGCAGGGTCCCTATAAGGAACTGGATGTACCCAGGGCAAGCTGTGAGCTACCCTGGCATCAAAATGGGCCAGGCCAACACAGCATAATACTTAAATACAAGTTAAAAGCATGGTCATGGACAAATTTTGCCATGATCCAAAAAGTAACAACTAGATTAGGACCCTGCTAGGATTAGGAAAGATTTAACTGGCTTCAGCACTGTAGTCTGAAATCTATAGTGAGATGATCCCAGGAGAGCCATCCTATAAGCTTAATGTATCTCTTACTGTGTTGATACACAATGACTGATATTATTAAGAAGTAAAATTAAGATGAATGTTTAAATGACTGTTGGACTAAGGGAAGGAGAAACACACCCTAGGTGGTATTTCACCCTTGAGTGGACCTCCGGGCTGCAGGAGATCATGAAGGGCTTTGATATGTTGATTGTGCTACCAGACCTTGCTACCATCAAGGTTTGGAGGGTGTAAGAGACTAGAGAGTCCAGGACCACAAGTCAGAGAGCAGAGAGACTAGCAACGGGGACAGAAAGAGAAGAATGTTGAAGAGGAATGTAGGGGAAGAATGTAGTAGGGGAGAAGGATGTATAGGAGAAGAATGTAGGAGCAGGGTCCGGGGGAGAGAAATCAAGGAGAATCAGGGGAATCAAGGAGGATCAAGGGGAATCCAGGAGAAGGAAAAGAGATTTGGTGAAGGAGAGTCAGAGGAGAATAGAGATCGGAAAAACTTCAATTGATCCCAACCAGCCTGGCCCTTATTTCCTCGCACGGCATAGGCCATCCCAGGTGGGGTATCAGCCCGAGACCACCGAAGGCAGGCAGTGAGAAAGAGCCTCGGACTTCCTAGTTTTAGGAATATACACCTGGAGGATCATGTGTTGCTAAGGACAGAACTTGTTCCTCCTGCATGCCAAGCAAATGCTCATTCCATTGAAATTTCTCTCAAATCCAGAATTTTATTTTGTAAGCTTTATTATGCTTAAAGTTCTTTTAGTTATTATAACTTTAGGGTCTTTCCCTATAAAATACCCTGGTTAGTTATAGTCCCTATTTGACTACATTTGCTATTTTTAAAATAAACAAAAATTTTGTGGTTGAAAACTGGAAAAACATTGGGGAAGGGATTGGTCATGTAATTCAGTGGTAAAACATATCTATACTTTGCATGTATGAGGCCCTAAATTGTATCTGCAGATATTCCATCACCAAAAAAAAAAATCCCCAAATTTCTTCTTTCATAGTTCTAGAAGGCAGAAGTTCAAAATCAAGTTGTTCATAAGGGGGCCTTCTGAATGCCTGAGTATTAATCTAATCTGTTTCCAAGCTCCTCTCCTGGTGCCTGTCATTCCCCTGAGTTTATGGAACTAGTCAGCCTCGAGACACATTATTCTAATTTCTATATCCATCTCTACATGATATCCTATGTATCCCTATGTTTGTGTACCCCAATTTTTCTCTTCTTACAAAAGTCACCTGTATTATCAGATTTATGGCATGACCCATCTTAATCCAGTATGACTTCATTTTAATTGATCATTGTGTAATATCTGAGGGGCGGCCTGGGTGGAGGCCCCACAGCTCTCCCCTTCACCACCCACATTAGGGGTGGGCCCAGGCTGCTCCCCCAGCCAAGGTGGCCAGAGCCATGGGGCAGACGGTGGACGAAATGAGGGCCAAGCCGGTTGATTGATCAAATGCCGTTTATTCCATTCTCCCCAGATGCCTGCCCCAGTCTCTCTGAAGTCCTCATTCTAGTCTCCCACTGCCCCTCATTCCCATCTCCTCCTGTCTCTCCCACTCATCTCTCTGCGCTCCATCTTGCAGTTGCAGCCTGAGTTCTCTCTCTACGTGCTTGCTCCTGAATTCTTATTCTATATTCTTCTCTTTCCGTACCCCTTGCTAGTCTCTCTGCACTCCATCTTGCTGCCTTGCTCTTTTTCACTCATCTCTTCAGCTCTCTCCAGCTCACTCCAACTCTCTAGTCTCTCCAACTTCCCAGCACTCTGGGCTGACACTGCACCCAGTCAGGTAGCAAAATCAACATAAGAAAGCCCTTCCTGAAGGCCCACCAGGTTCAAAGGAAACACTACCTAAGAGGTATTCCAAAGCCCTTCCTGACTGCCTCAGGCAAAATACCTCTTAAGGTGTTTTTCTTCTTTCCTTAGTCCAATAACTCTATCAACACCTTAATACTAGTTATATTTCTATGGACACAGTAAGAAATACATTGAGGCATGTAGGGCAACTCTCCTGGTAACATCTTGCCATAGACTCAGACTACAGCACTCAGGCCAGGTTAATCATTCCTAACCCTAGCAGAGTCCGAATCTAGTTATTACTTTTTGGATCATGACAGCATTTGTCCATGACCAAGCTCTTAACTTATAGCTAATCATATGGCACTTTGACCAGGCCCATTGCCATGTCAGGGTAGCACAGAGCTTACCGCTTGCCCTAGTTCCATCCAGTCCCTCTTCGGGACCCTGCTTTTGGGGGTGCTAGGAAGTAAGGGCAGCTGAGGCTTAGGTGAGAGGCCCGGGAAGAAAATATCACTGAGAGTCAATAAACTCCCACATTATTACAAAAGCATAGTATTTACTATCTTCTTGTGTTCATACAGAAAAAACATTGCTCTGAGTAAACTATGCAAAGGACTTAGGGAGAAGAGAAAAACAATATAAGAGAACAATAAGAGAGCACAAAGAAAGAAGTTACAAATAAACACAGAGGAATGGGAGCACTGTGATGGGAGCAACCCAATACACCTAAACTGCCTGAGGCTATGCAGGAAGGACAAAACAATGTTATCCTACAGATCATGTTTTCAAAGATGCTAAGTCCAAAACATAATCACATTTATAGGTTTCAGATGAATATAATATGAATTTTGCAGGACATAACAGCCTACTACAGGAAGTAATTTTGTATTCTAGTACCAAAACCCAACACACCTATGTGTTTTTTTCTTTTTTCTTTTTGGGTCACACCGGGCAATGCACGGGGGTTACTCCTGGCTCATGCACTCAGGAACTACTCCTGGTGGTGATCGAGGGACCATATGGGATACTGGGAATCAACTCAGGTTGGCCACATGCAAGGCAAACACCCAACCCGCTGTGCTATCGCTCCAACCCCCACACCTGTGTTTTATTTGTTTATATGTACCTTTCTCAATTTTTATGTTGTTCATTAATATATTGGATCACCATTATTTTGTAGTTCAGTATCTCTTTTATTTTGACATTTTAACTCTCGTAAGTAATTTCCCCCCTAAACTTAAAAAATTATTTTACTGAAATAATTATACGTAATATATTCTTGTGAACTGTAAAGGTCTTCCCATTTTTTTGTGATAATGGAGGATTAATGTGGCAGTACCATTTAAATAAAAACTTGGAGGTTTACACACACAGAGACAAATAAAAATGAACAGGATAATTTGATGACCCAGAACTTGTCCAAAATATGTCAGATTCCACTGCCCATTGCAAAATAGGTACTCCCCAAACTTGCAAATCTTAGTATTTACTAGATAATTTTTACCTCCTTCCTCCCCACCAACTCCCTCTCACCCCCATTCCACTAAGATTAACAGCTTTGTAATGATTAGATCACACACTGATTTATCAGGGGCTGTTCAGCCAATGGGGAGCTACATGTGACATAAGAATCCTTTTCACTTTATTTTTTGTATTCAATTATCCTGTGTGTTTGCTTTCATGTCACAGCTCTTCTCAAAGCTAGTTTCCAGATGTATAGACACTCTATCCAATACTCTGGCTTCATTTATTTTCATATCATCCCTTTCATTCTGAAGCAGCTATATCAACAGAACACTGCTTCTTTATCATATACTTATACCTATAAATCACATTCAATTCTTCAGTGATCTTCAATTATACTAACATTCACCGACTTTCCTCCACGGGTTGCCTCACTATATAACATTTGTAGTCTAAATTATCTTGTGCTTAATTCTCCCCAATAGTAAAAAACATATATTTTGACTTTTAAGAGTATAATTTCCTCTATCCTGCCTGAAATACCTCACATAGACTGGTATGCTAATCATCATGTTTGGCTTTGGCTTATTTTTTTCTGGAGCTCTGTGTTCATATACAAGATTTTCGGTGGTTGTATATCCCGCTACATTTCAATAAGAAAATTCATTGACTGCAATATTTTCTGGATTGTACAGATCACTCTTAACATAGAATTTAAACTGTTCTTCAAAGGATTTATATGTCCAACATTAACCTATCTAACAGTAAAATGGGAAAATACTATTTTCTATCAGTTTCTAAATAAACATGAATAAAAATATTCCCAGATCCAGGCCTCAAAATGGCAAGAAACATAACTTAGATTAATGGGCTAATATTAAATTAATAGTCTTCTAATGAATTTAGTATTAATATTAATGGGTAATATTAAATTAATAGTGAAACAACAACAACAATTTTACAAAATGAGTCATCATAGCCATTGTACTTTCTTTTATAAAGCTCAGTTTGCAAAGTAAGATGCTAAGAAACAGAGTCTTAACTACTTGTGTTTTACGACTCTCTGGGTGTTCATTATTTTATATAATAAATATTTAAACATATCATTAAACATAAAATGTAGAAGTTCTAGACTGTGTTTCTGCTATACCATTGGAAGAATTGTCCCTCAATATAAATATTCTCATAGAATGAGTTTCCCTTGACTTTTCATTATGACCACACACAATACTAGATGTTTGAAACAAGCTTACACTGAACCATAACTGTAGATACTTAGACAGAACTTGGTTTCTGTGAGAAAAAATATGCCTTAAACAAAATAATATAAATATATAAGTAAATTTATAAAGATTTTAGATCTATAATAAGCTTACCATGAGGGCCTGACTACCACCATGGTCCATTTTTTCTATTTATCCAACTAGTAATTTTGAGCGTCTACTCTGTGCCAGGCCCAGTTATTGACATTTTGGTTGTAACTCAGGGAGTTATAAACAAACTAGCAAACAATTCCCTATTCTTATAAAATGCTTTGAGTACATCATAGTAGATTCTCTATGAAAATTCCATAAACTTCTGTCTAATATTTTTGAAGACATCAGTAAAAATTTTATTGAAATCTGATAAGAATAACTTTTTAAAATTAAATTTGAGGTCCTGTACAACTGAGATAATAGCTAGTCCCCATGCCAATAATTTTATAGCACTGGGGGGAAACTATTATAAAGTAGGGAACTACTATAATTGAAATAAAATGGCTATATATAAATATTTTATTAATACAAAGAAGGAGTTTGGGCCAGTTGGGCCTTATTTACCAGTTTGATGAATATAGTTCATTAACAGGATAGCTTAAAAGTAGCAATGTATGGCACAAATTAATTGGCTTGATGATGTACTTTTTTGAAATTCTAGACCATGATTAAGAAAAACCTGAAATAAAACACTGCATTCATTTATTTCTCTAATATATTTGTCCGTCAGGAATAGTAAATGACAGGAGAATATTTCTTCCTAAACAATCATAATTAGTGTCTGATGTCAGCTGCAAAGTCATCTAGAAACAAACCTTCACTATTGCCCCCCTCAGCCAAGCAGCTGCCATTTTCCTGGCCTGTTGGTAGAGTCAGACCACACAAACAATGGCCCTGCACCTGCTGCTGGGCCTGCCAGCATGATGGCAACATCATTTGAGCCAGGAGGAACTGGACCACAAAAAGCAGACACATGCCTTTGCTAATTCAGCTGTTTCACTCCCTGGTGCAGCTCTCCTGCCAGACCACAGACAAGTACAGCTTTTACCTCACAACTGTGGTGAGGACATAGAGCACACAAGAGACAGGCGATCTGGATAAAAGCATGCATTTTCTTGGATCAGATTCAACCTCATTAGCTTCCTGTGGGAGGAAAGTGTGACCTCAGTGTTAGAGAAAGTCATATGGGGAACTCTCTAGTCCAAATGCCCATTCTCTTTGTTTTCTTCTTGAATTTTCACTTGTTATGTCCTTTTATCAACAAAATTGTGCAGAAAGATAGCCCAGCAAGGAAAGAGTCTTTCTTATCCCAAGCATGTTTAACAATGCTTTGACTGTCATACCTTAGAGAATTTACTGACAACTAGGCTGCAATCTCTTCCACTGTTATTTTTTTGGGGGGAGAGAGGGTTACAGAAAGCCTAGAAACTTCTCTCAGAGGCCACTCTATCAATACCCTGGAGGCTTCCAGGGTTGTACACTGTGATATTAAGGATACCATGTGGTGTAGGTGATGATCTACTACCCAACTTGAAATGCACTATTCACTCAACTATATACCATACTATCTCACTGTCTCAATTCACTCGTGCAATGACTCAACCCATAGTTTTAATGTAGAATCCTGCAAGTTTGCTACCAGCAGTAGTCATTGAAGTGATCCTGTTTAGCTCTGAGATTTTATTTATTTTTTTGCTTTTTGGGTCACACCCAGCAATGCTCAGGGGTCACTCCTGGCTCTGCACTCAGGAATTACTCCTGGCGGTGCTTGGGGGACCATATGGGATGCCGGGGTCGAACCCAGGTCGGTCACATGCAAGGCAAATGCCCTACCCACTGTGCTATCGCTCCAGCCCCAGCTCTGAGATTTTAAAGACAAGAAAACTGAGAGGTCAACTGATTGAAGCTTATACAAATAAGGGACCAGTTAAACCAAGATCATAATATGGGGCACCAGACCCCCAATCTAATACTCTCTGCACTACTTATGTTCTCTCAGCTGGCACTCAGGATGCTTCACTCTTTAGTCTCCCTTAATTTTGTACAATTACCATGCATTCTAAATGGTCCTCACTTCTGTCTACCTTTGTATCCATTTCCTTGCTGATCTTGCACTTGCCTTCTCAAATCCATTCTAAGATGATCACTGCACATTGCATACTAAAAATGTCTGACAGACTTGGTATGTGTGATTATTCTCATTCAAAAGCCTTTCTTTAATGGCTTTTTATTGATTCAAATTAGTTCAAAAATGAGTCTAACTCAGTTTGCCTCTCCCTTGGTCCCTACATTAGAATACTGCTCATACTTTTCTATTTACTGCTTCTTCTGTTTGATTAGGTATTGTGTGTATATTGGGGTAGGTAAGGGTTGTCATACCCAGAAGTTTTCAGCTTACACCTGGCTCTGCACTGAGCAATCACTGCTGGCAGGGCTTAGGGAACCATATGAGCCCAGGTTAGCTGCATGCAAGGCAAGGTACTTACCTTACCCATTGATCTTGTACTCTCTGATATTGCTCCTTCTGTTTGAAATGACCATTCCATGTCTCTGATTATCTCCCTCAGTCTTCAAAACTCAAATCAGCTGACACCTACTGAATGAAGTCACCATTTATCCCCTAAGTTGACTGAAATCTCTTCCATGTATTTCATCATGTACAACATTCTCTCCTATAGCATCCAATCTCACAATGTAGTTGCTTCTACATGGAATTTAGCTCTTCAAGTTTTTCCAAAACACTACTCTGCCCTATATAATCTTCCATTGCTGTAACAGTATCTTAATACAGTATCTCAAAAATTACTGGCTAGAAAAATAGTTCAAAAAGGTAGAAAACATGGTTTCATGCACAAAATCCTAAATTAAATCCCACAATATGCCTGATATAGCACTGATAGCCCCTGGGCACATCTTGGGAGACCTCCATAATTTTCTAAAAAAAATCTATTTACTGCAAAAAAATGATGGAAGTTCAATTGAACATCATAATATATCATAATATATACACATCTGACAATACAGTTTCTTAGCTTAAAGAGCCTATTTTGTTTTTGATATATATATATGTATATATATATTTAATAACAAGCATCTTGGAACTATGAACCAAAGTCTAAGAAGATAGGAGTCATGTTTCCTTTCTTTCATTTAAAAAATTATAGCAAGGCATGTCTTAAATATTTTGTAATAAATATCACAACAAAGGGCTGGAGCGATAGCACAGCAAGTAGGGCGTTTGCCTTGCACACAGCTGACACAGCTGACCCAGGTTCAATTTCTCCACCCCTCTCGGAGAGCCTGGCAAGCTGCCGAGAGTATCTCTCCCACACGGCAACACCTGGCAAGCTACCCCTGACATATTCGATATGCCAAACACAGTAACAAGTCTCACAATGGAGATGTTACTGGGCCCACTTGAGCAAAATCGATGAACAATGGGAGAACAGTGCTTTGATCACAACAAAAATGTACTATTCTGTTCATTTTTAAGTACAGTTTAGTAGTATTAGGTGCATGAATACATTAATATTGTTGTATACCATATCATCCAACTCCAAAACACTTTTTTTTGTTTTGTTTTGGGGCCACACCGAGCAGTGTTCAGGGGTTACTCCTGGCTCTGCACTCAGAAATTACAGCTGGAAGTTCTTGGGGGACCCTATGGGATGCCAGGGATACAATTGGGTCGCTGTGTGCAAGGCAAATACCCTCTATACTATGGCTCCTGCCCCTCCAAAACACTTTTGATCATGCAAAACTCCAAACCTTTACCCATTAAACAGTAACTCTCCACTTCTCTTCCGGTCCTGAAAATAATCATTCTATTTTATGTCTCTATACATTGTTTGACTTTCTCGAGTGGGCCCAGTAACATCTCCATTGTGAGATTTTGTTGTTACTGTGTTTGGCATATCGAATACATCACAGGTAGCTTGCCAGGCTTTGCTGTGCGGCGAGATACTCTCGGTAGCTTGCCGAGCTCTCCGAGAGGGGCTGAGGAATCAAACTTGGGTCTGCCATGTTGGCTACATGCAAGGCAAATGCTCTACCCGCTGTGCTATCACTCCAGCCCTGTTTGACTTTAAATAGAACTATACAATACTTGCTTTTTGTGACTAATTTTTCTTAGGATAATGTCTCAAGTTCACCCAAGTTTAAACATGTCAGTATCCCTCATTTTTAAAAGTAAATAAGGTTGGGACCAGAGCAATAGCACAGAGGATAGGGCGTTTGCCTTGCACACGGCTCACCCGGGTTTGATCCCTGGCATCCCATATGGTCCCGTAAGTACTGCCAGGAGTAATTCCTGAGTGAAAAGCCAGGAGTAACCCCTGAGCATTGCTGGGTGTGACCCAAAAAGGAAAAAAATTAATTAAAAAAAATAAAAGTAAATAAGGTTCAGATTGCACACCACATTTTGTTTATGCATTAACCTATCAATGAACATTTGAATTACTTCCATCTTTTGGCTACTGTAAATAGTGTTACTATGGACGTGAATATACAAACACTTCCTTAAGAGTTTGCCTTCAATTATTTTGAACACATATCCAGAAGTTAAATTGCTGGTTATATAGTAACTGGTATACTATTTCCCACAGCATTTGTTCCATTTTATACTCAAAATTCTTTAAAAAAAAAAAGACATGACAGAATACTTAAAATAAAAAATAATAAAAATATATAGCTTGACAATCCAACCTGCTTCAGTGAGATGAATCACAGCTGGTGTTTAGAAGCCAACCTCATGTAAAAAATATCACACATAGTCCTGGAGTTCCTGAGCCTGACTTTGCATCAGAATCGTCTCAGCACATATCCTGGTTCTTGGATTTCTTCAGTAGTTACATGACCTGGTATCTTCTCATGAAAGTATGAATATGCCCACGAACTATTTTGGTACTGACTGAGAGAAGCTAGTATTTATTTTTAAACGTCTATTTGTTTAAATAGAGACACTTATGATCAGACCTTATGATAGGACCCACCCTCCCCAGGTTAATTCAGTTAACCTTGCTCAATGAACTCTAGACCAAAAGGACAAATATATTGAAGCTAATAGGGAAGACTATGGATCAGATTTAATAAGAAGCAAGTGAACAAAACTAATATATTGTGTCCAGAATATCAGTGACTATGGATTTGACTGGTCCTTCACACTGTTATCTGGGGTAAAGATAGTATAAAGCATGCAACAAAACCCACAGGTAGGCAGAACTTGGAACCAAATGATTAGAAAGGTAGTTGACATCAGGAAATTCCATCTAGGGGAAACAGGAACAGCACAGAGGAATAGGGTACTGAAGAGAGATGTTAGAGGGAATAAGGTCTTTGAAAATTTGCAAAGTTAAAAGTCAGAAGCAATGGAACAATCAAGGCAAAAAAAAAAGTAAACTAAACAAGAATCGACACCATATTTTAATTTTTTCTTCATTTCATTATTCTTTCCTCCTCTGTGGTGACAATGCACCAACTTGTTGCTTGATTACCTAACTCTAGGTCCACAGTGCTCCTCATAATCTTTCGATTTCTGTCACTTTAGGGAAGGAATGGCAGAGTCCGAATACAGAATACTTTTATGAACAAAATATAACCCGGTTCATTCACTTACTTGAAACAGTATGCACTATATGCTTTTAGTCCTTGCCTGAAACTACTTTCAGTTGCTATTGTAATAATACAATTAAAAAGGCCATTACAGTCTGTCAACATTGTTTTGAATTCTACATTTGCCAGCACTCTCTTGATTAACTCAGAAAATGATTACCCAGCTGGCAGACAATTTTTTTCCTGATCTTCTTTATTTTATTTTTATTTTTCTCACCTGTAATCTGCTTTACGAACTTTTGCTGCTCATTAAATTTATGTGTGGGAAGGAATAGAAATAAAAAACAAAACTAAATGTGTAAACACAAAAAGACAGCAGTAGTCTATCTCTCCTGCCATCCGCGTTCCCCCCCACCCCAGGGAGGTCGATGGCGATAGGCAGGCAAAGGAAGAAAATGAGGGCCAGGCTGGTTGGTCTTAGTTACAGTTTATTCCAATCCTATCTCCATTCACTCCTGTCTCTCCTCTGCCTCTCCCAGCCCACTCTTATAGTCTCATTATATCCCATAAAAGAAATTTTTGTCATGGAGGGCCCAGATTCTCTCAGACCTATTGATGTCAGTGGGCCCCACGGGTGACTTATGTGAAGTGGGGAGGAGAAAGACGGCCACTTTCTCCCCACCCGCCTCTGCCATCCAGGACCCTGGGTAGGCTAGGACCCGTAAAGTCTGCAGTGAGCACCTGCTCGGCACGGGCCTAAGCCCCGCCAGCCCCACAAGGTGGCCATCAAGCCACACCTGAAGTCCGCTTGATCTTCTCGGCACGGGAGTTAATCCCCGCCACCCGATTGCTCGGGGAGCCACGGACTCAAGTTGGGGCGAGAATTCGCTCTTTGCAGGAAAGGAGAGACCAGTCCCAAGCCTTACCTGAGGTTTCTGGGGTTCTTGTCTCGCTCGCAGAAAAGAATTTCAGGAGTAGACGAGCAGTGAAGTAACAGGTTTTATTTGGAGGCTTTTAGAGAGGGAGAGAAAGGGATAAGCAGATAGTAAGAGAGAGAGAGTAACGCGTCTAGAGGGAACGCGGGCTTCTCCGAGGGTGGAGAGAGCCCCAAGTGGGGCTGGTTCTTATAGATCCTTCTGACTCGGAATGTTCTGGAATCTCCTTGGGGCTGGGTCGCTGGAGTTAACCGGATTGAAAGGGGGTTCTCGGAAAGGAGGAATTTCATGGGGAGGAGGCCCATATCTTCAGGGTCTGGGGATGGTCTTATCAAGTCCTTATTCTCTGTCTCCACAGGGTGGGTCGGTCCTAGAATTCTTCTTCTATGAGACTTTGTTTCATTGCAGAGAGCCTTTCCCTATCTACCTGCCTACATCACTATCACCCCAGGTTCTCTCAGACCTGTCTCCACTGTAGAGAGCCCCGAAATCTCCTTATATCGATCATGGTAACTTCAAAGGGTGCAATGCAGTGAGGGTATCAAAAGGAGTCACAGAAAGAACATTGAGGCAGCAAAACATACTTTGTTTCTTTGCATCTGCAGACCAGTAATTTTGGCCTTCTGGAAAGAAGACAAAAAAAAAAAAAAAACAGAAAGCTTTCTTGGGCTACCAGCACTTGGATTTACATCCCAAAGACTAGTCTGGCTAGAGCCTAGAATCTACATCCCAAAGATCAGGCCTGGATAGCACCTGAGATCTGTATGTCAAAGACCAGTCAGGTTTCTGTAAGAAAAAGAAAACTGCCCCTTACAATATACTGAAATTATTTTCTGAACACAGTTTGAAGGGGGAAAATGTTCAGTCTCACCCAAACTAGTCAGGACACATGAGAAATCTTGCCCATTTTCATATTCCTGCCCGTTGTGTGGTGCAGTCTACATGGGATCACCCTGACAGCTCAGTCCAGCCCCAACAGGTTGGGGTAACAATTACACATAGGTGTGGTCACAATCAACAGGGGTAGAGTTCTTTCCCTCAGAAAAGCTGCTTCTAGGACAGATTCTCATTTAGCAGATAGACCCACCCTAGCATGGATTCCCCAGGGTGGGTTTCTCCTCTCCTTGTCCAACAAAAATATGAACATACATAATATAAATCATTTTGTATGGACACAGTAAGAAATACTTTAAGCTTATAGAATTGCTCTCCTAGGGCCATCTCGATCTCAGACTACAGTGCTCAGGTCAGATAGTCTTTCCTATCCCTAGCAGGGTCCTAGTCTCATCATTACCTTTGGATTATGACAGCATTTGTCTATGATCAAACTCCTAACTTGTAGTTAAGAATCATGGCACTTTGGCCTGGCCTATCTCGATACCAGGGTAGCACATAGCTTACCGCTTGCCCTGATTCCATCCAGTCCCTCGTCGGGACCCTGCTTTTGGGGGCAGTAGGAAGTGAGGGCAACTGAGGCTTAAGTTGAGAAAGCAGATGCCTGGGAATGAATAATATTCAAAGCCAATTAAATCCTAAGTTACAAAGCATAATATTAACTGTCTTCCTGTATCTATACAAAAAGGACATTGCATTAAAGTAAACTATTCAAAGGACATAAGGAGAGGAGAAAGGCAATATTAACTTACAATGCAAGTTCAGTGTCCTACAAATTAAACCTTACAAATGAACAGATTCTGATTAGGGGAAAAGCTGATTAACTGGTTGGGGATGAGAGCATAAAGAAGTGGTTATAGATAAATAAAGGAATGGAAGTGACTCAGGAGCACTGTGATGGGTATCACCTGATAAACCTAAGCTGCTTGTGGCAAGAGAAAAAGGACAAATCATGTTTTCTATTTTTTTGCAGCATTGATGCAATCTACTAAAGGAGGAAATTGAAATTGTGAACTAAAATTCAAATAAACAAATACATTCAAATACATTCAAATTATCTAAAAATTTCACTTATCCTTGTTATTCCTAACCCTAGGGAAGAATTCCGTGTTTACTCTAAGTGAGGAGAAAGTTTACTGTAAAATAGTTCAGTTCCAAATGCTTCCTGCTAACTCTGAACTAGCATAAATTTAGTTTATTTCTCAGACACTTAGGCTGACAATCTTAATTTAAAACATGCTGTCCATAATTTCATCATTTATGTATTTGTTAATTAAACTGGTAATGTTATCAAAACAAAATTGAGTTTCAATTTAGTTTTGCAATATATTTTCCACCACCCAAAACAGTTTTATGGTTAAGTATGAATACAGAGCATTCTTTGAATAGATAACCATCATTACTTAAATTAAGCAAGAATTTAAATATCCCTTCAATCTTCTACTGATGCTATTTCTGACTTTCACTGATAAGGGACTGATTTGCCCTGTCCTTGGAAAGTGACACCTGATAACTTTAACTGGATTTATTACTTGTTCTAAATCTGGACTCTTTTTCCTCTTGATTTGTACTATCTTTGTCACATGTTGATTGTTAAATAGGTCTTTATGGTTATCACCTCTGAGAGGTTTTGGGGAAGTCACTCAACCGAGAGAGTGGCTTATTTTGTTCTAATCTTTGTTATCATATGCAAACATTTAATATAATAATTCAACATGGGTTTATTGCAATGAAAAAATTCAATACAAATATGACAGAATAATATTTCTACTTCTAGTCCATCATTTTCCAAAGCTATTCTAAGCATCCTTAGTCCATAAGATGCTACACACACACACACACACACACACACACACACACAAATAAGTTGTCCAGTGTTCAGATGAGTTTGAAAGATGTTACTGTATATTCTCACCATTGGAAAGACACAAGGCCTGCTACTACAATAATAAATCTATTATTGAATAGATTTACTATAAAAATAACCTGGTGAGTTTTTATTTGTTTCTCACAATTATCTAGTGTATATTTTCCTCCTCTAAGAAAATAGCATTCCAGAACTAGATAGCACAGTGGGTAAGGTGATTTATTTGTGCACGACAGACCAGGTTTGAGCCCTAGCACAAAACATGCTCCCATGAGCCCCACCATGAGTGATTCCTGAGTACAGAAGGCAGGAGTAAGCCCTGAGCACTACTGGGTGTAATTAATCCTCTCACCCCACCAAATAAGAAAGAAAATAGTATACTAGTATTACAAGAAACACATTTCAAGAAACACTTCCTTTTTTTCTAAATTCTTAAAGCGTATTTATTAGTATTTGTCATTACTATATATAAGGCAAACAGCACAAAAAAGAGCTGCAGTCTGACCCACAAATTCTATAGCAGATTTAGAATGCAATGTAAGATACTCTTAAGTGGCATAACCTTTCATTCAGAAAATTGGCTAGATGATAACTAACTAATAATACCAGACAGTTAAAATTAGGGTGCTGAGCAAAAGCTAAATAGTAAAATATACCTGGAATTTTAGTAAATTATAAATCTAATTCATATAATTTAGTTTCTCATTTCTTGTTGAAGTAACATTGGATTATAACCTGATATAGGCTTCATTTGTGCAGCCTTATAAACAAAGATTTGGATAAACTACATTATGTTCAACACTGAGGTCTGATTACTGTCAGTTTCTTGTTGAAAGGAAAAGTGCTTATTAAGATGTGAGGATTAATGTTTCCTCCCCCTCAATGATATGATGGATTATAAGTTTCATTTCTTCTCTACAAGTGTGATTCTTGCCCATAAGTTTTCAATTCTTAAAATGCAATAGGTGACAGTATCCTATTCTCTGTTTTGACTTTTCCTTAAGCTGATGACATGTTTCAGCCAAAGCATACTCTCTATCGCTTATATTGGTGAGTTCTTATTTTCTAGGGGGCTGAAATTTTCAGGAACCTTTTGATGCTAGAAGAAACAGCTCAGAGCAGGCATCATATCCCTGCTTCTCTATCTCATTTTCCTTCTTGTGGGTAAACAAATCCCTTTAGCCTCTCACCAAGTTTTCACATGTGGAAGTGTGAAATTCTTACAGAAATGAGAAGCAAATGGACTTTAAAATGCCACACCCTCTAGTGAGTCCACATTAATCAATTTTCCTAAAGTGTTAACACTAAATAAATTCAGATGAAGGTTTGGGGTTTGGTTGGGGGGAAGTCACACCCTAAACACAGGGCTTCAAAAATATATTGTTGCCAATGTCAAAGTTACCTCAGAAATCATCTAACTTAAGGGTTCTCAAAGCTGGTCCAGTCCACAAAGCTTTACATTTCTTTTTTTTTCCCCCAATATTTCTTTTTGATTGAGATTCTGTGGCGTATTGTTAACCATAGTTTCTCATGCACATAATTTCAACACCACAACCATCACCAGTGTATCCCCACCCCTCTCCCAAGGACCCCAATGTCCCTTCTTTCAAACCATCCTAATCCCCAACCCCAATTCCCACTACTACCACCAAGTTTTGAAATTAATTCTTCTAGGGCAAAATCTAGGACCTAGGCTTTAATACTTTTTTTCAAGTTTGCAGTGGGATATTGTCAGGTCTGCATTTGGCTCTGGTTCTTCCACACTGCAATGAAGTGAGTAAACTTCCAGTGTAGAAAAAAAAGGAAAGGGGAGACAAGCACTTTTCCTAGTGAGGAAGGAGAGTCCAAAGCAGCATTAGGATTAAGAATAATTAATCTCAAACTTTCTCATTTTCTCATCAAAGTGAGAAATCCCTTCAGCAGTTAAGTAAGTTGTTTGCTTGCTACTTCAAAATTAATTTATTCATTTGAATGAGAAAAGAGATCTGATTCTTCACCAGATTTTGCCAGAGAAAATTAGTTCTCCTCACTACTCTCCTTCACAGTCTGACCTGGGTAAAGCATGCAACCCCTCTGCCACTTTGTCAATGCAACTGACAAAGGCCATTTTAGGATTAAATGATCAATAGAAACATGCCTGTGTGAATGTAGATGACATTGTTAATTCATTATAAATTATCCAAACTACATTGATTTTTCCATTAATTGACAGAAAGTTTCCATCAGCTTTCACTTCAAAAAGTGCTTTCCTCAATTTTTCTTTGAATCTAAGACATTTCCCCATCTCTGTTTTTGTATCACTCTGAGATTCAGTCTCTTTCTTGACTCTAGTGAG
Organism: Sorex fumeus; assembly: GCF_029834395.1. Lineage (NCBI taxonomy): Eukaryota > Metazoa > Chordata > Mammalia > Eulipotyphla > Soricidae > Sorex > Sorex fumeus. The sequence continues at coordinate 18,265,749 of NW_026606111.1, read as the reverse complement.
TTTTAGACATCTATTCCAATACCCAACCAACATTGGTACCCAATTCCTTCTTGATGGTTTTCCAGAAGAAAACAAAATTACAGAGTCTTAATAAGAGCTCTAGATCCATGTCCTGGGCCATGAAAATTCTTCAAGCTATTGCAAAATAAGAAGCAAGAACTATGAAAAAGAAGTCCTTCCTCTACACCTTCCCAGAGAGACCAATCAGTTTCCTCCCTCACAGCTTTGGGATGACCACCAGCCTCCCTCAACTACTGTATTCCTGACTCTGCTGTTGCAGAAATTTCCACCAAAATCCATCAAAAGAGCCAATCAGCACACGTTGAGAAGTGGAAAAACACTGCTTTATTATGCTATTGGACCCAGTTGAGCTCATACTCCAGAACGGGCCTAAAACAAAGCCAAGAACTCCTTTTTATAGAATTTCTGATGAGGGATGAGGCATTTTCAGGCAGTTGGAAGGAAAATGCAGATGCAGGAAAAGTTACTTTACAAAGCAGGGTCTGGAACACCCCAAGGGCATAAGCACCTTTGGAGTCCATTCCTAGGTTACCAAGGTTACAAATCAAGACTATGAGCATCTCAAGAACATCCCAAATGCACTCCATGGTTATATCATGTCACTCTGACTCAGCCACCTTTTGGTGTTAGATTGCTTGAAGTTAGCCTGTTTGAAATGTGGGCAGGAATCTGATTTCCTCATCACTGTGAGTCCCCACCTCACTCAGCAGGTTCTCCACTTTGACACCTGCTCCCTCTGCTTCTACAGAGCATTCATCCTCAGTGGAACTCACTCCGCACCCAAAGGAAGGTTGAAGTAGAGGATGAAGGAGGACCAAGAGGTGATGCTGCACAGCCTGGTTTACCTCAGTGCTGGCACTCTAGGTGACTTTGGAGTGCTCTTTAGGATCCTGACATTGTTGAAAACCATGTGAATGGATGGGCTATTCAGTAAATGGTTGCTAGTTAAGCTCCCACTCACTACCCTGAACAAAAAAGGTGCAGAAAATACAACTGACAAATGCCTAACTGGCTCCTGACTACACTAACCCAGAAACTAGGCCATCAGGATTGAACTTGATGCTCCCCTAGGAAAAGCAGGGATGCCTGCCTGGTCCTCATTACCATGAAAAATAGAAAGTTGCAAGTAAGTAAGAGGCCTTCTGTGAACAGTGCTTTTTACTTACCATAAAGTGAGAACAATTGGCAGGAAAATAATATTATAGAAAGTCCCTAGAACGTGCTGATCTAAGCAGCTAGCATCAGTCTCTCTAAATCAATCATGCCACGATTTCAGCCTGATGGCTGGAATTGGTGTTCAGGCTAAAGAAGTCAGTGAAAAACAGAAAGTAAATTTTACTGCAAAGCAGATTGCAGTTCCAACGAAGATGCTATATATGAACAGAAATGTGCTAGTTCAGATGTCCATCAGACCCTATCCTAAGTAATATATATTACAAAATGAAGGGCATGTAGTCACAAGCAACAGAGGACAGATGGTCTTAGCAAGGTGCCACATATCAAAATCACACCAAAATGTTCATGAGAGGGATACCATGACAGGGTAGAATGAAATCAGATCAGACAGACTCCATTTTAGGAAGTGCTTTAAGTGACAGTTATCTCTAGAAAAGTAAAAATAAAAGTGGAATTGATTTTAAATTCAAGACCCTAATGAGCGCCTTCCTCTGCAAGCTACATGCCTTGCATGATGCAGGAGTCCAGTGATGGGAGTTAATGAATCTTATGACTTGAAGAGAGGAGAGGATGTTTCAAAAAAGATTTCTATCAGCCTTGTTGCTTAGAGTTCTCTACATACAAAACTATAGAGGAGTGAAACTTTTGACCAACAAAGGGAAAGGGTATTGTTTTGCTGTGGTACCTGAGTCGAGTTTTCCAAACTCTGTTCAGTGTGTTTATGCAAAACAAGCATATTTTTTTTTGCTATATTCTGTTTGGGATGGTTGTTTTTGTGTTTTGCCCTTATTTTAGGTCATGCTTTGTGGTGTTCAGGGACTACTCCTGGCTCTGTACTTGGGGATCACTTCTGGTGATGCTATGGAGGAGGACCATGCAGTGCTGGCTCTCTAACCTGGACCTTCTGTATGCAAAGCATGAGCTTAGTACACTGAACTGTCTCTTTGGCCCCAAGGATTCTTATCTTTTTTATCATCTTATTCTTGAATTCCTTTTTTAAAAAAACCTGATTATCTGTTGGGTCTTCTACCTCTGGACCATATGTCTCTCTGAAGGGGTAACTATTTCTCCTTTCTGAAATAATATGTGTTCAATAGGTAATTGCATATTGATGTTAGAAGTGTGTTTTAGGCAGCCTATGGTCATGTCTGGTACCTGGACCCTTCCCATCTATACAGATAGGTTTTTTTTTCTCTCTAAATGTATCCTCTTCTCTCCCCCTTCTCCTTCTTCCCCACTCTAATTCTAACTCCAGTTCTAGCTGCTTTGCAGGGAAACTTATTCTCAATGTCTGAAGCTAGTGATGAAAATACATGTAGTTAATCTTAAAAACTTTTATAAGTTTATTTGTTTTCAGATGCCCGGGTCTGTGCTCAGGAATCATTCCTGGTTATACTTGAGGAAACTATGTGGTGTAAGGAATAAAACCCAAATTGGCAGCATGCAGACATGAGCCTTACCTGCTGTACTATATCTCCAGGCAAAAACATTTTACAAGTTTTAAAAAAACTTTTTAAAATTAATTTCTCCTGAATTATATATAATGTATATTCATATAATATATATTTCATATAGATACAAAATATATAGTATACATTTTTAAATTAATACTTTAGGGAATGGAGGGAGTTCAATGGGCTGGAGTACATACTCTGCATGCTGGAATTGCCGGTTTGATCCCCAGTATTATATGGTTTTCCCCACCACCATAGCACCACAGGGTAGCCTCTAAACACTGCAAGAAATGGCCTAGCTTCCCCTGGTCCTGCCACTCCCATTTATTTACACAATAACATTACTTGGGCAGTTCAAAATGAATCTCAGTTATATCGAATAAAATTCATCTGAATTTTTTCAAGTTCAAGACCCTGTTGGCTCCTGCAGTTCTCATTTTAAAACCTTTTGTTTGCTTCTGAAATGTTACTACAGGCCCCCTGAACACACCACCCATCACCAGCCTGGAAAGGTGCCAATAGCCCTGGATCAGCATGTGTAATCCCATTCCCACCTCCTCTGCCCAGGAGCCTCTTTCTTGAAGCTTGTCTTTATCTATCATCCATAAGCTTTGGAAAATGTGTTTTTTATCACATATATGCCTAAATGATGTATTGTTTAGCTTGGTTGCTTTTTTAACCTTTCAGAAAAGCTGCCTTGTTGTCTGAGGTCCTCTAGCACGTGCCTCTGTCATTCAACACTACCTTCCCATGATTTACCCAGGAATCTTTTACAACAAGCTATATTCACAGTGATCTTTGAATGCAAAAGACAAAAATAAAAACCACCTAACTTTTTAACATAGTCTTCTATTCTAGAATGCTAAAGCCCTGCATCTAGGTTACATTAAATGAAGGACCACTTATGTAGAAAAATAAGCCAAGTAATGTATTGGTAATATTTACATTTATTTTTAGTAATTTCAAATAAGATTAATCTAAGAATAATTGACTTATGGACATTCAATAGCATATGTCATACTGTTGTTCAGTGATATTTCTTTTGTATGTTTCACAAGGTAAGATCCAGATAGCATTGTTATTATTATTTTATGGGATATATGAAATTTTATTCAGGTGATAAGATACAATTTATTATTTAAAATTTTTTATTAGTGGTATTTACTGGGACCAATAATTTAGTGACCAATTTGATTTTTCCATGAGATTGGGTCTCTTTTCCTAAATCAGAAATTTTAAGAATGTTGACTAATAGATGTCCTCATCCACGCTCCCCAGATGACTCTTTCCCAAAAACCCAACTGTGGAACAACAAAAAACAACAAAAGCAGAGCTGGGATCTGGGATGAGAGAGAGAGACAGAGACAGAGACAAAGACATGGAGACAGAGGCAGAGAGACAGAGAGGAAAGAGAGAGTTCCTGATATCTGTTGAGTTCCTGTTTCATTCTGTGCTCATGACCACATCACCCTGGAACTTCTCGTTTACATGTGTTAGAACAAAGTTTTCTGGCTGCTCTACTTAGATTTGGAATTCGGTTGGAAGTAGAGGCTATCATGATCAGTGAAATAAATCAGGGGGATGAGAATGGATGATATCATTCATTTGTGAAATAGGAAGATACCAAACAAGGAAACAAATGGTATCAAACAACAACAAATCTCTGGCTTATGAAACTGATAAACATACAGAGAAGGGAAGAATGATGATAAGACCAGAGATAACATAGTATCAGTGGCAGAGGGTCATGGGCACTTTGGTGATGATGGTGTACAGTCACTTTGGACATCAATACCATCAACTATTATGACCATGTTATCTAAATATTAATTTTAAAGAAAAGTGTGTGTGTGTGTGGAGAGAGAGAGAGAGAGAGAGAGTACAGTGTACAGAGAGATTACACATGGCACACTTGGGTTGGATTCCCAGCACCTCATGTGGTCTCCTGAACCCCACCAGGAGTGACACTGATTCCAGAGCCAGAAATAAACTCTAAGCATGGCTCAATGTGTTCAAACTTCCCGTTCCCACACCTGCAAACACGCACACACCTCTTCACATGCGCACGTGTGCAGTCACATGTGCACACACACGTACACAGAAGACTGACTAAAACCTTTCCTCCACTTCCTCCTCTAACCATCTTCCCAACCTGATCTATCTCTCCTGGTCTCCATCATGTGCTCTTAGGATCTCTTCTAGAAAAATAAAATCTCCACGGAGGGTAGACTCCATATCACAGCTCTGCTGAGGACCTAACAGCAGCATCCATAAGCACAGCAGTCATCCCCAAATGCAGATGCCCCTCTCTATCTGGATCTTACAGAAGAGAAGCTCTGTGCTGGGAAGGAAAAGGCTAATTATATCCTTGGAGCTTGGCATTTGAGAAAGGGAGTGGTGCCCCCATTGTGAAATTTCTGGAACTAAAGAGATTAACTTTGAAATATTTAAGTTATCTTAATTTTCTTTCTTCACTTTTTATAGAATTCCTATTTTGAAGGTTTTGGAATCCCCCAGATGGTCTTCTAATTTTCTATTACTCTATTTCTCTTTCTGCTTTTGGTATTTCCCCCCACATACTTAAGACCCTGAAATCTATATTTTTCACTGTAGCACTGTCATCCCATTGTTCATCAATTTGCTCGAGCGGGCACCAGTAATGTCTCCATTGTGAGACTTGTTGTTACTGTTTTGGCATATCAAATATGCCACAGGGAGCTTGTCAGGCTCTGCTGTGCAGGTGGGATACTCTTGGTAGCTTGCCAGGTTGCCAGGCTCTCCCAGACAGATGGAGGAATCAAACCCAGGTCGGTCACGTGCAAGGCAAGCGCCCTACCCACCATGCTATTACTCCATCCCAAGGCATATAGGTAGATAGATAGAGATAAACAAATATATATATATATATATATATATATATATATATATAGCTTCAGCGTGTCAGGCTTACACACACACACACACACACACATATATATATATATATATATATATATATATATATATATATATATATTTCCCTCTATGGTTTGGAACTGGAGTCAGAGTAATAGCACAACAGAGATGACGTTGGCCTTGCATATGGCTGACCAGGGTTTTATTCTTGGAATTCCATACGGTCCCCTTGCCACCACCAGGAGTAATTCCTGAGTACAGAATCATGAGTTACCCCTGAGCATCCTTGGTGTGACTTCACACACACCTCTATAGTTTTCATCTATTATAATTATGAGCACTTGAGGTAGATACAATTCAGAAAAAGAAAAATCTATTTTAAAAATTGTGTTTATTTCAATTTTTTGGACTCTGGGATAATATGACTATAATAAAGTTAATTTTGTTTTATTTTTGTTTGAGGGGCACACATGGTGGTGCTGAGGGGCTGTTACTGGCTCTGGGTTCGGTAGGGACCACTGGCTATCCCTCGGGGACTATCTATGGTGCCAAGAATGGAATCAGACTTGGCTGTATGCCAGGAAAGCTCTTTAAGTCCTGTACTGTCTATCTCTCCATTCTTTCGTGCTTTTGATGGGCAAAGTTACTTCACCTTCACCAGCACAAAAATGCCCAAGACTCTATTACTCTCGCAATTTTTTTGTTCTTTCTGTCTGAACCAATCTCTGACCTCTGAAGTCTTCTGAATGTTGCATTTCTGCCATCACATTTTAGTTTCTAAGAATTTTCTTTCATTCTTTAAGACCTTTTTTCATGTACAGTGTAACTTGATCTTGAGAATGTTAAAGATAGAGTGGAGAAAGTTTTATTTCTTCCTCTTCTGTCCAGGATTTATTTTCATGATTGTTTATAGTAGCTTCTATCATTTATTAATGTGGAAAGTTTTTCCTCAGCTCTGGAATTTGCATTTGTTGGCTCACGTTTAAGGCAGCGGCCCAAGGTGCTTAGGTTGAACATGTCAAGAGTGGACCTGGCAAAAGCCCAGTATAGATCATTCTTTCCTTTACCTGAGCTCTCACATCTCCTAGAGATGGAGCTAATCTTTCAAGCATCAAGGAAAGATCTCCACAGAGACATCCTTGTGGGACCTGAATGGAGCAAAGACCTAAGCACATGGTGATCACCCCCTGACAAGAGCACATGTTCCTGCCACAATCCTACCATGATGTTTTACCTTTTCTTAATATTGTCTCCAAATTTTGCTTCTGTAGACAGGATTAAAAATCTAGGTAATGTCATGAAATTTGTTTGTAAGTGGATGGCCATGGAGAGCATCATGCTAAGTGAAATTAATTAGAGAGGGACAGAGAGAGAATGACTGCACCCATTTGTGGAATATAAAATAACATCATATGAGACTGACATCAAAGAAGTAGAGATAAGGGCCCATAAGATTGCTCCATGGTAGTCTGCCTCATGAGCTAGGGGAGAAGGCCGCAGAGGGACAACACCCTTTCTCCCCTGGGATGGCCTGGTGACAGTAACCTACTGCGGGGTCCAGACGCATTTCTGCCAAAAGCCACTGGGTTTCGAGATTTGTTTCTGAATCTCTTGGATCATGGCCATTAAGGAGCTTGATCAGGAGCCAGAAAGGCCGTTCATAGGCGATGACTTGGAGTCTTGTTGGGGTGGGGAGGATAGGACCGGCTCCACCCCCATCCCGTGAGGCCCAACATGTCTCGTCACTGCGGGCCCAAACCTGACTATCCAATGGCCTCTGGAGGATAGCGTCCACCGAGCCACCAAGGGGGAGCAGACGGAGGGACAGCACCCTTTCCCCCCTGGGGTGGCCTGGCAATAGTAACATACTGCGGGGTCTGGACACATTTCTGCCAAAAGCCACTGGGTTTCGAGATTTGTTTCTGAGTCTCTGGGATCCTGGCCATTAAGCAGCTTGATCATGAGCCAGAGAGACTGTTTGTGGGTGATGACTTGGGGTCTCGTTGGGGTGGGGAGGACAGGACCAGCTCCACCCCCATCCTGTGAGGCCCTGTGTGTCTAGTCACTGCGGGCCCAAACCTGACTGTCCAGTGGCCTCTGGAGGATGGTGGCCACTAGGCCGCCAGGGGGATCAGGCCAAGGCACAAAACCTATTCGCACCTGGGTTGGCCCAGCACTGGTAACCTACTGCAGGGACCGGACACAAAAGCCAAAAGCCGCTGGGTTTCGAGATTTGTTTTTGAGTCTCTGGGATCATGGCATTAAGCAGTTCAATCAGGAACCAGAGAGGCCATGCCTCCAAGTATATAGCTGAACCGGAGGTGGTTTGTGGGTATGTTTCCCACATACCTAACTTCTGGCAGTTTACTTCCTTGGTAAACTTTGCCCCAAGTTTTTGGGGTCTGGCCAAAGGCACAGCAGCAATTTTGGGGTATCTGGAAGTCTGAAGGTGCCATCAGGCTGCTGATGCACTCACCTCACAGGTATAGATTCACCTGCTGGCGGCACCATACCTCCATGCAGTACTTTTTGTACTTTTAATTGCACATATATTGTTGTGAATGTTGCAATAAAAATATAAATAGGGCCGAGGTGATAGTATAGCTGGTAGGGCACTTGACTTGTACATGGCTGACCCAGGTTCTATCTCTGGCACTCCATAGGGTCCCCTGAGCCTGCTAGGAGTGATCCCTGAGTGCAGATCCAGGAGTAAGTCCTGGGAATTGCTGGGTATCACCCAAAACCAAAAGTAAATAAAAGTTTTATATGTGCTATTAAAAAATAAGACCAAGCTAGAGACAAGACATAAATTAGTGGGACTAGTGAGATAGTACAGCAGGTAGGGCATATGCCTTATATGGGGGCGACCAAGGTTTTTCCCTGGCACCCATATGGTCCCCGAAGCCATCAAGAGTAATCCCTGATTGGAGAGCCAAGAGTAAGCCCTGAGTACAATCCCCATCCCCCCAAAAGAATAAACAAACAAAAAATTAGAAACTACAGGCAGGGTTTTGTTGAATTGGCAGAAGAATTTAGTATGACTGTGGGATCAGGTGGGTAAATGTAAACCATCACAGATCAGGAAATCCTGTTTAAGGCCATACATAAGGGGCACTGGAATTAGCTGGAAAGATGATGGATAGATGACAAAGATTCAATTTATATTGCATCAGATTGAAAACCATGGTTGCCTCGCCTCTTAACCTGCTTCATTATAGCTCGGTTACATTAATCTTATATTCTAATATAAAAACATATTTTATTTTTCTATAAACTTTTATCTAACCTTGCTAAATTCATTTTCTAAGTTTATTCATTTAACTTTAAATGACTTTTAACTTCTCCATATATAATCATGCTTTCTACAAATAATGCCAAATTTCCTTCCTTATTATCATTATTCCTCTATTTTTCTTACTCCACTTCACTAGTAAGTACTACCAGTTCTTGGAGAGATGGATGTTGGATCATTGTATGACTGAAACCTGATTATAAGCAGTTTTGTAACTATGTATCAAACGCTGACTCAATTAAAAAATAAAAATTTAAAAAAATTAAATTATTTTTAAAAGGACTACCAGTTCAATGATAAAGAAGTGATATCAGATGCCCTTTTGTTCTAAATCTGAGGGGGAAACTCAATATTTTAGTATAATATATATTTGCTGTAGGTTGTTGTTGATAATCCTTTACAAATTAAAGAAGTTCTCTACTTTCCTTAGTCTGAAAGTTTTCTTTGAGTTTCCTCATGCGAGTTCTGTTGTTTTTTTTTTTAAAAAAAACACACACACATACACAAATGGTCACTGTATTTTATTTTTAAATGATTTTCTATCACTGTCCTCCTGTTGTTCATCAATTTGCTCAAGCGGGCCCAGTAATGTCTCCATTGTGAGACTTTGTTGTTACTGTTTTTGGCATATTGAATACGTCATGGGTAGCTTGCCAGGCTTTGCCATGTAGGCGAGATACTCTCAGTAGCTTGCTGGGCTCTCAGAGAGGGACAGAGGAATCGAACTCAGATCGGCCAGGTTGGCCTCATGCAAGGCAAACACCCTACCCACTGTGCTATCGCTCCAGCCCCCTTGATTTTCTATTTCTAATAAAATATTAAGCTTTCTCTTTTTTTCTCTTAATGTGGAAAATCAAATTTTAAACCAATTTTGCATTTCCAGAATAAAACCAATTAGTTTTGATAGTATATATACATGGGCTAGAGCAATAGCACAGCAGTAGGGCATTTGCCTTGCACGCAGCCAGCCCGGCCAAGCTGAGTTCAATTCTTCACCTCTCTCGGAGAGCCAGGCAAGCTACCAAGAGTATCTTGCCCCACTGGCAAAGCCTGGCAAGCTACCCGTGACATATTCAATATGCCAAACACAGTAACAAGTCTCAAAATGGAGATGTTACTGGGCCCGCTCGAGCAAATTAATGAACAATGAGAGGACAGTGCTACAGTTCACTGCTACTATATATATATATATATATATATATATATATATATATACTCTTGATTCAATTTGGTAATATTTTGTTAATATTTTTGAATTGATATTACCAAGTCCTCATGCGATCTCTAATTTTTTGGTTGTAATATGCTTTTTATGTTTTTGTATACAGTCTATTTAGCTCTCACAAACAAGTAGGGGATAAAGTACTCTTTTCTTATTAAGGAATCAGTTTATATAAAATTAACAGTATTCATTACTTAATATTTTAGAGAATTAATCACCGAACCTGGCAGAACTATTTCTTTGTGAAAAGATTTTTCATTGCTTATTCAAATTAATTAATAAGCATATAGATTTATTTTTTTAATTTTTCAGTCTCAGTGTTAATAAGTTTTGTGGAGGCGTTTGTTTTTTTGGAAGGGTGGGAATGTGGTTTTGCTCAGGGCTGAATCCTGCCTCTCACTGAGATCACTCCTGGCAGCTCAGTGTGTGCAAAGTGCTTTAACCTCTGGACTCTCTCTGGTTTCCTAGTCCATAATTTTGTTTTTGAAAATTGTGCTGTTTAATTTTAAATTATTTGCTGAATTTTCTAGTGATATTTCTGATTTTGATTTTTAACTTAATTGTTGGTTGGTTTCTATGGTGATAGAACATTTTATAAATAAATTCAAAACTTTGAAATTTGGTAACATTTGATATTTGGTACAACAGATGGCCAATTTTTAATGAAATTTTTGGAGTATTTTTTGGGGGGATAGAGTGTTCTGCCTTTGCTAATTGGACACAATCTATGACTCATTGCTACTCAGTTATTCCGCTAAAATATTTTAAATGTTTACTTGCTTTTTTTTTTTTTTAGTATATGATCACCAACTCTGAATTGCTGTGTTCTTAGTAGATAAATATTCATCTTTAGGAAACAACTCTATCTCTAATGGTATTTATTTTTGAGGGGTCACTCCTGGTCAGTGTTTAGGAGCTCTTCCTGGCTCTGCACTCAAGAGTGACTACCAGAAGTGCTCAGAGAATAAATCAGTCTTGGCTACACGCAAGGCAAGTACTTATCTCCTGTGCTACTACTCCAACTCCTCTAATAATATACTTTTTTTTTCCAACTCTATCTTTCCAATATCAATATCATTACATCATATTTCTTCTGTTTATTGTATATATATATGTATATATATATATTACTTTTGTCTATGTTCTTACTTTCAAACAGCCTGCCCTTAAAGTCATGATATTTCTATTGTAGGAAAGGTTTGCTTTTTTAAAAGAATTTACTCTAGGGGGACAGAGAGATAGGTCAGCAGATACAGTATTTGCCTGGCATCCCATATGGTCCTCCAAGAACCACCAGGAGTGATTCCTGATGTTAAAGTCAGAAACTGAGCATCTCTGGGTGTAATACACACACACACACACACACACACACACACACACACACACACACACAAATCTACTCTACGAAAATAAGATCATTTACATTCAATATAATACTAATAAGACTTTCTATTTATACTTTGGGTTGGAGCAATAGCACAGAGGGTAGGGCGTTTGCCTTACACGCAGCCAACCTGGCTGACCCAGGTTCGATTCCTCTGCCCCTCTTGGAGAGTCCTGCAAGCTATCAAGAGTATCTGGCCCATATGGCAAAGCCTGGCAATCTACCCATGACGTATTCGATATGCCAAAAACAGTAACAAGCATCACAATGGAGACATTACTGGGCCTGCTTGAGCAAATCGATGAACAATGGGAGGACAGTGACGGTGACAGTGACTTTTGGTTTCATGTCTTACACTTTCCTTTTAGTACTATTCTGTCCTTTGTTTTGTTCTTACTTGTTTTGTTTGCTTTGTTCTACACCTGGTGATGTTTGGGTCATACTCCTGGCTCTGTACTCAGGGTGAGGTTCGGGGAACCATATGGGATATTGGGGATCATACCTGGGTCAGCCACAGTGTGTCAAACTAGAGCTCTATTCACTGTGCTATCATTCTGGCATTTGTTTTTTTTTTTCACTGTAAATATAGTATTTTTATTCATCATATTTGGGAATTTTGTTCGGGGAGTTTTTAATCTGTTTAATATATTGGTGATAAAGTGGAGATAAAATCAAAAGGATATTTTGTTGCAAAATTTATGTCTAAAAACGTGTAATTTCATTCTCTGAGGGCATTTTATAGGATTTTGCAAAGGAAAAAATTGCAGACCTTTGCAAAACCAATTCTCATGGGGCTGAAGACTTCCTGACTCAGTTTCAAAATTTGCGTGGAACTTTTTTTTGAATTTTTATATTTTTATTTGTTTAATAGCGACAACTAATCTTTATTTGTACTTTCTATGGCCCAGAAAACATGATAAGTTTTATTCTAGTTTCTAATTTTGTTAAAGAATTGTCATTTATAAAGTTACTGATAGTTGAATTTTAGAAATATAATGTTGTAGCACCAATTCCACCACCAGTGTGAACTTCCCTTCACCACTGTTCCAAGACGCGCCACTTCCTCTCAGCCTACCACCTTGATAGGCACATTTTAAGTTTGGTTTTTATAGTTTGGATCTCATGTTTCCAGTATTGTTGACTCTGTGGTTTGGATATATAACTATAGCACTCCCCCACATTAATAAAACTTGAGACCTTTGACCCCTGCTCCCCTATTACTTCCTCTCCTCATCTTCTTCCTCCCTCAATTTCCTTCCTTCTCCTCCCTATGCTCTGAGGGCAAGGGTCATATGGCTTTCCTTCTCTATTAGCTTAATAGTTATATATTCATTTATTATTTGCTAATAATCTCTAAAACTCACAGTAGACATACTTAACTTTAAATATGAATCCAATTTGACTAATGTTCTTAACTTCCAGTATTAAAAACCTAGAACTTTTTTATTTTATTAATCTTCTGCCTTTTATTATGAATTTTAACTATTTTAAACCCTACCAATATGTCATTTCTATTTTTATTTGTTTTTTATTACATTGCATGCCCATATATTTACTTTTTTCATGAGTTTCCTTATTTTTGTGAAGTTTAAATTTTTCGTTGGGATTTTTCCTTGCTTGAAGAAACACTAATAATAGACTGATTCCCTTTTTCTCTCTCCCATCATCTCTCATTCCTTCCCCTTTTCTCTCTCTTCCTCTGTCTCTCTTATACACTATACTCGCACCCAAACACACACACACACACACACACACACACACACACACTTACACTTACACTTTGAATCTTACTTTTACTTCTACAATTCAAGACTGGCAGTTATTTTCTCAAAGTATTTCAAAGATTTTACTTTATAAGCTCTTAGTACCCACCCTCTTGAATGCAAAAGAACTTTTTTTTAACTAAACCTTTGTAAATTTTGTTAAAGAACTATAATTTACAAAGTTACTGATAGTTGAACTATCCAATTGAACTAACACTCCAATCCCAAGCTGCTTATTCATTGCTATTCAGTTGGTTTTTTATGGTGTATGGTTTTTTTGTGTTTATTCAGTTTAGAGTATATAAAAGTCCTTGAATACATGCCTTTTATTATTTGATTATAATAGAAAACCTTTTGATCATCTTCTCTTCAATTGTTCTCTCATTTCCTTGTTGTCCTTCTAGACTTTCAATTCTCATTTGCTAGATATTTCTACCTTTTATTTACTTTTTCAAGTGTTCTTTTGTTCTGTATTTCACTCTGGTTAGTTATTTAGAACTGGATATTGTATAATTCCTAGAAAAGGAAGGAATTTCTTAGATTTCTTAGTGTCCCTAAAGGTAAAAGGTAAAGGCCCTCCCGTTGATCGTCGATTTGCTCGAGCGGGCCCAGTAACGTCTCCATTGGAGACTTTGTTGTTACTGTGTCTGGCATATCCAATACTCTCTCGGTAGCTTGCCGGGCTCTCCGAGAGGGGCGGAGGAATCGAACTCGGGTCGGCCATGTTGGCCGCTTGTAAGGCGAACGCCCTACCCGCTGTGCTATCGCTCCAGCCATTTATTAATTCACTGAATACCTTACAGTGTAGATAGGTCACTGTCACTGTTATTGTCCTCCCGTTTTTCATCGATTTGCTCGAGCAGGCCTAGTAACGTCTCCATCGTGAGACTAGTTGCTACTGTGTTTGGCTTATTGAATACATCACGGGGAGCTTGCCAGGCTTTACCGTGCGGGCAAGATACTCTCGGTAGCTTGCCGGGCTCTCCGACAGGGGCAGAGGAATCGAAACTGGGTCAGCCATGTTGGCTGTGTGCAAGGCAAATGCCCTTCCCACCCTACCCGCTGTGCACATATTTTAAATACAGAATTATAAAGTTTTTTGACAAAATTTACAGTTGATTCAGATTCCACAGTTCACCATAGCACAGCACAGCGGGTAGGGTTTTGCCTTGCATGCAGCCAACATGGCCCGCCCAAGTTCAATTCCTCCGCCCCTCTTGGAGAGCCCAGCAAGGTACCGAGAGTATCTCCCCCGCTCAGCAAAGCCTGGCAAGCTATCCCTGACTCATTCGATATGCCAAACACCGTAACAACAAGTCTCATAGTGGAGACGTTATTGGCCCGCTCGAGCAAATTGATGAACAACAGGAGGACAGTGCTATAGTAATTGTATCATTTCTCATATATTCACTTGTGTTCAAATTGCTTGTAAAACCATTTATTGACTTCTCAATTTCAATGAGTGTGTTTGTAATGTCAGAGAAACAGTGTAAGAGTTAAGGTACTTACCTTAGTAGTCCACTGAGCACTGCTTCATCCTCTACTCTTGGTGGGAATATTGTCTGGTTTTGTTTCTATGAGAAACACTATGGAGACTTCTCAAAAAATTAAGAATTGAGCTTCCATATAACTCAATGCTTGCAGTTCTTAATATCTACCTCATCACAATCATGATCACGGTCATCCTGTTGTTCATCGATTGCCTCGAGCAGGCCCCAGTAACGTCTCCTTCATCCTAGCCCTGAGATTTTAAAGTGCCATATTCAAGGCTGTTACAGGCTTAGGAGAATGAGACTCATCATTGTTACTGGTATTTGGCATATTGGGTACACCACGGGGAGTTTGCCAGACTCTGCCGTGTGGGCAGGTTACATTCAGTAGCCTGCCAGGTTGTCCAAAGCAAGAATGAGATAATAAGATGTTGCAGCTGCGCGATTCCGGGAGCTGAGTTTTGTAGCCATTGATGGGATTACATGGTGCCAGGGGGCAGTTGATGGGTGTGACCCCTGCCAACTGGAAGATGGAGGATCTGGGTGGAGGATGCTCAGCCCCGATCCTAGCAGGCTTGGAGATCTCAGCCCCTGGACCTGCATGTCTTTGTTCCTCTGCCGGTACCTTCATGCGTGTGGAGAGTGGTCTCAGCATGGTTGTGGCTGGTTCTGGAGGTCTTCTGCTGCCAGAACTCTGCTCGGGGTGAGGAGGGAAACTCAATCCACCACCCTCCAAGGGGCCCCGGTGAGGACAGTCAGGCGTGGGGGCAGGAGACTCTGCCCAAAGAGCCCAAATCCAGTACCTTGAAGATATTTTCAGTCTTATGTTTATTGAAGCATTATTTACAGTAGTGAACACTTGGAAACAAGTTCCTAACACATGAGCATAAAAGAAATGGTAGTATATATACAACAGAATACTGTTCAGCTATTGGAAAACATGAAATCATGCAACTTGCTTCTATGTGGTTGGGACCTGAGAATATCATGGTAACTGAAGTCAGTTAGATGGAAAAAGACAAATACAGAATGAACTCCTTCAAATATGGAATATAAAGAAGTATAGACAGGAAATTTTTTAAATGACCTGTACACAAGAAATCCTTAGAGTCGGCCTACAGAACTGAGTTCACCAATGGAGATGAGGTTGGACAATGGGAGGGGACCTTGAGACATGGTTAGAAGTAACACTGATGCCCCAATAGTGGGTATGATATTGGAACATAGTGTGCCTGAATCTCTATTATTAATAGTATTATAAATCACAGTGACTAAATAAAAATTGGGAAAAATTAAGTGAGCTTTAAAAAATAAATCAAATTACCATTCTCATTTCTAACAATTCTTCAATTCTGTGCCTTCATTTCTAAATTTTCCCCATTCTAAATATTTTTCAGATAATCTAATGACATACTGTCACTGCAAAATATTTTTATAATAGCATATTATTTTGTCAGATTTTAGATGTGATGTAATAAATATTACAATTTTAGCCATTTACCTTTCCTCATTTTTAGGGTAATTTAATTTTTCTAAATATTAGAAAGACATATGCTTCAAGATTTTCTAAAAATCTGATTCTTCCCCAGGTTTTACCGGGGCCTTTTCTTTCCTGCATTCCTTTCATTTCTGATTTCCTTACTTTGTATTTCAAATGAGTTACTTCTTCTTATGTGGAGTCAATGTAGTCACACCAGGCTATTTGAGAGTTCACAAGACGTTACCCTGTTCCAATCTCTTCAATCCTTACTTCCAGATGGTTTATATCTAACAATACTACAGAGTTGAGTAAAATCTTTATGTTTCACAAAGCTTGTGTGCTGTACTTGTAGTGAATATCCATTGGGTACTTTAAGATTCTCATATTCTTACATTTTGTAGAAAAACATTTTTAGTTTTTGGTCTGGTGTTTCTTATGTTTTCTCTTACTTCAAAGCTGATAATTTCTGGGTCTTTTGACTGTAGGCAAATTATTCCATTGTTGTACTTTTGAGTTCATAAAGATTCTTCATTGCCTTTTTGTATTGTTCATAGGCTTTTTATTTAGCTATCTCATCTTTTTATGTGGTATTTGGGAAGAACCAAAAACTGTGTTGCCAAATCTGCCCCAAATCATCTTATTTTTCCTCTAAATAAATCCTTAGTATACATTTTTTCCTCAAAGATTCTTATGGATTGCATTAGAAAGTTCCCTTAATGTGGAAACTTACAAACATTTTTATAATATTTAGGTTTATTATAGGCAGCTTTTCTGCCCCAGGAAAAAGTATTATAAAGTGTTTCGACAAAATTTACAGTTGATTCAGATTCCACAAATCACAAATTACTCCCAATTTTGGAATAAAATGTGTACTGATCTTTAGGATAAAAGAAAGGATTAAAAAATCAAACAGTGTCAGTAATAGTAAGCAACGATGAAAAATTTTTAAATAGTTGTAATACCTAAATACTGTTCTTATTGGGTTATATATTAACTATTTTAATCACCATGTGAGCCATATAAGGTAAAAGTTAGTATCATCACTCAGTCACTAGAATAAAAGTCAGTCAAGGAAACTATAGAGATATCAGTAGTTACATAGAGGTAAATGGGTACCAACCCAGAAATAAATAGGTGTCATTCCACTATTCTAACTTCAAATATTTATATCAGTTGAAAAAAATTCTACAAATATCTTTTTAGTTCAATTTGTATTTTGAAGCTCTGTCACAGGACTAAAATCTGTATTAAAAAACCTCATATTTTGCTGGCAAAACTGGACGGCTACATGCAAAAAAGTGGGCTCAGGTCTCTGCCTATTGCCATGCACAAAAGTAAGATCAAAATGGATTAATGACCTCAACATCAGACCAGAATCCATAAAGTTCATTGAAGACAAATTTGGTAAAAACCCTCCATGATATTGAAGCTAATGGTATCTTCAAAGATGTCACACCACTGGCCGAGCAAGTGAAAACAGAGATAAACAAATGGGACTATCTTAAACTAAGAAGTTTCTGCACCTCCAAAGAAACAGTGACCAAAATACAAAGACATTCTACAGAATGGGAAAGGATATTCACCAAATACACATCCGACAGGGGTTGATATCAAGGATATACAAGGTACTGGTTGAACTCCACAAGAAGAAAGCACCAAACCCTATCAAAAAATGGGGCAAGGAAATGAACAGAAACTTTCGCAAAGAAGAAATCCGAATGGCAAAAAGGCACCCAAGAAAATGCTCTACATCACTAATCATCAGGGAAATGCAGATCAAAACAACAATGAGATATCATCTCACACCACAGAGACTGGCCCACATCCAAAAGAACAAAAGCAACCGGTGCTGGCGCAGATGTGGCGAGAAAGGGACCCTCCTTCACTGCTGGTGGGAATGCCGACTGGTCCAACCCTTTTGGAAAACAGTATGGACGATTCTCAAAAAATTAGAATTTGATCTCCCATTTGACCCAGCAATACCACTCCTGGGAATTTATCCCAGAGAGGCAAAAAAGTATAGTCGAAGTGACATCTGCACTTGTTTGTTCATTGCAGCACTCTTTACAATAGCCAGAATCTGGAAAAAACCTGAGTGCCCAAGAACAGATGACTGGTTAAAGAAACTCTGGTACATCTACACAATGGAGTACTATGTAGATGTTAGAAAAGATGAAGTCATGAAATTTACATACAAGTGGTACTACGTGGAAAGTATCATGTTAAGCGAAATGAGTCTGAAAGAACAGGATAGACACAGAAAGATTGCATTCATCTGGGGAACATAAAGTAACAAAATGGGAGACTAACACCCAAGAATGGCCGAGATTAGTACCAGGAATTTTGCTCCATGACTTGGAGGCCAGCCACATGTGCTAGGGGAAAAGGCAGCTCAGATAGAGAAGGGAGCACCAAATAAAGGGTGTTGGGAGGATTGTCCCAGGATGGGAGAAGCATGCTGAAAGTAGACTATAGACCAAACATGATTGCCACTCAATGCCTCCCTTGCAAACCACAGAACCCAAAAGGAGAGAGAGAGAACAAAAGGGAATGTCCTGCCACAGAGGCAGGGTGGGATGGGGGACGGGGGGGTGGGAGGGATGCTGGGACCCGTGGTGGTGGAGGATGGGCACTGGTGGAGGGATGGGTACTTGATCATTGTATAACTGAAACTCAAGCACAAAAATTTGTAAGTCTATAACTGTACCTCATGGTGTTTCACTAATTAAAAAAAAACCTCATATCTGGGGCTGGAGTGATAGCACAGCAGGTAAGGCATTTGCCTTGCACACAGCTGACCGACCCGGGTTTGATTCCCAGCATCCCATATGGTCCCCCTAGCACCGCCAGGAGTGATTCCTGAGTGCAGAGTCTGGAGTAATCCCTGAGCATTGCAGGGGGTGACCGAAAAAGAAAACAAACAAACAAACAAACAAACAAAAAACCAAACTCCCATATCAGATAGGAATCATAGTATGAGGGTAAGGAGGGTAAGCCTTGCACAGGGCCAACCATATGGTCCCTTGAATATGAGCAGGACTGATCTCTGAGCACAGAGCCAGGAGAAAGCCCTAACCACTCTCACCCCGCCCCAGATAATGAAAAGAAAATAACTAATAATGATATTTATCTTGTTGGGTTGAATGTTCTCCTTGGTCATTGTTTCATGTTTTATGAGTCAAGCCAAAATGCTTGACTCACACAACTTTCTCTCCCCTTAGTTCTTCTCCACTTACACCAATAATAGAACAATGGCATCTAAGAAAGAAGGGAGTCATGGCAACCTTAATTCAGTTGCTTGATTTTGAGCACCAACACACTTCTGACAAGTTTTCTGGAGTGTGAAAACTCAAGTTGTGAAAACAACAAGGAAATCAATTTTCTTACTTCACTAGAAACTCTGGGCTGCTCTCGAATTGCAGCAGGCCACTGTAACTTCAGGAAAACAACATCTTTCTGACTCGTATAAATGGGTCTTGACTTTCAGCAATTTGCTTAACTTAGACAGACATTAAAAATTAGTTTCTCTCTCCCAAGCAGAGAGAATGGGAAGGCTTCAGCCCCAAAAGTTTTCTCAGAGAGCTTTTGCTGGTGCTTCAACTTTTTTTTTTTTTAGTGAATTTTCCATAATTGGCAGGGAGCATAGGACGTATGGCTTACTCCTGGCTCTGCTCTCAAGGATGGCGCCTGGCAGGTACAGGGACTATTTAGAGTATCAGGGATAGAACCCTGGTCTGCCATGTGCAAGGCAATTGCCCTACACACTAAACCATCACTCCAGTTCCAAGGGTTTTCCACAATTTTGATTTTCCCCTCTCCACAGGCAGTCAACAGAACAAATTTTGTTTGTAGAGAGTTTTTAAGAATGTATTGCCTTAAAAAAATTCTGTCAGAATACATACATTCACTACCTCTAAAAGGCTTTGCAATACCTATAAACTTTTTTGTGGGGAAGCAGAGATAACTGCAGATTTTCAGTTGTTGGAAGTCAGAAGCAGTTAGAGGAGACAGGGAAAACTGTACTGTCCTCCACAGAAAACTCCTCTGGAACTCCACAGTGTATATCAACAATCATGGGCATGCCAAAAATAGAGTACAGAGTTCTTGCAAGTGCTCATAAAAACAAGTGGGTTTTGAGTATCAATGAAGGAACAGTGAGGTAAAGCTGTGATGTGAGTGAAATGCTGCCTATGGAAAATGTAATTTTTATTTAAAAAAAAGAAAGATATACATTTCATTCATCAAATGTTTATTATGTTTTCTAGTAAATCATCAGACTAGAAACTGGTGTGTGTGTGTGTGTGTGTGTGTGTGTGTGTGTGTGTGTGTATTTCTAATACCCTGATGTTTGGAAAGGAAATTGAATAAATTGTCAGGAAGAAAGTACCTAAAGGATGGAACAAAACAAATTTGGGGGTCTTAAGATGCTCACTACTCCATACTATCATCCTCCCCACATCAAAGATTTCTTCTGTCAGTGTCAGTTTATTCACCTCCCCTAAAAGTGGAAACTACCTTCCCACCTTTCTGTTCCAGTGTCAGGTTAGAAGGCTTAATGCCCCAGTTTCAGTTATTGTTTTATCTCAATACTCCAACTCTCTTATAGATCAAAGAGAATGAGGACCCCTCGTAGACAGTTATGTCCTTTGGGTACTTTGTAGTACATTATTTTTTGTTAGGTTCACCCTTGTTGATTATAAGATGACTATTTCAACATGGTGTCAGACATGTTTGCTATTATGCAGTTCCTCTCCCCTACTGAATCAAATATCTCCTATTGCTCTAGTTTGGCATTAGCAGTGCTCATGGAGAGTAGTAAGCCAGTTCTTGATCCCATTTTTATGAAAGTGTAGGAGTGAAATAACATCCCTTCTATCTGGTGCACCCTTGAAATCCAGCCTAAGTGCTTCATTAAAGTCTACCAACGGAACAGTTCTTCACAAAGGCCAGAATATGATTCATATGTTTTCTCCATGGTTGTTCATGCCAGGAAGACACCATTTGGGTAAAGCAGACCATCTCATGAGGGTGCAATTGGAGCAGTATCTGAAAATGCCATGAGTCAGTAACAAACCACAGGCACACCCACTTTTCATGAGTTTTAGCCTTTATCTGTTCAAACATCTCCTTGCCTTTCACTGTAGACATTTGTAAATTCCTGTGCTTACCAGGTCCTTGGTACATGTTAATATTTTTCCTATAGAAGATAATCTTTATCTATTTGAAGACTCCTTATAATTATGAAAACCAAGTATTGAATATATAGACAATCACAAATGATAATAAAACACTTTTAAAAATATCAGCTCCTAAATATTCTATATAGTTTTTCTAAGATCTATAATTGTGCAATTTGTTTTTTCATCAAGGGACATTTCCAATATAAATGTGTCTCTAAAGTAACTAACTATACGTGAAGCTAGAAATACTAACCAAAGAATCCTCTCTTTTCGTTTTCCCCAGAGTCCTTGGAGGCCAAAGCAATGTAAGTAATGGAGACACTCAGATATGGACAAGCTCCTCATTTAATAAGTCCCATGAAGGGAAACTTATTTGCAGTGTCACAATGCTCTTCAGTCACCAGGATGGTGGCAAAGGGCACTTTCTTATGATCCCTTATTTTACTGTATTCCTTGGTGGTCAGAACAACTTGCTTTCTAAAAGGTTGACTTTCAAACATTTCTAAGTATCATAATTCACTGTTACAGAGACCATGTTATTAGAGAAAATAAAATTATTAAGATCAAACAGGAGGTCAGGCTACATGGTATTAAAAAGGTCATAACAACACAGACATTGCAGTGACCTGACCTTCCTACTACAAATGAAAATCAAGTAGAAGTTTTTCCTGTCATAGTAACAATTATTTGATTCTCTAAAGATGGTTTTTACATCATGAAGGATTCAAAATTTCTAGTAAACATTAGTAACATTCTTAAATTGAATATTTACCTTTTATGAGGAAAATGACATCCAGGTTGCTACTGGGGACTCCTGGGTATGAAAGGCACATGGTGACTGACAATTGGTGAAAGAAAATATTCAAGATTCAAAGCATCTCGAAAAATGCTTGACCATCTAATACACGCTTAAGTGAGACAAAATGAGTGAAAGATTCAGAACACACATTTCATGGAGCTGCAGAGAGAAAGGAACCTTCATCTACTATTGATGGAAATGTCAACTGGTTTAGTCTTCTCAAAACATAAGAATTCACCTAAAAATAAGAACTGAGCTTTGATATACTCAGCAATTTTACTTCTTGACATGTACCAAGAGTCCCAAACCACCATTTTGAAAAGACTATAGGACACAGTAGAGCCTTGAGAAAAATATCCCTGTGAAGTGTTACCAGATGATAATAGTTTAAATTTTAGAAAAAATAGATTTTTAAATTAATCTCATAAATAGTGGAGTCAAGGTAATCTTTTCAAGCAGCAAAAATGAATCAGATAAGTGGAATACAGTATAGACTCAAGGAAGGGGCTAGGAGTTTGCTCCATGGCTAAAGCACCTGCCTTGCAAGTGTGAGACTGAGTTTAGTCCCCACTGCCATCACGTGCACTGAGTACAGTTCAGGAAGTTCATTAGTTGTGCCTGAAAGCTCTGCTGTTTTTGGTGCCCAGTGTCACAAGATACTGTCAGCTGCACTGCATCCAGGTGTGTGTGTGTGTGAGAGAGAGAGAGAATCACAACAAAGTGTGTAACCAGGCAAGCACCACAACCAAAATGACCTGGAAGTACAGTGGCCAGCAGTATGACCCCACCCCCACCTCCACAAGCATGTATGTAAGTGCACCAACAACTCCTGGTAAGCATGACCACCAGAATGTGTGTAAGCACCACAAGTAAAGGAGTGTGACCCTTGCCTCACTGAAGCCAAGGGTGTAAGCATTACAACCTGATGTGTATCTACCATCAGTCCCTCAGCAAGAGACACAACTAAATGTACAAGCACCACAAGAAGTGTATATGTAGTCTCAGTAATCATAACACATCAACAGAGGCAAGGGAACGGGTGGGGAGGGATGGGGGGAAGAGCAAACTCAAGGGTTAAGCATCTGTAAACATGAATATTGAGAGCAGGGCTTTACTACTAATAAACCAATTAACTGATTAGTGTCTATGTTGGAGTCCATGGACCTAGAAAGGGAAAATAAAACAAAATATAAGGGAAGGCTGATTTATGATAAGGTTCAATGAAAAATAAAGTACCAAGATCAGATCCTAGAACAGTGTTTTATAAAGTCAATATTTGATGGAGGGTGTTTGACTGGATGGTTAATGAACAAACCTCAAATTCTGAGTCTGGGTAACTTGAGCATTGATAGGTAATAAATGATAGTCAGTAATTCACAAACACCCTCAAACTGGCTTAATTGTCATGAGACGACACAAAATTGAAATTATGGTCACTGAAGTTCAGTTCATTTAATTCAATAAGTACAATTAAAAATGCCAAACTAGCTAGGCTAATGTGGGAGGCACAATTAACTTTTGAATTTCTCTTTCCTGATAGTTTTTGGTGCTACAGAGATATAAATTCATGAATGCAGAAAGATAAAATCATATTCTGATTTAAGGGATACACTGTCCTTTCCTACAGTTTTTCCTTTTACAGAAAAGATTATTGGCTGAGCTGGCTATCCTTTTTAATGAATAAGCACTTGCTAATATTTGCTCTGACTAAAAACTAGAAGAAGATTTCCCTTGACCTGCATGCAACCTTCCAAAACACAATAAGATATTTCTACTATGGCAGTTTTACATCCCTTCACTACTCCTGTTTTGTTTCTGTTTTTGTTTTTGTGCCACACCCAGCAAATGCTCATAGCTTACTCCTGGCTCTGCATTCAGGGATCACTCCTGGTAAGTTTGGGAGACCATATAGGGTGCTAGGGATTGAACCTGGGTTGGCTGCAAGCAAGTCAATCACCTACCCTCTGTACTATTCCTCCAGCCCATCACTAGTCTTCTTAATTGCTATCATTTCCTCTGTTTTCCTGCTCAGGATTTTAAACCTGCTCTTACCATCATTATTTTGGCTCAAATATTCAATATTAGCTGTCCCTAAGCACAGGCACACGAGAACATGAATGTGATGGATGGAAATACCAGACAGGGATAAGAACCAGGCAGATGCACAATATTATGCTACTGTAAAACTCGTATCATAGCTTTGAATTCTATGCTTTTTGTTATTTTCAAGTGTTATGTCATAAAGCTGCTGGCTGCCGCTGGACAGCCTCTCCTGCCCCCGCGCCTGGCTGCCTGGCTGTCCTCGCTGGGGCCCCTTGGAGGGGAGCGGGTTGAGCTTTCCTTCCTGCCCCAACCAGGGCTCTGGCAGCCGAAGACCTCCAGGACCAGCCACCACCATGCTGAGACCACTCTCCGCACACCTGAAAGTACCGGCAGAGGACCAAAGGCAAGCGGGTCCCAGGGTTGAGATCTCCAAGCCTACTCTCTCCAAGCCTACTCAGATTGGGGCTGAGCATCCTCCACCCAGATCCTCCGAATTCCAGTAGGCGGGGGTCACACCCAACAACTGGCCCCCTGGCCCTGTGTAATCCCATCAACGGCCAAGACTCAGAGACTATAAAACCCAGCTTCCGGAACCGCAAATGCGGATGCGCGACATCTTATTATGACATCTTATTATCTCATTTCTACTTTGGACAAACTGGAAGGCTACCAAATGTAGCCTGCCCACACGGCAGAGTCTGGCAAACTCCCCGTGGCATACCCAATATGCCAAATACCAGTAACAATGATGGGGCTCATTCTCCTAAAGAGCCTTGAATATAGCACTTTCTTAAAAATCTCAGGGCTAGGATGAAGGAGACGTTACTGGGGCCTGCTCGAGGCAATCGACGAATAACAGAATGGTCGTGATTCGTGATGTCATAAAGATTTGATATTTCCTTGCTTTTGCATTTTCATCTTTTGAGCATTTTCATGTGAAATTCAAAGGAAGCACTCCTTGGCCCCAAAATAGATGATATTATTAATATTTTAAAACTTATTGCATAATTCCAGGTTCAAGTAGCCATGTCAATATAGTAAGTCCATGGTCCACGGTCCTCCCATTGTTCATCGATTTGCTCGAGCGGGCCCAGTAACGTCTCCATCATGAGACTTGTTACTGTGTTTGGCATATCGAATACATCATGGGTAGCTTGCCAGGCTCTGCAAGTGTCAATATATATTCCTGAAAAATAATTCTTTTTGTGTAGTTATTGTGCCTTTGCTTCCACTTTAAAATTGCAGTCTGGGAAGATGTGAAAACTATGAAAGTGCTGCCACCTTGAGGATCTCTGCAGCCCACTTAGAAATTTACCTTCATCAAGCAAGCAGACGTGGTGGTATTTAGTTCTATAAAGAAACCAAACCAAATCATATTTTTAGATACAAATTATGCATATATATTTTTTCCTTTACCAAGATTTATTGCATTTTACATCACTATAGGTGTCTCTTATTGTATACTGGATTCAGGGAGGTGGGAAAGTGGCACTGGCAAATTTGGGGATCTGATTTCCCAAAAGTACCTGCAGCTCTACCCCTGATTCTGCAATGACTGCCAGGCGGATCACTCCTCCACTGGAGCCATCCCTCTCCAAGGCCAAATCGAGAGCATTAGCAGTGAACTGCAAACATTCTTCCTTGGTCATGCCTTCCTGGTAGGTAGCATTGACATAACCATAGATATAGGTGCTCCTAGAGCCCCCAATGGCAAAGGGCTGTTTTACCATACTCCCCCTGGGCACTGAGTATACCCGCCCTCCTTCTTAGTGATCCCAGCCTGCACTGATGATTCCTGCCATCAGATCTTCTCGGTAACATATCTCCTTAAAGAGGTTGACTACTGTGTGTACCAAAGCAGACTCATTCAGTTCTATTCTGTGGAAACCAAGCTGGTAAGTGACCGCATCAGGGACTGCATGGGGATCAGCTGCTGAGCCAGGGCTACAGTAGAAAAGTCCATCATGAACAGGGATCACCTTGTCAGTCACTCGATTGACTATGTAGGACCCAGTAGTACTGGAGTCAGCCCCCAGAACTACGACCCCGTCAAACTACACCTCCATGATAGTTGTTCCTGTGGAGACTTCATGGCTTTCCCTGTCAGGGGTACAGGCCTGTGGTCCCCAGGCAGGTTCTGCCCCCGCTCTTGGTGGAGTTTTACTAAGGTGATTGTCATCTTCTTCAGCCAAATTATATATTTAAAAGAATAAGGAGGGAATTTTTTTTCTTTTTTTTATGTAGGATTACTGCTATTTATTCAGCCACTGATTAGCTGATTGAATTGTGCATGAACTCCACCTTACTTTTTTTTTCATTTTTCAATATAATTTTATATATTGAGTCGCCGTGAGAGCAGTTACAAAGCTTTTGCGTCTAAGTCTTGGTCATACATTGAAACACCTGTACCTTCACCAGTGCCCATTCTCCACCCCCAACAACCCCAGTATACCCCCATCTCACACCCTTTCCCTACCTGTGGGGCAGATGATTTCCACATCACTCTCTCTCTACTTTGATCACATTCAATATTTTGACACCAGACCCACCATTATTATTTGAGATTTTACCCCAACACTCAGATCCGCTGAAAAGGCAACAGTAGACAATTTGTTTTCTGTTGCTGCTTATGAATAACATATGATGTCGCGTGGCTGCAGTAGTGGCCACGCGATTTTGAAATTCCAAAATTTTAACACTTAAATCTGGAGGGATTTCTGCCAAAACCTACTAGGTTCCAAGATTTTCTCCTGAGTCTCCTGGATAATGGCCGTTAAGCAGCTTGATCAGGAGCCAGAAAGGCCGTTCGTGGGCAATGACTTGGGGTCTCTCATTGGGGTGGGGAGGACAGGACCGGCTCCACCCCCATCCCATGAGGCCCTGCACGTCTCGTCACTGCAGGCCCAAACCTGACTGTCCAATGACCTCTGGAGGATGACGGCCACCGAGCTGCCAGGGGGAAGCAGGCAGAGGGACAACACCCTTTCCCCACTGGGGTGGCCTGGCGACAGTAGCTTACTGCATGGTCCGGACGCATTTCTGCCAAAAGCCGCTGGGTTTCAAGATTTGTTTCTGAGTCTCTGGGATCATGGCCGTTAAGTAGCTTGATCAGGAACCAGAGAGGTCGTTCGTGGGCGATGACCTGGGGTCTTGTTGGGGTGGAGAGGACAGGACTGGCTCCACCTCCATCCCGTGAGGCCCTGCGTGTCTCCTCACTACGGGCCCATACCTGACTGTCCAATGGCCTCTGGAGGATGACGGCCACTGAGCCGCCAGGGGGAAGCAGGCAGAGGAACAACACCCTTTAAGGAGGGAAAATTTTGATAGCAAGCTATCAAATAGCGTGACATATTCGATATGCCAAAAACAGTAACAGCAAGTCTCACAATGGAGACGTTACTGGAGCCCGCTCGAGCAAATCCATGAACAACGGAAGAACAGTGCTACAGTGCTACAGTAACACTTTATACTGGTTTTAACTTTTTAACTTTTTAATTTATTTTTATAAAGTAGTTCACAATATTTGATTACATTTAATATTTGTGAATATAAAGTGAATAAAATATTCTTTAACCATAATTTTTGGCATTAGGGGCTTGGAATTACAAGAACCTTATCAACAATTTCCTCAATTCGACTTCTTATGAATGAAATAAAATGTTTGAAGCAGCTAGGTATTTTTTATAGAATAAACTTTACATTAAAAAGAATAAGTCACTTAAAATACAGAAATGATCACAGAAAAAAAAATGATAAAACCCTAACTTCTCCTACTCTTCTAAATGCTGTCAGGATTTTTAGCATAAACAAGCTAACTGGAACAACATTGTTCTAACTATCACTTCCTCAGAAAACACGGGAGTTAGGACTAAATGAAATCCCATTCCTTAATTTATAATAAGGGGTGGTGGTTGTTAAATTCATGATTCCCTAAAGATGAAAAGACAATGCAAAGAAAGGTATTCTTTACTGACAGGGCTGCATTTGGTGAGCTCTACTTCTATGTACACTACATTGACTGTAGCACTGAAGCACTGTCCTCCCATTGTTCATCGAGTTGCTTGAGCAGGCCCAGTAACATCTCCAGAGTGAGACTTACTGTTACTGTGTTTGGCATATCGAATATGTCACGGGTAGCTTGCCAGGCTTTGCCATGTGAGTGAGATACTCTCGGTGGCTTGCTGGGCTCTCCAAGAGGGTCGGAAGAACCGAACCCGGCTCGACTGGGATGGCTGCGTGCAAGGCAAATGACCTACCGCTGTGCTATCGCTCCAAACCTACATTGACATATTTTTTAAAAATCAATCTATTTAAATAGAAAATTTAAGGGACTTTTTTTTTTAATTCTTGGCTTTCTGAAACATATTTCATTATCTCCTACAGAGGTTTCCAAACTTATTTGGCCTTCTGCCCCCCCCCCCCCCACTTTAATGAAAAAAAGAAAATCTTTGAACAGTTCCCTTAGAAATCTGTCTTTTTAACCCAACAAATAAAAAGCACCCCATTAATTGCACTCAGGGCCACCGCCCCTTGGAGTGGTCTACTACCCTAGGGGTGGTATCGTGACCAGGAGATCCTGAAACATTGCTGAGTTCTACCTATTCTCCATGAATCTTTCAGCATGGGATTGACCCAAGTGCCTGTGCCCAGTTACAGAGACCAAGACTCGAACTTCTGAACCTGAGCTCTGAGCATTTCAATGGGACAGTAGTGGACACATTTTTTTCTATAATATAAAAGCTTTATTTTGCAAGCAGACATGAAATTTCATCTGCTTTGCATCAGTCTAGTTTTATAACTTGAGAGAACTTGGCACAGCGACTTTCAGTCAATCCTCTTACTGCTATATCCTCTTCTGAGAGGAAATAATACCTGTATGACTTGACTTTTGTTTATTTTGTTTTTGTTTAAAAGAGAATAAAACACAGGTAATGTCACATATTTGCCCTCTGTCAAAGCTCGATTCTTGGTCTGACTCAGCTGAATATCTCTGGAATAACAGCCATATGTGGGTTTGGGTTGTGCTTGGTGGGGGGTTGTTGTTCTGTCTTTGTGTGCACTGCCAAGCAACCTGAAACTTGATTGACACTTAGAAAAGCTTTTTTTTTTTTGGATCATGGAATTCATTTCCATTGCAAATACTGTTTTATTGCTAAGAAAACAAAATAGCACACTTTAAATTTTTTCTTAGAAAATGTAATAACAGAACTCATAGTTTTCTGTATATTCTTAGATATCTAAACTAACTACCTAGTGGGCACTGTAGTAGACCCCAAAATATGGCTTAACTGGAGTAGTTGCAAATCCATGGATATTAAGATCCCTGTGAGTGAGTCCTTGGGGGTCACTGCAGTATACATCCATTCTGTCATAAGCTTTTTAAAACAGGAACGGCTCTCTTGCATTTAGGGACTATGTATATATTAACTGGGGGATGTAGAGGAATGACAGAGGAATGAGAAAGGTAAAAAAAAGAAAGCAGGGAGGTACTCACTGGAGAGTAATCAAGTGCTAGCAACAGTTATAAGTCAACTGCCTGGAGGACCCTGGCTCACTTAGGATAGGCTTACAGCAGATACCCACCTACAACTCTTCCACAGAGCAACATTTCACATAATTATTTCATCTCTGTATGTGTGAAATTCAAAAGCAATGATCTAACGGATGCAAAGATCAACTGGAATTAAGCCCTCTTTTTTTCTGACAGGATTTTATTTTTACTTTTTTTTAGCTAGGTTTTGTTCTTCCTGAATGAAGCCCTTATACTTTAGCTATTCTTAGATATTAGCAGTTGTGTCTTAGCCTACCTATTATCATCTGAGTAAATGTCTGGTTCAACAACAATTTTGCAAGTACAGTTACTTTGAACATATGTATTTGATTCAAGTGAATAGCTTTTACTCTGCAAGAGATCGTATCTTTACAAAATGTACAGTATAGATAATTTTCTTTCAGCTTTGAAACTTTAAAAGAAAACTATACAACTTATCCTGTGGAGAGAAAAATAAAGGAAAAGTGAAAATACAATTAATTGTTGCACTTCTTAACAGGTTAGACTATCAATGATAAGACATTGTGATTCATAGTAAAAATTATGTTATCATCAATATTAAAAGAACTTTAAAAAATAGCTTACTAGGGGGCTGGAGTGATAGCACAGCAGGTAGGGTGTTTGCCTTGCACACGGCCGACCCGGGTTCGATCCCCAGCATCCCATATGGTCCCCTGAGCACTGCCAGGAGTGATACCTGAGTGCATGAGTCAGGAGTAATCCCTCTGCATCGCTCAAAAAAAAGCTAAAAAAAAAAGCTTAGTAGTAAACTCAGTGACAATATTAATTATGTATTGTCTGCTCTTAATCTGAAAATGGAATTAAAATAAGACTTGAAATGTAACTATTAACAAAGATAATGTGCTTAGTTAAGCAGCTAACTTAATTATACAAATTTATATCACTAATATGAGATAATATTAGCATAATAACAGTAACTGTAAACAAGTTGCTATTATCTTATTTAGTCCTCCAAACCCAATGAGGAAGTCTCTGTTGATATTTCATTTTACTCTGCTGCTCAGGAAGACAATACAATATTTCTAGAGTGATTTAGTATTAAACAACATATTGAATTAAAAATGCACTAAACCCAACAACAGAAGTTTGAGCAATCTCATAATAAATATTATTGTGTTTTATTATTCATTTATTCAATTTGTTTCTAGATTCTTATTTACAGTGATTATCAACTTTAACTTATATTGTCCTTTGAATACAGAGTAACTTTTGGTGTTTATACCATCTAATTTTATTTTAGGAAAGTTCTGAATCTTTCCAGTTTTTCCCTCCCAAGTTACAGTGAATGTAAAAAGGGTCATTTAAACTATTTATCCTCAAAGAACCAAAACAATTTTTTAAAAAATAATGTTTTAGATAAGCCATGTTGGTGGCATGGTTTTAAGTGTTAAAAAAAAGGAAGTTTAGTTAAAGAACTTGCACTGAACCTCGTATTCTCACATGTCATTAAAAAAGTTTACCAAAACAGTTTAAGAAAGAACCCAGTAAACTTTTTGTAGTTTCATAATATTGGCAACAGCTAAGATTTTTCTGGATTTAGAACTGATTACTGAACTAGGAAAGCAAATCCCTAGGATTCTATTATCATCTCATTGGTGATGGTGGGATTTCCCTAATTACTTCATCATATGAGAATCAAAGAGAATTGCATAAAAATGACGTCCTCATCTTCCTCAACTTACCCAAATGGATCACCCTTGTCTCATTCAACCTACGAATATGTAGTATGTGTTGTAATGAATGAATAGAGCTGTTGTGGGTCCCTTACAGATTTATCATTCATCGTAGATGTTAACTACCACAACAAGTAAAGAGATAGGGTTGAAAGAATTCCCCACAAATTTGTTTCGGTTCACTTGCCAGACAGGCGTGTGCAAGGTCAATTTTCAACAGAGGTCAGAGGTTGCCATAAGAACATTTCCTTAATATTATTGAAAAAAATACAATGGAATTTAAAAATCATGTTAAAGTTTACTTAGCACATTTAGCAAATATAGGTCCAAATTTTCTTTTAGTAATTATTGGTAACTAAAATAACATATAAAGCCTGTTTTTGTTTTTGTTTCTTTGTTTATTTGGGAGCCACACCCAGAGATACTCCAGGGTTACTCCTGGCTCTGTACTCAGGAATTACTCGTGGTGGTGCTCAGAGGCCTATATGAGATGCTGGGGAACGAACCCATGTGCAAGGCAAGTGCCCTACCCACTGTACTTTTGCTCCATTCCCAAGTCTCTTTAATTTTGTAATGGTATAATGCAAGTCAAATATATACAGATTTTTACCTCAAAATTATTTCTTTATTATTTATTACTCAACTCACCGTAGATAGTAAAGGGAAGGTTTGCAGAAATCCCCTCCCTGTGCAAACACATTTTGTACCTTGAAAAATCCCAAACTCTACAAAAGTAGGATGATTCTTTTTTTTTTTTATTAAAAAATGTTTTAATAGTGAGACATCATGAGGTACAGTTGCAGACTTACACATTTTTGTGCTTGGGTTTCAATTATACAATGATCAAACACCCATCCCTCCACCAGTGCCCATTTCCCACTGGATGATTCTTAATACAGAATGCTTATGTTGTTTTCCTTTTAAACATATAGACATTGTTGTTTACATTTACAGTGACTCCATTTCTACATTTCCTCACACAGTTGGAGAAATATCAACTCTCTCTTGTGTTCCACAAACTTCCCTGGTTTCAAATGGTTTTACAGTCCCCTCAACTTGAGAGAATTTGATAATTCTTTTGCCAGCTGAAATTCTAAACATTAATTTTGTGGATCCAGTAAGGATTTATATGTCTAACATGTTTCTGGAACATTTTGCATAACTGTAAAATCAGTTTAGTGCAGATTTATTTGAAGTTATAGTTCACTGCAAGTGCTTTTTTGTCACAGAAAATTTGACTTGTGGTCTAGGATATGGCCACTGTAAATGAAATTCTTTCTTTGCTTGTAAAGAGCTCGGCCTACTGAAAAGGATCAATCACCTCTTATCTATGAAGCTGTATACAACATGACATAAGCCACCTCACTGCTTATTCTGGGTACTTCATTATTCCTATTGCTGTCAGACTTCTTGGTAATCCTATTTTTGATACCTGAGCAAGTCTGAAGAGTCGCACACCACCAAGGCACTGCTTCCCCGAATGTAGTTGGATAAGCTACCTCTTCTACCAGACAGTGCAAGTAACTAGGGACATTCATATATTCCATCACTTTTAAGCAAACAAACCCACACTCCCCCTCCACAGGTGTTTTAAAGTGTATTTTCTCGAATATTTTCACTGCCATATTCAACAATACATTTTCTTTTCTGACAAGATGCCACCATCTTTGCTCCAAGTCCTTTATCCAAGACCTATTCTCTCTAAGACTTGGCATGTCCAAGTAAATAAATGTTTGTCTCACATAAAATTATGGATAACTCTTGTAGCTCTATTAACAGTAGATAAAATATGGAATCAACCTAAATGTCCATTAATAGATAACTGAAAAAAGAAATAATGGCATACACAGTGGAATACTGCTTGGCCATTAGAAAAGATGAAACTGTGTCTTTTAAGACAAAATTGGTAAACTTGAGGTGATTATACTAAATGAAATAAATAAGGTGGCAAAAAATTTTCTTGGTGGTTTAACTCAGTGGAATATGAATTACTAACGCACAAAATCTGACAAACAAAAAAATCTAGCTCCTAGACTCAGTCAAACCTATGGCTGTTCCCACCGGCAAAAGGGAGGAATGGGTGGGAAAAAGGTGCAGAGGGTCTTTTGGTGGTGGGACTGCTAATAATCATACACATATAAACATATGAAACCAAACACCAGAAATTGCATAATATTATAAAGCTATGATAAATAATGAAAGAATACTTATCTCTAGATCCTATAACTCAGCTTCTCAATGGTTTATTGAAATGGGAAGGGGAAAATGTATATTAAAACACAAACAAATTAAGAAATACACTACTATAGCTTTCTTTTTTAAATATTGAGTCACTGAATTATATAGTTACTCATGACTGCATTTAAGGCATAATTTTCCAATACCAATTCCTTTACCACAGGCCCACCAACCATAATTTTTATTCCCACATTTTACTAAAATTAAATCTACCAGTCTACACAATAAAAATAAAAGAAGCAATTCTCCCTGTCCCCCACCACACACAAACTCACATACACAGAGAGAGGGGGAGAGAGAGAGAGAGAGAGAGAGAGAGAGAGAGAGAGAGAGAAAGAGAGAGAGAGAGAGAGAGAGAGACCACCACAGCATAGACTAAGAGACATCCTCCATGAGTCTGGGGCTAAAGAAGAAAGAACTCCTGAATAGGATGCTTTATTCTCCTAGAATGGATGGCTTTGACTAAGCATGTAACTAATCTGCACCTCAGTTTCTCCAGCTAAAAAGGAAAAGTGAAGAGTTATACTAGGCAACAACTAAAACTCTATCCTGTCTTATACATCTGTAAGTCTATAAATACAACAGACAGCACAAGATTTGATATTTGATTGTCTCCTGTGCACTCACACCTGTCCTTACTGCACATATTTATTCTATTACGATGCTTCTCCTCCTCTGATAACTAAATCATGCAGGTAAATCCAATTACGGGCAGGCCTTCTCTCTGGGCACCAGCAGAGCAAACAGCTGCTGATCATTAGCATCCCTCCACATTCAGGTAGATCTCCTTCAAAAACTAATTAGAGGCTTACACCAGAATTTTTAATGGAGAGATGTCTGAAAATCACTCCAAAGCAATATATACAAAATAATAACCAGCTTTATCAGACACTGAATAAAACACTGAATAAATGACCTATCTTAAAGCAAGTCAGTGACTGGGTGCTATGCTTTCTTTTGTTCATATATTCCTTCCTTATTAAAAAGTTGACCCATCTAAACACATTTTTCTATTTTCTTGGGCATCTTTTGTTTATTTGTTTGAGGCCTTATGCTTTCTGCAACAGGCTTGAATACTGTCCATCTTTCCATGTGTTATGAATGCCAAGGACACACCAGACCCTAGCTCCACAGATATTTCACAGTTCCCAACACTAAGATTGTTCTTGCAGAATATTCTTGTAATTTCTTTGTTTTAACTGCCTCTTCTTTCTACCTGATTTATCTTTCTGTATATAACTCTTTTCTCTCCTCTCTTTTTTTCCCAGACTGAAATTCTCAGTGTTGTCCATGCTCTGCAGGGCTCTGTACTGGATATTGGCCTCTTCTATTTATCCCGGGATCCTCTATAAACAAGGGCTGAACTAAGTGATGAGTGAAGCATTGATCAGCCCATTTGCACAATCCTAGGATTATGCCTAAAGATTCTTCTGTCTTTGGCTTTTGGAACTGACTACCATTCAAATGATATTTTTCAGGAAAGAAGATGTAAGAATTTTCTTTCTGGAAACATTCTACCTAGGGGGAAAGGGGGAAATGATGCCTCTTGGAAGTCAAAAACCATTTGTCTATAATTAATTTGTGTTCATTTCAAGTCATTCCCAAATCAACCATATCAATATCCACTAATTTTTAATCCTTTATTTACCAATATATTTGGATAATAATTATAAGCAACAGTTATGGGCACTTACTACGTGCCTGGCACTACCCAAAATTCATCATCACAACCATGCCTGAATAAAGTTTCATGACTCCCTTTGCCCAGAAGGATACTGTGGCTGAGAGAGGTTAAGTCATTTCTCCAAGGTCCCTCATACTCAACAGCAGTAAAGACGGACTTTGAAAAGGCCCCAGCTCCAAGGTCTACTCACTCACTTGTTTGGCTGCCCCATTTCTCTATTTGTGTATAATACACAATAATTTTTGTGTGCGCTAGTAGGGGGTAGGGGGATGAAATGGTTTAATTCCATTGAATGACAAGTAACTTCCTAGATTCTCTCTCTTTCCCTCTTTGCAAAACAAATGCTTGACAAGAGGGACACTGTTTGTTTATTAATTACCAAACATCTGAAACTGGAATTTTCTCCTCTGAAATTATTTTTCCTGGTTTGAATGGGAAAGGAAAAAGTTTTGTTTACTTCTGAATGAGTCTGGTTCCTATAAAAGGATGTAATGTGAAAAATAAATACACAAACCTGGAGAGATATTGGCACTTGGGCAGTGGACTTCTGTGGTTAACATACATTTTAAAAAGTTGTAAAATTTGTGGTGGGATTGGTGTTCAAATATTAAGTGTAATCAAATATTGAGTTATGTTATAAAAATAAAATTAAAAATAAATAAAAATTTAAAAATAAAAAGGTGTGAAATTTAACTTTTTTTTTTTTTGGCTTTTTGGGTCACACTCAGCTAGTGCTCAGGGGTTACTCCTGGCTCTGCACTCAGGAATTACTCCTTGCGGTGCTTGGGGTACCTTATCAAATGCCAGCGATCAAACCCAGGTGGGCCACGTGCAAGGCAAGTGCCCTACCTACTGTATATTATTCCGGCCCCGGAAATTGAACTCTTAAATGCAGTCTTATAAATCACTATTATCTTTTTATAATCAACAGATAATTATAGCAGGAAATTATTTTATAACAAATTATAAGATTATATATATCACTGTCACTGTCCGCCCATTGTTTATCAATTTGCTCGAGCGGGCCCAGTAATGTCTCCATTTTGAGACTTCTTGTTACTGTGCTTGGCATATTGAATACGTCATGGGTAGCTTGCCAGGCTTTGCCGTGCGGGCAAGATACTCTCCGTAGCTTGCCGGGCTCTCTGAGAGGGGCGGAGGAATCGAACCAAGATTGGCCGGGCTGGCTGCATGCAAGGCAAAAGCCCTACCGCTGTGCTGTGCTATGGCTCCAGATATATATATATATACATATATATATATATATGTATATATATATATATATATATATATATATATATGAAAACTGAGGTCCAGGGTCCATGAGGTTTGTTAGCGAGAGAATAGAATTACAATTACTGGGTTTCTCTTTTAGAATTATTTCTAGAAATGGATGATGACATCTATCTTGTGATAATAAAAGTATCTGTGATAAGGGTCATGGCCCTGTTACTGTCAACAAGCTTCTATTTTTAGTAACACCATTTTCCTTTCTCTCTACCACCAGTGTTCAACAGAGAAGAAAATAAGAAACCAATAAACCAATTGTCTCCCCTGTACTTTGGCTTTGCAACCTTGAAGAGGCAGCTGCTAATGCAGCTCTGATCTGGGCAGAGGGACCATAACAGAACTTGAGTAGAAGGGTGTGCTAAGGAACTCATAGCTGGAGACATCATCTGTGAGTTGGTAGTTGCACTGCTCAGTCTACTGATAATCAAGATGCATTCCCTTTGTAAATCCTTTCAAAGTCTCTTACCAGGTCCTTTTAATTATCCAAATTTTGTGAATCAAGAGAGAAAGAATCTTCAAAGGAATACTCCCTCTTAAACCAGATCTTTAGTCTCTGGTTCCTGAGGCTAATATACAAATTACCGAGTTATTCCATGCCATCCTCCATGCCCTCTTCCCAAAGATCTGCAAAAATCTTCTGGTGTTACATAAAGAATAGTTCCCTGTCACAAAATCCTTTCCAGATTATTTGCCTCTGGAAAAGAATTGACTGATTTACTCAGACTGATTTTTCTCCATGATGTTCAACTTGCTGTGCCTTTCCATTGCTTTGTCACCAAATCTGACCTTACTTCTACATGACCTTTAAGTCACCTCCTGGCCTCCAAATTATTCTGGTGTATGTGTCTCTGTGCTAAACTTCTCAGGAGAAGGTATCTTGCAGAGAACTGATAAATCTTGAGTAATCTGTATTACCTTATTTAGGAGTTAGGCCTTTCTTCTTAACTAAATTCTAACAAGCAACTTTGCATTATCATCCATATACACTCACCTGTGTAGATTCCATTTGTTTAACCATCATTTTAGTATAATTGAAAAATAAAGATACAGAGAAATATTTTCCAGACTGAGAAGGGTCCTTGTTTCTATATCAAATATATGTCTATCTGTGAAATCAGATGGTTAATTTGATTTTGCTTACTATCATGGTAGTTATTTATTGAAGAAAAAAAATATTATTTCAATCTTCAGATAATTCATCATTTGGCAAAGCTGAATCTTGACAGTCATACTCAGAGGGGTTAGAAGTAGATAGAATTTTAGAACTTTGTATTTCCAAACCCAATGTATGCTTACTTTTGACATCAGGCATGCTAAATTAAAAACAAAGGCACACACATATGCACCTGCACACTCACACATGCACAGGCACACAGTTTAAAAGTCAGCAGCACCACACAGTGGTATGTGTGAGAATGGCCATTCTGGGGGAATCACCACTTATGTTCACTTGGAGACCAGGAACTGGTTCTTTGTTGATTTTATAGAGAAGTTGAAATGTGATCGACGCCATGTTATTTTCTTTGAAATATTCTTTTCATGATGTTTTCATTTATTGACCTCTTGACAAGAACAATTATTGGCTAAATGTGAAGCTTATAGATAAAAAATGGTAACAATGAAAAAATAGTCATCTTACCATCTGTGGCTGTGTTTATTATAAACAAATGCATTAAAAAATTAATGATGGAAAAACACTGTTGCCTGAGGGCTTTCCTTTTATTCCTTGGGCCAGAGAACATTTTGCTGCTAAATTTAATCTCCCGAAAGTCAAATTTTATGACTGAAAATTTAACACAAATATAACCACTGGCATTACAGTGATCACATTAAATGAAAGGAAAACAGACCTCTGCTAATGTAAATTTAGCTACAGTTTGGCTTATGTATAAAACAATCAATCTAAAAAACCATTTCAGTCTCAATATATTACTTCTTTGGTTCTTGAAGTATGAAAACCCTTAATTTCTAGAATGGATTCTATGCGTGCTGCAATGGGGTGTTCATCTTTCCTCAACAACGCTTGATCTCTTAATACCTTCACTGACACTCTCAGTGGACAGCCCCCCCAGGCATTTCTCCATATGTGAAAAGTTTTCAAGAGAACTCCAACAGAATCATTGGTGTACAGAGTCATTTTCCCATTATTTAGCTTTTTAAGTCTTCTTGCTGTTGAAGGAAACATTATTAGCAGCAGAACTGCAGAATAGTCTGTAGTTAGGACAAATGCACCAGTAAAGCTCAGACAGCATCTTTGAATGGTTAACAGAACATAAAAGTAAAGGCAGCTCTTAGCACAGCTAAATGAAATGCTGAGCAATGCTGGTCCAGTGTTTTCAATACTTTAATATTGTACACATTCCCAGAACACAGAATAAAAGATCCTGTAGGAACTATACTTGTGGATATTCTCTCTCTCTGTCTCTCTCTCTGTCGCTGCCTCTCTCTTTGTCTTTCTCTCTCTCTATTTTTTTGAGGCTTTTCTTTCTTTCTTTTTTTTTTTGAGTCCTGATGCACTGAAGCCTCACCTCCCAAGAAGAAATTGCCCCTCCCAGGACTAGTCCCTAAAACTTTTTTTTTCTTTTCTTTTATTAATTTAGTTTTTAATGAATCACTGTGAAGTACAGTTACAGACTTACAAACTTTCATTTCAGTCATAAAGTGATCTAGTTGGGCCACACCTGGTAGTGTTCAGGGCTTATTCCTAAAGCTGTCTTGGGCTCAGTGGACCATATAAGTTGCTAGGAATCAAATACAGGTGGGCTGGGTACAAGACAAATGCACTAGCCGCTGTACAATCACTCCAGCCAACTCCCTGAGAGTTTAAAGGACTTGCCTGCAATCACATCATTCATAGACAAACCAAACAATCCAGACTCCGTACACCGCAGCAATATCCCTTATTCTTTATGACTTCTCACCTGTTAAGTCACTACCCACTGCTCTTACCACCCCAGAGCCAGCTATCAGACAGGGATGAACAGTTCCAACAACCTTCTGAGTTTATTCAAACTAAACAATCCTAAGCCTGCTTCCCCTACTTTGCCCATCCTTCCCCACAGAAACCCAAATAAAGATTTTCCCCTATACATTCCCCTCATTTTCTCTTCATCTCCTGAACTACCCCACACAGCGCAGCCTGGTATTCCTGGTTTTGGGCTTATAAGGAGCAATGAGTATTTTTTTTTTAAAAGTCTTCCTTTATGATAAGTATGTCAAGTCTGAGTGTCTTATCAAAAATGAACTAAGGCAACATGAACATTTTATTTTTATTTTGTATATTATTTTCCCTGCTGCCCCTTCCTGTCATCGTTGATGTTGTTGTACAATGACTGTTGCTTGCACACATGACTTTCAGTACTCATTCATTTAGCTGTGGTGTTTGACAGGGTTTTTCATATCAAGTGACTTTGGTGCTCATCGAGGGTTGCAGCTCTTGAGTTGCGGTACTTGCACACGTGATCATGGATGTTAAAATATCTGGTTGTAGTGCTCATGCTAATTCTAGTTGTGGTGATCTCCAGTGTAGGTGCAATATTCACACACATGTTTGCCAGGAGTTGCACTTCTTGGCCATTATCATGTTCTCATATCTTTATTTTTATCATGCTCCCTGGGAATTGTACCCTTTTTGAGATAGTCACACATCTGATTTCAGTGCAGTTATAAATCATTTATTGTGCTAGGAATCATAGATGCTGAAGTTGTCAGGCTTGAATAGCAGAACAAGCTCAGTGCATATGGTAGCACTGGAGACTGAATTCTCGACCTTTCGTTTGCAAGACGAGCATTCTAAGCTAAGAACTAGTCATCCTAGTGATCCAGGATACATTTTGAATAGGTTATTAATATATAGGACTTTCTCACCATCTTCATCTTTTGTCTGCCTATTCCCAGAACTACATGAAAATGTGTTTTCCACAGGATTGGATATGAATTTCAGGCCCAAGGGAATTTTAAAGGGAGGATGATTATTTGTCATTGTTACTTTGTGGGTTTTGTTTATGTCATTGAGAAACTTTCCCATAATACTTGACCCAAATAATGACTCTAAAACCATGCTTGTTGGGATTTTATGACCAAAATTCAATTTCTTTGGAAATTTGATTGTGAGCCTGGTCTCTAATTTAGTTCCAACTTTTAAAAAAATTATTGCACTAGCTTTTTACTGATTTAAAATTCTAAAACCAAATACAGAGCTGATTAAATAACCAAGCATTAATTTGGCATTAATCAATAGTCATCAGACTTACGTATTTGCCCCACGTGTCTTGATGCATTTACCAAATTATGACGTATTTCAGTTTGACTAAATAATTAACTTTCATTCTGCCTAATAAATTACTCTTCTCATAGCTTGTGCTCAATTGACTCTGCTATTCAATTTCCTCTATTGGATTCAGAGGGCCCCAAGGTTCAGACCGTTTCATTTGTGCAACTAAACAGTTCTCCTAGTGTTACATTTAATTAAAACAGCAGTATTTAAGAGAAATATTTCACTTCTAAAGCCTAACTATCCACTGTTGGTGTAATTACTTTGCAAAAATCACACTGTGGCAAGACAGGAAAATATACAGAGATGCAATCGTGGAGTCACTATTGGAAGCTGAAAAGTTTTTTTACTTACTAAACTAATATATTAAATATATAAACAAAATACTACCCACAGTAGCTGCTCAGGTCTACTTCACTTATTTTTTACTAAAAATGAATAGCTTCTGAATCTTGTACTGCAAGTATGTTAGGTATGTATGAATGTCTCTCTGTGTAGATATGTATGGATGAATGAATGAATGTGTTTAAACAGAAGCACTATCACTCATTAATCATCTACTACATTCAACCTTTAAAAGCACCTGTTTAAACATTGTACATGTTTTCTCTTAAGTTAGTAATAATTGATTCTTTCTTGTTGGGTTTTTTTCGGGGGGGCATACTGATAGTCCACAGGGCTTACTTCTGGCTTTGTGCTCAGGAATCACTCCTGGCAGTGCTCAAGTGACCATATGCGGTGCCAGGGACTGAACCAGGACCAGCTGTGTTCTAGGCAAGTGCTATACCTCCTGAAATTACAATCCTGCATTATTAACTCATAAACATTATAGATTAATAACAATAAGAACTCAAAACAGATTCATAAGAATGTACACTTGTGCTTTGTATGTGGGTAAAGAATTTAACCAATGAAATGCAAAATGTTTTAGATTTTTCTAATCTCCCACACTATAGGGAGTTAGTATTTCCATATAGAACCCTGTTAAACATCTTATGGATGTTTCTTATTTAAATCTTAAGACAATCTTGAGATGGAGGTTTATAGTTCTTTTTTAACTATAGTTTTTTTTAACCATTAGGGAAAATGGGTCTCCCCAGAAGTAAAATAAAGTTTTTCATTTATGTAGGTCTTTCTGTTCTGTATTGTTTGTCAAGGTAAATCAATACAGTGAGGCACATCATATTTGAAGCATTAATGGAAGTTCTTTTCGGCATGTTTCTTGCTTTGCCTCCGACTTTCCTCTCAGTGAGCTGACACCACTTGCTGCTTCAAGGAGCTGGACAGACACAGTTCCAGAGTCAGGTCCAATGGGGTGTCCAAGAAAAAAATGGTCTGGGAAATGGCTTCTCAAAATGACTCTGGCAAAGGAGCAGTTACTTTTGCAATGAAAGCAAATTATACATAAAATAATAAAAACGAGTTGCTTGGTACATAGATGAAAAAATCTGAACACAAAATTACAGCCCCAAGTGTTAATGATTGAATTCATATTGCTACAGAAGTTACTAAATACTTTTACTCAATTTCTGTAACTCATCCCATTGAGAAAATAATAGGCGATAATGTAATAATTTGTATACTAGTACTGTATGCTGCATTTTAAACTGATCCAAGGCATGGCCTTTTGGTAGCCATCCAGAATCCTTCTCAACTTGGGGTGAGAAAACCAAGGGAGGTCCCCCAGAGGCAAGAGAGGGAAGAACTATATCTAATGGGATTGAAAGACTAAATAATCCATGACTGCATCAAGAATGGCAGCTAGAGCATGGAGTAGACAACAGAAGACCATTACAAGATTGTAAGTGGAGAGGAGGTAGAATTCAGTAGCCAAGACGTGGAGGGATGAGCTATAATCAAATGAAATCTTTGAAGCAGGATTCCACTAATTAGGCACACACCCCTCAATGTACCATCTTTTTAAGAAATAAGTCTCCATGAGCCAACTCAAAGAGAAAATAAAGAAGGAGGTGAAGAATCCCAAATGCCTAAGAATGGGTCTCTAAGAAGACTGAATTTAGAGTAAGAAAAGTGTCTGCGTTATTTTGATTTGGCAAAGTTTAATTTTCTGCTATTAAAGGAAAAGAGGTTTTTGCACTAAGATTAGAATTAGAATTAAGTGGTATTTTAAAAAAATTAGTATGTATTTTTGTTTAGGCTAAAAAAGGTGATTTATTTTCTAAGAATCACCAGTCAATAGGAGGTGTGTGTGTGTGTGTGTGTGTGTGTGTGTGTGTGTGAGACAAGAAGATACGTGAAGTGCCTGCCTTGCAAGTGTGAAGTCATGAGTTCCATAGAGCTACCACATGTGCTGAATCTGACGCTGACAGCTCTGCTCTATGTGATCCCTAGCAGGACAAACCATTTCTGGCTGCATCATATCTGAACATGTTATGTGAACACTACAAATAAAGTGTTCAACCAGCTAACAATAGAGTCAGAAAGTGCATTAGTACCACAATTGAAAGAGATTGGTTCAGCACATGCGCAAGCACCACAACTAAAGGAGTTCAATCCTTGGTAAGCACAAACCCTGTGTGCAAAAACCCTGACAAAGCATTTGTTTGAGTCCTGGTCATCACAAACTATTAACAGAGGGGGAAATGAGGGGAGGGGGATAATAAATAATATATATATAATCAATTCTTGGTCTTATAGTTGGCGAAGGACAGGCGGGCGTTACGAATACTTTTCCCGGCTTCTGCTGCATCTATCAGTACTTCTGCTCTTCTCTCTT
Organism: Sorex fumeus; assembly: GCF_029834395.1. NCBI lineage: Eukaryota > Metazoa > Chordata > Mammalia > Eulipotyphla > Soricidae > Sorex > Sorex fumeus. Next base: position 18,222,083 of record NW_026606111.1, on the reverse strand, counting down.
TGAGGTCTTCCTTGATCGCATCTCTGCACTGCTTTGCAAGCTCGGACGTTAGCTTGCGGTTGCCTGAGGCATGCGCCAAACCACGCTGGCGAATTAGCTCAAGAGTTTTCGAAGATAGGCGACTTTTTGTGGCTATCTCTCTCTTGGCGTTCCTCGCACATTCATGGAGGTGCTGAACCAGTCGATCGTATTCCTCGTCAATGTTGTCAACAATGGCATCTTCCCATGTTGCCGCAATAGTACCAAAGAGTTCCCAGTTGGTGGTCATTCTGGGAGTTCTCTTTTTGAACTTTGCAGCCCTTTCTCCCCGCTCTGTGAAGTAGAATTTTGCACGAAGGAGACGGTGGTCCGATCCCGTTCGAAATTTTGGGACAACAGCGACATCAGTCAGGCAAAACCGTCGATTGAATATGATGTGGTCTATTTCGTTGTGGAATCGTCCACCGGGAGACTCCCATGTCCATCGTTTAGATTCTGCCTTCTGGAACTGTGAGTTACCATGAATGGTCTTGGTCGACATGATGAACTGCCCTCCGACGTCCTGATGGATCCATCACATCCTCCAGAAAGGCAATGGAGAAGATTATTCATGACTTCTACTCAAATCTCTTCGATAGCCATGTCCACTTGCCGACATACCAAATTCCACAGGATGGGTATGTCGTTCCTAACGTTCTCCCTTCCGAAATCCGACACGCCATTTCGTTGGTAAAGAAGCAAACAGCACCCGGCCCAGACAAGGTCAGACCTGAACACCTGAAGAACCTGCCGTCAGTACTCATCAATACACTGGCTCGACTCTTCACTCGCTACCTGTCTGAATGCAAGGTTCCGTCCCAATGGAAAACCAGCAGGACCGTACTACTGTTCAAGAAGGGAGACATCCATGACATTGGCAACTATCGCCCGATCTGCCTATTGTCTGTCATCTACAAGCTGTTCACTCGAGTCATCCTGAATAGGATTGGCAGAACACTAGATGAAGGACAACCATGCGAGCAAGCAGGGTTCCGCAAAGGATTCAGCATCATCGACCATATCCACACGGTAACCAAGCTCATTGAGGTTTCTCGGGAGTTCAAGATGCCGCTCTGCTTAACGTTCATTGATTTAAAGAAGGCCTTTGATTCTGTTGAGACGGAAGCGGTCATTGAAGCCCTAGCCAATCAGGGCATTCAAGCCCAATACATCAGGATCCTCCGTGAGCTCTATTGCGGATTCACTACCAGGATCTCACCATTCTACAAAGAAGTGATCGTTGATGTCAAGAGAGGGGTGCGGCAGGGTGATACCATTTCACCAAAACTCTTCAGTGCCACCCTCGAGAACATCATGCGACGACTGGAATGGGAAGGAATGGGAGTGAAGATAGATGGTCGGCAACTACACCACCTCCGCTTTGCTGATGACATTGTTTTAATAACACCAAACATCAGCCAAGCGGCACAAATGCTGGCCGACTTTGACCGTGAGTGTGGAAAGGTAGGACTACAGCTGAATCTTACGAAGACAATGTTTATGAGAAACAGCCTTGTTCCTGACGCCCCATTCGCTCTCAATGGAACGACCATCTCCGAATGCAACAGCTATGTGTACCTAGGTCGAGAGGTCAACATGAGAAATGACCTGGCACCCGAGCTGCGCAGGAGGAAGAGAGCGGCTTGGAACGCCTTCAAGAACGTCGAAGAAATAGCTAAGAGGACGAAGAACCTCCGGCTCCGGGCACATCTCTTTGATTCCACTGTTCTTCCTGCATTAACATATGCCTCAGAGACCTGGGCCCTACGCAAACAAGATGAGAACGCCATTCAGGTCTCCCAAAGAAGAATAGAAAGAGCTATGCTTGGAATAACACGTTTCACTCAAAAGAGAGAACGAATCCGGAGTTCTGACATCCGTCGACGATCAAGGATCAGGGACGCTGTCTCATATGCCAAGGTGTCGAAAATCAGATGGGCTGGTCACGTAATGAGATTTAAAGACGACCGTTGGACTAGAGCTGTTACTGATTGGATTCCACGGGATATCAAGAGACCGCGTGGCCGCCCACCTACCAGATGGTCAGACTTCTTTGTCAAGATCATGAACGATCGGTTTGAGGCCCTCCATGTTCCCGGAGCGAAGAGATGCCATTGGGCTACACTAGCACGCGACAGGGACAAATGGAGACGTTACTGGCGCCCGCTCAAGCAAATCGACGACTAACGGGAAGTTAAGTGATTAAGTGATATAATCAATTAAAAATAAAGTGGAGCTTAAATTTCCTAAATTGAAATGCCATGCTCCCCTAACCATACCCTTTGAAAGGTTCTGTGGGGTTCATGCCCAATTCAATCAGCTTAATTGATGGCTGAATCAATAGCAGTATTCCTACATTTAAAAATAAATAAATAAATTTCAGTAGGAAAAAAAAGGTTCTGTTGTTCCCCAATGAACTCAGAAAATCTATAATAATATATGATACAATACGGTTTCACATTTCAGAAGTCATTTTCTATGTCCCTGCTGTCTTGTCAGAGGCATTGCTTGCATGCAGATCCAAGTGGCAGTGAGACCTTCACTGTCTCATTACTATGTCTCTATGATGCCTTCTAGGCATTTTGACTCATCACTAATGCATGAAAAGCACTGTCTTGGATATTGGAGAGAAAAGGGGTAAAACATTTGAAAGAGCGGTAAGGAATAGAACTACACCCATTGTTCACATCCTCATCGCATGAGTCCCTAAGGCAAGGAAAAAACTCTGATCTCTGGAGAACAAACTTGGAAACCTCTTCCTGAACTCTACTTGCACAGATAAGCAATATCCTCTTTGCAGAAAACTAAACCCTGATCTTTACCCAAATGCGTCCTCCCTATATTTAAAGTTGTCAACATTCAAATGACACATCAGTGGGGAAATGGCTGGCTGGTGGTTTGAATGAGAACAGCTGACAAAGAATATCATGTCTTTGAGGACAGGGCTGTGTGTTATTGCACGGTGGGGATTACATAAAGCTGCTTCTATGGGACCATATCATTGGTTTGGAATGAAATGTGTGGTTGGTTTTCATCACTGTGGCTTGTCAGTATGACAAAGACCTATAAGTCCTGGGTCCCTGTTTCTACTTGTTGACACTGACTAAGCCAAATGACATCAACAGCATGTTTTTAGTTTCACATTTTCATTGAATATATCCAGATTTACTGTTTTGGCCTCTTGCAATGACATCTGAAAAAAATTTTGAAAAACAATAGCTTGAATATTTTATGCTGTCTTCTACCTCAATGCTTTAGTCTCCTAATTGAAGGAACAATATCGTCTAAGAATCAGCCTTCTAACTTTGGCTGTACAGGACAGGATTTCTCAACTTTTTTTTTCAGATCGTGACTCTCTTTCAATCTAATTTCATTCTTGGACCAACCTGGCCCTCTGGTTGCTCCTCTTAATCTCTTAGCAAGGCCCCTATTTATGCAATTTTCAACTGCAGTACTCTTGGACTATCCTGGACTTCCACAGAAGTATTAAAAAACACCTGATACGGTAATAATGACATATGAGTGCTTATATCACAAACAACAATAAAATTAACCCCCAAAATGCTTGATTTTAACATGACCATTTTTCAGTCTATTGACAGAAGAAAATACTTTCAAACTAAAATTTTTATTTGAAGTCACAGAAATAAATCCTTGTAGAATTCCTTCTCACTATATATCTTTAAAAATACATTTTGAATACCTATTTTATATGACCTGATCTCAGGATTACCAAAGTGAATGAGTCCTGATTGAACTAATCAATTTAGATTTCATTAGGTTTTCCAGAGACTAGGAAAGGAGTAGAATGCACACATCATACTTTGCAACAAAACTTTGAGTCTAGGGGTGGAGAGATGATACAGTAGGCAAGGAACTTGCCTTGCTTTGGGTTTGATCCCTGGTACCCCAAAGGATTACCCAAGCACAACGAAGACAGACCCTTGAGAAAAGAGCCAGGAGTAATGTGTGACCACCAAATAAACAAAAAGAAAGAACAGACAATTAAACAACCTGAGTCTCAGAAATCAATTTTGGTTGTAATAAACTCCCATCTATTCCAAGGACAGGCCCTCCTTGGCTTAATCCTTCAGAATATCTCATTCTCTTTATCTTATCTCAGAATAAAGGTGTGATCTATCTTGACCCAAGGTAGAGTTAAACCCTTCTGTTGCTTTGTTAAGAAGAAGATTAAAAAGAAACTTTCTATTTCTTAGTATATAGTGATGGCAGGCATGATAGATTGATTGTTTTGTCACATTGAGGGAAGCCAGCTGGAGGATAAGAATCTGCTACAGAGCTGAGCATATTGAGAAAAACAGAACCAGAGCCATGATCAAATTAAATCTTGTATAGTTTCTTTGTATGGAAAACATATTATATGGATCTTCTATCACTTGCTACAAAGCACCCTAACTGATCAATGTCAACAACTATCAACCTTCTGGAAAGAAAGTTAAAAAAAGTGTAGTGGGAGTTTCCAAAGTAATCTTACTGTTTTAGACAGTATCTAAAATTACACTAAAGATTGCCATCAAATCTAAACAATGAGTTTTCTTTTTAAAAAGCTTAATATTTCTTTAGAATGTATGATGTCTATATAAGAAGTAAACTTTGGGATCAATTTTCTCTTACTTACCATATTGTCTTCAGGAAGATGCTTTATTTAAGTTCTGTTCTTATTTACTTTTGAAATAATAAAATACAGTTTTAGAAATCTTGTGAGACAATGAAATAACTCATAAAAAGAAAACAAACTACTGTATATTTCTGATAAATTTCATTATTTATGATTGCTCATTATCTACAATCACTCAGTTAGGACATTTTACCTCTAGAAGTCTATGGTGTTAAATACCTTGGATTTGACCTGTATGAGCTACAAGAATTTTAAACATTTCAGAATGCCTATAGAACATTAAGTATCTCAGGCATGACGTAGAAGATGTTTATGGAAAATAAGTTGTCTTTTTTAGTTAAAGTGATAAGGTGAGTTTAAGGCATAAATTTGGTTTATTTATACACCACTATATAAAGAATTTAATAAGGAACACTCTAAAATATTTATCCATATACCTATTTCTTAGAAAAGATATATTGAATAAACACCAGATGGCACTATAGCTTGAAATAACATTCAACGAAGAGGACTAAACTATTTATGAGAGATAATAAAACAAGCAAAAGGAAACAAAAAGGACATAATAACTTCATATTTAAGAAAAGATTATTAGAGAAAATAAATTAATCCTATGCAGTCAATGACAACTCAATAAATTAACTTGTATAACCTGTCAAATTAATTTTTTCAAGTACTTTCTTTTTTCTCCAACTGAAATAAGAACTAAATTGACCGTGGCATTTCAATTTGGGAAATTTAAACTCCTCTTTAAATATAACTTTAAATATGACTCATGGAAAACAACAAATTATTAAACCAATTATTCAAAAGTATTTTTGTTCTTTTTGTCTAAATTTATGTTTCAGCCTACTTACTGAGTTTTATGACAAAACAAGTTTTTTTTAGAAAACATAAAAACAAGTATCTACTGGAATCCTCCCATGAAAAAATAAGATAGGTAAGAAGTTAAGTATTTGATTTACAGCCCTTTTTTCCTAGTTAGGTCTCAAGCACATAGGTAATTTATAACCCATTAGATCTGTAAATTAAGCCCATAAATGTAGCACCTTTGAGTGAATTTTATATAACATAGTATCAATTTCTTGACTATGAAGTCTTCCTCAAATTAAAAACAAAGGAGAGCATGGAGGGATCACTGACCCAGATTTTGTCCACTGAACCTCATCCATTTGGAGTTCCTAAGCCACTCAGAGATATTGCAGTTTCCAAAGTCATGTCTCTGTCCCATAGAGCTATCTACATGCATGACATAAGTAATGCAGTAGTAAGCATTGGAGAATACCCTCCTAAAGTTGGAAAGTGAAGCCTAATAGTGATGTAAAATTAATGTTTAAGTACTTCATCTGAATATTATATTTCATGTAACCAAAGTCACTGCAGAGTAAATGGAAACTTGTTTGTCTCCCATTTGTATCTCAATTGTGTTCTATTGAAAGGGAAAAAAAAGTATTCTCTTCTTTTGATGAGTCAATATGTCCTCCCTAAATATTCTCTGCTAGGACTTAGTCTCTCTTTTGGCAAACGGTCCTGTTAAGTGGCTAGTAAGAGATGTTTTCAAAGTAATTAGGTAGTTTCTAAGAGAATTCTCTGCAACAGTCTTTACTCATAAAATAGTACAAATGTGGCTGGATAAACTCATGACACATTCACTACTTAAGACATAAATATTATCACAACAAAAAGAGGCCAAAAAAACTTAAGAATAAGGTTTGTTAATTATAAACTATTAAAATACTGTTTTACATGTTTTAAGAAATGAAAATATTGTATCTTTGGAGACAGACATTTGAGTTATAGGCAACTAGAAAAGAATAAAAGAGCTCTCAAGTAGCCAAAGATCATAAGTACACACTGAATTCTTCTATTTCTAAGAGAATATAATAGGCATTAAGGTCACATAACATAAAAATACATGAGAGTACCCAAGATAGAGTTTAGGGGTTTAGGTGCTTTTCTTACAAGCAGCTGACCCCAGTTCAATCCCTGGTACTGCAAAACATCCCCCAAGCACTGCCAGGAGTAAGCCCTGAGCACAGAGTCTGAAGTAAGGCCTGAAAGCAGATAGATGTGGCCCAATAAAAATACATAAGAGTTGGCCCTACTCTTAAAAGAGCTTATAGTTTAGGAGAGAAAAAAATCTATAAACACAAAAAAGTATTTAACAATCAAAATGTAAATAATAATTCAAAGCAAAGATAAAGATATGTGGCCAGAGAGAGAGAAAGGAGATTAAAGTGCTTGTCTTGCATGCTGATGACCTAGCACTGCAAATTCCTGGGGCACCATTGGGTGTGACCCAAAGTTCCGCTTTAAAAAAACAAAAGGATAAAAGTTGCTGATTCTCTGAAATTTTCCTAGAGAACTGACATAAAAATTCATAGGCCCAAACAACACAGAAGTTGAGAGGGAAGATACATAAACTTGACTTTACTAGGTCTTCAGGGAATCCCAAATTCCCTTCTACTTAGCTGTTTCCTTGAGTTCCAGGAAATTTTATTGGTTAAAATTGTGCTACCATCCAGAATAGACAAACTTAATACAATAATCTTGTGGACAGACTGGCAGGTAGTTTAAGGAGCTATCAGGAGCAAGTTACACTCAACTCCATGCAGTCTTTTGACAATCTAGGCTAACTGAAGCCTGGCCATTTTCAATGGCATAGTCCTAGGCATAAATGGTCAATGCTAATTGCTTATTCAAATTAAGTGGCTCAAAATTTTTATTTGTCAAGTTTTTTGTTGAAATTTTTTTTGCCAGTATAAGTCCCTCAAAGTCTTAGCGGGTTATATTAATATATTGATTCTCATCAATTTCTATGTAAGCATTTCGAATGATTCCCCAAGATCATCATTCCATGGTACTACATGCCTTCTATAATGCAGTCCTTTTACATTTGGGCATACTGGTGTATAGTCAGGGCTATTTTTACATGATTCTGTTACTTGTCCATGAATTTAAGAGTTCATCAAAAGGGAGATAACCTGGGTGGTCTTGTTCTAATTAGGAGAGCTCATAAAAGAAACTGAACCCTTCCTAGTGTGTCAGAGACACACTAGCTGAAGTAGCTTCTTCACTGCTGGCTTATAACATGGAGGGGACTATGTAGCAACAATATCAAATACCCTTTGGTAATTTACAGCAATCTCCATCTGATCACTTAATCACTTGACTTCCCATTAATCATCGATTTGCTCGAGCGGGCACCAGTAACATCTCCATTTGTACCTGTCCCATGCTAGTGTAGCCCAATGGCGTCTGTTCATTCTAGGAACATGAAGAGCCTCAAACCGATCGTTCAGGGTCTTGACGAAGAAGTCTGACCATCTGGTAGATAGGCGGCCATGCGGTCTTTTGATGTCAATAACGGCTCTAGTTCAGCGGTCGTCTCCAAATCTCATTATGTGTTCTGCCCATCTGATTTTTGACGCCTTGACAAATGAGACAGCATCCCTGATTCTTGATCTTCGACAGAGGTTGGAATTTCGGATTCTTTCTCTTTTTTGAGTGAAACGTGATACTCCAAGCATAACTCTTTCAATTCCTCTTTGGGAGACCCAAATAGCATTCTCATCCTGTTTTCGTAGGGCCCAGGTCTCTGAGGCATATGTTAATGCAGGAAGAACAGTGGAATCAAAGAGATGTTCCCAGAGCCAGAGGTTCTTCATCCTTTTAGCTATTTCTTCGACACTCTTGAAGGCATTCCAAGCCACTCTCTTCATCCTGCACAACTCAGGTGCCAGGTCATTCATCATGTTGACTTCTCGACCTAGGTACACATAACTGTTGCATTCAGAGATGTTTGTCCCATTGAGAGAGAATGGAATGTCAGGAATGAGACCATTTCTCATAAACATTGTCTTCATGAGATTCAGCTGTAGTTCGACCTTTCCACACTCACGGTCAAAGTTGACCAGCATTTGTGCCACTTGGCTAATGTTTGGTGTTATTAGAACACTGTCATCAGCAAAGCGGAGGTGGTATAGTTGCTGACTATCTATCTTCACTCCCATTCCTTCCCATTCCAGTCACTGCATGACGTTCTCGAGGGTGAAACCCCTCTCTTGACATGGAGGATCACTTCTTTGTAGAACGGTGAGATCCTGGTAGTGAATCCATAATACAGCTCACGGAGGATCCTGATATATTGAGTTTGAATTCCCTGATTGCCTAGGGCTTCAATGACTGCTGCTGTGCCAACAGAATCAAAGGCCTTCTTTAAATCAATGAACATTAGACAGAGCGATATCTTGAACTCTCGAGAAACTTCAATGAGCTTGGTTATCATGTGGATATGGTCAATCGTGCTGAATCCTTTTCGAAAACTGGCTTGCTCACATAGTTGTCCTTCATCTAGTGTTCTGCCAATCCTATTCAGGATGACTCGAGTGAACAGCTTGTAGATGACAGACAGTAGGCAGATTGGGCAATAGTTGCCAATGTCATGGATGTCTCCCTTCTTGTACAGCAGTACAGTCCTGTTGGTTTTCCACTGGGATGGAACCTTGCATTCAGACAGGTAGCATGTGAAGAGCCAAACCAGTGTATTGATGAGTACTGACGGCAGGTTCTTCAGGTGTTCAGGTCTGACCTTGTCTGGGCCAGGTGCTGTTCATTTCTTTACCAACGAAATGGTGTGTCGGATTTCGGAAGGGAGAATGTTGGGAACAACATATCCATCCTGCGGAATTTGGTATGTGGGGAGGTAGACGTGGCTATCAAAGAGATCTGAGTAGAAGTCATGGATAATCTTCTCCATTGCCTTTCTGGAAGATGTGATAGATCCATCAGGATGTCAGAGGGCAGTCATCTTGGTCTTGTATCATCTGATACTCAATTAAAAAAAAAAGTGACCTCAATCCTCAGCTTTTCGAACAACCAGTGATTTTGGAAGTAAACCTTGAACCTAAGATGAGACCAAAGTCCTGGATAATACTTTCTTTCAGGCATGCCAGATTAGAACAAAGGCATAATATATGTTTTTAGCTGCTAAACTTTTTGATAATTTGTCATGAAGCATAGAAAACTAACAATAAAGTTATTAAGCAAAATTCTATTCACAAAATTTCTTTCTTTCTTCTCCAAACTCATACTTTTCTCCCATGTTAGAGAACATTCCTTGAGGTCATCTGACAGGAGGCAATAGGCCACAACTTTACTGTATTTTCCACAAGACAAAGAATTAGTAAGTTTTTGTTAGTGGTTTTTTATACTTCCTTCAGGACTAATTCAGTCTGTCCAAGCTACTGTAAAAATTACCATAAATATGGCTTATCAATAACAAACTTATTTCAAACTGTTCTGGAGATTGAAAGTCATTGTTCATAGTGACAGCAGATGACTGACTCTCTTCTCTTTGTATCTACACATAGTGGAGAATAGAGATAGTAGAGGAGAGATCTTTGTATATATAATTCCTTTCTTACTAGAGTGCCACCTCCATTCATGAGCACACTAACTGCATTCAGGACCTCTCAAAAGCCCCACTTCCCAATACTCTAGCACTGCGGATTAGATTTCAACTATAAATATGGAGAGTGGAACAAATATTCAACCCATACAAGGGTCTCTAGTTGGCATTTCTAGTTCCCATTAAATCCCAAGTTTCTGCTCAGACTCGGCCCTATTCCTTATCCTTTCATTTGTAAATATACCAAATATTTCTAGCTTTTGTCTTATAATATTTTTTTATATATTTTACATCCCTAAAAATATAATGATGATCAAAATGAAAGTTTTAAAAGAACAACATTAAACACATAAATAGCTTTTGGTTCAAATTCATTAATCACGATCACGATCACGACCACCCTGTTGTTCGTCGATTGCCTCGAGCAGGTGCCAGTAACGTCTTCTTCGTCCTAGCCCTGAGATTTTTTTTTTTAAAGTGCCATATTCAAGGCTTTTTCAGGGTTAGGAGAATGAGACCCATCATTGTTACTGGTATTTGGCATATTGGGTATACCACGGGGAGTTTGCCAGACTCTGCCGTGTGGGCATGTTACATTTGGTAGCCTGCCAGTTTGACCAAATTAGGAATGAGATGATAAGATGTCGCATGGCCGCGAATGCGGCCGCGCGCTTCTGGGAGCTGAGTGTGATAATCTCTGGATCCTGGCCGTTGTTGGAGTTACACGGCAGTTGGTGGGTGTAACTGTCTAGTTACTGGCAGGTCCAGTCCCAAACTGTGCAGGCTTGGAGATCTCAGCCCTGGGTCCCACACACCTGGGTTCCTCTGTCAGTTCTTTTATGCGTGAGGCTCATCCAAGTGTGTGGAGAGTGGTCCCAGCATGGCCTTGGCTGGGCCTCGGTGGTCTTCAGCTGTTGGGCCCTGGTGGAGACAGTCAGGCATAGGGTAGGAGACTCTGCCTTGTTCTCTCCCAGGAGCTGAGTGTGATGATCTCTGGATCCTGGCCGTTGTTGGAGTTACACGGCAGTTGGTGGGTGTAACTGTCTAGTTACTGGCAGGTCCAGTCCCAAACTGTGCAGGCTTGGAGATCTCAGCCCCGGGTCCCACACACCTGGGTTCCTCTGTCAGTTCTTTTATGCGTGAGGCTCATCCAAGTGTGTGGAGAGTGGTCCCAGCATGGCCTTGGCTGGGCCTCAGTGGTCTTCAGCTGTTGGGCCCTGGTGGAGACAGTCAGGCATAGGGTAGGAGACTCTGCCTTGTTCTCTCCCAGGAGAGAATTAAATTAAATCTCATAAAAAAAAGTCATTACGACCACACTATTTTATGTTTTCAGAGCAGAGAGCAAGAGAAAACCTCTCAGTTTTTTAGTGATTAATTACTAAGATCATGAATCCAAAAAATCAACAGAGAGGATATAGACATCAATCACTTTGGGGTAGGATGTACAATATAAAAAATGAGAAAAAAATATACTCTCAAATAGGTACAAAATCCTGAAATATTAGCAAAGAATCCTGTATTGTGCAAAAAGTAAAACTATCATCACAGGTGATTTTTTTTATAGTACAGTGATTTCTATTTAATGTTCATACTAGTTAGTAATATGAAAATGCATACTGTTGTACAAATAGACTTCTAAAAACACTTGTCTGACTGAAAAGATACCATGATGATAAAAGTGGATTTCCCAGGCTCATCCATTTCATTATAGGTGTGCTTTCAGAAAATTACTGAATAAAAGTTAAAATATATGAGCTAAAAAAAATGACATTTGGGACACCTTGCTAACCAAGGGAAAATCTTAAGATTCATAATGTACACCATAGTGTATAGCTGAATTGAATACATAGAAAAAGTAACATTTCAAAACTAGAATGATGGATTGGTGAAAAGCTTTTATTTTGATGAATATGAATTTAGGTTGACTTCAAAGGCACATTCCCCTAACAACAACAACAAATTATTTATAAACATATATATATATATATAAACATATATAAACAACACATTTTCTCGAGCGGGCCCAGTAACATCTCCATTGGAGGCTTTGTTGTTACTGTGTTTGGCATATCAAATACGTCACGGGGAGCTTGCCAGGCCCTGCCGTGCGGGCGAGATAGATATCCTGTCAGAGGTGACTTTCAATGGAGAGGAGGCAGTGATCCAAAAGCATACCTTCACTTTCTCATGGAAAGAAACATGTGAGAAATGCTGTGGGTGTGAATTCTAAATCACATCAAAAACAAAACAAAATAATTTATTAGAAATATGGACCAGAAAAAATATATGGACCAATACAGAGATTCATTGCGTGCAGCTGACCCTAGTTCAATGCCCAATACTGCCGGTGTACTCCAACTCCCCATTTATATGATTTATGCAAATCATATATTTTTGTTGTTGCTTGTGTGGGGGTCACACCCAAGAGGGACTCAAACGTTATTCCTGATTCAATAGTTGGGGATCACTCCTGGAACAGCTGGGGAATATCATGCAATGCCAGAGTCAAACCTGGACTTCTACATGCAAAGTGTGTACTGAGCCCCTGGAGTCATCTCTCAGGCTCCACAATTTATATTTTAAATTCTACTCATTGGTCTGGAGCGATAGTACAGCGGTAGGGCATTTGCCTCATGCACGGCCAGCCCGCAGAACCAGGTTTGATTCCTCCGTGATTCCTCCATCCCTCTCGGAGAGCCCAGCAAGCTACCGAGAGTATCTTGCCCGCACAGCAAAGCCTGGCATGCTACCTGTGACGTATTTGATATGCCAAACACAGTAACAATGAGTCTCACAATGGAGACGTTACTGGGCCCGCTGGAGCAAATTGATGAATAACAGCAGGACAGTGCTACTACAGTGCTAATTCTATTCATTGAATGTTAAGTATCTTTCAGACAATGACTAGATGATGTAGTCATCATTTTCTTCATTCTACAGAAAACTGAAATATAGAGGTTATTATTACAATTATCTGTACTAAGGTAGTATTAGCAGTTTGCATACTCTGAATATTACACTAAATGCTTTTCATTTTAGTTTTCACAATTATGACTCCAAATTTCTATATGAAAATAAAAAGAAGTTGAAGAATTTAATCCATTTTGTAAGTAGTAGCCTGGAACTGAGCCCAAGCCACCTTCCTACCAGCAGAGGCCAGAAGCATTAATATGCTAAATAGTGTTAAAATACTTAATCTTTCATATAGACATGAATATTTTCAGAAACAATAACTTACAAACTTCAATAAACTAAAAATATACCAATCAGCAATAAAAAGTTGGGGAAATTATTTTTAACCTTGTTAATAAGTATCTATCAAATGCCTACTATGTATTGGCACTGAATATATAAGAAGTAACAGATAGGTCATATCTGTTGAAGCATATGTTTTAAATGGAGGGTTAATGTGTTTTTGAATAATTAAAGAGAAAATGTATAACAACTAATATAAAAAGAATAGTGAGGTAAATAGGTAAGAATAAAATGAATTCTTATATTCACAATGTTAAATGACAAAAGCAATAAGATACTTTTGTTTTATAAGAATATAGATTAATAGAAAATGCTCTCATTGAGTGTTGAGGTTACTATTGGAAGGTATACTCAAGTGGTGCTACCATATTTGGGTCAAGAAATTGACATAGTGGACTGTTACCCATTGCACAAAGTTGTACCTGAATGACCAACTAATAAATAATTACATAATAATACTAATTTATACATAATGGAACAGTACTGTCATTAAACATGGTAACTAGAGAGTTACATATCCAGAGAAAAGATACTAACAAGCGAGTAATTTTAAATGAGGAACTTACAAAGAGAAAAATACTTAAACTCATTTCAAATAAAGAGTAATTTTAATATTAAAATTTTAATGTGTGACAGAGGCAGGGTGGGATGGGAGGGATGGGGGTGGGAGGGATATTATCCATGATGGTGGAAAATGGGCACTGGTGGAGGGATGGGTATTTGATCATTGTATAATCGAAACCCAAGCACAAAAAATTGTAAATCTACAACTGTACCTCATGGTGTTTCACTAATAATAATAAAAAAAATTTTTAAAAAAAGAAAATGAATTTAGTAACAAAAGGACAAGAGTTACTAATAGTTTTTAACATATGCATATGCATGTGCATTTATATACAGATTCACAATGTTATATTATTGTACTTTGTTGCATATGGGCTGGAGCGATAGCACAGCGGGTAGGGCGTTCGCCTTACAAGCGGCCAACATGGCCACCCGAGTTCGATTCCTCCGCCCCTCTCGGAGAGCCCGGCAAGCTACCGAGAGTATTCGATATGCCAGACACAGTAACAACAAGGTCTCCAATGGAGACGTTACTGGGCCCGCTCGAGCAAATCGACGATCAACGGGAGGGCCTTTACCTTTACCTTGTTGCATATATATATATGTGCCTGTGTGCACACAATAACACCTTGTAAAAAGTAAATTATATAAGTAAAAAATAAAGTGTTCTTAATGCTATAGCAAAAAAAAATTTAATGTGTGAATATCTTCTTTAATAATAATAAATAAATTATATATTTTTAAGCTACACACTAAAACTGCAAGAATCTGATGAGTTCAATGAAGAAATGAGAGACTCTACACAGCTGTTAGAATCTTATAAACCAAAGTTTATAGATAGAATATCACTGTCATTTTTCTATCTAGCCATTGCTTCTTGGCTAAATTATATAAAACCTCTTTATTTAGAAACCCTACGCAGGAATTAAATTGAACAATAAGTGGCTAAATGATAGTTGTAAGTGCTATGTGAAAGAATGAACTAAGGAAGGTGGAACTCTATTTTGGAGATAAGGACGTTTATGAGAATTTCCATTTTCTTGTAAATAATTTTCCATGGAAAATATTTTTGTACAGATGTTTAAATGTTTACATTTTACACTTTAAAATATTGATATGAAGGTCTGCTTCCAGCTTATGTTTCCTGATATTTTTAGCATTTACTGCCAGAGTAAGTTCTTTAGGCAAAATGGAAAAGTCAAATTTCACAATATCATACTGTAATATCATTTAGAAGATATATCTAGGTTAAAGATATATTTATAAGGGGCCAGAGCACAGTAGGTACGACACTTGCCAGGCATGTAGCCAACCTGAGTTTGATCCCTAGTACCTTAAATGGTCCCTTGAGCACTACAAGGAATGTTTTCTGAGTGCAGATCCAGGAGTAACCCCCGGACACACACAGCCAGGTGTGGCCCACAAATGAAACCAAAAGGTCTTAAATATTTGGAACTGGAGTTGTAGGGCACTTGCCTTGCATGCAGCTGACCCAAGTTCAATTCCTGGTACCTCAGATGATCCCCTGTGCCTGCCAGGAATGATCCCTGTGTACAGAGCCAAGAGTAAGCCCTGAGCATAGCTGGGTGTGGCCAAAACAAAACATACCTATTATTATCCAGTATTAAGTATTCTCTCTTGGAGAGCCCGCAAGCTACCAAGAGTATCCCACCTGCACGGGCAGAGCCTGGCAAGCTCCCCAGAGGGTATTTGATATGCCAAATACAGTAACAACAAAAGGTCTCATTCCCCTGACTCTGAAAGAGCCTCCAATCATTGGGAAAAGACGAGTAAGAAGATCTGCACAGGATGGAAGATGCCTACTGAAAGTAATCTATGAACCGAACATGATTGCCACCCAATGTCTCTTCTGCAGACCACAGCACCCAAAAGGAGAGATAGAACAAAAGGGAGTGCCCTTACACAGAGGCAGGGTGGGATGGGGGCTGGGGGGTGGAGGGATACTGGGATTGGTGGGGGTGGAGAACGGGCACTGGTGGTGGGATGGGTTCTCGATCATTGCATAATTGAAACCCAAGCACAATAACTTGTAAGTCTACAACTGTACCTCATGGTGTTTCACTAATAAAAAAAAAAAGAGGCTGCTAAAATCTCAGGACTGGGAGGAATAGAGATGTTACTGGCACCCGCTCGAGTAAATCAAAGATCAATGGAATAACAGTGATACAGTGATATAGCGATTAAGGTTTTCTGGTGGAATACCCAACTCATTAAAGTCAGATAAAACAGTAATATTGCTTATAGTAATCTCTCACTTTCATGTTTCTCATGTTGACATATTTTCAATTAAATTGCAAAATCAATGGAGGCATTCATTTTTCTTAACCTATTAGTAAATAGTAAATAGTAAACCTGTTAGTAAGTTAGTAAGCACTGTCCTCCTGTTATTCATCGATTTGTTCAAGCGGGCACCAGTAACATCTCCATTGTGAGACTTGTTACTGTTTTTGGCATATCAAATACACCGCAGGGAGCTTGCCAGCCTCTACCATGTGAGCAGGATACTCTCAGTAGCTTGCCAGACTCTCTGAGAGGGATAGAGGAATCGAACCCAGGTCAGCCGCATGCAAGGTAAATGCCGTACCCGCTGTGCTATTGCTCCAGCCCACTACTAAATACAAAGGTAAACAAAAGTGACATTAGTGTCTCAACTATATAGTAAATCTTAGACACTGACCTACATAAAATACTGATTAAATGTAAGTGCTATATATAACTCATTGATACAATAGTAAAATGTATTTTAAAAAATCTCAATGAACATTATCTTTATATTTTGTGCCTTTGAAAAATGAGGCACATAGCAATATATTATAAAATATAATCCTATCAAGTCTCCCTGAATAGGCTGGCAAAGAATACTAAAATTAAAGTGTATATCCCATAGCATTTTCTTCTAAAAAGTAATGCAGGCCACAATTATTTAGCATGTATTAATCTCTAAAAATAGTATTACTATCGATATCCCAAATAGACATTAATGATACAGGAGCTATGAGTCATGCTTGGCATATTAAATATCTATTTGTCCCTAGAACTTGGACCATGACTTTATATTTCATCCGGTAAGTCAGATATGGCAGCAGGAGAACAGCTAATTCCCTCTGCTGCCTAGGTCACCACTAATATTAAATGACCTTTCATCACTCCCCAAGTGTGAAGGAACTAAGTGAAACAACTACAACTTTGTTTATATTGGGAATGAGATACTTTAATAAGCTCAGGGCTTTCCTCATTGGGGCTACCAGTTTAAATGTTAATTCAATTGGCTAATCAGTTTAGTGTTTTCTTTAATTAAATTAACTATAAAAAACATGAGAACTATCAATGGTATTAGCACATATGAATATAATCTCAAATTATTTTATTAACAATGATCATTTAACCTGAATAAAAGGCATTTCTGAAAGAGAAATGATAAAGTAACACCTAGATTGAATGTTCAGGACACTGAGTTTATAAGACTTAATTATGGAAATGGCTTACCTGCCAACAATATTTTTTCTTTCCTATCACCCTAATTTTGCAAAACAAAAAAGTCTAAAATGAAAGAACCATGTGTGCTGAAGCCTAATGTGCCACTGACAAACTGGATCTAAAATAATGCCCACATTTTATTTTATGACAATATTTAAATTAATATGGCAAATTATTATGCCAGACTTGTACTTATTGCTTACAGATTACAAAGAACACTATACAGCTCTCAAATGAGAAAATTCACAAAACAATCCCTTCATTTTGGGATGTTTTAGTGTTCTACCCTAACACATTTCAATGGTTAACAGCAAAATTTGAATCAAACTCAGGTCTTCCAAGGTTGTATTTGGTGATCTTCTCAGTATATTCCGTTATCTTTCCCCATTCTATGATTTCTTTGGGTTAGCTTTGACTTGAAAACAACTTTGAGTAAAATGACCCATAAATCTTCCATGCCCCTCACAACTCTAGGCATTAAGGCAAAGAGCATGAATGACAAATAGCTGACATTTAGGCTGGCTCTCCCACACTGACACTGCACTCTTTCCTACTATTCCTGGATGTGGCCTTAGAACTCTTCACAAGTCTCTATGCATCATTATAAATTAATCAGATTTGAAATGTCAGAGGAAACCTATTTTTTGCATCCTTGGCGACATGTTATGTCATGTTCTGTCTCCAAATTCTTAACAGTTACAAAGTCATCAAAAATACTTAGATGCACCTTGAATAAATAAGTTCTCCATAATTGTAATTATAGCCTTCAGACTTTCTCCCTTACTCTCATTTCAAGACAAAGCTGTCTTCCCAAAGTCCTATTTTTATTGTGATACCTCTGTATTTAAAAGTCATCATTGTAGGGGCCTAGAAAATCGTTTATGGCTTAACAATGATTGTATGGCAAGAACAAGGCTGCAAATTCAAGTCCACTCCATGGCCTGAGGCAATTCTGATAAAATTCAGATTGTGCCATTGTCTGGGATTTCCAGAATAGAGTTGAGGGTGGTTGTGGTGGTTGGGGGAACCCCATTTCTCCTCTAAAGACCACTTAAGTCCAAAAGTACAAATTACTTGCTCTGGTAACCAAAAGATAGCACTATCAAATCTACTCTCTCCTTTTGGTTTTTCTTACTACCATTTCCCAATGTGAACACCAATCCCATACAACTGAAACTTTTTATTTCCTATTCATTCTTCTGAATATCAGTTGCTTTTCTTGATACAATTTATCAGAAGGGTCTTTTTACCTTCCTTTATAAAACTTTAACTTTATTCATCAAATTCCCTACCAGGTTTTTAGGCTGATAAATTTTTGTTTTGTCTTAATTTTGTCTCTTTAACTTACCAGTTAAATGAGCTTAGACAAGTTACTTAACTTCTCTGTGCCTCTTATTTGTCAACTATAAAACTCAGATAAGTAATACTTCATACTTCATGGGCTGCTCTAAGATAATACAGCTATCTTATATAATTATCTTAAGACAAAAATAGGCACATAATAAATGCAAGACAGAAGATGATATTAGTATAATCTTTATCATTAGAGAAGTTGTTGTTTTCATTACATCCTAATACCATAATATATACCACTGTATGAATAAAACATTTAATATGTCCTGCTTTAGCACACTAGTACATGGAGAAATGCCTTGTGTTCTCTTTTAAATGTTAAATTCTTATAGGGAAGTAACTATGACTATAACACATTTTTATCCCAAAACTAATTTTAATTAGTTAATTAAAATATTTTAAATAATCAATTAAGCTCAGGGGCCAGAGCAATAGTGCAGTGGGAGGGGTATTTGCATGGAATGCAGCTGACCTGGGTTCAATCCCCAACATCCCATATGGTCCCTGCAAGCACCAACAGGAGTGATTCTTAAGTGTAGAGCCAGGAGTAATCCCTGAGCACCACTGGATGTGGCCCCAAAACAAATCAATTGAATCCAATGTTTTGACAAAGAAAGCTACCTATAAGTAATACTGTATTTTATAATTTTATTATCTTTTTCTCTCTTACATTCAATAAGAAGTAAATTATTTGCTATAGTTTCAGAATAGGCAATGAACTTGAAAATAATTGTACTTTACTCTCAGACATTCAGTTTATATGAATCAAAACTATTTGAAATAATATTTTAGAAATGACAACTTTTTTCATTTAATTGATCTCAAAGGATGTGGAGATTTCAGTGATTTCTTTTGGTCTTTGTCAGTATTTATTTAATTTAATGCTTTTCCTCCAGTCTAGCCAAATTCTCTTGATGCAGTGACTACCTCCCAAAGATATCATCTCAGTCTTTACTCCAGGTAAAGCAAAGTTATTAGCTTTTTCTCAAAGGATGTATTTTTCTCAATTTTAAGTAAATTTGAATCCCTTTTTAAGATACATTCTTACTCCTGCACTAAAAGAAAATCAGAAATGAGTGCCAAGAAACAAGGATGAACGACTTTCTGGATACACTGAAAAATCTTGTATTTTCTCATAAAGGCTACATTCTTGCCTTGAGCTCACTGTGATTGATAAAACCCTAGGAAATTGACTGCATTTGTGTGTATTTTCTCCATACTGGAGCTGTCAAACTGCATTTTAGTCCCTAAGTGAACTGTTTCGCAATGGGATCTATAAACCATTTGCAATATAACAAGGAAACTCTAGGAGGTGTTATTTGACTTGGTTAATTTGGTGTCATGAGCAGATGTGATAAAATCTCAATTTTTTAATTCAGGTCAGAGCTATCCAATCAAATTATCCATTGAGGGAGTCCTGAGAAGTAATTTCTTAAATGTGATCTTCCAACCTATCATTGTGCTCCCCATCTCTACCTTAATCTTTTTAGCTTGTATACAAGACCATGAGAGGCAAGTAAGTAGTGGTGATGAGGGAGAATCTAAAACCTCATTAAAATCTGTCAGGATACGCCTATTACTTCTCCTTGGTCTAAATTCAACTCATCTCTTGTATAGCACGAATGTAATATTTTATAACACAACTCAGTGCTCAAAGACCATGCCCCTCACTCCAAATACTTTGTATTTACTTACATTATTGGAGTTGATTATTAGAATTTTTAGCATTTAAAAACCCTTTCTATAATTGTTTAAGGTTGCACTGGTTTGGGAGAAAAAAAACTTTTCAAAGAATGCCCCTATACATTACAGAAAGACTAAGAAGTTTACAAAATAGTGGACGAATTTGTGGTTGAAAGCTTAAAGTGATAAATGGTAACCACAAAAATCCCACATGTGAAGAAAGACTCTGTTCTTTTTGGAAAAGAAAAAGCACTAGAGAAGATTAGATCTAAAGTTTTCCCAAAGGCTTCGGCCCTGAAAATTGGAAAAAGACCAAACTCTGGAAACTGTTAAGATTTTTTTTAAGGATTAAGCCTGAAAGCAGGCTGAGGGATAACAACTCTAAACTGAGAGATGGATTGGGCCCAATTGATATCAGATGTCTGAAGTCAAACACCAAGTAATCTTTCCATTTTACTTTTCATGATAGTGACAGGCAAATCAGAATCTATTTTTGATTCTCTTTCATGGACAATACTAGAGAAGCTATCCTGCCTTTGTACATTGGTATTTATGACAGGTCATATTTTCTTGGAAAGCCATAGGGAATGACTAACCCAGGAAATGGCATAAATGACCCAAAAGAGATGTTACAGCGCCCATATGGTATCTTTGAATTTGAAAATCTTCCAAAGAAAAAATAGAATAGTAATACGTATAATAATTAATAGTAATATTATAATCCTTCATTGAAGTTCATTTTGACTTGAAAATTAATTTTTCTCATAATAAAATTGCATTCACTAATAATAAAAATTTACTAAGAACAAAGTAAAATATGACTCAGCAGTCTTTCATTTAGATAAGTGCTTTGAAAGAGTATTTTCATCTCTCTGTATACATAAGCATTTGAAAATTGTGTATCTATGTTATATTTAGGATCATATACGCACATACAGAGCAACTTTAAATTTAATTCCAAAATGTACATGTCTGAATTCAGGTAAAGGCCATATGGAAGAGCTGGATGTTCTACTTAATCCAGGACCCTTGCAAGAAGAACAGAAAATATTCCTTGACACAATTCACCTTCCCTTACCCCCAAACAAGTACTAACCTCAAGAAGCACTGACAATGGACAGATTGCCCAAGCTTCAGATCTGGGTCCCCTCCAGAAGAGGAATATCATCAGTGCACTGAATAAGTAACTTTACGCCTTGCCCCAGACCATTCTGCAGCTGGAAGCCTCCACACCCTCCCCAACCCTTACATATAAATGACAAATTCAAGCCTTGGTACCTACAGAAGCGACCAAAGGCCAGAAGCATAACATTAAATCAACAATTTTTAGATATAATAAATAAGTGCCACCTGTAGAAAAGTAAAAAGTCAGTCACCTCTCTAAATCACTGATATAAAGTGACTAAATACTACATCAACAGGGATATTTGAAGTTGCATGATGACCAATTAAAAAAATTATTAATCATGGTAAACTGAGACCTCAAAAGAATGTGACATCACAAGGAAAAGATAACTTTCTAGAATATAACCTCAAAGACATGAACTATTATACCTTCCTTTGAGATAGTTATGATTTCTATTAAAAAACACAAAGGTAGAAGAAAACTCAGAAAGGGAGGTCAAAATAGATACAAAGGAATTCAAGAGAGCTAATCAAAGTGATACAACAAAATGCAGAAAAATAATGATTTCAGAAATCACAAAAAGGAAACTAAAACATGAGCTTTAAATAAGGAAATAACCAGGTCGTTGGGATTAGAAGAACTCAATAAATGAGATTAAAGTGATGGAAAAAGTAAGGAGCACAGAACAGACTAAATGGAGGACCGAATCAGTGACTCTGAAGATGGTAATGTATAAGTAGTTCAGAAAGATGGAAAGAAAATAATATTTTTAAAAAATGAGAAAGGTAAGTTCTCCATCTTTGGGAGTTGTCCACATATCAACCTGAGATGTGTAATTTATTTTATAGAATAATCTCTGTATTGGAGATTTTCCTGAATCTCAATCTGGGATGCATCTCTTAAATTCCTCCCCTTTGAAGAAGAGTGTGTTCTCTTTTAAACACATCTCTCTCTCTCTCTCTCCCTCTCTCCCCTGCCCCATATTACTCTTATTAAGCTCTTGTACTTAAAAGAAACAAACAAGAAACTGTCTAAAAACTATCCAATTCCACAAGTAAGGGCAATATAAAGATTATGGGTCTTTCCAAAAAGGGAAGAAACAGAAAAAGGAACATAAATTGATTCAAAGAAATATTTCTGATAAAACTCCCAAATCTAGGAAAGGAAATTAGTATGTAAGTGCATAAAGCTAACAGAATACCTCTCTATGTAAATGAAGGGCAACCTACACCAAGACACACTGAGTTAAGTATAACAGTAACAACAAAATCATTTCACTATTTAATTTAATAATAGTTTTAATAATAAGATTACAAAACAAAGAAAGAATATTGAAAATGACTAGGAAGGAAACTCTCAGGAGCCTTTCATTAACCTTCTCAGAACATACTCTGCAGGTCTTAAATGGGATGGCATACTAAAATTACTTATAGTCATCCAAGAATATTTTATTCTGAAAGCATTTTTAATACATGAGAGAAATAAAGAAATTTATACACAAAATTTGCTAACAGCAGATCTCCTGTGAAAGAAATATTGAGGAAACCCTCCTTCTGAATTAATTTTTTAAATAATCACAAAACTTAAACAAGGAAGCAAATATACATTAAATATGAACAGAACACTAAGGTCCTAATGACAGCAGCAAGTCATCATGTTAATAATCATCCCTAATACAATTGGAATTAATTCACCAATTAAATTGCAAAATCAAAACTCTACACTATTTTTAAAAGACTTGCTTAAGATGTAAAGATAAATGTAAAGTCAAAGAATAAAACTGATATTCCAAGCCTATAAAAAATGTTAAAAGCAGGAACTGCCATAATTATATAAAATAAACTTAGTACTAAGAAAAAGCAAGACATAAATATGAACATTATATAACATGGGATCAATACACTAGGAAGACATAAGAATTACAAAACAATACATGTGAAGCCAATATAGCATCTCCAAAATACATTAAAAAATTAACATACCTAATGAGGAATATATACCACAACATTATAATAGTAGTGACCTTTAACACTCACACTCTATAAACATAAGTAAGCAATTCAACCAGACAGAAAATCATCTAGGAAAATTTACTTGAATGACAAATTAGAAATATTTAGTAGATACTTACAGTGCATATTGCCACAAAATACCAGAAAGCACATTCTTTTAAAGTGCTTACAGAGCATTTCAAAGACAAATTTTAAAAATATCAATAAATTAGAACTATAATTATATCAAGTATCTTTTCAGATCACGATATGCACTTAGAAATCAATCAAATAAAAAAAATACTTTGAAG
Source organism: Sorex fumeus (assembly GCF_029834395.1). Taxonomy (NCBI): domain Eukaryota; kingdom Metazoa; phylum Chordata; class Mammalia; order Eulipotyphla; family Soricidae; genus Sorex; species Sorex fumeus. The sequence goes on along the minus strand of NW_026606111.1, from coordinate 18,198,235 downwards.
ATAAACGGCATACTACTGAACAGTTATTGGTTTCTAAAGAAATAAAAGGTAAGTTTTTTTAAACTGGAGATATATAGAATATACAATTTATTAGAAGCTATGAAAATTAGCATAAAAAGTACTAACGGGAAGTTTAGAACCATACAAGTCCAACTTAGGGGAAAAAAAAATAAAGGATTACAAACAAAATTTACTTCACACCTACAGAACTAAAAAAAGAAGGAAAAAGCTAAACCAAAAGTCAGTAGGTGAAGGAAAATAATAAAATCCTGAGCAGACTTTTATGAAATAAATATCAAAAGCATGACAAAATATCAATGAAACTAAGAGCTGTTTTTTTGAAAGATTAACAACATAGACTTTTAGTCATATTTACAAAAAATAGCGAGAAGACAAAAAAAATCAGAAACAAAAGAGAAGCTATAATATAACATAAACTTAAATGATTGTGATAGTACCATGAAAAAAATATATGACAGCAAGTTGAAAAATCTAGCAGAAATGGGGAAATTACTAGATGCCGTATCTCGGGCGGCCAACTTGAGCCTTGGCCCAAGTGAGGGAATGAGAGCTAACCAGGGCTGGGGGGACTGCATGCAATATGTGGCATACAGCAAGTTTATTTTAATCCAAGCTGGTTTATCTAGTCTTATTTTAGCAATGATCATCAGCTTACATAAGCTTCATTAACAATATTAATCATGCTGTGCAAGCAACTTTATTTTTGCCATTATTACTTGTTTCTCGGTTCCTTTTTGTTTTTCAGTTCCTTATCTCAGCCCTGAAAAACAAGGAATGGAGATGTGGCCTGGGCCTGGCCAGGCCAGATACGAGTCAATCCTCCCTTCTGCCTCCTCTCAAATCCAGCTGCCAGTGCATGGTGTCCCTTCAGCTTTTCTCTTGAGGAAGGTCGCCAGGGCATGGTGACCCTTAGACCCCCTTTCCAGGCTGGCCGCCAGAGCATGGTGGCCCTTTGGCCCCCTATCAAGGCCTTCTGTCAGGAGACAGCTCGGCCTCACACAATGTTTCTCCACACCTGTCCCTGTTCACGGGGACAGAGGCAGGGAGTGCCTAGGCCCCCTCTGCACCCAGTCCCTGTTTACAGAGACTGAGGTAGTGAGTGCCTAGACCCATCCCCAATAAATAGAAAATACAACTGTACAAGAATGAATTAGGAATAAATAGAAAATCTAAACAAAGTCATCAGGAGTAACAAATTTGAAATAATAAACTCAAAAATAAATCCCATGAGCAGATGACTTCACTAGTAATTTCTCTAAAAAAATTCTCAAAGAAAAAATGTAACACCTATATGTAAAATTTTAAAACAAGGAACATTAAAAGGAAGGAAAATTACAGCGTAATCTATGAAACCAATATTACCGATTCTAAAACCAGGCAAAAATAGCATACAAAAAAGAAAACTATACACCAATATAACTTAAAATCCTTTACTAAGTATTAGCAAGCAATTCAAACTATAAAGAATTAAAATAATCAAATACTATAATCAAATACTATCACCAAATCTAACTTATTCCTGGAATCCAAGGATAGATCAATATTTTCAAATCAACAAATGTGATAAAATCCCTCAACAAAGGCAAAAAAAATCATACAATCATCTCAATTGATAAAATGAAAGCATTTGACAAGATTTATCATCTTTTAATGATAAAATCTTCAACAACATAGGCAGGCAATAAGTGTACCTCAATATAATGGAGGCTATAATGTGACAAACTCACAGTCAGTATCAGAGTGAATATATAAAAGCTAAAAATATTTTTTATAAACTGCAGAACAAGACCAGCATATTCACGCTAGACAAAAAAGGAAATGAAATTATGTAAATTGGAAAAGAATAAGTTAAACTGGTATTGTCTTTTGATGATTTATAGTATATAAACATATACATAAATATATAGATATATACTTGTATATATAAATACCACAAAGAATCCAGTAAAAGCTTTTATAAACCATAAATTAATAATGTGTCAAGTTACAAAGATAATGAACAATTTATTGCGTTTCTTTTACTAACAATGAATTGGCAGAAAGAGAATTCAAGGGGGAAATCTCATCTAAGATGACATGAAAAAAACTTAAATACTTAGAATAAATTTAGTTAAGGAAGTGAAACACCTGCATCAAAATAATAAGTTATTGGAATAAATAATAGACACAAAGAGAGGAAAGCATCCAATATACTCAAATTAAAAGAACCAACATCATTAGAATGGCATTACTTAAAAATATTCAGGTTTAATACTATCCCTACACAAATATAAACAGTACTATTCACAGAAACAAGAGCAAAAATTATAAAATTTATTTGGACTACAAAAGACCTAGCACAGAAAAATCACTTTAAAAAAGAAGAAAAATCTATTTCACTTCCCAACTTCAAACTGTACTACAAAGTGATAATAAGTAAAACAGTATGTATTTGGAAGGAAAACAGACATAAATCAATGAAACAGACCTGAGAGCAAGAGCATTTATGACAAAGGAGCTAAGAGTCTGCAGTAAAACAAGGAAAGTCTCTCCAATAAAGGACTTTGAGAAAATTCCACACACATGCAAAAGAACTGAACTAGACCACTAACATCACACAAAAGTAATTTTTCCATTTATTTCTTTTTATTGAATCTCTGTGATATATACCATTACAAAGCTATTCATGATTGGGTTTCAGTAATACAATATTCCAACACCCATCCCTCCACAAGTGTACATTTCTCACCACCAATGATCCCAGTTTCCCTCCACCACTCACCTCCTATCCATCCCTTCCTGCCTGCCTCTATGGCAGATACCTCTTTCTATCTGTCTCTCTGTCTCTTTCTCTCTCTGTCTCTCTATGTCTCTGTGTCTGTCTCTGTCTCTCTCTCTTTCTCCTTTTGTGCATAATATGGTTTGCAATACAGGTATTAAGACATCATTGTGCTTGTTCAAGGTGCTCAGTAATTTTATTAGGAATTTTAACAGCTGGAGTAGTCTTTTCTTTTTTTAACTGGGTGGTGGTTTGGGGGTGTGGACATGACTTCTGGAGTTTCTGAAGGTACAGGGAGGTGGGAGAAGGTAGCCCATCCCAACCCCGAGAAAGCCTGGAGATTTCCATCACAAAACTTGCATACCTGAATTTTCAGCAGATTAATATCTTGTTGAGGTCCATTCCGGTACAATAGAGTCCAGTCAGGGTCATAGCAGCAATTTTGGATTGTAGAAACAAGTGGTTGTTGAGGCTCTGTTTGGGCGGGCACCAGGCTGACCCATCCTGTACAACATCCCTCCCAATCTATCCTGGTCTGTTCAGCCTTGCGCAGGTACAAGATTAACTGTGGCTTTTGATCTTTTCTGAGATTTATTTATGGGTCTCTGAAGCAAGGCCAATAAATGAGCTTATATGGCTGAGCCAGAGGTGGTTTGTGTATGTGGCTCCCATATACCTACATTTTGTCGGTTTAACTTCTCAGGAAATTTGGTCCTGAGTTGTTGGGGTCCAGTCATAGCACAGCAGTGAATTTGGGGTATCGGAAAGTCTGAAGATACTATCAGGCTGCTGATGTACTCGTTCTACAGGTCCAGGTTAACTGGCTCGTGGCACCACATTCCCTGGGCCCCAGTGCAAATGGCAGCAGTGGCTCAGCAGGGACCAGGATCAGGGATGCTACTGTTCGTCATCTGGACTCTCCGGGCGGGTTACAGCCACCAGTCCAGCAGAGCCTGAAAGGGGTAGGGGGAAGCCCATAAAGGGTGCACATCCTCATCCTGTATCTCTCTGGACAGTTGGTGCTCAGGAAGATTTTCTTCCATTATGCTGCAGGGGCAGGCTGCTCTGGGGAATAAATGATGGTGGGGCCAGTCCACCAGTAGGCTTATTAAAAACCAATAAGTTTTTAGTTTTGACATGGTTTCTGGTCCCCAGAGCTAGTACTGGTAGGCTGTGAGTTGGTCAACTGTCCAAGCTGGCCACTCAAGGCGGATACTTGGGGGTACTGCAGAGGCTCCACGGTCATGCTCTGAGCCATGGGGACAGTGGTAGTTTTCAGCCTTGGCATGGCTTCTGCTCTCAGAGCGGGTGCCCAGCCAGTCAGGATTTTCTGGAGCTGCTCAACCACCAAAGCCATCAACAAGTTTCTAGAGCTTCCCTGTCACCTGAGCCAGTTGCTCATGGCAGAAACCTGGGGCGCCACTGCAGTTCCAAGGATCAGACTGGCCAAGAAAAGTGCCTTTTTAAAGAACTGATACTTACATTCATTTCCACAAAATTATGGAGAATTTCTGAGCAGTTGGATCCCACAGTTCAGAGTTGCAAGACCCCATCACTCCACCCATCCAGACAGCTACATTCATGCCACTTTAATCTTGGCTCACAAAAATCTTTTTTGGGTGTAAGTGACACCTGGCTGGGTTCAGAGGTTACTTCTGACTCTGCACTCAGTATTTACTGTTGGCAGTGCCCAGGGGACCATATGGGATGCCAGAGATCAAACCCAGGTCAGCTGTATGCAAGGCAAACATGCTACCCACTGTACTATTGCTCTGGCCCCACAAAAATCATTTTTAAATGGATCTAAGACTTGAGTTGTAGAGCTGAAACTATGCTTTTGAATACCAAAAGCTATCACATACATATAAGAAAACACGTGATATGCTTCTTGACATCACCCTTAGAGATAACACCATTATGTTTGGGGATTCAACTCTAATGACAAGGGAAACAAAATTGAGAATATGGATATATATAAAATTTAAAAAGCTAGGGCTAGAGTGATAGCACAGCGGGTAGGGCATTTCCTTGCATGTGGCTGACCCGGGTTCGATTCCCAGCATCTCATATGGTCCCCTGAGCACTGCCCAGAGTAATTCCTGAGTTCATGAGCCAGGAGTAACCCCTGTGCATTGACAGGTGTGACCCAAAAATCCCCCCCCCAAAATTTAAAAGCTTCTACAAAGTGAAAGAAATGCATCATAACAGAAAGATACTCCACTGAATGATGAGAAGGTGTTTTCACATCATACATTCAAAAAAAAGTGTCCTAATGTCCAAAATATAGAGGGAACTTGTAAAAACTTTTAAATGATTAAAAATGGGCAGAGGTAAAGGAGAGACAATTCTCCAGAGGGTCAAGAGGCAAATTTTTTTTTAAATATTTTTTCCTTCAAAACAAGGACATAGCATTTCATACTTGAGTTTATAGCCTGTTCTCAAACGTCAGGAAACTTTAGGAGAGGAATATTCCTCCAGAGATGGGCACCTCATCCATGTACAGGCTCTTTATCTTCATGAGAATGGAGTCTCAAGACATTGGTGAGAAAATAAACTGGTGAAGGTAGTATGAAAACCAGATCAGAGATTGGTCAAAAGATTTAAAATTAAAAAAAAATTGATATCATCGAGTTACCCCAAGTTCAGATATTGATCCTCCCCTCCCAACAAACACACAATTAAAACAACCAGTTTGAGAGATGTATGCACTCACGAGTTTTGTTTGGTGGGTATTCGGGGGGAGGTGGGGGGTAGGGGTGGGAACGGGGAGATGTTCTCTAGCCACACAATCAGGAAAACGAAACAATGAAGCGAGCAAAAGCATTCATTACTTAACACATCCCTGGTCCAAGCGGAGGCTCAATTCCGTTGGGTCCTATTAAACTTCTCCGGTAGCAACCTTTGTCTTGAGTCTTCCCATCACCTGTCCGCGCAAGAACCTCCTTATGGAACTGCTGGAGCAGCCTCAGGTGGGCAGACCTGATGAGGACGTGCGGGCGGATGCTGGTGATGGCCTCCACGGCCTCCTCGGGGCTCCAGCAGTAGGCCTGGATCAGGTAGGCCGCCACCATGGTGGCGCTGCGGGTGCGCCCGGCCTTGCAGTGCACGTACACACTCTGGCCCCGCGCCCGGTACTTGAGCGCAAACTGCACGCCTTTGTGGAGGTTGGTCAGGCTGGGGACCCCGATCACGTCCACCGTGCTGAGGCGCAGCTGCTCGACCCCCACTCTCTTCCACTCCTTGGAGGAGTTGCACAGGAACCTGGTCTCGTATTGCTCGTTCATGGTGATCACGCCGTGGACGTTCTCACCGTGCACCAGCAGGCTGGTCATACTCCGCAACGGCAGCGCCCCCAGCAGCACCGTGGGGTCGATGCGGTGGTACCAGCCGTGGCGCACCGGGCTGGGCATCTTCTCGCGGAACACCGTGTAGAGCAGCGTCGGGTAGAAGAGCACCCGGGCCAGGCCGGCCTCCAGCAGGTCGCAGGCCGCCATGCCATCCCAGCTCAAACGGGCTCCAGCCCACCAGGCATCTGGCCAGGCTCGAGCTCCGAGGCCAGGAGGAGGCGGGCGGAGGTACCGGATGGGCTGCCTAGGAGGGCCCCGGGACGCCACCGCCCACGCTGTGCCCCCTGGGGCCCACCCTGGGGCTGGGAACCTGCGGGGTGTGGAGGTTAGGGGTGGGGGTGGGGGAGGGTCGTGTAGGGGTGGCAACCCGGGGCTCCACTCCCCAGAGTGAGACCCGGTGGATGCAGGGCGTGGGCAGGTAAGAGGCCTGGGACTCTTCCAGGTCTGAAACTGGGACCCCAGCCTGGGACCCCTGCCTTGTCATGTCGACTGCGGCGTTATTTGAAGTAGTGAACAAATGGAACCAGCAAACTCCCCCCACTGACTGCAAAGTAGATAAAGAAAAAGCATACATACACAAGCATATATACAACCAGCCATCAAAAGAGGAAATCCTGGCGTTTGTAACAATATCTAGGGAATTCAAGGATATTATTCTTAGCCAAAATAGACGAGTACCTTATAATTTCATTTGTATGTGGTATATAGATAAAAGAGATGAGCTAAATAGAACAAAAATAAACGTTCGGGTCATAGGCCGGTTAGAGGAAACCAGGAGGGAAGGAGGGGATGTTAAAGACAAAGGGGACACTCATTTGTTTCCAATGGTGTGCATTTGGGACTTATTATGATTTCATAATGCAATGATACTTTAAAATAAATGGCAAATTAAATATAAATGCATGGATAAGTTAAATTTGATTAATATTCTATGAACAAGTTGTCTGTGTCTTATATAAATCTTCTTGCCAAACATGTCTGGAGCTATAGCACAGCGGGTAGGGCATTTGCCTTGCACGCAGTCCACCCAGGTTCGATTCCTCCATCCCTCTCCGAGAGCCCAGTAAGTTACCAAAAGTATACCACCAGCAGGACAATGCCTGGCAAGATCCCTGTGGCATATTCGGTATGCCAAAAATAGTAACAATTCTCACTATGGAGACGATAACGGTGCCTGCTGGAGCAAATCGATGAATAAGGGGAGGACAGTGCTACAGTGCCAAAGATGCAGCCATTTTCACGTATAAAAGTGTTTTTTTTTTCATTAGTCACTGAATATAAAAAAGCAGCTGTATCTGTTTGAAACAATGGGTGTAAAAGAAAAGTATAAAAGTTACAGATACTAGGAACTATACAAAGAATTGTAAAAAAGTGACTTGTTTTAAGGACCACCCAGATTACCTAGTTAGTAAGAAAGAAATATAGCAGAAGCCAAATTATTCATGTATTAAACATCCTGTAAAGAGAACTCACAGATCAGAACTATCTCCTGATCCTTTGAATGGGCATGCTGTTTATGAAATGCTAAGAATTCCCAACAAAGTAAATATATGAACTAAGGAATACTGCCTGTGAAAAAAGACTTGATGTGTGTAAAGAGAGATGCAACATCAGACATTCAGAAAAGAGTATCCTGCATAAATAGTAATTGCTCATAAAAGCTCTAATTGAGATACAAACCAGATCCTGACTAGAAAATGGCTCCCCATAATGCCTGGATAGTCTCCCTCTATTTACGTATGTCCCAATAAATAAGATTTGATAACAGTCAGACCTGTCTGACTGTTGAATATCTTGCAAGGGTAATAAATCTGTTAAGGAGCCAACAGGCAAAGTGTCTTAAACCTATCAACTGGAGACTGCCACAAGACAATTTCTCATAGATTTCCCTAGTTCTGGCTGAGCACAGGTCTTTGATCTTGACACTCTTAGGGCACAGCTGTGGACTATGTAGCTCTAGAAAACTCCTTGGATGCAGCTTATAATTGGTTCCTCTACAACAGGGTTGTCCACCCTTATATTGGGTTCTGGATATTGTATCTGGACTCAATTTTGTGCCAGCTTGTGGTACCAAGGAAACCGAAAATTGACACCATCCTACTTGCTTTTTCTGTTTGGGCTCATTGTCTTTTTATTATCATCTATGCCACACAGGTGTGTGGCAAGTCAGGTTAACAGGTGCAGTAATAACACTTGTGGTTCTGTTAGCCGCAGCGCTGCTGCTTTGGGAATGCTTAACTGCTTGACTTGTCTCTGATCCAACGATTGACTGTTCTATAGCTCAGAAGTGAACATCTCCTGTCTAAACAATTATCCCTTTTGTTTTGGATGTGGCATGATTAATGATAGCTTGAAGAGGTAGAGAAGAAATTCAAATAAAAGGAGTAAGCCTGTAATTTTTCTATCTTGAAACAGCATAAATGAATTTGTAAGAGTTGAATATACATTTACAATAAAAGAAGTACTTAATAAATGCTGATATATTGAATCATGTAAGTTTTCTAATATTCAATATTTGTATTAGTTTGATATAAACATCTAAATGTTAAAGAGACTTTAAACATTATTGATTGAATTTATTATAAGTGTACTAGTTTTCTAAGTAGTGTTATACTTTTACTAGATTTGCAAATTATTAAAATGAAAATTAAGATAAAGTCATTTGGAACTATTATTGTTTTCATTCAAAGTAATCCAGACATTAAAGAACCAAGCTATATAAGTAAAATATATCTCTCTTCTTATCTCTTTACTCTGGTGCATACATACAATTTTTTTTATTCTAACAGCACTAGGAGTTCAATGATAATACTGTCCATCTTCCTCCTCATGTTCTTATATCCCTCCCTCCTAATTTAGAGTCTTTGGTCTACCACCAAAATTGATTCTCTATGAACATACTCCATTTCCTTTTTCTTTATATATTCAACAGGCAAAACACAGATGCCAAATTCACCCAATCATCCTCTACAGTCTTATTACTACTCTCCTAAAACTCTAGTTTAGTAGAGCCATCAGAATTGCTCAGCAGTCCTAGGAAATTCACTCTCGAGAGGAGATAGCTTTTTATTGGAGACAACAAGTACAGGTAATTAATTTAAGTAATTATTTTTTAAAAAGAAAAAGAAAATGGGTAACTTAAAGAACCAAGAAAGAGTTGGATTTTATGATACAATCACAAATCACAAATCATCCTGTTATTCGTCGATTGCCTCGAGCAGGCCCCAGTAACGTCTCTTTCATCCTAGCCCTGAGATTATATTCAAGGCTCTTTAGGAGAATGAGACCCATCATTGTTACTGGTATTTGGCATATTGGTTACGCCACGGGGAGTTTGCCAGACTCTGCCATGTGGGCAGGCTACATTCGGTAGCCTGCCAGTTTGTCCAAAGTAGGAGTGAGATAATAAGATGTCATAATAAGATGTCCCGGGAGCTGGGTTTTATAGTCTCTGAGTCTTGGCTGTTGATGGGATTACATGACACCAGGGGGCCAGGTGGTGGGTGTGACCCCCGCCTACTGGAATTTGGAGGATCTGGGTGGAGGATGCTCGGCCCCAATCTGAGTAGGCTTGGAGATCTCGGCCCCGGAACCCGCGTGGCTTTGTCCCTCTACCAGTACCTTCATGTGTGATACAATAGAGTGAAAATAAAAATAGCAGAAAGAAAAAAGAGAATTGTTAGAGGTGACAAGGATAGAATCCCCAGGATCAATTCATTTGGTGATTATATATTAAATTTTAGCCTGCAGTATAAAAACCAGATTGAAAAAAAATTTTTAAAACCAGACTGAAAAATTTTAATCTGCTAGGCACATATTGGAATTGTTTGCCATCTCACACAAGTGAACAACAACAACAAAAGAAGAAAAGAAAAGCAGCTGCTTAATAAAGTTTCACTCATTTTTTTCAATAATGACATGCCAAATTGGTAGCCATACATCAGTAAAAGTTCTGCCCTTATTAAAGTTACATCGATATAAATGTCAGTGGGAATTTCAAAGTCATGGCTTCTTCATATGGGCCCTTCCAGTCTCTCACAACTTACTGGTTTCAGTAATGAAAAATCATGCTTGAGTAAAATGTTATTTACTGATGCAAATAAGCCTCCAAAAATAAACCTTACTGAAAAAAAAAACCTTACAGCTTTTCAAGAAGTTATATTAACCATTTAACTTAGGTCCCAATACTCACCTAAAAATATGAAGATTCAAAAGTATAATATAAATAGCAAACTCCACTGGTATTGTTTGTTTAGTTTGATACCTTTTTTTTGTTTCTCACAATTTGCTTATAGAACAGTCATCTTAATCATCACAGTTACTTTTTGTTGCCTACATTAAAAAGAATAGTTTTTTTAATACAGTAACTTTTCTAACTATTCTAGGCCATCATTAGAAGGAATGTTTTGGCACAAAATTTAGAGACTTCATAATGTAAGGATCACTTAATCACTTAATCACTTAACTTCCCGTTAGTCATCGATTTGCTCGAGCGGGCGCCAGTAACGTCTCCATTTGTCCCTGTCGCGTGCTAGTGTAGCCCAATGGCATCTGTTCGCTCCGGGAACATGAAGGGCCTCAAACCGATCGTTCATGATCTTGACGAAGAAGTCTGACCATCTGGTAGGTGGACGGCCACGCGGTCTTTTGACAACTACAAATGTAAGGATATGGATGCATAATTTGGAGAGCCTAAATAACTACAGTAAATGAATCAATCAATCAATAATAATAATATTTATTCATTTCAGTAGAGGAACTCTAGCTGAATTTAAGCTCCTAACATTCTTCTTTTTTAATATGAAGATCATACTTAGAATAGCTACCACTTACTGAAACTATTATGGCACATATCAGATATGTGGCACACTTATTTTATAAAATTTTATCAATGCAATTATACTGAGGTAGGTAGCATTATTCTAGTTTTACTTATTTAGCATTATGTATTCTAGTGAAACAGCCTCAGGAAGTTTAAGTAAGTTTTTAAGTAACTGTTCTGGGATTTAAATTTAGGCATGTCATTTACAAAGCTATAATTTGTCTTCATGCTGTAGAATACTTAGAGTGAGGATCCATTTTCATCCTAGTTGTTTCAGGACAGTGTTACATTTTGGGGGCAATGCCGTTATCTTCCCTTCTATGTTCATTGTAGCACTATTCACAATATCCATAATCTGGAAACAACCCTATTGCCCAAGAACAGATGACTGCATAAAGAAACTATGGTACATCTATACAATGGAATATACTATGCAGCTGTTAAGAAAAATGAAGTCATGAAATTGGCTTATAAATGGATGGACATGGAGAGTATCATACTGAGTGAAATGAGTCAGGAGAAGAGGGACAATTACAGAATTACTGCATTCATTTGTGAGATATAAAAAATTATATGTATTATGAGACTAATATCCAAGACCAGGGAAAACAGGGGCCAGTAGGACTTTTTAATGATTGGAAGCTTGCCATTCGAGTGTCTGAGGGATGAAAGACAGTTAGGATAGAGAAGGAATCAGCATGACAGTATTGGATGGAATGATCATTTTTGGACAGGAGTTGAGTGGTGAAAGTTGGTAAAGGATAATCTTTCAGTATCTATACTGCATACTATAATGCCCAAAAGAAGGGGAAAGAGACAGAGAGAGAGAGGAGAAGAAAAGTACCTGCGATAGAGGTTGGAAGGACGTGGGGGCAAGGGGGTGGGAGGAAACCTGGGTACATTGGTGGTAGAAAATGTACATTGCTGAAGATATGGGTGTTGGAATATTATATGGCTGAAACCCAATCATGAACAAATTTGTAACCATGTATCTCACTGTGATTCAATTAAAAAATTAATCAATTTTTAAAAGGTTTGGGCAATGGTTTGGCACAAGGTGAGCCATTTGGTCTTTGGGTAAATTATAAAACCTTTTAGTATAATAAGCTAAGTACTAAGACTAACTTGCAAAAGATATTCCTAATGACAAGGGAAATTTGATATGAAACCATAATCTCTGATCAACTAATATATCTATAGAATTCCTAAATACTAAAGCATTTATGACCATTTATCACTTAAGTTGTCTACATATCCTACATAGTTCATTATGGATATTATTTAAGATTGATATTTTATGCATACACAGAAAAATTAAACAGAAACAAAATAATACTTCATTTAAAAATGTCCCTTTTGTAGGATTTTCTGAAGCTCATATTGGTTATGACATTTTCTGAAAGACATATAACTCAAAATTTATACATTGGTATTTCCCAATTCAGCTTTGACTATAGTATAAATTCAATTGTTGAATCAGAAATAAGAAAAATGTGTTATGTATGATGAAGTAGTATTGCAAGTGTAGAACAATATGGAAACTATTGCAAAACATATTACCTCAAAAGTCAATTAAAATGTGTAAAGAAAAAATAAAATATTAAGAAATGAATAAAAATGGAAATAACAATTGATGGGAAAGTTCAGAAGAAAGAAGAATTTGATGAAGTGGACAGTATAATCTGTCATGTAATCTTAACATCACTCCTCTTTCCATTTGGTTGTCCACCTGTCCCAAGAATTGAGTGGTGGTGGATTCAGGTTACAAATCCCTGAGTTCTAAAGATACAAAGCAAACTAAACTTTCATCACAGACACATATAATCCATCTCCATTAGGGAGAGTAATGCAAGCTGATGGCAGAGGTAAATGTCAACAATCTGCACTCAAAAACTCAATCTGGAGGTTTCAGTGAAGCCAATTTCTCAGAATTCTTCAATGTTGAATACATGCATAAGCTTGACCCAGCAGTTCCACTTCTAGGAAATTATTCCACAGTATTACTTATCCATATCTAATAAGATATATGCATAGGACAATCATCATAGCATTATTTTTAATAGTGTAAACCTAGACAGAGAGCTAAAGTTGTATCATAAATGAGTGATTGAGCAGGTTATTATGTCTGTGGAATCTTTAAAAAGATTAGTGCAATTGTTTTTGTAATAATATATAGAATTCCTCCAATCCCTCCTTATTCTCACTGATGTAAGATGATTATTAGTAGGATATTTTACATAGTAAATTAATTGCTGTATAACTTATGAACAAAAATACAGAGTTAAGTTATGATCTAAAACATTTTTAATAGCTCATACTTGTTAAAGGATGGCAGCATATGTATACATAAATTGTTTAAAATGCATAATGTATATGTTTATATAAAATATATCTAATATTATTCAGTGATATAAAACATAGTTATAATTATACTCTTAATATGGGTATTTTGAAGATGGAGGTTGGATCACATTCAGTTGTGCTCAAGGCTTTACTACTATATCTGTGCTCAGGAACCATCTCTTCAGTGCTCAAGGGATCATACATGGTGCTGGGGATCAAACCAGGGTCAGCCACATGAACAACATGTGTTTTAAACCCTGTACTGTCTCTTTGTCACCATGGTAATTTTAAGTAATATCAATTTTGCCAATCTATGTACATGAAGTATCTGTCCTTTTGTTCTCTTCTGCTTCTTCAACTGTAACTCAGATATTTTGATATATGCAAATTTTACCTCCTTCATTAGGCTGATTCCTAGGTATCAGCTAGGTACTTAACTCCTTATATAGCTGTAAGTGGGATTTTTTTACTTCTTTTATAGTTGTTTGGCATATAGAAATACAACAGATGTTTGCATCTTAAATTTTTATCTTAACATATCTTTTCACAATTTTTCTGGCTCATTCTATTGTTTCTAATAAATTTCAGCAGCATTCTTATGTTTTTTATGTACATTATCACTCAGCAAAATAATCCCCAGATCCATCCATGTAGCAGTAAATTATAACATAACTTCATCTTTTCTTATGGCCTAGCAGTATTCCATATGTTTCTTTATTCAGTCATCTCTTCTTGGGCACTTTGATTGTTTCTGGGTTTTGGCTACTTGCTGCAATGAATATAGGAGTGCAGATGTCTTTTCTGCTTTATATTTTATGGGTTATATTGCTGTGTTATATTCCAAGGAGTGGAATTGCTAGATCATATGAAAACTCAATTCCTAGGTTTTTGAGGAATGCCCATATGTTTTTCCAAAGAGCTGGCGAAGTCAACAAAAGTTGGAAAAGTTTAATTTTTAATTTTGAGTTAGGTTCTAACTAACTCACTTGCTTTTGTTTTATTTTAGGGCCACACCAGGCAATGCTCAGGTGTTACTCCTGATCTACACTCAGGAATTACTCCTAAAAATGCCCAGGAATATGCAATGCCAGGGATAGAACCTGGGTCAGGTGCATGCAAGACACGTGCCTTACCCACTGTACTATCGCTCCAGACCCCAAAATAACTCACTTTTTAAAAATATATAGCATAACAGACATAGACATAAGTCTTAGAACATGGTTTGCAATAAAATTGAAGTTGACTTAGTTAACTTGACTTAGCTCTTCCAGGAGATTTAAGATATCAATGACATAAGCAGAACAGAAATATTGGACATTTTAATTTTTTAAATATAAAGAGCTCTTCTGCTGTTGCCCAAGATGCCTTAAGAAAAGAAGGCCAATTGTGAACAGTGCAGCAATAAACCTACAAGTGCAGATGTCATTTTGACTATACTTTTTTGCCTCTCTGGGATATATTCCCAAGAGTGGTATTGATGGGTTAAATGGGAGCTCAATCTCTAAGTTTTTGAGAATTGTTCATACTATTTTCCAAAAGGGCTGAACCAGTTGGCATTCCCACCAGAAGTGAAGGAAACTACAAATGTACCTCATGGTATTTCACTAATAAAAAAATTAAAAAAAAAAAAGAATTAGGGAGAAAGGCAAATACTGTCTTTCATTCAGCGACATATAAATCAGATAAACAATTAAACAAAAATAAGTTATTATACCATAAGACTGAAAGACTCATTAGTAATTAATATAAGTGAATGGAGAAGGAAGATGGGTAAATTGGGTGAAAGGGATCAACTGTATAATGAAGATATAATCGCACTTTTAATAGCGAATTTAATGAAGTGTAAATGCATGTTGATTTATACCAATGCAGCCTAAAACTTATGATATATAATGCAGCATTACTTCAATAAGAAAGAAAATATAAAAAAAAGAAAAAGAAATGAAGGCCAAGGGGAAGATAGTGGCTCTGTCCCTGTGGTGATCCAGAGGCAGGAGGCAAAGAAGATGGTGAACCCTCCCGTTGAGAAGCGGCCCAAGAACTTTGACATCGGCCCGGACATCCAGCCTAAGCAGTACCTGACCCACTTTGTCCCGTGGCCGCGCTACATCTGCCTACAGCGACACGTGCCATCTGTGCAAGCAGTCAGTGGCTCAGCCCCCTCACCCCTTCCACATTCCCCACCCCCCACAACCAAACAGTTCACCTGCAAATGGCCAAGCAACTGCACCAAACTGGAGCACAAGTACAGGCCGAGGAGAAGCAGAAGCAGCAGCGGCTGCTGGCCCGCACTGAGAAACCCCCGGCAAGGGTGAGGTCCCCGCTAAGCAGTCCCAGTACTTCAAGCTGTCACCACGCTGATGAAGAAGAAGGCTCAGCTGGTGATCGCGAAAGAACAAGAAGGTGATGGCGTACGACGTGGACCCCATTGAGCTGGTGGTCTTTCTACTCACTTTGTGCGGGAAGATGGGGGTGCCCCAATGCCATCATCAAGGCCAAGGTTCGCCTGGTCTACCTGGTCCACAGGAAGATGTGTATCACCGTGGCTTTCATGAAAGTCAAGTTGGAAGACAAAGAATCTCTGCCTAAGTTGGTGGAAGTCATCAGGACCAACTATAGGTAAAGGTAAGGGTAAAGGTAAAGGTAAAGGCCCTCCTGTTGCTCATCGATTTGCTCGAGCAGGCCCAGTAACGTCTCCATTGGAGACTTTGTTGTTACTGTGTTTGGCATATTGAATACATCACGGGGAGCTTGCCAGGAGCTTGCCAGGCTCTGCCATGCGGGCAAGATACTCTCGGTAGCTTGTCTGGCTCTCCGAGAGGGCGGAGGAATCGAACTCGGGTCAGCCATGTTGGCTGCGTGCAAGGCAAATGCCCTATCGCTGTGCTATCGCTCCAGCCCAGGACCAACTATATTGAAGGATATGATGAGTTTCAGTGGTACTGGGGAGGCAATATTTTGGGTCCAAAGTCCATGGCACACATCACCAAACGTGAAAAGGCAAAGGCTCTTTGTACATAGGGAAAGAAGGAAGGGGGGGAGGGAGGAGGGACGGAGGGAGGGAGAAGTTAAAAACAGTTATTTGATAATTTATACTAAGAAATTGAGCTCTTTTAAGTTTCTTCACCTGACTGGTTTGGAGATGAGGCTCATATAACTTCTAAGGAATAACTTACATTAAGAAAAATACCTTCGGGGCTGGAGTGATAGCACAGCAGTAGGGTGTTTTCCTTGCATGTGACCAATCTGGGTTCGATTCCCAGCATCCCATATGGTCCCCTGAGCACCACCAGGAGTAATTCCTGAGTTCATCAGCCAGGAATAACCCCTTTGCATCGCCGGGTGTGATCCAAAAAGCAAAAAAAAAGAAAGAAAAATATCTTCAATAAAGTCCTGGTTCTTCATTGAAACAGCCATAGTGTGAAGCAAGTGAACAAATCTGCAATGCCCAGGCCATTTTCTATTTTCACTCTACTATGCATTGTCATAGCTCTTCCTCACCAAGATCATCACAACCTGAGCTCTATTCCTAGGCTTTCATAAAACACCTTAGTTCATCCCTTATAGAATAAAAATATATATAGAGAGAGAGGTGTGTGTTTATATATTATATATATGTTATATATACACTATAACCCACAGAATTTATTTTTAAGACTGAGAATTTTAGGCTTGAGGATAAATTGTTAGAGAAAAATGTTAAAATGTTTCAGATTAGCTCACCTCTCAATCCATTTAAATCATAGCCTTATGGGATATGTTGGTTAAAATCTGATTCAACTTACAAATACTTATTTGTGTATAAGGCAAATATACTTGATAGCTGTTCTTTATGTGTTTTTTCTCTCATGTGCCTGAAATATTTGATGAATAATGTGATAATTATAATTTTTAAATGTATTAGTATAAAACTGAATTTTAAAAAAGGATGAGAACTGGAGAGATAGTACAGGGATTTAGGCACATACTCTGCATGTATTGACCCTGATTGATCCCTGAGCATCACAGGCTGCAGCCCTGGAGGCTCCAGACATTGAGGATGGTGGGAAGTGGGGTGCTAGGTCATTAATTTTCAGCTCGTAGGGCTAGAGTAGCACCACATCCTTGAACTCTCACAAAGAACTGCAGTCTGTTGGGCTAGAAACACTGGGAAAGGTAACCCAGCCTTCTGAGTACATTTGGACAGCCTCTAAAAACAGAAGGAGGAAAAGGATCTACTCTTGTACTGAGTAGATCATGCATGTATTTATTCATTGAATAGTTAGTCTGTAATTACTAGACACTGTCCTACTTGCAACATCTGTGAGTAAAATAGGAAAATAACAACATACTCTCTTCTCCCAGAGTTTAATTCTCATGTGTAAGATAACAGACAATAATGAAATAAATAAAACATATGATTAAGCAGTCTCTTAGTCCTAAGTATAGTGGAAGTGCTACTGTACATATGAAATGGAAGAAAGACCTCATTGAACTGAGTTCTGAGGAACAAGAGAAATAAGCTCCAGGAATATCCTGGTGTGAGTTCTCTGATGTGAGAGTATTAGGGGAACAAATATGTAACTCAAGTTTCAAAAAGAAAGCAAAGCTGTTGAATAAAAGTCAAAATTCCTTGTAAGGGCTTTAGGCTATTTTCTAAATTAGATGGGCAGATGCTAGCAGATTTTTATCATTTTGTTTTTGTTTTATCAAAGGGCTATTACAAGTGGAGCATTCTCAGAAAGTCAGAGACTTTCTGGCTGCTGTGTTGTTTCAACTATAGGAAGAAGAAGACTGAAAACTAGGGTAATATGTTAGAAGATTGTTGAAGATTTTAGACAAAGGAAAATTGGTGACAAGAGATAAGGTGAAGTCAGGTCTTAGGCACATTTTGAAGGCTTATGTGTTTGTGTGTGAATCTGAGAGAAGGGAGGATTCAGGGATGACATCGAGGTTTATAACCTGAGCAATGGCAAGATGGAGCTATTGACTTACAGGAAATGCCATGAGTGGAGTGTGTTTTAGTCTGTTTAGGCTATTGTAACAATCCTATTAAGAAGAGAAATCAGTTAGAAAAGATGAAGTCATGAAATTTACATACAAGTGGTGCTACATGGAAAGTATCATGTTAAGCGAAATGAGTCAGAAAGAAGAGAGGGATAGATATAGAAAGATTGCATTCATCTGGGGAACATAAAGTAAAAAAATAGGAGACGAACACCCAAGAATAGCAGAGCTAAGTACAAGGAGTTTTGCTCCATTGCTTGGAGCCAGCCACACATTCTAGGGGAACAGGGAGCTCAGATAGAGAAGAGAGCACCAAATAAAGGGTGTTGGGAGGATCCTCCCAGGATGGAAGAAGCATGCTGAAAGTAGACTATAGACCAAACATGATTGCCACTCAATGCCTCTTTTGCAAACCACAACACCCAAAAGGAGAGAGAGAACAAAAGGGAATACCCTGCCACAGAGGCAGGATGGAATGGGGGGATGGGGGGTGGGAGGGATACTGGGACCCGTGGTGGTGGAAAATGGGCATTGGTGGAGGGATGGGTGTTTGATCATTGTACAGTTGAAACCCAAGCACAAAAATGTGTAAGTCTACAACTGTACCTCATGGTGTTTCACTAACAAAATTTTTTAAAAAATATGTAAATGATGGATAGTGGGCACTGGTGGAGGGATGCATACTGGATCATTGTATAACTGAAACCCAAGCACAAAAATTTGTAAGTCTACAACTGTACCTCATGGTGTTTCACTAATAAAAATTTTTTTAAAAAAAGAAGAGAAATCAGTTCCTATACTTCTAGAAGCTGGAAGTAAGAGATAAGGTGCTGACATATTCAGTGAGAACTCCCTTCCTAGCTCATAGATGTCTGTTCTCACACAGGAGGAAAGGCAAGAGGGACTCCCTGGGTCTCTGAGAAGAACAACATTCCTGTGACCCAATCACCTTCCCAAGACCTCACTTTTAAATCTCATTGAGGAATAGATTTTCTGAGATATAAACAGACATCGAGTTCATAGTAAGCAGGATTCTGGTTCAGATGTTTAAAGCTGATTAATAGTTGTGGAAAGTTTGAGACATTGAATAGAGCATACAATTATATACAACAAAATGAAGACAGTGTACTGCCTCCTTCCTGCTAGGTCTTCCGAAGAACTACTGGGGGCTGGGAGTGAACTGGTAAAGTCTACCAAGAGCATTCCATCAGCCCCATTCCAACAAGCTGCCCCTGTGGTTGACTCATCTTCACAGTGTGGGACTGTGAGAACTGGTTCCCACCACCCACTTCTTTGGGCGCCGTGACTTCGGGCTGGGAGGGGAGGATTTATCTTTGAGGAGAAAGATCAATTTTGACCTCACATAGGTTCTCAGATCAGTCATCTACCACACAGAAAATAATTTCTCAAGGGCGCAGAGATAGCACAGTGGGTAAGGTGTTTGCCTGTGTGCAGCCAGCCTGGTTTGATCCCTGGCACCTCATACAGAATCAGACAGGAATAATCCCGGGGTCCTGCCAGGTGTGGCCCCCAAAACTAAGCTAAAGTAAACCAACTTCAGGAGGAGCTGAATTATGAAGTAAAACTATTTAAGTTAGAGATTATGAGGAGGGAAGGCAAAAGAAAAACATACTTAAAAGAGAATCAGGTTTCCAGAGGGGAAAGAGCTAAGTATAAACATCCCAAGATGAGACGTGGGCCACCCGGAGATGGGTACACATGCTGCTTGCTTTTGCAAAATTGTTTTTTTGGGTTTTTTTTTCCAAACTCTTCCCACTTGGGCTATGTATACATCTGCAGGTTTGTTGCTAGAGTTTTGCCAAGAGAAAGAGCTTTGAACTTTTGGCAGTCTTCTTTCAAATTTTTCTCACAGCCTTTTGTTACTTCTGTAGTTTCTTCTCTCCAGAGGGGATCTAGCCTTCTTTGAGACAGTATTGGCACCAATTACAGTTATATAGGCCTAGTTCCTATGCCCACAAAAGGGCCTGACCTTTATGTCTTTCAGGCTACTTCAGGGCTAGTGATAGAATGACTTTTAAAAATCACAGCTTGGTTTAATTACTTCCTGGAAATTCATTGCCATGGAATCCCCACAATCTGCCTGCTTTACTTTTCAAATAAAAACCACATACTACAGATGAGTGAGATAACTTGGTAGGTCTTTCTCTTTACCTCACTTGACATGACACCTCTAGTTCAATTATGTTGTAGAAGGCCAGACTTCATTTTTCCTCATATATTCTTTTTATGAATATATATGCGATGATTTCTTTATACTCATCTTGGGCATTTTGGTGGTTTCCACCCAGATACTGGCTATTGTAAATAGACACAAATGAACAGAGGCATGCATACATTTTTCCAAATACAGCATTTGTGTATTTTTGGTATAGAGACAACATTTTCAGGGGCTATACCATGAGGTTTTCCATCATTTGAAGTCAGAATTGAAATCCAGCAAGAATCTAAAGCTGAATGACTTTACCTGGCCCCTCTTCATTGGGAGGTTTTAAACGATATTTTATGATTATTTTGTGAGTCCTTTGGTTTTGTTCTCCATGGGGAGAATATTTTACAATACATTTTTCATTCCCTTTCCTCTATAGAGTCAGAGTGTCCTTAGCATGCCTGCAGCCTGGGAATCTACCGGGATATCAGGCACCAGTTGTTTTACAGAAAACTTCAGTGATCAGCAGCTTGAACAGCTGCCACCTGTAATGGGAACAATGTCTCAGCTGCACAGCTGACTGCTGGTGGAAATGAAATCTTTAGTTCATTATTCTTTCAGGGATGTTGATGGCAGTGAACCAGCCATTGCTTCAGTTTTCTTCCATGATTTGGTGTAATCACAACGAAGACGTCCTATTCAACTGTTTTTGAAAGGAATAGAGTTCACTGCACCCAAGACATACTACATTATTTTATTAAGAACTCCGTGCCTGTGCCTATAGTAAATGTGAAAGCTAGTTTTGTTTTGCTTTTTCTTAGCTTTTGTGCAGTAGTATCAATTTTCTCTCTTTCTCCTTAGATTCCTTAAGAGCCACACTGATTCTTCCCTGGTAGTTTCCTTCTTTCATTGACCCCTTTTTCTCAAGTCATAGGTAGTACCACCCACAACAAATCATTTAAATTTTTTATATTTTGAGTCAATTCAAAATCCACTTTCTTATATTACCTCCTCAGTTTTGAAACTTGATAGTAGGCCTCAATAACACAATTTATTCCGCAAAAGCATAATCTTGTTCTAATTTCATTTTCTTTATACCCAACAGTTCTTCCCCTAGTTTCCCACTGTTTGTTTTTATCAATTTGTTAGGTAATGTTATATAAACATTCATTGGTTCTCATTACTCAGATCGCATATTTCTTCACATTGTTTTATAGAAGTGCATTAAAGATAATCAGAGCTTTCTTTTCCACGGTGTCTCAAAGTTTGTCTCAGGTACTGTTTTTTTCTTATTTAGTAATATCCCCAGGATCACTGCATGTTATACTACAGAACTCAATAATATTCTAATATCTCAGGTTGTTTTCTAACTACATGAAGATTTTTCTAGACTCTATTTGTGATTTATATCAAATATGTTCTCCAACAATGAAGGTAATATTTTTATCAAATATCATATTTTATATATAATAGAAAAGATAATAGTAATTATTTAATCTTCATACAAATAAATGTTCATGACTAGATTGGCAGTTCGTCTTCAGAAACCCAGGCTCTAATCCTTAGGCTCCATTATCTTCTGTGTATGACTTCCACGCATTCAAGGGCATTTCCAATAAAAAGATAATTGCTAGAGCTCCAAGCTTCATTTCCATATTTCAGGCTCTTCCCTCCCCTATCAAAGGTCTTTCCCAGAAGTCCTACAAGCTTCCACTTACATCTTATTTCCTAGAATTTAATCACATAGCTACATGTGGCTGAAGAGAGTTTGAAAAATAATAGTCTTTAATCTAAACACTTTTTTCACAGCTCAACTAGCAACAGGTCAGTAAATTCTTAGACAAAGATTTAACAACTCTGTGATAAGATATAACAATTTTCACATAAAAAAATTTGATTTTTATACTTCCCTATTTTTACATTGGAACTTCATTATCTAATCAATTTCAACGCTAGACTTGAATCAACAGTTGTGGCTTTTGTCTACATTAAAATAAATTTTTAATTAATTAATAGGAGAGAGAAAATTATTATTAGCAAGTAACCACGGAGCTCTGTATAATGGGATCAGTTTTTCACTTCCCTGTAAAAGTAGTCTTTCTGTGACAGAAACACAAAATCAGTTTAATCTGTTATGAGCCCCCTGAAACCCAGATAAGTCTTGGTTCTCAGGCATTAAAATCCCCAATGTTGCAAAATAGTCACTGAACAAAAATACGTAACTCTAGTTTTGTTTTGGAAATATGTGCATTGCTCAGTATAGAGTTAGAAGATGATCTTACACTATTTGAGCAGCAATAGTTGACAATGACATGACTTAAACATAGACCCATGTTGATTTCTCAAAGAATCTGTAAGAGATAATTCTTGAGAAATAGTTAACATAGTACAAGTATGTAGGATGACATTGCTTTGTCCTTCCTCCCTTGCCACAAGGAGCTTAGGTTTATCAGATTACACCCATCACAGTGCTCCCGAGTCACTCCCATTCCTTTGTTTATCTATAACCACTTCCCTCTGCTCTCTTCCCCATCCAGTTAATCAGCTTTTCCCCCTAATCAGACTCTGTTAACTTGTAAGGTCAGATTCCTCAGAAATCTGTGATTTTATATGTATGAGTGAAATATTGCCTTTCTCCTCTCCTTATGTCTTATGAATAGTTTACTTTAAAACAATGTCCTTTTTGTATAGATACAGGACGGTCACGGTCACGGTCCTCCTGTTGTTCATTTGCTCGAGCGGGCCCAGTAACATATCCATCATGAGACTTGTTGTTACTGTGTTTGGCATATTGAATACATCATGGGCAGATTGCCAGGCTCTGCCGTGCGGGCTAGATACTCTCGGTAGCTTAGATACAGGAAGATAGTTAATATTATGCTTTTGTAACTTAGGATTTAATTGGCTTTAAATATTATTCACCCCTGGGCATCTGCTTTCTCAACTTAAGCCTCAGTTGCCCTTGGTTCTTAACACCCCAAAAGCAGGGTCCCAATGAGGAACTGAATGGACAAGGCAAGAATGGAATGTGATGAGCTACCCTGGTATCAAAATGGGCCAGGCCAATGTGCCACAATTCTTAACTATAAGTTAAGAGTTTGATCATAGACAAATGCTGTCATGATCCAAAAGTAACGATGAGACTAGGAACCTGCTAGGGATAGGAAAGACTACCTGGACTGAGCACTGTAGTCTGAAATCGAGATGGCCCTAGGAGAGCAATTCTATAAGTTTAAGGTATTTCTTACTGTATCCAAACAAAATGATTTATATTATGTATGCTTATAAGTTTGTTGGACAAGGAGAGGAGAAACACACCCAGGGGATTCCATTCTAGGGTGGGTTGTCCTGCTGAGAGAGTATTTGTCCTAGAAGCGAATTTCCCCAAGGGAAAGAACTTTATCCCCATATAATTGTGACCACACCTATGTGTAATTGATTCCCCAACCCCTCATGCTTTGGGATTTAACCAGATGGTAAGAGTGGGCTGGGGGATCAGGATCCAGGCTCAAGAAGGAGAAGGAGAAAGGGGATCCAGATTCCAGAGCCAGAAGTAGAATGAAGGGGGATCGAGGAGGAGAATGAAATAGCATGGGGGAGGAAGAAGCAGGAAGAGAATCAGAGGAGAATGGAGATGGGAATGGAATAAACTGCAACTAAGACCAACCAGCCTGGCCCTCATTCCTTCCTTCACCTGCCCATCACCATCGACCTCCCCGGGGTGGGGGAAGCAGCGTGAGACTACCGAACGCAGGCAGCAGGAGAAACAGACCGCCGCCGCTGCTCTCTTTTTTGAATTTACACACAAATACATACAGCACCATGTCAGAAATCACTGGGAGGGAAGTATTTGACTAATTGAGGTGGCGAAGTGACTTGGCAAAGTTCTTAGTTTTATGACACCAACTCAATAACTGACATATTTTTTCAAGAATAATTTGTTGCACTATTGAACAGCCTATATTCTAAATCTTACATAAATACATGTACAATAATTAATCTGGGTACTTTCAAACCCAGGGTCTCTGACTTAGATCTATCAAAATTTGAAAAACTTCTGCTCTCACTTCATATTGACACTCTGGACTTTTAATATAAATCAGTATTCTTAATATGTTTAATGTAAAATAAGCATTAGCACAGCGGTAGGTCGTTTGCTTTGTGTGCAGCCAGCCCGGCTGAGCCGGATTCGATTCCTCCACCCCTCTCGGAGAGCCTGGCAAGCTACCAAGAGTATTCAATATGCCAAACACAGTAACAAGAAGTCTCACAATGGAGATGTTACTGGGCCTGCTCAAGAAAATCGATGAACAACGGGAGGACACTGAAAATAAGCATGAAGGTTCCCTTTATCTTAATGATTTTTTTTTCTTTTTGGGTCACACCCGGCGATGTACAGGGGCTACTCCTGGCTCTGCGCTCAGGAATTACCCCTGGTCGTGCTCAGGGGACCATATGGGATGCTGGGAATTGAACCCGGGTTGGCCGCGTGCAAGGCAAACACCCTACCCGCTGTGCTATTGCTCCAGCCCCAATCTTAATGATTTTTATAATCATATTTCAACCTTGGTTTTAGTTTCCTATCAATTTTTTCTTTCACTAACCATACTCTGATGGTGATTGACATCTCAAAGGTTTAGGCCACCTGTGAACATTAGTTTTAAATATCACCTTCTTGAATTAATTATGCATAAAGCTCAAAATAGGTTTGGAAGGCACTTACTGGAACAGAATTAAATTAGAAAGGAATATGGTGGTCATAAAACTTATTTTAATAAAATAGACAATAGCATTTTTATTACCAACAATAAATTGAAATATGAACAATTAAATTCGCATATTTTGTGTTAAATATATTAACTTATATAAAGTTAGTTTAAGAATATTGTCAACTTAGTATATAAAATTTTGTCTTCCTTATACTCATGAAGAGAGCTGTCAGACATTTTTTTTCTGCCAGTATGTTAGTCTAGTTGGTCTAACTACAGGACCTCTGAAAAAATGCAAGTAAAACAAAATAAGTGGTCTTTGTCTTAGAAAATCTACAATTTGCTCATGTAGAAAGCATAAGCATTAAATGGGTGAAATTATAAGTATAAGTATACAATTAAGTTATATACAAATTAATATTTTTATTTAAAATTTTTGTTTTAATTTTTGGTTTTTGGCCCACACCTGGATTTTCTCAGGGATCATTTCTGATGGTGATCAGGGCACCATATATGGTGCCAGGGACCTAACCCAGGTAAGCCATATGCAAGGCAAGTTCTTTACCCACTGTACTGTCTTTCCAAACATTAATTCTTTTTAATGGAAGTTCAGATAAGTTATAATATTTTTAAAGTATGTTTCCATTTGAACTTATGTTTTTGTTTATATAAACTCACAATGGACACATTACTGGGCCGGCTCAAGCAAATCGATGAACAATGAGAAGACAGTGACAGTGACAGTTTATATGAACTTAATTAATTTCATTGAATTTCTTTCTCAGTTTTAACACAAACTACTTGAAA
This sequence comes from Sorex fumeus, assembly GCF_029834395.1. NCBI lineage: Eukaryota > Metazoa > Chordata > Mammalia > Eulipotyphla > Soricidae > Sorex > Sorex fumeus. Next base: position 18,172,275 of record NW_026606111.1, on the reverse strand, counting down.
TCACAGGATTTTAAACTAGTTTCTAATTATTCTTTTCATGTCTTTAGACAATGTCCTGTTTTCTAGGAATTCACATTTATTCAATATATATTTCTTGAATTTACTATGTAAAGGGACTGTTCAAAAAAATTAATTAGGCCATATTTACATACTTCCCCAATTACTAAATTATCAACCTTCAAACGCTAAAAACATCTCATTCTCTTCCCCACTTTTTTTCTGTTTCTCATGATTTTTTTATGGCTTTGATTATGCTTCTAAGAAAAGACCTGTGGGGACAGAAGCACACCTCAGTTGTAGAGTATATGTGAGACCCTGGGCTTGATTCCCAGCACTACAAGAAAAACAAAATACTAAGCATTAATACGACATATAACTGAAAAAAGAAAGAAAAGAACCTCTGATTATTTTCTTTATTCTTGATGTTATGTCTAAATTTTCATTTGATTTTACCAACTACTTACAGAACAATCCATCCTTGATTTCATCATTTTCACTGTCCTTACATATAGCCTTTTCATCAGATTTTATTATCTACTCAATAGGAACTGCTCCTTTGCTCTAGACAGCTGTTGCTCTATGCTTCTCAAGCATGTTCATACTGCCTCCTTTCTAACTTTGTTTCTTTATTCTAATTTTTTATTCTATTAAACTATTTCAAAGTAGGCTCCAACTATTCTCAGCCACTGTGAAACTTCTATGAGAAAAACAAGCAGTTTAACTCTGATCCTTATTAGCCACCATGAAAGCAACCCAATACTCTACAAAAGAACACTCATGCCCTGCCCTCCCCTTATCTATAATTCAGAAAGAAACAGGAAGTTCACATGCTGATTGCTACAGGAACTAACACTTCAGCTTTCTATCTAAAGTCTCTTGCCAACAACACAAAATGTCAAGTGACATGAGCTTGATTAGACCACACCTCTGATTAGTTCTTTAAAAGGAAGCTGGTTCCTGCTCCTGGGAACACTCCTTGGGACTGCCCCTTGGCTGTGGAGGCAGATTTAAAACATCATATTGGTTCTATTGCAGATTGGTGGTTTCTGGGTCAACATTTCAGATATTTATTTACTTATTTATTTATTTTGGCTTTTTTTGATCACACCAGCAATGCTCAGGGGTTACTCTTGACCTTGCACTCAGGAATTATTCTTAGAAGTACTCAGAGGAACATATGGGATGCTGTGGATTGAACCCGGGTAGACCACATGCAAAGCAGATGTCTTACTCTTCCGTACTTTTGCTCTGGCCCCCCATTTCAAATATTTAATGATTATTGTTTGTGAGTCAGGCATTCTTTTAAGCATCTGAATAAAAAAATTTTAAATCATTTAAATAGGTATATTTTTTTAATACCGGCCTATATGACTATGTGAAACTATATTCATTCTAGAGAAGCTCCAGTACTGTAACTGAAGATTCTGTTTCACTGCCACTAGAAATCAATCAAAGTGAGATACAGCAAAGAGTTGAGAAAGAGCTTCAGCAACTTCATGGAGGATTGGTCAGAAGATGGTAGACTATTCTCAAAGCAACCATCTTGTCTGAAATCACAAGAAAAGATTTTTAATAGGACAAGAACAGGGAAGAAAGGGTGAGATGGGACTAGAGTGATAGTACAGAAGGTAAGGCACTTGTCTTGCACAAAGCAGACGCAGGTTCTATCCCTGGCATCCCATATGGTCCCCCAAGCACCCCAAGGAAAATATTCCTGACCTTAGAGCCAGGAGTAAGCCCTGTGTGATCTAAAAAACAACAACATCAACAAAAAGAAAGGGTGATATCAGACCACTGAACACCAGAATTAACAATAGAATCCTCTTCTAGTTCCTCCCTTGAGGTACACTGTCTTATTGGCAAGCCTAAACAAGGTAAGGTCAGTCTTTGTGGGAAGAATAAAGGAGTATAAACTGTCCTCAACTGAAAATTTTGAGGCAAGGATAGTTTCCCTTGTGTAACATTGATCCTTGCCCCAGTTTTAATTCCATTCTGGTTGGATTAATTATACTAACAAATAACATTTGTGGATGTGTGGTTTTGTGCCAAGCATTATCCAAATCATTTGAATAAAATCTTTTTAAAAATTTCAAGCACCTAGAATATTCCATAATGCCCTAGGTGTTTCAGAACCAACAGTGAATAAAACATTCTACTAGAGGTAGAGAAACACAAAATTATGGCCATAAAAAATGAATAAAGTATAGATTATGTTAGAGGTGACAATTATAGTTAATAAAAAAGTTGAGTAGAAAAGCTAGAACAAGTGCTGTGATTTCAAGCATGGTGGTCAGAATAATTTTCATTTAAAATGTAATGTGTCAGCAAAGATAGCAAGGAGATGTGAAAGTTAACTCTGTTATATCTGAATATAGAGCATATAAGAAAGAGCACAAAGTACATAGAATATTCCAAGGAAGAGCTGGAGAGATAGTACTGCAGGTAGGGTACTTGTCTTGAATGCAGTCAACTAAGATTTGATCCTCAGAAACCCATATGGTCCCCAAAACTGTCTCAGGAGTGATTCCTGAGCATAGAACCAAAAGTGAGCCCTGATCACTGCCAAGAGTGTGTGTATATATATATTAGTTTTAAATATCACCTTCTTGAATTAATTATGCATAAAGCTCAAAATAGGTTTGGAAGGCACTTACTGGAACAGAATTAAATTAGAAAGGAATATGGTATATATATATATACTCTAAGAAGATGGCATGTCATGTCTGGAATGTTCTAGAGTTTCAAGAAAGTTGGTGATTGCTATAGGATGTGCAAATGTGTGTTCAGGAGAAGTCGTAGGAATGATAACTCTATTAAGTTCCAAAATAGAGTAATTCATACCATGTTTTGCCAGACTTAATACCTACACATAAGGAAGTGTAGTGAGAAGTGTAATGACCGATGCCCCACTAGCCCAGACCTTTATGTGTATGTATATGCCCCCAATACAAATAGACTCCTCAGCCTCCACAATGAAGAAGCCTAGAGCCACAGCCCCAGGCCAGCCAAAGGAAGTTTTCTACTAACTTATCAGAGACACAATAAAGAAGAGGAACTCTCCTGCACAAAGGAATAGGTCAAAAGCTTGGGAAGAGTTTCATGCATACAAGAGTTCTCAATTTTCCCTGATGCCTGACCTGCAGACAGTCTAACAGTTTGATAGGAAAGATGAGGATCAAAGAAACTATATACAAGTGTTTAGGAGGGCCGAGTTCTCATGGAACAGCAGCGTTGATCTTTGTTTTGGACAGCCTCTTATACATCTCTATAAGGAACTTGGCAGGTAAAATCATCCATTGTAACTGCAAAAAACATATTCCAATGATCATACATTTCTTTGATCATAACAAACATAGGAAGCATAATATAATGAAAACAATGTTACTTAGATCATTAACAGGAAATAAGAACAAGGTAGAAATAGTAACAAAGTATACTAAAAAAACACTCTGACCCTTGCTTTTCATGATTTACCAAGGTATTATTTTCTGCAGATGCCACAAAATCACAATGCATCCATTTTTTATTAACTTCTCTTGCAAACTGAGGATGATGAAGTATTAACTTCTCTGTAGGCTTGAGTTAGCGACATAATGACTACTCCACGTATTAGAGGTGGCTTGACAGAAAGCTATGCCAAGTACACTTGGCCCTCTGAGTGAGGCAGCTCCCAGAGCTAGATCCACTTAAGGACCTTGCATAAGCAGGCAGCTCCCCGAAACCCTAATGAAGACTTCAAAGTGGCAATGGCTAGATTTTTCACCGAACTGAAGAAAACAATAAAAGAAAGCCTTATTGTAGGCAGCTTGACTCAAAGGGTGGGCAGGGTGGGGGTGGGGGTGGGGGAAGTGCTTTTAGGACAAAGAAGTGACCACTATGGCAATGGTAGTTGGAAATGATAGCTCTGGACAAAAACTGAGCTGTGAAAGGAGATAAAGTGATATGTATGCTACCCTTTCAGTAACAATAGTGCAAACCACAGTGCCTAAAAGGAAAATGAGAGAGAGAGAGAGAGAGAGAGAGAGAGAGAGAGAGAGAGAGAGAAAGGTGGGGGAGGGTTATCTGTCATAGATGCCAGTTCTGGCATGGAGGTGGAAGGGACAAGAGGAAAACTGGGAACGTGGGTGGTGGGAAATGTGCACTGATGAGCAAATGGGTATTGGAACATTGTATGACTGAAAATTATGAACATTGTAATAATATCTCATGGTGATGTAATAATAAAAAATTTTTAAGAGAACTTCAACCATAAGAAAACTTTTATCAGAAATCACTGAGCTGAAGAGAAAGCAGGAGAACTAAACACAATAGAGAAAACAAGTGACTGGCTTACAGAAGTAGCAGTATCTTAAGGAACAAGATGCAAGAACCCATCCATAAGAATATAAGGGGAAAAAAAATTTAAAAATGCCATCAGATGGGGAAAACACAATAGAACAGTAGGTAGGATATATGCTTTGCACACAGCTAACCTAGGTTCAACCCCCAGCACCACATATGATTCCTTGAGCAGGGCCAGGAGTGATCCCTGAGTGCAGATCTAGAAGTAAGTCTTGAGAAGCACTGGCCAAAAAAAAAGCATATATATACATATACATATATGTATATGTATATGTATATATATAATATTTTTTAAAGGAAAAAGAAAAGAAAAAATCATCAGAGCCCTATGGGACATCTAAAAAAGGTAAAGGTAAAGGCCCTCCCGTTGATCATCGATTTGCTCGAGCGGGCCCAGTAACGTCTCCATTGGAGACTTTGTTGTTACTGTGTCTGGCATATCGAATACTCTCGGTAGCTTGCCGGGCTCTCCGAGAGGGGCGGAGGAATCGAACTCGGGTCGGCCATGTTGGCCGCTTGTAAGGCGAACGCCCTACCCGCTGTGCTATCGCTCCAGCCCTATGGGACATCTATAAAAGAATAAAAGAATATTCAATACTTGAATTATAGGAGTCCCAAAAAGAATGAAAAGAGAAAACAAAAGGAAGTTTTGGCATAAAATATTATAACCAAGAGTTTTCCCACTCAGAGAATTGCCCCATACATTCACATACAGAGAACCCAAAGAGCTGCATGCCAAATCAAACCAAGCAGAAAATCATCAAGACTCATGATAATTAAAACGGCAAGAGCCAATGATAGAAATACAATCCTACGAGCAAGCAAGAACAAAGCAAAATAATACCTGCAAATGAGTCTCTTAAAAGTTTACAGATTTCCAAATGGTTTAAAGGTTTGCAGGATGGGGCCGGAGCAGTAGCACAGCGGGTAGGACGTTTGCCTTGCACGTGGCCGACTTGAGTTCGATTCCCAGCATCCCATATGGTCCTCTGAAAACCGCCAGGAATAATTCCTGAGTACAGAGCCAGGAACAACCCCTGTGCATTGCCAGGTGTGACCCAAAAAGCCAAAAAAAAAAGGGTTGCAAGAATTGATATAATATAACCAAAATGAATGAAAGGCGTCCAAGCTAGATTATCATTCAGTTTTGAAGGAACAGTATAAAACTTCAATATATGCAACAGCTAAAAAAAAAAAAGTCAGTAAGAAAGATGTCTTTAAAATGACAGATTTTTTTAAGTTAAATTATTTCATGAAGTAGGCATCATGACATTGTGAAAGAAAAGATTTTCATAAACAAATGTAAATCCCTGTCTATCCTTTAAAACCCATAATAAGTTTCAAGTTCTGGCTATACTTGAAAGCTTATCACATTTGCAGATGTTGTTTTGAGTCAAATAGACTCCATATTTTTTCTAAATGCCATGTTGAGATTTTGGGTGTACATGAAATAGTTAGCATGACTCAGCTATTCAGCATTTACAAAAACAAGAAATTATCTGCTAATTTGGCTATTAGGCTCCCACACTGCTAAGTGTTGGCTGAAGACTTCCTGCTGACTAATCATAAACAAAGAAATACAACCACACCCAAAAGTTTCAGTACCACTGTTTTGACTTCAGACTATCATTGTACCTGATCCTTTAAAACTGCTTCATTACCAAACCCTGTTGGCACATATGTAAGGACTATTTTTTTGGCCATGTCATGGGAACCATGATTTCTATTAAAAAACGAACCCTCCTAATTTTATTACAGATCATTTTTCAGTTTGACACATTATATTTCATTCTGTATAGTGTCTCTCATAGTTGTTTCATGGGTTTTTATGATTCCTTGAGTGCTTGAGACTCACTGAGGACAGAAAATATGATAACATCTATGTCCCAACATTCTTTGAAATAAATATTATAAAATACTGATTGGTTTTCATTGTCATCCCACTTTGAAAGATTATAAATAATGCAAATATAAAATTATTTTGGAATTATGATATATATTAGAGAGAAGGACCAGAGCGATAGCATAGCAGGTAGAGCATTTGCCTTGAATGTGGCTGACCTGGGTTCGATTCCTCTGCCCCTCTCGGAGAGCCTGGCAAGCTACCGAGAGTATTCTGACCGCACAGCAAAGCCTGGCAAGCTACCTGTGTCTTTTTCGAAATGCCCAAAACAGTAACAACAAGTATTACAATGGAGACGTTACTGGTGCCCACTCGAGAAAATCGATGAATAACAGGAAAACAGTGCTACAATTAGAGAGAAGGGAGGGCAAAATATATGTTACACATATAAATTTTCTTTCAAAGAATATTTAGGCGCCTACTCCAGATGGAATCCTGGCAACCAAGAGCTTACGCAAGCAAGGCCCAGGTATCTGGGTTCCAGAACTAAATCTCCAGGCCAAATGGCAGCAGCAGAGCCAGGCAGTCTCTTCCCTGCTCCCCATCCGCTCTTGATGCCAGATGTCATGCCCACAACCCTCCTCCAGGTGCCATCTTGGCGCACCAACAGTCCAGGTCCAGAAACTCACAATTGAATCCCAAAATGGATTAGCTCCCTACAGAGATGTCTGTGGAACCAAATCATTTACAATCTTAGAATTCCAGAAGTGCATGGCTGTTTTTGCGGCCACGTAACCTCTCATGATATGCAAAATAAGCAATGGAAAATAAATGATCTAGCGTCTGTCCCTGGCAGGCAGGCTTAAATGGTGGTGGTAAAATTCGAGCAAATATAATACCCAAAAGTAAAAGGAGAGTATCACAGCCATAAGGTAGGGTAAGGACTAGGATTGGGGAGAGGGGATACCGGGGACATTAGTAGTGGAAAATTTGACTGGTGAAGGGATGGGTGTTTGGTCATTGTGTGGCTGAATCTCAGATATAAAATCTTTGTAACTATTTCACGGTGATTCAATCAAATAAATAAATAATTTAAAAATATCTAAGGCTGGAGAAATAGTATAATGGGTATGGTGTTTGCTTTGCACACTGATGACCCAAGCTTGACTCATGGGACCACAGACACTAGGAATGATCCAAGAGTCAAGAGTAAGCCCTGAGCACAGTGGGTATGGCCCTAACACAAACAAAAAATATAAGCTTGTACTTATAAGTAATAATAATAAATAAGTACATTACTCAAAAGTAAATTCTTCATGTTTTTGTAGCACATAGATGCTCACTTTTGACCTTTTAAACAATTTAACTAAATTATTACAGTGCGCATAGTTTTCTTCCTCACATTGATACTTTTTCGAAAGGCCAAAATTATCAAATTATTGATGAAAGATGCATAATGTATCAAGGGAAAAATCAATTCAAAGTTAAATTTAACTTCTCTGACAATACTGTTGGAATTTATATTTTAAAAGTCTAGTGAAAAGTGGAAAAAAATAATTGAGTTCATTCAGCTGACTTGAAAATAGTGTTAGTTGTACAATAATTATTCCTTCTTTTGGCAAATGTGTTTCACATACAGATTGGCACACACTCATACTCACAGGTGAATTAAGCACATACTTAAAGCTGACCTCTTTGTCATTTTCAGTGTGTCAAATAGTTTGATGGGGTTTTTAAATGTCATCCTTTAATATTTCATTTTTCTCTCAATCACACAATGAACATAAATTACACTCATCAGTATGCAATATTTCAGAGTTATATAAACTGTGCATGTCTGTAATATTCATGACTCTCAAATAGGAATGACCACATCTTATTTCTTTACCCTTCTTCATATCTCCCACATGCATTCCTTCTACATGAGATAAATACCGTAATCCAAGTCCTCCTTTGTTATCTGTGCTAATGGTACATCACTGTAAGCGAGAGCCACCTTAGTTTAACCGTGTGTCCTCCCCCTTCCTGACCTCTTACATGAGCTCCTAATGAACAGTGAAGTTGACAAATTGAATTGTCACCTCTTTCTGCCTTCTAATATGTGTAAATGAAAATGAGTATTTTGAGGGACAGATAGAACATCAGGTAAAGAAAAGTAAGGGTCTGCCTCACCTATAAGACCAGCAACTCTTCTACATAACTGAGCTTATTTTAATTATGTATTTTAAACATTATCCCATGAGATGGCATTGAATATTGTTCTCTTTGTATAATTTTGTGAACAGGAAAGATAGATATTGAGTATTTCCAAGTCATAGATTTTCCATCTGTTCAGTTTGGTCAATGAAAATAGTCATAACAAATCTGCAATTAAAAATATGACAGAGTTTTGTATTTTATATTTGCTCTCATTCAATTTCTCATTAACAAATCTCCAAAAAGATTAAAAAGGATTATAAGCTAAAACAGAAAATTTTAACTCAGAGATAAGAGCAATAGTACAGGGAATAGGGCCTTGCACGAAGCTGACCCAGATTCTACCCCACCACCCCATGAGCCTGCCAGGAGTGACCCCTGAGTGCAAAGCCTGGAGTAAGCTCTGAGCACTCCTAGGTGTGGCCCCCAAACAAATAAACAATATTGTAACTCAGAGTCATGTTATTGTTGGGAAAAGAGAAGTTTTACTAGCTGTGTGAGCAATAGAGGTGACATCAGCTTCTCATATCATGACTTGTGGATATTTTGCTGCCATAAATGGAACATACTCACAAACAGAAAACAAATCACAGGAGAGATTGTAACCTAGTAACTTGCTAAATTCCTCATAGACACCCACAGATCAAGGTAAAAGGAAATTCATAGGCTATCCTTCAACAGGATATTTTTGGAACAATCCCCACTCCTAGGACCAATGCCCATTTTTCTAATTCTCTTCAGAACAAAAGCATAAATAAGAACATTTATAGTGATTTATCCATAATAGCTCTAAACTGGAAATGACCCATCTTTCCATCAACAATTGACTAGGTAATATGTTACAATGACCTGAGGAAATTATACAAAATGTTACACAAAAATGATAAGGAGTAAACCATAGCTCCAAGCACTGTAGCATTGTTGCTCAGGCTCTCCAAGAGGGGTGGAGGAATCAAACCTGGGTCAGCCCGGTCAGCCGCGTGCAAGGCCAATGCCCTACCGATGTGCTATCACTCCAGCCCTGCTATTGCTCCAAGTCCAAGCAATGATAGGAATAAATGTCACATGGATAAATTTGAGTAAACAAAGCCAGATACAAAAAGAACACATGCTATATGATTCTTATTATAAATGTTTAAATAATTACAACTATTTTGGTGATAGTAACAGAATAATGAGTAGCCTTGGGTGTTTTTGACTATAAAATGGCATGATAAAGAGCGTGGGATGTTGGTAAAACATACTTGCTGTCCCATTATGGGTATCAGCCACAACTATGTTCAGAGTGCAAAAATTGGTTGAGTTTTTTCATTGTATTTGTGGATTTTCTAAATTTTTGTCCTATTAGAAAAACATATTTAGGGACATTTATACTTCTGGGAGTCTACTGCTGTCCCAAGAACTTTGGTAAAAAGAATACTGGGGACAGAAAGATAGTACAGGGTTACTGCTCCTATTTCTGACCCAGGTTCAATCCCAGGCATCATCACATGGTCTCCTGACACCAAAAGGTTTGGCCCTGGCGGTCCCAGGCATCACAGTAGGACCCAGGTAATCCATGGCAATTTAAGGCCACAGAGCACTGAATCTGTAGACCCTTGCATTGAAATACCAGCCCATTAGGCTGAGAATTATCCAAGAGTCCTCCTGAGCACCACTTGGAAAGACCCTCCAAGTCTTTTCGCCTCTTTTGAAACCTGTAGAAAGAGTCCTATACCTGAACACCTGTAAGAACCACGCTTAGAGGGAATCAAGGCTGACTTATTACTTCACACTGGTCAGTAGAGAGCACAGAGAAGAGACAGAGCAGGAGGCACCATACACAGACTCTGAAATCAGTTGGAGACCAGCCGCGTTCAGCAAATTCCCAGATATGGGGTGAAAGAAGTGGGGTGAAATAAGGAATATTAGATTTCTGCTCCATGTGTGCTGCAGAGTTGGGCCAGTTTTATTTAAAAAATAAAAGTTAAGGCCAGGGTCTGAGCATGTGTCTCGCATGCAGAAGGTCCTGAGTTAATCCCTTGTCACAGTGTGGGTCTGGTCTGCAGAATGTCATAGCTCTGTGCTTGAGCACTGAGTAGTCCAAGAGTGGATCCCAGACTACCTGAGCATTGATTGGGAGGCCCTAAGAATTAAACCAAAATCAAAGTGAAGACATGACTCTACCACTCTAGAAGCAATGATATGCTGTAAATATAAGAAACATGCTTTGATTATTAAATACATAGAAAATAAAGCTTTGCTTAGCACTCACCTTTCCTCCCGAGCTATTTTTATCATAGGTGGCTCTTTCCACTAGTTTCCCTTTCTGATGTGTATCTCTTTCTCTATCCTCTGAAACATAGATTCTGTTGCTCTGCTGAAATGACTGGCATTGACTCTTTTATAAAATCAAAGTCTTTTCTGTCTTTTCCCCTTCATTTAATAAAGATGTATGGGGCATAAACTAAAGGCAAGCCACTATTTTGGAATCAAGGACAGGAAAGGAATAAACAGACCAAATTCCATGGTTCACTGTCTTAAAGAAAAAGTCTATTTTCCATTCTCTGGGAAAATATAGCAAACGCTCATTATCACGAATATAATATATATATATGTATATATATTTTACAAACTACACATTATATCGTAACACATTATATTACTTTACTCTATAACAAGACTTTATAGGCACCTCTCCATAAGGTTCACACTTAAGTATTACTAGTTCTTTACTGTTCTTTGATATTCTCCCTTGGAGAGTTCATTTATATGCAAATTAACCCTGACCTGGTTTACATCTCATTTTTCTACTGAATCACCTTGAGATATATAGTTACAAAGTTGTTCATGATTTTCAGTTATAAAATGTTCCAGCATTTCCTGTGCACATTTCCTGCCACCAATGTCCCCATTTTTCCACCCCCACCGCTCCCCATGTCTCTAAAACAGCGCAGCAACTATCTCTAAATTACTCCAGTGAATTGGCATCTCTGCATCTCTTTCCAGCTACCTGAGTAACCTGACTACAAGGACTTGGATAACTTCCTAAGGTCTTTTTTCAAAATTAGATTGCCAGATCTATCTCGCCCGCATGGCAGAGCCTGGCAAGCTCCCCATGACATATTCGATATGCCAAACACAGTAACAACAAAGCCTCCAATGGAGATGTTACTGGGCCCGCTCGAGCAAATCGATGATCAATGGGAGGGCCTTTACTTACTTACTTAGATTGCCAGATGTGGGTAAGATGAAATCCAGGTCCTGATTTCAAGTAGGAGGCTGGGCCCAGGGTGAAAGGCACTGTCAGAAGATGAGTGAGGCAAGAAGAAACAGATATGATGCGAAGACTCAGAATTCTAGATATCAGATAAAAAGGAGAGGCCTAATATTTTAAAAAATTCACTTAATACAGTTCTTACAACTCCAGGGCTAATCAAGTCCAATACCTAAAGAAACTTTACAGTATGCAAATTCTTATGTCCAAACTTAGTAAACATGTTAAAGGAAAACACTAGTAACATATTCTTTTATGATTTTGTTTGAGTTTTGCCTTACATAAAGCAGAAATGTAGAAAGAATTTTCACCTCATATTTTTAGTTTTTTCTGGTTTAGGTTTTGCTACACCCAGTAATGCTGAGGACTTACTCCTGGTTCTGTGCTCAGATGTGGTGCCAGGCATGTAATCAAGGTTGGCCACATGCAAAGCAAATGCCTTAACCTCTCCTACTATCTCTCAGAGATTTTTACAAACATGCGACAAAATCCACCCAGAAGTTATCAGTCACACAAAAGCACTGGAAATAAGCATTAACTGTTCTTTGTCCAGAGCAGCAATGTGACACCTGAGCAGAGAGATTACTGAGGAAATGAATGTTCTCTCACAGGAGGTGTATAGAAATATGCTAACATTTTCCCTCCGAACTTTTCTTCTTGATACAAACCACCTTAGCATTCTGGTACCTCCTTAGCATTCTGGATCTATCATCTCTTATCTTATTTTTTTTTAATGTTTCAGGGAGATATGTGTATTTTAGAAAGTTTAAAAAAAACTGGGTAGAAAACACACTCATTTCTTATTTTCAAAAATTTCCGGCACATGATTTTTTCAAATACCAATTAAAAATTAGATATAATACCTAATTGTTGTGCTGGTCATATTTTTAATCCAGTAAGATCATTGGTATTTCTAAAAAATGAATTTCCCCTGAATTTTGAAGTACTTTACACTTGTTATTATGTATCAGGCTTTCTAAATTACTGCTTTCAAAAATACATACTCAGGCCAAAGTGATTCTACACTGGGGAGGACACTTGTCTTGCACGTGATCATCCAGGAATTTGATCCCTGGCAGCCCATGGTCCTCTGAGTCCAACCAGGAGTGCAGAGCCAGAAATAAGCCCTGAGTACTGCCAGGTGTGGCACATCCTTCCCAATATTTGTCATTTTCTAGTTTGTTTTTAATAGTCATTCTAATGGGCAAACACAGTTAGTGTTAGGTTTTAAATAATGTTCATTTTCTTAGTAGTTCTAATCAGTGGACTTGCAAGTTAACTAAATCCCTCACAAGGTGGCCGACCATGTTTTGTAATGGAATTTTATAATGAGCTAACTGAAATTACCTCAAAATGTAACAAACTAATCTCATCACAGTTGTTTTCTCCAGACAACCAATGAGGCTACTTAGCTTTGGCAATCCAAGGAACAAGGCCATGATTCTCATAAAAGAACTCCGGGGAATCAAGGAAATTGCCTGGTTAATATGGTAAATTAATAATAGTAAATTATGCTTGGGGTAAAATGAAGCCAGTACAATTCAATTGTTTCCTTTTTGTAACATCAGAGAATTCTCAGTATAATCCGTATGACTATTTATGATTAAGACATCTCTCCACTTGCTGACATTCATTTTTTAATTCCTTTTCTCCACTCTTACCAAACACAAAGACTCAAATTTTTCCAAATTTCTGTGTTGAACCCAAGTTGTATTGAATTAGAAGACATGCCAGAGATGGATTAAGGGACGGGACTTTAAGGAAAATTGAAACATCACTAGAATAAATTTAAAAGGTTTCACGTAGCTTAGTTTCAAATTATACACTGGTTCCTTTCCCACTACAATACTGCACCCTTGAGGTGTAGTACCAAGTCATAGTTTTGGTGACAAACTTTGAAGTCAGTATCTTGAATCTCAATACTCATATGGACATTGACTGCAGTCAACAGCTGCAGCTAATAGAAATTCCAAAACCAAATAATATATTGCACTAAGATGTTTACTGGAAATATATTATAATTTATTGTAGAAACTAGATTTCAAAACCTTTCCTTATTCTCCCTTAGAAGTTTCCTGATTTTCACAAAATTAAATGAATAGATTGAGTTACAGAAATATGGAAAATGTTTTTTGCACATGGAAGCCAGAGAAAATGTTTTAGACGTGACTGTGGTTTGAGAATGACTTTGTAACTAAGGTCATGAAACACACTATTTTCATTATAATCCATTAGGAAGGAGACGGTGCACTTAAACTGGTAGAATTCAATAGAAGAAATATGTACAAGGACTGTAAACAGGATCGGAGGAAGCCAGAGACTGTGACAAGTGAGGCTTAACCACACCTAGATTTAAAAACTCTTAGCAGTAGAAACATTTTATCTAGTCGCCCTAGTTTTTCTATCTCGATCTTTGAATTTGTTTTATATCTTTTACATCTCTACTAAACTTTTTAAACACAAGAGATATAAAAAAAATAACTATTTTAATGAGCTTGTTGGCTAATATGTGTTGTTTGATTTGGTTTTAAATTGACTACTTATTAACAATATATTTCATATGAATGTATGTCTTGACTTCTTTTCACGCCAGAAAAAAATGTTATTGGATATTGGAAATCAAAGATTTTACCTTGATGGGTATTAGATATTCTTGGATCTCTATTAAATATTATCAAACTTTGCTTTCTATAGAACATGATTCATTTACTTGGAAACTGAAGTCTCTTTTGAACTACGTCTTTACAAGAGAAGTCTATAATTTAGCTCTAATTTTGTTCCCACTAATTAGAAAAAAATATGCTTATGGGTAATTTCACAATTTCCTCTGACTTATGAGGCTTTCTTTTTCATTGGTGGGGGCTGGAGGGGTAGGGACTTACTCCTGGCCTTGCTTAACCCACAAGCACAATACCCTTGATTCCTTGTGGGCTATCCTTTCCCCAGCCTTGATCAGTTTCTCATAAGTGTATGTTGATCTCTAGTCAGTAGGTTTAAAATGTGCTCTCTGGAAAGAAAGATGGCGGCCGCACGGGAGCCTTGTGGACAGCAGGTTTGAGCCAGGGGCGGGGGGCGGCAGGGGCCTCATGGGAAGGGGGGCGTTCTGGGCCGTCCTTCACGCCCGACCGAGGTCACCAGCTGCCCCCCACGAGCGGCTCTCTAGCATGGCCACGACTCCAGAGCACAGAAACCAATCTCTTAACTATCTAACTTTTAATAGAAATACTTCCAGGGTTAATAAGTAAAACAGCAGAAATCCAAAACCGCGCGGCCGCAATAGCAGCCGCGCAACATCATTTTATTCTTAAACCCAGCTGTAGAAAGCGAATCATTTCACAACGCTGTTTCAGCATATCTGATTGGGGTGGGGGTCGTAAACTCTAAACAATAATTGTGCATCTTCTATCGAAACAATGTATCTAATCAAAATAGAGTATTAACTAGAACTCATCTGCCTCACAGGAATTGGGAGGGGTGGGAGGTGGGGTTCTATTGGGGTTCACGGTTAAAAATAAGTATTGGTAAAGGGAAATGTGTTTGATACTTACATGACTGAGACCTAAACCCGAAAGCTCTGTAACTTTTCCCACAGTGATTCAATAAAGAAATAAATTATTAAAAATAAATAAATAAAAAAATAAAATGTGACATAGAGGGTCTGAAAAGATTGCACAGGAGCTAGAGTACTGACAATACATACAACCAACCAGGGTTCAATGCCAGAACCGCATATAGACCCCTGAGCCCTGCCAGGAGTGATCTCTGAGACAAGAACCAGGAATAAGCCTGAGCACCACCTGATGTGCCTCCTCCTGCCCCCCCCACCCCACCCCAAAGGGACACGTGGAAGAGCGAATCAGAAAGATAACACAGGGACCAAAGTGCTTGCCATGCATGTGGCTGATTGGCTCCAGTCTGATCCTCTGAGCACTATTAGAAATGATCCTTAAACCGGAATAAGTCCGAAGCTCAGTTGGTTCTGCACCTGCCACCACACCCCCAGGGAGCATAGGGACATGATAGAGGATCATGGGCACTTTGGTAGTGGCTTTATACATCACTGTCCTCCCGTTGTTCAGCGATTTGCTCGAGCGGGCCCAGTAACGTCTCCATTTTGAGACTTGTTACTGTGTTTGGCATATCGAATATGTCACGGGTAGCTTGCCAGGCTTTGTCGCGCGGACGATATACTCTCGGTAGCTTGCCAGGCTCTCTGACAGGGGCGGAGGAATCGAACTTGGGTCAGCCATGTTGGCTGCGCACAAGGCAACCGCTCTACCTGCTGTGCTATAGCTCCAGCCCTCTGTAATAAGTTCTAGCTAATAGGTGACTGGATTCCTCAGAAACTTTCAAAAGAATGAAGGACAGAACTAAAATGCTCAAATTCTTTAAAATTTTTTGCTTAATTTCCTATTCTATACTTAATATTGGGCCAGAGCAATAGCATAGCAGGTAGGGCTTGCATGCGGCCAACCCGGGTTTGATTCCTCCGTCCCTCTCGGAGAGCCCAGGAAGCTACCGCCCGCACAGCAAACCCTGGCAAGCCCCACCCCACCAGGCATATTTAATATGCCAAAAACAGTAACAACAAGTCTCACAATGAAGATGTTACTGGTGCCCACTCGAGCAAATTGATGAACAATGGGAAGACAGTACTACAGTACTATAGTACTACACTTAATATTGTATAGATAATAACATCTACATTTTACCTTTGGGTAGAATAAGTTACTAACTCACATAATAAAAAAAAAGGGAGGTAAATGAAAATTAATGTGTTTTTGACTGGAGCGATAGCACAGCGGATAGGGCGTTTGCCTTGCGCACAGCCAGCCCGGGCGGTCAGGGTTCGATTCCTCCGGCCCTCTCAGAGACCCAGCAAGCTACCGAGAATATCTCGCCCACATGGCAAAGCCTGGCAAGCTACCTGTGATGTATTCAACATGCCAAACATAATAACAAGTCTCACAATGGAGACGTTACTGGGCCCTCTCCAGCAAATAAATGAATAATGGGAGGACAGTGCTACAATACTTTAAATCTCAAAATAAGTGGTTAATGCATACTTTTAAACACAGCAAATGGAAAAATGATTAATTTATCACACTTAATCACTTAACTTCCCGTTAGTCGTCAATTTGCTCGAGCGGGCGCCAGTAACGTCTCCATTTGTCCCTGTCGCGTGCTAGTGTAGCCCAATGGCATCTGTTCGCACTGGGATCATGAAGAGCCTCAAACCGATCGTTCATGATCTTCACAAAGAAGTCTAACCATCTGGTAGGTGGGCGGCCACGTGGTCTTTTAACATCCCGTGGAATCCAGTCAGTAACAGCTCTAGTCCAGCGGTCGTCTTTAAATCTCATTACGTGACCAGCCCATCTGATTTTTGGCACCTTGGCAAATGAGACAGCGTCCCTGATTCTTGATCATCGACGGATGTCGGAACTTCGTATTTTTTTTCTCATTTGAGTGAAACGTGATATTCCAAGCATAGCTCTTTCAATTCCTCTTTGGGAGATCCGAATAGCATTCTCATCCTGTTTGCGTAGGGCCCACGTCTCTGAGGCATATGTTAATGCAGGAAGAACGGTGGAATCAAAGAGATGTGCCCGGAGCCAGAGGTTCTTCGTCCTCTTAGCTATTTCTTCGACGTTCTTGAAGGCGTTCCAAGCCGCTCTCTTCCTCCTGCACAGCTCGGTTGCCAGGTCATTTGTCATGTTGACTTCTCGACCTAGGTACACATAGCTGTTGCATTCAGAGATGGTCGTTCCATTGAGAGTGAATGAGGCATCAAGAACGAGGCTGTTTCTCATAAACATTGTCTTCGTAAGATTCAGTTGTAGTCCTACCTTTCCACACTCACGGTCAAAGTCGGCCAGCATTTGTGCCGCTTGGCTGATGTTTGGTGTTATTAAAACAATGTCATCAGCAAAGCGGAGGTGGTGTAATTGCCGATCATCTATCTTCACTCCCATTTCTTCCCATTCCAGTCGTCGCATGATGTTCTCGAGGGTGGTACTGAAGAGTTTCGGTGAAATGGTATCACCCTGCCGCACCCCTCTCTTGACATCAACGATCACTTCTTTGTAGAATGGTGAGATCCTGGTAGTGAATCCGCAATACAGCTCATGGAGGATCTTGATGTATTGGGCTTGAATGCCCTGATTGGCTAGGGCTTCAATGACCGCTTCCGTCTCAACAGAATCAATTCTTTAAATCAATGAACGTTAAGCAGAGCGGCATCTTGAACTCCCGAGAAACCTCAATGAGTTTGGTTATTGTGTGGATATGGTCGATGGTGCTGAATTCTTTGCGGAACCCGGCTTGCTCGCATGGTTGTCCTTCATCTAGTGTTCTGCCAATCCTATTTTGGATGACTCGAGTGAACAACTTGTAGATGACAGACAATAGGCAGATCGGGCGATAGTTGCCAATGTCATGGATGTCTCCCTTCTTGAACAGTAGTACGGTCCTGCTGGTTTTCCATTGGGACGGAACCTTGCATTCAGACAGGTAGCGAGTGAAGAGCCGAGCCAGTGTATTGATGAGTACTGATGGCAGGTTCTTCAGGTGTTCAGGTCTGACCTTGTCTGGGCCGGGTGCTGTTTGCTTCTTTACCAACGAAATGGCGTGTCGGATTTCGGAAGGGAGAATGTTGGGAACGACATATCCATCCTGTGGAATTTGGTATGTCGGCAAGTGGACATGGCTATCGAAGAGATTTGAGTAGAAGTCATGGATAATCTTCTCCATTGCCGTTCTGGAGGATGTGATGGATCCATCAGGACGTCGGAGGGCAGTCATCTTGGTCTTGTAGTTGGCGAAGGACAGGCGGGCATTACGAATACTTTTCCCGGCTTCTGCCGCATCTACCAGTACTTCTGCTCTTCTCTCTTTGAGGTCTTCCTTGATCGCATCTCTGCACTTCTTTGCGAGCTCGGACGTTAGCTTGCGGTTGCCTGAGGCATGCGCCAAACCACGCTGGTGAATTAGCTCAAGAGTTTTTGAAGACAGGCGTTTTTTTGTGGCTATCTCTCTCTTGGTGTTCCTCGCACATTCATGGAGGTGCTGAATCAGTCGATCGTATTCCTCATCAATGTTGTCAACAATGGCATCTTCCCATGTTGCCGCAATAGTGCCAAAGAGTTCCCAGTTGGTGGTCGTTCTGGGAGTTCTCTTTTTGAACTTTGCAGCCCTTTCTCCCCGCTCTGTGAAGTAGAATTTTGCACGAAGGAGACGGTGGTTCGATCCCGTTCGAAATTTTGGAACAACAGCAACATCGGTCAGGCAAAACCGTCGATTGAATATTGAATATGATGTGGTCTATTTCGTTGTGGAATCGTCCACCGGGAGACTCCCATGCCCAACGTTTAGATTCTGCCTTCTGGAACTGTGAGTTACCATGAATGTTCTTGGTCGACATGATGAACTCAGACAGTCTCTCTCAGAGAATTTATATCAAAAAGGGGGAAAAAAACAATATTAGAACCTATGAGCAGGCATCTGCTCTGGTAAGTTTCAACCAGTGATTCCTCTGTACAAAGGAAGAAAAGTGGGTGTCTTTGAGAATACTGTTTATATTGTGCTGATTGTTTATATGTTTTTCTTTGGGTGCCACACCTGGGAGTGCTCAGAGCTAACTCCTGGAAGTGCTCCAGATACTACAGATAGAGAATGAGTATAACTGGGTCTTCTGCATTCAATGCAAGCACCTCAAATTCTGTACTATGGATTCTAAATTCAAGAGACTTTCTGGAAAATACAGACAGGTGTGTTTATACTGAACTTTTACTATGTACTTTCTTAAAACTGGCTTATCTATAAATCATTATTCCATGAATATAAAATTTTATGCTGTTGGCACTTATAATGGATTTTTAAATATACCCAACTCTGCCCAGATGGTTTACATGCTGTAATGCTTTCATATACATCTTGCTCTGCCTAAACAATTTGTCTTAAATTTCAAAAGCCATTAGTAAAAATAATATGTTGACATTATGACTGCTATTATAGATTCATAAAACATTAACTTAAACTAGTAAAAGTTACCATAGAGCTGGTTATCTGGTGAAATTGCCTCAACTGTTAGAGTCACGGTCACAGTCCTCCTGTTATTCATCAATTTGGTCGACAGGCCCAGTAATGTCTCCATCGTGAGACTTCTTGTTACTGTATTTGGCGTATTGAATACGTCACGGGTAGCTTGCCAGGCTGTGCAGGTGAGATACTCTTGGTAGCTTGCCGGGCTCTCTTAGAGGGGCGGAGGAATCGAACCCAGTTCGGCCAGGCTGGATGCGCGCAAGGCAAATGCCCTACCGCTGTGCTATCACTCCAGCCCAATAGTTAGAGAATAGCTAATACATAGCTTTAGCAGAACCAGACCACAGACAGACAGTATGACCATGAGTGTGGCTGGGGCCTCAGGGACACCACTCTAATCTAAAGGATTACCATTTAAGATTTTACTTCTTTACTCTTATCCTTCTCCTGGGGCTGTCCTCTGACCTGCACTTCCATTGCTATAGTGGTTCTTTCTGTCACCAGCCATTGATATCACTTGGATAAATTTCTAGATCGAGAGCACATTGGAGTCCATATATATTTTTCTAACAAAATAGATTTCAAGAAACAGTAATGAACATAATTCAAATTATCTAAAGCAGTGTTACTCTTTGGGAGCCATGGTCTCCCCAGTTCATTTAATTTCGGCTTAGCACAGAACAAACACATTCAACAGCTCAGCAGAACTAGGTAGGTCTCCTTCCCTCATTCTTCTCCCTCATTTGCCTGCCCACAGTCTCACATACTCCTCCTTCCTCACTTGCCTCACATTTTCCCAAAGAAATCATGAATCATTGTGCCTCACCCCTGAGTTGTGGCATTACTGGTGGGAAATGTCCAGCCAAAACATTTAATTGATATCATATGGAACAGTATAACCACTTATTGATGTTTTTAAAGATTGAACAAGGTAATGTACACATTGAATATCATCTTGGGTTTCTCCTTTTTTTTCTTGAGGGTTCTTCCTAATAGAATAATATATAAGTAGATCAGGAAGCACTTTGAAAGCTCATTAAATCACTCTTATTTCTCTGTGAAAAAAAGCCTTAGGACTTCTTAGCTTTATGAAAAAATAAAATTAATTTTAAAAAATTATCCTATAGGGCCGGAGTGACAGCACAGCGGGTAGGGCATTTGCCTTGCATGCGGCCGACCTGGGTTCAATTCCCGGTATCCTATATGGTCCCCCAAGCACCGCCAGGAGTAATTCCTGCGTGCAGAGCCAGGAATAAGCATCATTGGGTGTGACCCAAAAAGCAAAAAAATTAAAAAATTATCCTATATATCACAGAATGCTCATTAGAAGAATGAATATTATACAAATTCTTTTCATTAAATATTTTCTGTGGCAAATGCAAATAGGATATTTTAAAACAGTTTTTAATGATATATTATAAATCTTCCTCATTACCAAAGCAAGGTGAGAATCTACTTTTCCTTGAGATAGATTAAAATATAAGCCAGAGGATATCATCATGGCAATAAATCCAACTGGGAAGCCTTAGAAAACCCTCCCCCACATCATTATATAATATCTTTGTGTAATTTAAATATAGTTATGTCACAAAACCTCACAACAAAGCTGAACTAGATATTCATGAACAAATTTAAGTCTCAAAGTTCACTTCTATTTCTTTTCTTTTTTTAAAAAAAGTATAATATTCACTCACTTTATCCATTGGACATATCTTTATAAGCTTCTCTAGCAGACATCTTTGTACAAGTGGAGATCAATTTCTATTCATGAAAGAACAATGAGAGGCAGCACTGTTCACAATAGCCATAATCTGGAGTGCCTGCACCTAGATAGCCAGCACCCAAGTGCCGGAGAACAAAAGACTGGTTAAAGAAACTTTAGTGCATCTGCACAATGGAATACTATGCAGCTGAAAGATGAAGTCATGAAATTTGCTTATAAGAGGATGAACATGGAGAGTACCATGCTAAGTGAAATGAGTCAGAAAGAGAGAGACAAAGAATAACTGTACTCATTTGTGGAATATAAAATAACATAATATGAGACTGACACCCAAGGACAGGAGGCACAAGGGCCAGGAATATTGCTCCATAGTTGGAAGCCTGCCTCATGAGCTGGGGAAGAGGGCAGCTTAAATAGAAAAGGGGTGACTAAGTCAATGATGGCTGGAGGAATCGTTCGGGATGGGAAATGTGTGCTGAAAGTAGATAAAGGACCAAATGTAATGGCCTCTCAGTATCTATGTTTCAAACCACAATGCCCAAAGTACAGAGAGTATGGGAGAAATTGTCTGCCACAGAAGCAGGGAGAGGGATGGAAAAGAGGGTTACCAGGGACATTGGTGGTGAAGAATGTGCACTGGTGGAGGGATGGGTGTTCAATCACTGTTTGGCTGAGACTCAAACATGAAAGTTTTGTAACTATCTCATAGCTATTCAGTTTTTAAAAAAAGAAAGAAAATTCATTTCACTGATCCATTTTTTAAAGGCACATGAGAAAATGCTCTACATCAGTAATCATCAGGGAGATGCAGATCAAAACAACAATGAAATATCGTCTCACATCACAGAGACTGGCCCACATCCAAAAGAACAAAAGCAGCCGATGCTGGTGCAGATGTGGTGAGAAAGGGACCCTCCTTCACTGCTGGTGGGAATGCCGACTAGTTCAGCCCTTCTGGAAAACAGTATGGACAATTCTCAAAAAATTAGAAATTGAGCTCCTGCCTGACCCAGCAATACCACTCTTGGGAATATATCCCAGAGAGGCAAAAAAGTATAGTTGAAGTCACATCTACACTTATTTGTTCGTTGTAGCACTCTTTACAATAGCCAGAATCTGGAAAAATCCTAAGTGCCCAAGAACAGACGACTGGTTAAAGAAACTTTGGTATATCTACACAATGGGAGTACTATATACCTGTTAGAAAAGATGAAGTCATGAAATTTACATACAAGTGGTACTACATGGAAAGTATCATGCTAAGCGAAATGAGTCAGAAAGAGAGGGATAGACATAGAAAGATTGCATTCTTCTGGGGAACATAAAGTAACAAAATAGGAGACTAACACCCAAGAATAGCAGAGATAAGTAATAGGAGGTTTACTCCATGACTTGGAGGCCAGCCGCACATGCTAGGGGAAAAGGCAACTCAGATAGAGAAGGGAGCACCAAATAAAGGTGTTGGGAGGATCCTCCCAGGATGGGAGATGCATGCTGAAAGTAGACTATAGACCGAACATGATTGCCACTCAATGCAAACCACAGCACCCAAAAGGAGAGAGAGAACAAAAGGGAATGCCCTGCCACAGAGGCCTGGTGGGATGGGGGGGATAGGATGTGGGAGGGATACTGGGATCAGTGGTGATGAAAAATGGGCACTGGTGGAGCGATGGGTACTCAATCATTGTCTAATTGAAACCCAAGCACAAAAATTTGTAAGTCTACAACTGTACCTCATGGTGTTTCACTAATAAAAATTAAAAAGAAAAAAGAAAGAAAAAAAGGGGGGGAAAGAACAATGAGAGGCAGAGGCAAGAGATTTGCAATGAAGTCTTTTTCTCTAGCTTTATTTCCAAAACTTTTTGTCTAAAATCAGAATCTAATCAAAGTGCTTTATGTCTTGCTTGAGGAAGACTTCACTTCTACTACTATAGGAATCAAAATAAATAGATATTTAAAGGAAATATCCAGGTTAAAAGACATTTTTCAGTTCTATTATCAAAGGAAAACTCTGAGTGTTCACAATTCTAGATTCTCAAGTCAATCTACTTTTTTTTTGCACAGTGTTACACCTTTCCCTAATTGACATTCCATTCAATGATTAATAGTACACCCACACCCCTATCAAGATTTCTAAATTCTATACTACAATATAAATCTATAAACCTTCTGTTGTACAAAACATGGTATAATCTAAAATGGAAAACAATTTTGATTTCTTTTTGTTTATGTTTGGGGGCCACATCCACAGTGCTCAGGGCTGACTCCTGGCTGGCTCTGTGCTCAGGAATTACTCTTGGCAGACTTGGGGGGACACATAGAATGCAGGAGTTCAAACCCAGGTCGACCCATAAAAAGCAAGTATCCTATATGCTGTACTCTCTCTGGCTCTGGAAAGGTTGGAGTTGTTGTTGTTGTTGTTTGTTGTTTTAATGGCCTCTATTCCCACAGTCATTAGACTGCTTCAACCATACCTAGAAGAGACAAAAAAAAAAAAGAAAAGAAAAGAAAAGAAAGACGGATCTAGGTACTATACAGGAAATTCAGTCGAAAAGTCATTTTATTTTACCTTTTTTTCTGTCCCTGGTAGACACAAAATGTAGCTGTTCTAGCTCTTACGTTTGCCTCTTTTCACAACTGACATACTCCTTCATTCCACAAGTTTCTTTTCTACACTCACTATGTTCTATTTATCTTCTGTCTTCTTTGATGAAAACACACCCTCAAGGAGAATGGTTAAGTGCACTCTTGAGGAAAATGACCAAAAATGCCCAAAGTTAAAAATGAAATTGGATAAAAACCATTCTGGTTTCTCTCTGCAGTGGTCGAGAGGGGGAAAAAGAGAAACCATATTAAAAAAAAAAGAGGGAGGGTCTAAAATGGGGTGGCAGAATTAGAGAAGTTATTGAATACATTCGTTGTCATGGGCTGAATGGGTAGTACATACTAACTTTGTGTAGGCGGACACAGTGTGTAAAGGATGCACATCTAGTAGGTTGAGCAAGGCAGTAAAAGCTGGTAAAAGATCAGGACTCATGACGGTCCTTGGGTTCTTAGTTTGGGTCCATAAGCAGCCGGTAGTTAAAGTGAAGAAAATATTTCCAACTCAAGGGTAATTTTGATATTTGCAAGATCATACTTGTGTCTGAACCTTAGAAATATGTCCAGGTAGGCCATTCAAATTATACTCCGCACAACTGGCATACTTCTGTGCAACTGAGTACACTAAACCCTGTGAAATTCTAGTCAAACTGAGCTTGAACCTGATGGAAGAAAAAAACACCAAACTAGGTAAGTATAACAGAGATGATATGGTCTAATTCATATTATGAACAATTATTCTATATACTAAATAAAGAATATAATCATTAGGGGATCTTTGTATTAACCCTGAAAGGAGCTTAGAGAGAGAATTTATTGGTCCATGTTGTTGAAAAATTCAGATGAAGAAAGGGTTCAAAACCTAGCTTGATTAGAAAATTGGACTCTGTTTCACTGAATTCCAATGTCTCTGCCTCCTTCTGTGGTTGGATCTTCCTCAGATTAGCTTGCAAGGTGGCTGCCTACTTGACTAGCACCTCATGCTTTCTCCTGGTATAAGAGAAGAAATAAAAGATGTTCCTTCGTTTCACTGCATTAATAGTACTACCTTGAACTTTGCCTTTTGCCATATTAATATCAGAGGACAGGTTATTCCTGGGTTATCTCAACCAAACACTATTACAGTGGGATTTGAATTTTCCTGATAGACATAGTGCCATCAAAGCTTGTACTGGAGATGGAACTGGGGTCAATCCCACTCCCTCATAAACCAGAGTCATCACCATAAAAAGGTAACTGGGGATTATTAAAGAGGTCAACATGTTCACTACTGAAGAAATAAAAAGAGCAGAACCAGATAGAATGTCTTTTGATGCAGTTGTTCAATTAAAAGATGAAAATGACTTTGCCTGGGATGGTGGTGGTAGAAGTGGGAAAATGCGGATAGAATAAACATATTTTTCAGATAGCTATAAGAACTTTTACCTAGATTGCAATTGAGTAGAGAAGGGTATTAAATTTAAGTAGGAAAAATTGTTCAGACAACATTAAGGTTGTCTCTCCACTTCTATTCCTACTTCACCTCCAGGTGAAACAAAGATTCCAGGAGCATTATGAGAAGTAAGCTTAGCTCCCAATAAACTCAGAATTATGCTTTTCAGTGCCAAGGCCCTTCTAAAAAGCAATGTCAACAGGAAAGTCAATTTAAAAAAATTTAAGGATTGCTACTTGTTGACATTTTTAGATAAGAGAGAAACCAAATTTATGTGTTATACCCAGAAATTATTGATCAGGAGCTTCAGTTTAACAGCTCTTGCACACAATTCAGTTATTTCCTAGAGACATAAACCCTTCTATTCTTCTCTTTGACCCTTCCCATTGTACTACCATCATAAATTGCTACAGTCTGTCTGCCTGTCTCAGTGCTAGGGTTGACATGATTCACCTCAGTCATTTGAATAGGCTCTATAATATATCATTCCCATTCCCCAAACTGAAGACCTTCATATTGTGTGGGCTAGGGATTTGGAATAAGGAAATTACCACTTCTGTAAGACTATCATGTACTGCTTTCAATCCTTCCACCGTAACACAGAGGGAAATGGGGGTACCTCATACAGATTTAGAGAAATGCTGGACTGAGCATTGACAGATGTAAAGCAAATGAGAAGATACATCTAGGATGCCATATGCTTTCTTCTTTTTACCTGCACAGTGCCAGATCTTTCTTGGGAGGTTTTCTGGTATCAAGGCATAAAATTTCCTTCATCATAATCTCCCACCTCACTGAGAAATTCTATATACTTTGACTCTGCTTAAATGTCAACATTCTGGATAGCCCATAACCCTCACATGTGTGTGGGTCACATGCATGTTTGAGTCAAAATGGGATGAGTAATAGTAATAATACATACTGTAGCGTTTTATTCACATTCATTCTTTCAGCAACTCTGAGAGATAGAGAGATGGGGTATTTTTATTTCCTCTCAATTTTTGAAGAAATAATTTCAGAGGGCTGGAGCAATAGTACAGTGGGTAGGGCATTTGCCTTGCACACGGCTGACCCAGATTTGATTCCCAGCATCCCACTTGGTCCCCCGAGCACTGCCAGGAGTAGTTCCTGAGTGCATGAGCCAGGAGTAACCCCTGTGCATCGCCATTGTGACTCAAAAAGCAAGCAAGCAAGCAAGCAAGCAAGCAAGCAAGGAAGAAAGAAAGAAAGAAAGAAAGAAAGAAAGAAAGAAAGAAAGAAAGAAAGAAAGAAAGAGAGAGAAAGAATTTCAGAGGAGTGAAGGGATATTGAACCAATATCCAATAATCTTTGGCATCAAATAGAATACATTTATCTAAGTGTGTGCAAACAGATGCTACTGGGTGAAACATTCAGGCAAACAAAGAAATTAAGTTATTTCAACTTTTTTTTCATCCTCTAACAGGGTAATGCTTAGGTAGTTACTTCATGTACAATGTCATAGAGAAGAATAAGCATATAAGTGGTATTATAATTATCATTAAAACCCTTCAAAGGTTCCCCAGATTTCCTATCTGCAACTGATGCTGGAGGAGACAGCACTTTGATGTGGATGGCTCTGAATGCTAATGGAGTTATTTGCGCCAGTGCATATCCTGGGAGCCCCTGCCCCCTGTGTGGAGGTGCTGGGGAGCTGTGTGAGCCACACTCTCCTGCTGTCTTTCAAAGTCAGCTTTAAGGTCACATTATTCTCCACCAGGCTGGCACCACTTCTCTTCTCACCCTGCAGGGCCCCACATTGTCATCTGTCAAGAGCTTCTTCCAAATTTCAATGCAGATGAAATTCACCCAGAGCATGTGTGACAGTAATTTGAGAATAGCAATATGCATGGAACAATTTCTAGCTCAATCGTGCAAACGACAATTTATTGAGGGCCCACCAGTTTCTGTACAATGTGGTTACGGTTGATTTAAGGTCATGGATAATGAAGCATTTAAATTAATGATTTAATATCCCCCAATGATTATATTTGCTATGCATAAATACTACGTATATCCTGCAAAAAAAAAATGGGAAAACCATATCTCAGTGTTTTTCTTAATTACACTCTCAGGAAATAACATCTTCCAAAGTAGGGCCCATACCTGTTAGATTCACTTTATCTTTCCTCAGCATCTTGCTCAGTAAAACCAAATAAATGCTATTCATCGATTTGATACAAGTCAGTGTGATCAAATGAAAGGAAAATTGATTTGGATTTATGCCTGTGCCTGCATCAAATATAGTTAATTTTCTACCAAGATTGACCAAAAAAAATATTCTGGGAGATAATTAAGCAAAAATTTAAATGACCTTTCTATTACTCAATTTGACTATTTGGTACATAAATATTGTTTAACATGTGGTGACAGTGACTCTGAATGTGCTCATGTATAATGTCGCTTGAAAATGCAACTAAAAGAAGTCTGCTTTAAAGGTACAAAAATATTTCCTTTTAAATCTACAAAAAATATTTCCTTTTAAATCTACTTGTAGTGTTTCAGAAATTACTTAACAGGTATGTTTCTGAAAAGGAGAAATAAATCACATTTTAAATGAACTTTTCATTGAAATAATTGACATTTTTCTTGAAATTGTGGAAAATAAATACTCTGTTGTGTTAGACGAAACCTAGCTGCAGCTATGGCTGGCACTGATGATAAAGTGCCCAATTAGCCAAGAACCCTTGTTTAATCAAAGGAAATTTGGCCATATGTTCTTTTTTCTTTTTATTATTTTGGGGTTTTTTTGCTGTGGTTGTTATTGTTTGTTCACATTTTAAGGCCACACCTGGGCCTACTCCAGGGGCTATTCCCTGTGCAATCTGGACCCCAGAATAATCCACATTTCCCAAAGGATAGTGCACTCTCCCTCTGCACTATCTCCCCAGTTTTTAATTTAAAAACTCATTTTAAAAACTGAGAGGTAGACAAATTCAGAATGAATAAAATAGGGAGTGTTGATGACGAAAGAAAACCAAAGAAAATCTATCAGTGGCACATCCCCATGGAGATAGAAGAGCACAAGGTCCAGGTTACATAGCATGATGAGAATTGTGAAGAAATGGGAAGCAATTCCAATATGACAGAAGTTTAAAATATTAGAAATATTATAACTAACAATATTGTTTGGGCAGTAATTTCTCTTGTTTTTTTTTTCCATTTTGTCAGTAAAAGCAGGAGCTGTATATAGAAAAGAGATGCAAACTGCGAGGAAGAATAAAAGAATCAACTCAAATGTGAGGAAGAGGCCACTGGGCAGTGTGAAGGTCCAGCTGGATGTTAAAACCAGTGTTGGTACAAAGTGGAGACAGTCAGTGCGTGCTTATCTCAGGAGCTCTCAGCTTGTAACATGAGAGAGATCTGAAGTGGGGTTGATCTACACATGAGGTTCTGTAATGCACAAAGGTAATTGAGGTATAAAGACTCCCTGATACAGTGTCTTGAATAAAACATAATTTTTTTCTTTCTCACCATATTCATGATATAAAAAGTCTAGATTGGTCAGGAAGCTCATACACAGGGGTATATTCAGAGAACCAGTTTTCTCCTATCCTATCCCCAAGAGTACAAAGCTGGTTTGTTGCTTCAACTGTGTACTAGTTCACAGGGAATAACAAAGAGGAATCTAGAGCAAGGAATTCTCTTTGAAAGAGAAATGGAGATCAAACTATGAAGCTTCTGCACTTCAAAAGAAACAGTGACTAAAATACAGAGCGAGCCCACAGAATGGGAAATAATATTTACCCAATAGCCATCTGATAAGGGATTAATATCCAGATTACACAAGGCACTAGTAGAATTGTACAAGAAAATAACCTCCAACCCCATAAAAAAAATGGGGAGAAGAAATAAACAGAAGCTTTAAAGAAATACAAATGGCCAAAAGGCACATGAAAAAATGTTCCACACCGTTAGCCATGAGGGAGATGCAAATCAAAACAACAATGAGATATCATCTCACACCACAGTGACTGGCACACATTCAAAAGAACAAAAGTAATCAGTGCTGGTGTTGATGTGGGGGAAAAAAGGATGCTCTTTTACTGTTGGTGGGAATGCCCACTGGTCCAACCTTTCTGGAAAACAATTTGGACTTTCCTTCTAAAACTAGAAATTGAGCTTCCGTCTGACCCCACAATACCACTTCTGGGAATATATCCCAAGGGTGCAAGAAAAGCACAGTAGAAAAGACATCTGTACATAAACATTCATTGCAGCACTATTCATGATAGCCAAAATCTGGAAACAACCCGAGTGCCCAAGAACAGATGACTGGTTAAAGAAACCCTGGTAAATATACACAATGGAATAACATGCAGCTGTTAGGAGAGATAAAGTCATGAAATCTGCTTATATGTGGAAAGACATGGAGAGTATCATGCTAAGTAAAATGAGTCAGAAAGAGAGGGACAGACATAGAAAGACTGCACTCATTTGTGGAGTGTAAAATAACAAAACATGAGACTGACACCCAAGGACAGTAGACACAAGGGTCAGAAGAATTGCTCCACAGTTGGAAGCCTGCCTTATGAGCGGGTGGGCGGGGGGGGGGGGGGGGGGGGAGAAGTGGGGGAAGGCACCTGGAATAGAGAAGGGATCACTAGGAAATTGATGGTTGGAGGGATCAGTCCAGATGGGAGATGTGTGCTGAAAGTAGATAAAGGACTGAAAATGATAACCCCTCAGTATCTGTATTGGGAACCATAATCCCCAAAAGTAGAGAGGGAGTATGGGGAAAATTGTCTGCCATGGAGGCAGGGGGAGGGTGGGAAATGGGGGTATACTGGGGATATTGTTAGTGGGGAATGTGCACTGGTGGAGGGATGTGTGTTTGATCATTGTATGAATGTAACTTAAACATGTAAGTGTATCTCACAGTGATTCAATAAAATTAAAAATATAAAAAATAAATAAATAAAAAAGAGAAACGTAGAAATTTTAGACATCACTTCCACTCGCATCAGTTGGAGAGAACTAATCTCTTTCAAGCCATGCCAGCTAACCAAAATCAGACAACATAAAGGGGAGAAATTGTTGTGGGAATGAAAGAAGGTTAAGGACTTTAGTGGAGAGGACCTGGAGTATTGACTGAATCAAGAAGGAAAGAATATAAAGTTGGTCTATGAGAGAACATAATCTTTGGAGTAACAGGGGAAAAAGGGGGGGAGGAGAGTTATCGGCATTTTGTGGTCAGAGAGCAGAGTTTCGAATTTCAGAAGTGGAAGTGGTAATGATTTGTTTTATATATAACCCCAGAAATGTCTAAATGATGTAGAGTGTAGGTAAAAATGAATCAGGTTCACTAGAACAATTTTCACAATGCACCTTTCCAGATGTCAACTAATTTTGGACCTGCTCTAATGTGACACACTAATGTAAGAAGCATATTTAAAAATGTATGAAGCTCCATTTTTCTTTACTAAACTATATCGATTGAGGGAGGAATACCAAATCTGGCTGTGCTCCGGCTTACTCCTGGCACAGTGTCCATTCCTGGCAATGCTCAGAGACCCTTTGTGGTGCCAGAGATTAAACCCGAGTCTGCAACAAGCTCAAGCACCTTACTCACTGGATTATGTCTCTGGCCTCAGTACAGCATCGTTTGCGGTTAGCAGTTATCCTAACCCAAGGTGTTAGTCATGTTTTATAATTTAAATCATAAATTTTGAAACTCTTAATGTTCGAAAATTTAAACAATAAAGACAATTTAGGGCTCCAAGCATTTGTGTGTACCACCACCTCTTGAGTTGGCACTGCCACCAAGTGGACAGTAGTGAAAACTGCATTTGGTGCTCCTCGCAATTCTAAAAAAAGCCCTTTGGATTTCCAAGACCCAATTTTCTTTTTGATTTTTTTTATATACACTTTATTGTTCCATTCAAAAAAACTTTACTACAGTATCATTATTTACAATAGAATTAATATTACAGCCTCAATGCTACAGAACCATAGTAACCCTTTGTCAGACTTGATTCACAAATAGTTTCTCTCATTCAATTGGGTGTCTTTTTATTTTACCCATCCTGGGGCCAGGGAGATTAGCTCAGAGGTTTGAAGTGTGTGTGGAACCCCAGATTTGATCCCCAGCACTACATAGTCTCAAGTACCAACAGATGTGAGCCCAAAACAAAACAAACAGCCTTTTGTCTTTTAAGTAGTGCAGAATCTTTTAAGTTTGACATTGTCCCATTTCTTTCCTTTGCTTTAGCTTTATTTTTCTTTGCCAAAGGGGTTTAACCAATGAAGACTTCACTAAGGTCAGTATCATGGAAATTTCTGCCTTTTTCCATTTTGTATTTTATGGATTCAAGTCCAATAGCTAAGTCTTAATCCATATTTAATTACCTTGTGTATACAGTGTGAGAATGGGGGTCCATCTTTTCTTCCTTTCTTTCCATTTTTTCTGTATTGTTATTTTTTGGGTATGTAGCTCTCAAGCTTCAAGACATATTTATAATAAAAATCCCTCAATAAAATAAGGATTGTATAGACTATATATGACAAACCCACAGCTAACATCACATTCGAGGGCAAAAATCTAAAAGCCTTTCTTCTTAGACAAGACCCAAGACAAGAACGATCACTCTCACCACTATTATCCAACACAATATTGGAAGTCCTATCCACACCAATTAGACAGGAAAGAGAAACTAAGGATATTAAAATTGATAAGAAGACAACGATGACAATGAAGAAGGAAAAGGAGGAGGAAGAGAAGGAGGAGGAGGAAGAGAAGGAGGAAGAAGAGGAGAAGCAGAAGAAGCAGAAGAAGAAAAGAAGCAGGAGAAGCAGCAGAAAAAAAAGAACAAGAAGAAGTAATAGTGGTCAAACAGAGCTGAAGTAGGGTGTTTGCCTTGCATACAGCCAACCTAGGCCCAATCTTTGGGACTCTATATATGGTCCCCCAAGCCTCATCAAGAGTGAGTCCTGGGGGCTGGAACAATAGCATAGCGGTTAGGGCATTTGCCTTGCACACGCCCAACCTGGGTTTGATTCCCAGCATCCCATATGGTCCCCTGAGCACCACCAGGGATAATTCCTGAGTGCAGAGCCAGGAGTAACCCCTAGGTGTGACTCAAAAAGCAAAAAAAGAAAAGAGTGAGTCCTGAAAGCAGAACCAGGAATAAGCTGTAAGCATCTCTAGGTGAAGCCCAACACACACCACACACACACACACACACACACACACACACACACACACACACACACACGTGCACACTTAAGTGGAATAAGAAAAGCCTCTTCAATCAATGGTGCTAAGACCCAATTTTCCAGCTGTGATGATCAACCAATACTCTGGGGTATAACACCCCAGTGATATATGCAATCTGTCAATTTATTACATGAGAATGTGTGAAGAAGTCTGGGGTCAGGATAAATCTTACAGCAAGAAAGGCACTTGCTTCACATGTAAATCAGCCCAGATTTGCTCCCCAGCATTCCATATGGCCCCTTGACCACTTCCAGGACTGAGACCTGAGAATAGAACCAGAAGTATTCCCTGAGCACAGCCAGGTTTGGCCCCAAAATAAAACAAACCAAAAAAGATACAGTCTGATAAATGATTACTCCACCACATTCATAACTTTTTTGATAATTGGCATAGGCTGTTCTCAGAACAATTATATAAATGAAAGTGTCAAAACCTCCAAACATTGGGGAAAAAGAAGTGAAGATAGTGATGCTCTTTATAGATGGACCTGACATTCAAAACTTTGCAGACTTCTCACTCTGGATGGAAATTGCAACATAGAGAACTTGTATACCCATTAGATAGAGTCAGGATCACAATCTACCTTACATTTTTCTTTTTTTTATATATGTTGGAATAATTTCTACTCAATGCACAAGGATGTCAGGTATCTTTTCAAATTCCCATTTGGAAAACAAAAGATGACATATTTGATTCACAAATCACAAATCAGTGCACTCCTTCCAAATTCTCCTCAATTTTATTGTGGCTTCACACTAAAATTAGGTGAAATGTAAGTTTTATACCACCTCTGTTCACTCAACAAATTCAATTATTTACTGAGCACATTCTGTTGGCCAGGGAAATGTTTAGGATATACTCATTTACTTAAGGATGAAAACATAACAATGAACAGCAATAACAAAAAAAAAAGAATCCTTGACTTTGTGTAGCTTAAATGCTAGTATTCTGAGTTAAGTATTATCTGTCTCTGTATCTATATCATATAAATTAATCAATAAGTCTCTGTCTATCTCAAAAAAGAAATCCCAGAAATAGAACAAGTATAATGTTTCTTTAACTGTGCTATTTAGTACATTATATTGGAATTAATCTTTGTTATATACTTGTCCCCCTTACTTTAGGGAAAGAATTATACTTTACTTCTCTTTGTGTACTAGCAAGAGTAGGAACCATCAGTGGAGAATTTGCAAAGAGTAGTATCTGAGGTGCCCATTGACTTGTACCTCTGTCTACCTTACAGTCATTACTATCACCTGACAGATTCTTAATAAATTTGTTTGTATACCAAATTTGTTTGACTTTAGTGTGCAAAGTGGAAGTAATACTAACAAAAAAAAGAGGCAGACCAGAAGCTCAGTCTTGAAAGTGGATCTATTTTACTTCTTCCATGAACATAAAACTGTCAAGTGGACCAAAGGACAAATCCATCCCCTACCACTTGATACAGTACTTTTCTATATTTAGTCATATCTTTAAACTTATAAAAGTGGGTTAGATAAGCTTTATCTCCCCTCGATTTATGATAACTTTGCAATTTAGAAACATTCCACAAAGCACACCGCTTAGAAAAAGTGTCCTTGGACTTGATTTTCATTTTATTTTAACTAGGCTCTTAACTATATCTGTTTCTATCTCATTCTCTTCCTTTAAATGTTAATATCAATTCTCCAAAAACATTTATTTTAATCTGGAATTTGTCAAATACTTCATGCTCTTTTAAACCATAGAGTAGAGCTATTTTTGTTCAATGCACAAGAACACAGTGTATCTTTGAAAAAGAAGACAAAATGAAGAAACAACAGTAAAACAGCAAGCTCACTTCAATCTGCCGTGTGACTTTTTACTAAAATTGGAGTAAATTAAATCATATTCTGAGTATATCTGTAAAAATAAGGGCATTTGTTTTTAGAGACTAAACAATAATGTGAAAATAAAAATGCTATAAAATTTAAAATGTAAGCTCTTAAACATTTCATAAATTCCTTTAAATTAGTTCAGAATAGATTATTTTGATGGAGTTGAAAATTGAACTTTTCAAAAACAGCATCATTAAAGCCATAATAATTTAGAGGTATTACTTACTAGAACACATGTAAAATAATAATTGCTTCAATTGACACTCAAAGCCTGGAGAAGCGAGATTATTTCTATGATAATGAATTTACTGGGTTAAATCCCTTTTCAGAAGATCCAGAAGATTCGGAATTGGGAGCTGGGGAGATGGTTCAAAAGACTGGAGCACATGCTTTGCATCAGGAATCCAGGTTCAATCATTAACAATGTACCACATGATCCTCCAAGCACTGCATGAAACCACCCTGTGAATCATCTATTGTTGCCTCCAAACAAACAAAGAAGCCTAGGAGACCCCTTTGGGTACCTAGACTCTTCATTTTGCCTTTGAGAGTGCGTCTACTACCAAATGTCTACATAAGTAACCACTTACAATTTCACGTTTTTATTATTCACAAGTAGTAGCACATACGTTCAGACTCATGATAAAGAGTTGCAACCAGGGACTGGAGCGATAGCACAGAGAGTAGGGCATTTGCCTTGCGCGCAGCTGACCCGGATTTGATTCCCAGCATCCCACACGGTCCCCTGAGCACCGCCAGGGGTAATTCCTGAGTGCAGAGCCAAGAGTCTCCCCTGTGCATCGCTAGGTGTGAACCAAAAAGAAAAAGAGGAGAGAGAGAAAGAGAGAGAGAGAGAGAGAGAGAGAGAGAGAGAGAGAGAGAGAGATGCAACCTTGTGCACATTTGTAACGTGGAATTATTTAGCTTTTCTACCATCCTCTCTGCTCATTCTCCAAAAAAATCTCAAGGCAACTTCCACTTGTAAAGACCTTCTCCCACAGGCACATCTTCTATATTCAGAGAACGTATCCCTGACTCTGTACACATATGTAGTCTCATGTTTTTCCTCAGCGGGGTGGGGTGAATGTCTTCCAAGCCGTCTTTTGGGCCCAGGGGGAAATTCCTTGTGATTTTCTGCTCACTGGGCCAGATGATTCCATAGGTCAGTGCTGGGGCTCAGCTCTGCAGTGTTGCTGGGCTCAGAGCTACCAACAACCATGTGGTGCTCAAGATCAAACCTAGGTTCCTATATATGCCTGACATTCACTGTGACCCCTGAACTTTCTCCCAGGCTCTCATGAGGTTCATTTGGTGGTGAGATATAATTTTATATTTCTGAGCTACTTCTCTAAGGAGAGCTACTAATGCTGTCCCATGGGAAGTACTATGGTATGTACACTTCTCTCCTGTTTTCAGTTCATACCTAATCTTGAAAGCAAAGGGAGTATACTATAACATTCCTAATAAGGTAAGCAGACAAATAAGTGATAGGTCACTGCCCCAGAATCTTATAATACTTCTATTAGATATTATTAATAATCACACTGGGGGAAAACATTAATTTATATGAGATTAATGACAAACTGAGATATGTTAACCTGATCAGTAAGCAGTATACAGATAGATAGATATAAATATGAGAGCATTTTAGAAGATAATTCCTACAAATTCTAGACTCAAAGTGAAATTTATACAAATGAATGCACTAAAACAATTAATAAAGGTTTTGGTATTTCTAACTTAGTCCAGGAAGCACTGGACACATAGCAGAGGATTACTGAAAATAGGCACTGGTGAAAATGTAGTATATGAAATACTTTAGTTAGAAATAATAGTACATTAAATCATAGCTGGTTCACTTAGATTTACTTAGTTAAACTTTTTCACAAATTCCTGAGGTTATATTTGAACATTAACTCCCACCTCTTTCTATCTTATGTAGGTTTATTATGCATAAATATACCTGGATAACTATTTAACTCATAATATATCATTCTCACTCCCAAGATTAAAGAAGTGAGTCTTGTGGTAAAATGCAGGTTAAAACCCTCTCGTGTTTTTTCAAAGAAAGAATGCTAGATTCGTGCTTAATTAGTCAAAATTCTTCTCCCCAAATTAGCAAGCCCATTAAAAAAGAACTCATTCAAGAATACTGAATTAGTATATCTTACTTCTATCTGGAGATATATAACACATAGAAATGTATTTCTTACTCTGGGGTAATTATTTGCTTATTTCTCTCACAGATTGCAAACATACCTGTCTGTCAAGACTGGCATCTTGTTCACCTTTGTACCCTCAGTGTTTGAAATAATTTCTAGTATGAAATAGATGGGTTGGCCATTGGTTAGCTGACTAATTTTCCAGTTGGTTGGTTTCTTCTTAGTTCACTTTTTGGTTTGTTAATTGGTTGACTCTGACTGGTTGATTGACAAATAGTTTAGTTGGCTGACTGGTTGAATGTCATTAGCTAGTTATTGCTATACTAATTCACTAGAAAAAAAACAGTGAATTAATTTTTACTGTGAAACAAAATTTTTAGGGTAAATTGAAAATATTTATCTCATTAGCTTTTCTAAATGAATTACCCCACATAATAATTTTTATGTCATGGCTAGATTTCTGAATTAAATCAAATATCGTCTTTAATAAAATTGGTAAACTTCTTAAATAGTTGGAGTGGAGAGACATTGCAGTGGATACAGTGCTTGTCTTGCATGTGGCCAATCTGGGTTTAATCCCAGCATCCCATATGGTCCCCAGAGCCCAGCAGAAGTGATTCCTAAGCACAGAGCCAGAAGTCAATCATAATCACAAGCCAGGCATACCCCAAAACAAGCAAAATGAATTCTTAAATGGTTAAAAACAATATTTGCAACCATAAATTCTAAAAATTTGCAAAATATTTTTGTTTACAAAATATTAAGAAATGAATATCAAAGTCAAGTTACTACTTTATGGTTTGCCTTGGTTTTGTTTTGGGGCCACACTTGGAAGTACTTAGGGATTACTCCTAATTCTGGTGTCAGAGAACACTCTTTTTTTCTTGGGAGGGGGTCACACCAAGTGATGCACAGGGGTTATTCCTGGCTCTGCACTCACGAATTTCTCCTGGCGGTGCTCTGGGGACCATACAGAAATCGAACCCAGGACGGCCACATGCAAGGCAAACATCCTACCCTCTGTGCTATTGCTTCAGTCCCCAGAGAACACTCCTGATGGTATTCAAAGGACCATTGGATACCACGATGAAACCTGGGTGGGTCACATGCAAGGCAAGCACCTTACCCACTGTACTCTGTCTCCAACCCCCAAATTGCTTTTTAAAAGGTAAAGGCCCTCCAGTTGTTCCTCGATTTGCTCAAGCGGGCCCAGTAACGTCTCCATTTGGAGACTTTGTTGTTACTGTGTTTGGCATATCGAATACATCACAGGTAGCTTGCCAGGTTTTGCTGTGCGGGCGAGATACTCTCGGTAGCTTGCCGGGCTCTCCGAGAGGGGCGGAGGAATCGAACTAGGGTTGGCCATGTTGGCTGCGTGCAAGGCAAATGCCCTACCGCTGTGCTATCGCTTAAAACCCTTAAATAACAAATTTTACCTTTTCATTGTGTAAAACTCGTAATTGTAGCACAGATTAACCTTGAGGAGTGTTTGCCAAGTTTTGCCAACTACACACAAGATATGACTAAGACATTACTAAACAAAACATTGTCAGTACCATCAATCTTACCATTTGTCTTACCAAAGACTGTTTTCTTCAGTCTCTACGCATTTTTTTCCATTGGAAATTGATGTCTTTTAAAATGCTCTTAAAAAGTGCTACTTTAATACCTCTTTAAAAGAACAAACCATTTATATAAACACTTACTTAAAACATGGTGCTTTACTATTGACCCCCAAATTATGGATAAACATAGTACAAAGAAATAAATTTACTTAATAGAAGAAAAAGGAATAAAATGTCAAATGAGTTTTTTTACTAAGACATTCTAGGTCATCGTGATTTATAGTTGCTAAGACAAGACAATGATCATCTCTGACCATTCTTTTAAAAGTTGGGTGGAGAGGGTCGGAGCAATAGCACAGCGCCTTGTTCATGGTAAATTCAAGTTCAATCCCTGGCACCACGTATGGATCACAGAACCAGGAGTAATCCCTGAGCACCACCCCCCAAAAATATTAACCATAATGAATTTTGAACATATGCAACTAGACTTGAATTTAGATATCAAGGCTCATTAACAAATATGAACATATGTAAACATTATTCATAAATAAAAAACACAATAAATCAAAGAAAAATTTCCTATATATTTCCTGAATATCCTGTGGCTTCTTTAGCACTGGGCATTTTCAATAAGCTTGAAAAAGAACTCTCCTGTATGTATTCCACGTTTTCCAAAAATAAAGAGAAAAAGCCATTAATCATTATTTCAGATTATTAATTATTATATTATAGCATTATAACTTTAAAGTAACTTTAACAGTAAATATAGAAATATTATTTTAAAGCATTAAATATAATAAAAATAGATTAATTTAATTTATTGGTCATTGACTTATAAATAAATGTTCTGACACTGTTTAGAAAATTACTCTGAAATTCGGCTGGATTCAGCAATTAAAAATAACTTTTAATCATTTTGCAATTTAAAACTATACAATACAAGAAATTGATGTAAAATTATTCAGCCAAATGAAATGAAGTGGGGGTATAGCTAATATAATAACCTTTAATATTTCAATGTGGATAATGAATCTCAAAGAAAGATCTAGTCATGTAGTATATAATGGGTCCCAAACAGTTTTGACATAATATCACTTATCTATTGACACAATATTTCTGGCAGGCAAACCAAAACAAATTCAGTGACTTAAAACAATGACCATTTCTTCTTAGAACTCTGCAGTTTGACTGATGGGGCCCTGTTGCATGTCTGTGGATTGGAATGTTCCACACTTCCTTCTCCCTTCTCAGCCCAGCAGGCTAAATAGGACATGTTCTCAGGCAATGGCAGAGTTGCAAAAGAAACAATGAAAATGTGTCATATTTCCGACTTAGTTTTCTGTCTCTCTAATCCATATTCGACTGAACAATAAATCACATAGACAAGGCCCAAATAAAAAGGTGATAAAATATGTTCTGTCCATGATGAGGCCATGACAAGAAATGGGAATTAGAGATTGTGAGGAAGACCTGGGATCAATAATTCCATCCATCACAACCACAAACCCATTTGTCAGGGTTTTTCCATGGAAAAATAAGTCTTCTATAATGAAAAAGAAGACACCATGCCCCATTATTTCCCCTTGGAATCTATGCAAATGTGTGTATAGGCCAAAACAAACCTCATTCACATCAGCATCCACAATAGTTATTATTTTCCTCTTGTTAGTGAAGAAGAGATAATAGAAACTTCCTCAAAAATATACATGGGCTAGAGCAATAGTACAAAGGGTAGGGATCTTGCCTTGCACACAGTTGGCTTGGGTTTGATCCCTGGCATCATATATGATTCCCCAGAGCCCCCAGAAGTAAGTCCTGAGCACAGCTGGATGTGGCCCAAAACCCAAAACATAAACAGGAAGGAAGGAAGGAAGGAAGGAAGGAAGGAAGGAAGGAAGGAAGGAAGGAAGGAAGGAAACACATACAGAGGATCACTATAAATATATGAAAAATTGTTCTGCCTCCCTTAGCATCAGGGAAATACAAATAAAAACAATAAGATATCACCTCACACCAGGAGACTGGAATACATCGAAAACAAAAACAATAATGTAGTTGTGGATGTAAGGAAAAAGGGACCCTCATCCACTGCTGGTAGAAACATTGACTTACCCAATTTTTTAGTAAAACAATATGGATACTTCTCAAAAAAAAAATCCTAGGAATTGAGCTGGGCTGAAGCGATAGCACAGCGGGAAGGGCATTTGCCTTGCAAGCAGCCAACCTGGGTTCAATTCCTCCATCCCTCTCAGAGAGCTCGGCAAGCTACTGAGAGTATCCTGCCTACATGGCAGAGCCTGGCAAGCTCCCCGTGGCAAATTCGATATGCCAAAAATAGTAACAACAAGTCTCACAACGGAGACGTTACTGGTGCCTGCTCAAGCAAATCGATGAACAACAGGAGAACAGTGCTACAGTGCTACAGGAATTAAGCTAATATATGATCCAGAAATTTCACCTCTGGATATCAGCCCCATAGACCCAAAAACTCCAGCCAGGAAAGACATTTGCTCTCCCGTATTCACTGCAGCACTATTCACAGTAAGCAAATTCTGGGAACAATCCAAGAATCTAAGAAGAGATTACTGGATAAAGAAACCATGGAAT
Organism: Sorex fumeus; assembly: GCF_029834395.1. Taxonomy (NCBI): domain Eukaryota; kingdom Metazoa; phylum Chordata; class Mammalia; order Eulipotyphla; family Soricidae; genus Sorex; species Sorex fumeus. The sequence continues at coordinate 18,131,413 of NW_026606111.1, read as the reverse complement.
ATATACACAATAAAATACAACTCAGCTATAAGAAAAGATGAAACCAAGCAATTTTCTATTTGGATAGATCTGGAAAGTATCATAGTGCATGAAGTCAGCCAGAAGGAGAGGGACAGATACAGTTTTCTCTCTCACGTGTGGGATATAAAGAAGCAGAGTAAGGGAACAACAAATGACCAAAGACAACAGAACTGACTTCACCATGATGGGATGATGGGGCTGAGCATGGAGACTTTGAGGTGATGGACACTCTGGTGGAAGGATGGGGTGCTGAACATTGCATACTTGAAAGTCTACCTTTAACAGTAATTGTAAATCATGATGCCTAAAGTTTCTTAAATTAAAAACAACAACATTTGGCCCTGCACACTCCAACTCACAAACCACACATAGTCCCCTGAGCACCACCAGAAGGATCCTGAGCATAGAGCCAAGTGTAACTCAAACCTTCTCCCGCCCATTCTCCCAACAAAACCCTTGATAATCCCCAGCAACCATTCTTCCCTAGATGAAAGTTTGCCTGGGCAGGACTAGAGCAGGGTAGCAGCAGCTCCCACATAGCTCTCAGTAACACAAAGTGGCTCCCAAACCTCAGTCCCGTTTCCAACTAAGAAAAATGTTTATAGATGTTCTGGTGTTGAGGCTCTTTCTTTGGGGAATTGTGGAGAAAATAGATGAGAAAGGATTTTGTAAGGGTCTCAGGAGGCATGGGCCCCCCCAGTCATTCTCAGCCAATTGGGGTCCCTCTATTAAATGCAAGCACTAGAGGATGCTGGGATGCTGCGCTGCTCTTGCCCTGAGAGCCGCGGATTAACTGGGTGAACCCAACAGTGCAGGGGATGGCACCCTCTAGGATCACACCTAGCGCTGCTCAGGAGACCATATGGTGCCTGGGAGAGAACCAGGGTCTGCAGAATGCAAGGCATGAGACTTCCCCTATATATCTCGTCAGCCCAGGGAGGAGGGTTTAACCAAAATCTGGCTCCTCTAGAGCTCCATGAAAGCAGGCACTTTCTCTTTGTGTGTGTGTCTCTGTCTCTCTCTGTGTCTCTGTCTCTCTCTGTCTCCGTCTCTCGCTGTCTCTGTATCTGTCTCTCTCTGTCTTTCCATCTTTCTCTCTCCCCCTCCTTCCCCCCTTCTCCTTTTGGGTGTTATGGTTTACAATTCTGACACTGAGAGGTTATCATGTTTGTTCCTTTCCTACTTTCATCACGTTATTCTTTTTTTTTCCCCCGGGTTACTTTTTATTGAGCATTGATATTAGTATTTTTTTTAAATTTTTATTAGTGAGACACCATGAGGTACAGTTGCAGACTTACAAATTTTTGTGCTTGGGTTTCAATTATACAATGATCAAATACCCATCCCTCCACCAGTGCCCATTTCCCACCACCACAGATCCCAATATGCCTCCCCCCCACCCCCCCATCCCACCCTGCCTCTGCGGCGGGCATTCCCTTTTGTTCTCTCTCTCCTATTGGGTGTTGTGGTTTGCAAAGGAGGCATTGAGTGGCAATCATGTTTGGTATATAGTCTACTTTCAGCATGCTTCTTCCATCCTGGGAGGATCCTCCCAACACCCTTTATTTGGTGCTCCCTTCTCTATCTGAGCTCCCATCATTTCCGGCTATCACCGCTATAGTGGTTCCTTCTCTATCCCAACTGCTTCTTCCCCAGCATCTAAAGCAGGCTTCCAACTGTGGACCAATCCTCCTGGCACGTGTTTCTATTGTCCTTGGGTATTAGTCTCATACTGTGTTTTTTTTATGTCCCACAAATTAATGCAATCTCCTTCTGAGACATTAATACCAAATATTACTAGGAGCTGCTCATCCTAGAATGTGAGCCCAGGAGTACCTGACCAATGAGGAAACAGGTCTAGACTTGCATTAAGGATAAAAACCCCTGACTCTACATGCTGTTCGCATGTTCCTACTCGCCAGCCACCTGACCTCACAAGGCTGTAATCAATAGCTAGTGAAGCCTCTCTTTCTGTTCTTCTAGTCTCTGAGTTGATATGTTTTAGGCAGGTGAAATATTTCTCACATATCTACATCAAACTCAAAACCTGGTCAGGTATAGAAAGCTTAAGCAGTAAATAAACTTTAAGAATTCAATTTGGAAAATTTAATTTGGAGAAATTTCATGGTCTATGCTCATCCTCTTGGGTTCTTTCCTGCAAGGGCTTTTAGAACCTGTACTCATTTAGAGGAAACATCTTTTCACATTAAACACTAATAACAATGTAATGCCATGTTCTAAAAATGTGTGATCTACACTTGCTTTTTTAAAAAATTCTAAATCTGTTGAATTTTGGAAAATATTAATGAACTTTCAAGTTTTTCCGATTTTCTAATTTGATGTGTAATGCATGACATCTCACTCCGACTACACCCAAATTATAGAAGGAAATTTTTAAATATGCTGTAATCCCTTTATCACAGGAACTACATGTTGAGCATTCACCAGATGCCACGCCTGGCTTAGATGCTTTTGCAAAAGTCCGTTCAACAAAACCTTGCAACATTCCAGCAGGACAATTAAAAAATCCTTATTTTATGGAAGAAGCTGCTAAGGATTAGAGATATTATTGAATCTGAACATAAATCAATAATGACAATAATGACAGAATCAGAATCTATCTTTCTTCAAAACCTTAAGTTTCCTTTGGGCAAGAACTAATAGTGATTTGGTTCCACTTTGTAATTCATCTAATAAGATGCTAAGTAACAGTTGAGACCTGAAGATTAGATCAAGGGGAAAGCACACACTCAAGGTCATTATCAGGCAGTTTTGCTGCTTTGAGTGAAAATAGCTTTTGGGATGTCAAAGAGTTTAATTTGTTCCTGAAAAGAAACTAATACCTTTCCTCTCTCCCTTTCAGTAAACAAGAAACATTTGTTGAAATCGAAGGGCAGGATTTTTGTTCCACCTCTCCTTAGCTGAAAACACCTACAAATGTTCTTAAGAAAGGTTCCTGATAAAAAGGCAGTCTCTTTAGATGGGTTGGGTTGAACTGGAGGATCCAAGGAGACAGTTCAAACGGTTGGAGTGCATGTTTGGCATGCATGCTCCATTCCATCTCAGCACTGCATGGTCCCCTAAGTCTCTCAGGGAGCACCCCAAGCACTAAACCTGGAGAAAAGCTGTCACACATCCCAGCACTTTAGGGTATAGCCCCCCAAACAAAAAAATTTAAAAGAAGAGTTAATATGGGGTGTAGATGTTTTTTGAAACAAGGAGTACCCAGGTGCGATCCCATGAGGTGTTTCCGAATACTGCTACAGCCTGGTTATGTCAAAGACACTAGTACTGGGGTGGGAGAGGGAATCGTGGGGCGGGGGCGGGGAGTTGAGGGAAGAGTGCTGGCTAAGAAGGCTTGAAAGGCCTTGAACTAGCTGCCGTCTTTACCAAGAGCCCCCAGGCTGGCCACGTTTGCCTAGTTAATAATATCCAGTGTGGCACTGCGGCAGGGGCGGTAGGACAATCAAACTCCGCCAGAACCGAGGTGTTTGGAACATTTTCTTTGCCAAGATTCCCATCCCCCATCCCCGGGAGGGTGGGGGCAGAGCGCGGGGCAGGTGCTGGTGCAGGGTTAGCCTAGGACTGCCGAGGTATTTTCAGACGTGAAGACGCGATAGCCTCCTCCCTCGGGGTCGCACACCAGGCCGGGGTGCGCACCAGCTGCAGCAGCTGCGCGCGAGGCTGTGAGCCCAGAGCACAGCTGTCAACCAGGTCCCCAGTCCTGCAGAGAAGGACGCCCGGGCCACTGACTTGCCGCCCTGTCTCTCCACCCGGGAGGCGGCCGCCGGGTCGAGCCCACAGGTGACGTTTCTGGGACCGGAGCTTCGCGGGTCAGGGGCGCGGGGAGAGGATCGAGCGGTGCTGGGGGATCGTCCCGCGCCGGAGGCACCCGCGCTCCTCCCGGCGGAGGGGGCGGGGGGGGGGGGTTGGCTCGCCTGCAGGTGACGCGTCTGTGAGCATCCTGTCGCCTGCCCGGGAAGGTACCGAGTTTGCGTCGGTGGATGCACCCGTGGATGACGGGGAGGGGGAGGGCGGGGGGGGGGGGAGCGGATGGTGGCCGGTTTCATCCTCAGGAAACCAGTGGAAAACCTGGTGGGCACTGAAAGACTTTGGGGACCACAGTCAGGGCTCTGCAGCCCCGGGGTTTCTCGGATCTGCTGCATTTCACGGCTTTTCAGGAGTGAAGACAGAGTAGCCAAGAGCGAAGGCTCGCGTTTCCTGAATCAGGGTTTCAAATCAGTTCCATGGGAGACCCACCTCTGCCTGCATGGTGCCTTGCAGCCTGCATTTCCAGAAGCCCCTCCCCACTGGGTTCACTTTCTGTTACTCACTGGTGCCCTCAGGAATTGAGCAGCTGTTGGGGACAGCAGAGGGTAGGAGGGCGGCATCCAGCACGGGCTTTTGCACATTGGCCTGGGGCTTCTTCATCTTCGAGAACTTCTAAGTGTCCTTCCATAAGGAATGAGAGAAATGCACTTTCCTGTACTTCTTAAGATGTCTTGGCCCTCAAAGTGTCTGCATATTGTTATTTGGACTGGATTCTTCTTATTAAGATTCTCCTGAAGCTATAGCCAAAGAATCTAAGAAATTGGCTTAGGGGTGTGGGCTCAGAGGGGGGTGTGCATGCCTGGCCTGTGTAAGACCCTGGCCACAGCAACATACCAATTGCAAAGAGACAAATCCACAGAAATATGTCACTGTTTCCATCTGAGGCATGCACTGAAATTCCTCAGTGCAAACTTGAAGGTGGGTGTTTTCAGTGAAAATTGCATTTCTTATTGAATAACCTGTTAGCAAAACTTGGTGAGTAGAGATGTGGGGAGGGAGTCTCCATCTCCAGTGCCCACTATCTCTAGAAATGAGGGGGTTGGGCTGGCAGTGCATTTTTCCTATTTCATTGGGATAGTGAATCTGCTTAATGTGAGCACTGGATTGACCTTTTGCAGAGTCAGTAAGCCCTCAGCTGTCTTGTGGTCATGAAAAGCTCGTTAGGAAACCATACAATTTAACTGTTAGCCTACCACGGGTTGTTAAAGTGCACAACGCAATCCTATTCGAAGAAAAGAGTTTTTCCAGGCTGGGGAATAAGGATTTTGCAGGCCATCTAATGTGTCTGAAATATTTATGCAGATTGGTACAGAGAGAATGAACAGGGAAGGGAAAACCACCAGGCACCTTGAGGAGGAACTAAGAATAGTCCTGCAGGCCTGAGATGCTAGGGAAAACCCATTTCATTTTTAGTATCAGATTTTTTTTCAAATACAGAACTGGGTGTAGGGGAGGGAGAGGACAACTATAATACAGTGGTATCTCCCTTACCTGTTTTGAGAGGTAAGCCTTGAAATTATAGTATAAATAGTAGGCTAAATGTGTACAGTGAAGCAATTCTGCCAGGTGTTCCAAATTTCCCATTTTCTGGGTTCATCCCAAAGAAGGATTTGAAACGTTCCAGCCACAGACCTTTGGATGTCTGTTGAAATGATTGGCTGAGACAGTTTTGGGGGGTTGGGTATTTTTATTTGGTTCTGGTTTGGGGATGACATCCTCTGGTTTTCAGGGCTTGCTCCTGACTCTGTGTTAGGGATCACTCCTGGCAGTGTTTGGGGTACTGTACTGAATGCCAGCAAGTGCCCTGCCAGCTGTTCTATTTCTATCTCTCTGGTCCTCTGCACACACCTTTTCGGAGGCTGGGAGTTTCTGACTGGGGGTTCCAGATGCTCTGGGAAGGACACCCTAGCCTCAATCCACAGGGTACATAAACTGTGAAGTGTTCCTGTGCCCTTCCACACCCCGTCTTCCCCTTGCAATACTCCCTCCTCCAGTCCAACTGGAAGGAGCCGCTGTCAAAGACAGGCTTATGCCGAATCCCCTGTGCACTTATTTTTAACATTCTGAGTCTAAGAAGTAATAAATATCAGTGGGGAGACCAGGAGAAACTAGGGATGGAAAAAGAAGTGGGAAAGACTGTGACTTGGATCAATAGAAAAGAGCTTTTTACAGAAGCTTACTCTGTTATAAATACTGTTTGGGTGCTTCACTTATGAAATTCTCACTGTTAACTATGTAAGTAGACAGTATTGTGTGCATTGTGGGGCAGCCAGAAGAGGGGAAATGAGACCCAGTGAGATAAAGCAGGAGGACCAGGATTAGATGCCATGCTGTCTGACAGATGAGAAAATCACCAAAGGTTCTGTTCTCTTCCATCTTCCCAAAGAGGAGAAACTGAGCTGAAACAGCTAAAAGGACCTCAGAGTAGACACTTAAGGTCTCTTAAATGGATATTGGTCTGCAAAAGCTGCTCTGTTCCTCTTATTTCTCCATCTCTATCTCTGCATCATTCCTCTGATCCCACACCCTCACGTCTAGCTTTCCAGACCTACTGGCATTGTCACGTATCACTTTTCACCTGAGATGCCACTCTTTCACCTAATGCCTGGGTTTCTTCTCTCTATGCTACATTGACACAATTGAGTATATTGTGGAGGAAAAAAAACCCAAAAGCCCAAACTTGTGTAGCCCCAAGGTTTGTAGGACTTGGTGATACCAAACAGCTGGATCATTCTGATTGAGAATGCAGCAACAATAAGCAAGCATATGAAATACTAGCTTTGACAGCCAACTTAAGCTTTAGTAGCTACAAGGAATACCCTTGTTTTCACTGTAGATTTATGGTTGTCAAACCAAAATGTCTCTTCTTTTGTGGGCATCTTATCAATTTGAAAGAAGTATAAATTATCTGAGTTTCTTTTGTGAAATCCATGCCTCTATCTTGACACTCACTGGAAAATATAATGTTATCATAAAACTTGCAGCAGAAATAAATACTAAATGTTTCACAAATTCCTTTTGAGATTGTACCATTAAATGAAAATATTTTTTCTTTGACTTTTTACAAATTAGCCTTGTAATCAGCACCTGTCAATGGAACATTGTTAATATTTAACTATTGCTATTATATACCTCACTCCAAATTTTCAGTACCGTTTTACTTTGAGTCAGTCTACAAAAAAATCTCAATACAGTTGTACTTTACATAGGTGACAGTGTTTAGTATTTGAAAAGCTAATAAAAAAAAATACACAGACACACACACACACATGCACATCAGCACACACCAGCAGCCTTTTCCTGTCCTTCCCTATTCTGTCAATCATGAAGAAACTTCCACACAGGTAGCATGAACACATTCCAGATTCAGTGCAACACATTGACCTTTCTTTGATCCTTTTTGTTCATCCACACAGGAAAGTCCCATATTTGGAAACCAATAAAAGGCTCCCAACTTGGTAAAGTCTGCTACTTTGCTTTCAGAATGCTTAATTTCTAGTAAATTTTTAGACAAAGCACAAAGCAATCATTATATAGAATAAAATCAATAACAAAAAAAATTTTGTTTTGGGACCACACCCAGAGAAGGTCGGGGCTTACTCCTGGTTCTGTGCTCAAAGATCATTCTTAACAGTGTTAAGAATTGAAACCAGGTCAGTCACATACAAGGCAAGTGCCTTAATCCCTGTACCATCTCTCTAGCAAAAACTAAATAAAATTTTTTACCAAAATGAATTATTATCTTTTATAAGACTATCTAAATGATGCCAACTGATTTTTAGCATCAACTCTTTTCCCAATAAAAGCTTATACATCCACTAGTCAAAATGCCAAGTAAGGAAGACTTTTTTCTATTTAAATCTTTACCAGAAAGAAACAGAAATGTTTCAGAAAGTTTCCTCTTTAATCCTATTTCCTGTTTAGGATTATTCCTCATCCAATTCTATAAATGTAGGTTAGAAGGATATTAAATTATCACCAACATAAATAGTCTTAAATAAATTTCTATTGAAGACATATTTCTTGAATTAGTCTTCCAAGGCTAACAAGTAATATAAGAAGAATGTGACCCCACACTTGTAATCTTAAGTTTTTTAGTACCCACATTAAAAGGCAAAAGGAGACCAAGTAAAGGGATATACACGATAGCCTTTCAGCATCTGTATTGCAAACCATGATGTCTAAAATTAGAGAGAGGGAGAGAAAGAAAGAGAGAGAACAGAGGTGCCTGTTATAGAGACTGGGGGGTGGAAGGGAGGGAAAATGGGGACACTGGTGCAGGAAAACTACATTGGTGGAGGGATGGATGTTTGAACATTGTATGACTGAAACCCAATCGTGAACAGTTGTGTAATGTATCTCACAGCATTACATAAATTGGTCAAGAAAATTTTTTAGAAGAATGTTATCTATTGGTTTTCCTTGAAGGAGGAAGTTGAATAGCTGTTGGTATGGGGTGTGGGCAAAATCAAAAAATTTACCTGATTCAATGAAAATTTAAAAATTTTTAAAAAGGAGACTAAGTTATATACTCAATGGTACAGCAAATGCCTTGCATGTGTGAGATCCCAGGTTTGATCCCTAGCATCAACATTGATGCATCCCCAGCAGTGACACAGTAATAAGAAAAGCAAAGAGGAACAGCTGAAACTAATTTTAATAATTTTTTATGAAAATTTTATATTAAAACTATACACGCACAATTGTACAGGAGCCCTGATTATTCCTTTTCCTAATTCTGGTCAATAGCACCTTCTCTTCTGAAGGTATCCCTGCCTACACACAACCAACCTCAGAAGAACAAAGATCCTCTAACCTCACTTTCAAAATTCCACTTCCCCTCACCCTAATTTTGACACAAATTGTGGAAAGAAATTTTTTGTTTTCCTAGTCTCCTTAAGCTTATATCTTCCCCAAACACTCCATAACAACAGCTATCCAGCTTAGTCCTTCAAGGAAAACCAATATATAACATTCTTCTAAAAAATTTCCTTGACTTGCATAGCCTCTTCCAGATTCTGAAATCTAGGCAATACCTGCTTTCCATGAAGGTCCAGATGGGCTGCCCTTAATTCTGCATCATGCATTTTAGTACAATATTTCTTTCTTATCCCATTACCTGCATTTGTACTAAGAGCACAAAATTTCTCTTTTAAATTAATCGCAAGCATCACCAAACAGCAAGAGGAGCATCTTCCCATTGCTGCTTAAGTAACTTTGCCTTTGCTTATGGCCCTAAACAACAGGCTCACCACTTTCTTTCATTGTCTTCATACCTTTGATACATAATGTTGGAATCACTGCTTAAGTTGAATTTTAAAGTATCTCTTCTTGCCTACTCCTTTTATGGATATAATTTTTAAGCTTACTACATAAAACTTTTTTATATGAATATAAAAGTTTTTTGTGTTCAGTATTTATTAATTTACTTATTTATTTTCAAAATAAGCAATGATGTTTTGAGTTTCTACTTCAATATTTTGCAATGTGGGATGGGTGGGTCATGCCTGGTGATACTTGGGGGTTATTCCTGGCTCTCAGCTCAGGGAACTGTCTGGCGCTAGGGATAGAACCAAGTTTGGTTGCATTGTACAAGGCAAAAACCTTAACCCCTGTACTACCCCTCTGGCCTGTCACTTTGCTATTTTTATAAAGTGTAAAGACAATGAGAATCAACTCATAAAGCCAGGTATCTAGCACCCATGACACTCTTAGAGGAAAATGTAAATGTTTTCGTTTTTTTAATTTTGGAAGTGAAAATAAGAAAATGCAACCTGGATCATATTTGTCTTTGGGTGGAGGAGGGTGTCAAGGACTCCACCAAGTAATGACCCAGGGCTACTCCTAGCTCTGTGCTTGGGGCTGGAGCGATAGCACAGCGGGTAAGGTGTTTGCCATGCATGTGTCCAACAGGACTGACCCGGGTTCAATTCCTCATCCCCTCTCAGAGAGCATGGCAAGCTGCCTTGAGTATCTCGCCTGCACAGCAAAGCCTGGCAAGCTCCCCGTGACATATTCAATATGCCAAAAACAGTAACAACAAGTCTCACAATTTGTTGTGAGACGTAACTGGTGCCTGTTTGAGCAAATCAATGAAAAAAGGGAGGACAGTGCTACAGTGCTACCCCATTAAGCAATTTCTCTGGCTCCTATACCTGCCTTTAAACAAGTGTGATTATCAAATATTTAACATTTCATGTGGAGATGATCTGGCAAAATTGTCTAGGGCTTATGCAAGTACCAATATATCCTCCCTTTCTGATATTACAGGTTCGGGGACCTCTCATAGATGTTCTGTTCTTAAATAAGAATAACTTTCCTTTCTAACTGTTGTAAAACAACAACCTTTTAACAAAATGATAAGGAGTTTCCTAAGTACCTAGGGTCTTAGCGGGGGAAAGTACTAGACAGTGAGTCTGCGTTCTCTCAAATCCCCAAAGAACATTCCCTTCCAAGTAAAATTTTTCAAAGTCAAAGGAGATCTTTAACATGCTAATTAAAATGTTAGCTATCACTTGAGTAGAGAAAACAATTTTTATTCACACATTGTGAGAGTGATTCATGAATGAGTGGGATGACATGTCAGACACATCCAAGACCTTAATAGCTTATCAAAAGTTAAGCATTTACTTACAGTAAACCAAATTCACTAAGATGTAACTTCTTAATAAAAGTGATGTCAAAATTAAATGAAAATAAACAGGAAGGTAACTACTAATATTATGGCTCTTAAACCTAAGATGAGTTTTGATGTTATGGAATGCGTGAGTTAATGACAAATATGGATGACAAGGAACCAGTAAGCATGTGAGACAAGAATACTAGGAAAGTTTGAAAATTCCTTTAATTAAAGGCAAAACTGGGATTTATGCAGTAGGTTCTGCATGCCAGCCAGCACCTTTCTATGGCAAGGTTTTAGCAGTCTGTGTCTACTGCTGGTGGGAATGCCAACTGGTTCAGCCCTTTTGGAAAACAGTATGGACGATTCTCAAAAAACTGGAAATTGGGCTCCCATCTGACCCAGCAATACCACTCCAGGGAATATATCCCAGAGAGGCAAAAAAGTATAGTCAAAGTGACATTTGCACTTGTTTGTTCATCGCAGCACTCTTCACAATAGCCAGAATCTGGAAAAAACCCGAGTGTCGAGAACAGATGACTGGTTAAAGAAACTCTGGTACATCTACACAATGGAGTAGTATGTAGCTGTTAGAAAAGATGAAGTCATGAAATTTACATACAAGTGGTACCACATGTAAAGTATCATGCTAAGCGAAATGAGTCAGAAAGAGAGGGATAGACATAGAAAGATTGCATTCTTCTGGGGAACCTAAAGTAACAAAATAGGAGACTAACACCCAAGAATAGCAGAGCTAAGTACAAGGAGGTTCACTCCATAGCTTGGAGGCCAGCCGCATATGCTAGGGGAAAAGGCAGCTCAGATAGAGAAGGGAGCACCAAATAAAGGGTGTTGGGAGGATCATCCCAGGATGGGAGAAGCATGCTGAAAGTAGACTATAGACCAAACATGATTGCCACTCAATGCCTCTTTTGCAAACCACAGCACCCAAAAGGAGAGAGAGAACAAAAGGGAATGCCCTGCCACAGAGGCAGGGTGGGATGTGAGGGATGGGGGGTGAGAGGGATACTGGGATCTGTGGTGGTGGGAAATGGGCACTGGTGGAGGGATGGGTATTTGATCATTGTATAATTGAAATCCAAGCACAAAAATTTGTAAGTCTACAACTGTACCTCATGGTGTTTCACTGATAAAAATTTAAAAAAAAAAAGAAAAAATATACAAAGTAAAAAAAAAAGCAGTTTGTGTCTAGAAGTTGCAAGGTTTTAGTGCAAAAAGAAGCTACCACAGGGCTGGAGCAATAGCACAAAGGGTAGGACATTTGCATGTGGCTGACCCGAGTTTGACCCGAGTATCCCAGTATCCCATATGGTCCCCTGAGCACCGCCAGGGGTAATTCCTTAGTGCAGAACCAGGAGTAACCCCTGTGCTCGCCAGGTGTGACCCCCCCAAAAAAAAGAAGTGACCAGAAGATGAGCTGAAGCTGGACACAGGAATTAAAGACACCTGGAATTCAACTGGGTGCTCTGTCAAACAGAAAGAAGCAGAGATACATGTGACAAAACCCATTAGAAAAGGCAGCCTACCCATTTATTCAGTCGTCTGATGGGGTGCTCAGACTACTGGACCACTGGATATTCCCTTCATTATGGACCCATTATTGACATTACTCTTGCTTCAGGATTATTCTTGATATCTAGTAAATGATGCTTTTCAAGACTGAATTGGGCTCTTCGTGGCCTCTGCAATCTTATTCCCCATTTTCAACCCTCCAAAGAAATACACTTACTGGATGTTGATGAGATGTGGCTATATATGATTTCTCCATGAGTATCTATACACTTCTTTAGAATTCTTTATTTTACTGTCTCTAAAAATTTTTTTAAATATTCTTCAGAAAGAAAGAAAGAAAGAAAGAAGGAAGGAAGGAAGGAAGGAAGGAAGGAAGGAAGGAAGGAAGGAAGGAGAGAAAGGAAGGAAGGAAGGAAGGAAGGAAGGAAGGAAGGAAGGAAGGAAGGAAGGAAGGAGGAAGGAAGGAAGGAAGGAAGGAAGGAAGGAAGGAAGGAAGGAAGGAAAGAAGGAAGGAAGGAAGGAAGGAAGGAAGGAAGGAAGGAAGGAAGGAAGGAAGGAAGGAAGAGAAAGAGTGGCTTAGCCTTAGCAATCTGCCTAAACAATTGGAACCTAAGCCAGAGCCTATGCACTACCAACTGAAAAAAATAAAAAGCTATGAAGCCTGAAAGATAATAAAGAAGGTTGAGCCCTTGCATGTAGCCAACCTGGGTTTGGTCCCCAGCAGCCTGTATGGTCTCCAAGCCCATCAGGAGTGATCCCTGAGCACAGAGACAGGAATCAGCCCTAAGCACTGCTGGGTGTGGCCCAAAATAAAAAAAAAATGTAAAGAAGAGAAAGGAAAAGAAAAGAAATCTCAACTACAAACAATAAAGCAGCTCACTAATGTTCCAATAAAATAAAACAGCCCACTTGTTCCCAAATAAGGCAACTACTTAATCTAGAACCAATTGGTTAACTTTCTTGCTTTGCCTTTGTTTTCCCTAGAAAACTTTTCTCTTAGATCCTATTGATATGATGTGTTCCTAATAACTTAGTGCCTGCACTAAATTGATATTTGCTCACATAAATTCCTGACAATTTTAATATGCTTAATTTTAGTTTTTAATAGTTCAAATCCTGCTCACTGTATATTAAAGATTACTCAAACCTTATTACTATCTTGGTCAGACAACTCCTATTCCTATATTTACTACCATAAGCCCAGATCAAGGTTTTGTAACTCAGAAAGCAAACTATGCTGATCACAATGACTATGATAGTGATGATAGTGATGATGAGGAGGAGGATTTTAATTATAATGATTGATACTAATACAAAACTCACTAGAAAATATTATGCTGAACATTTTATAGCCATTAATCATTACATCTTATTATCTCATTCCTATATTATGGCTTTGTCCCTCTGCCAGTCTGTCTCGGAAGATGCTCGACTCCAATTCGAGTAGGCTTGGAGGTCTCGGCCCCGGAACCCGCGTGGCTTTGTCCCTCTGCCAGTACCTTCAGGTGTGCGGAGAGTGGTCTCAGCATGGTGGTGGCTGGTCCTGGAGGTCTCCGGCTGCCGTAGCCCTGGCCGGGGCTACATGTAATGATTAATGGCTATAAAATGTTCCGGGATATATTATATATATTATATATTATAGCCATTAATCATTACATCTTATTATCTCATTCCTACTTTGGACAAACTTGCAGGCTGTCGAATGTAGCCTGCCCACAGGGCAGAGTCTGGCAAACTCCCCGTGGCCTACCAAATATGCCAAATACCAGTAACAATGATGGGTCTCATTCTCCTAAAGAGCCCTGAATATAATCTCAGGGCTAGGATGAAAGAGACGTTACTGGGGCCTGCTCGAGGCAATCAACGATTAACAGGATGATGAAATGAAATGAAAATGAAATCATTACAATCTTGCTTTGATAAATGTACTACTATTATTATAGCTTTAGTAATAGATAATCTGAGACAAGAGAGATTGCTTAATAAAAGACGCAAATTACATATGGCAGGGCACAGTATACTTATATCGACTTTAAATTCTTAAGACGATGTATTTAATTTCTGATCTTTTTCTTTGTTTTGTGTAGTATGTCTATTAAATGAATGAATAACATCAAGTAGAGAATATCTGAGGATAAAGTAAATATTCCCCAAATAAGATTAATAGAATGTAAAGGAATAGATCAAATAAAAAAAATAGCAAACCCCAGGTAGTCCATAACTAGAAAAGCAAAAATCTGTATCCCTAGATCCCATGGATGGGGGGAATAGTAATGGCAGGGATGCAGTAGATGAATGTAATTTTTATATTTTGCGCTTTGTGGTATTGAAACATCCTTTATGATTGTGGGCTGGCTACTAGCAGCAATTTTTTTCTGATATTTAACTTGAAAATAGCAACAAGACCAACAGCCATAAAGCTGGCTCATTAGAGTCACTTAATCCCATCATCATGACTGTTGCCTGAAAAATTGTTGAGGACTATTATTTTAGGATTTAATTTTTAAATAATCAAAATTGTGTGAAAGGAACACTGCAATGTACATAAATTTGTCATCTGTTAGTTCTTTTGATTTATTCTCCGCATGATGCTCCTCTGCCATATACGTTTCCTTATCACTTTTCAGACTTCTTAACACTCTCTTTTTCCTTTAAAAAAAACTAATTTCCTTCAAATTCATTCCTCCTTTTGCTTGTCCTAGTCATCATGAATAAATTGTGTATGTATGAAGATGTCAGTGTATACGGATGAACGATGTGAATCAGAATATATTAAACTGACACTGTCAGTCTTCTTTCAACACCAGCCTCACAAGCATAAATTTCCTTCTTTTTTTTTTTGAAAATATCTTCCTACAAAAAAGCTTTCTTAACTACTGAAGAGTAGTTGTGTGGGATTTTATTACACAGAAGTGTCAAAACTTGCAATTTAATACCCAAGCAGAGTTTTCTGCCTAGAAAAGTTTCAAGAACATTTACCTTAATGCCTGGGTGGACGGGGTCACTTGGTGCCAGCACATGAGGTCAGACACAGATGGTGCGGGGGAGATCAGCAGCGGAGCATTTATTAAGTCCTTGCTTAAGTTTTAGCTTTCACTACACAGTAAGAGGGAATTGTCCTGGATGAAAGTAACTCTCACATATAATGCACTTATACTTAAGAACCAAGATTCTGTATATGAAAAATTCTAAAGTAATAATCTTCTGAGTAAGTATTAGCACTGTAGCACTGTCCTCCCATTGTTCATTGATTTGCTCGAGCGGGCACCAGTAATGTCTCCATTGTGAGACTTGTTATTGTTTTTGGCATATCGAATACGCCACGGGGAGCTTGCCAGGCTTTGCCGTGCAGGCAGAATACTCTGGGTAGCTTGCTGGGCTCTCCAAGAGGGGCAGAAAACCCGAACCTGGGTCGACCACGTGCAAGGCAACCGCCCTACCCGCCATCCTATCAGTCCAGCCTGAGTAAATATTAATAGGTTTAAAATATGAACATAACTGGAGATATAATATAGTGAGTAAGGTGCCTGCTTTACACCAGGTCAACCTGGGTTCAATTCCCAGCAACCCATATGGTTCCCTAGGTCCTGCCAGGAGTGATCCCTAAGTGCAGAGCTGGAGTAAATCCTGAACCCCAAAACATAAAAAAAGAAACAGAAAATAATTCTCATGAAGTTAATTTTACTACATAGTAAACAGTAAACCTTTGTGCATTCTTCCCAAATCTCTCTTAAATATTGAGTTTTCATCTTCTAAGTGGGCTGGAGCGATAGCACAGCGGGTAGGGCATTTTCCTTGCACGTAGCCAACATGGCTGATCCGAGTTCGTTTCCTCCGCCCCTCTTGGAGAGCCCGGCAAGCTACCGAGAGTATCTCGCCCACATGGCAAAGCCTGGCAAGCTACTCATGATGTATTCGATATGCCAAACACAGCAACAACAAAGTCTCCAATGGAGATGTTACTGGGCCCGCTCGAGCAAATTGATGAACAACGGGAGGACAGACAGACTTCTAAATAACATTGAGATAAATTATCTTACCCTTTTCAAAAATCTCCATTTTGAGGTGTCTGACTGCACAAGTGTTTCTCCTTATAAAATTCTGCAGAATGAAAGAAAAGAAAAATGAAGTATGTCCTTTATTTTTAGGACTTAAAAATGTTCCTCTGTGTGTGAAATTTCTATTTTTTTAACTTTTTCATTTTTGTTTCTTTTCATTATAATTGAGGAAACATAATTAAAATAGTGCCAACATTTATGCTTTTGGTAAACAATATTACTATACTTTCACCATTACCAAGGTGCCAAAAACCCTCCACCATCTCCTTATGAGGTGACCTTTGCTCACCCCTTCTTCCAGCAGTGGATACTTAGCTTGCTTCCAAGTCTTGGCCAATATAAATTATACTACAATAAACTTAAGAGTATATATATTTTTGCAGGTTTCATTTCCCTCAAATAAATACCTTGCAATGGGATTGGTGGATGGTATGTTGATTCTAACTCGACAGGGATGAAGTCGTATCCTTTTCTATTCCAAAGCAATAAATATTGGTGTTCCACCATGCACTTTATCTTTGTAGTACTCAGAATGTATGTTTTGGTTGAGCTGTACTAGCCAAAAGTAGAGAAGCTGGTAAGAACAGATGCCTGTTGTAAATAATCAAAACCAATGCATGCTGAATGAATATCAGCTATGCTCAAAGCAGATAGTAAAATATGATAATATGTAAACACTATTATAGAACTTCCAATATTTTTCTCTAGTTTTCTGTTTATATATGACTCTGGTAATCTGTGAGATCATTGCGGACAACAAGAAGGTCATAAGCACCTTGGTAATCTTGTTTTGCATAGTTTCTTGATACAAAAGACCCTATAGATATGAATTAATAAAAATCTATATTGATGGAACTGCCTCAAAAATCCACTTGTTTGAGGATGCAACTGTCCCAAAAATAAAATTAAATCATTTTCTGTTGCTTCATAGTGTGAAACACTGCAAACTCATGAACAATGAATTCACTTCACTCATCCTATTGGAATACCTCTGCTGAACTTTTGAACAAATCCTGGAATAAAGAGTTTGCTTATAAAACACTCAGCATTGTGGATACAGTCATCCTACCTTCCATGATTGGAATCATCTGTTCAATGGGGCTAATTGGCAACATCCTCATTGTATTCACTATAATAAGGTAAGGACTTTAATTTTCCTATAATTTAGGAATATCCCAATCTCCTTAAATGAATTCTTTTCTTCCTTAGATTTTTCTTAATAATATCAGGATTGGGGTATATTGTATTAAAATAATTAAAGAATATTTTATGTATATTATTATAATCTGATAATATATAAGGTATATTTCAAAATAATAAGACATTTGGGACTGAAGAGAGTGTAGAGCAAATAGGGAACTACCCTTGTACATGACAGATCTAGATTTGATTGCTGGTACCCTATATGGTTCACCAAGTCCTGCCAGGAGTGATCCCAGGAGTATGCCCTGAACACAGCTGTGTAGCCCAAAAAATAAAAACAAAAATAACGATAAGACTGGGCCAATTAGTGAATTTTGGGGGGGGGGTCACACCCGGCATTGCACATGGGTTACTCCTGGCTCATACACTCAGGAATTACTCCTGGCAGTGCTCAGGGGACCATATAGGATGCTGGGAATCGAACCCAGGTTGGCCACAGTACAAGGCAAGCACCCTACCCGCTGTGCTATTGCTCCAGCCCCAATTAGTGAATTTTAAAAATAGATACTCTAAATCTTAGTTGTGCATTAGAACCACTTGGGAGTTCTTTTGTTTTGTTTTGGTTTGGTTTGGTTTTTTATTTTGTTTTATTGTAAAATAATATGGGGTCACTAGGAATAGCTCAGTGGTAGATGCCTGTCTTGCAATTTTGCTAGGCTTTGACTTCTATCCCCAGTGCTACCCCTCACATAAAGGACAATCCCAGTGGTACTGTGGTTTGCAATCCCTAGAGCCACACAAAGTGAGCAGTCTCCGTCACACTACAACCATATATGCAAATATGCAAATATACAGAAGCCAGTGTGTGTGTCCTCTGATCATTGCAAGAAAGGGAAGAGGGAAAAACAAATTTAAAATCCTATATAACATTTTAACACAGATAAATTAAATCAGAATCTCTAGAGATGGCGTTAGGCAAGGATTGAAATTACAATAAAACTATTTTACTATTCAGTAATACGTTGATCTGATTTAGCTGGTGAAAGACCCTCAGCTGGGAGCTGGCAGGGAAGTGGGGGGCGGGGGAGAGGGATTGAGGTGACGTATTTACAATGGTGTTAAATTATGGTATATACAGTTACTGCCCCTCCATTTTACACTTATTTGGGAAAGAGAGAAACTACCTGACACCCAATTATTCAGACAGTCACAGATGGTGAGCTGTTCCCTCAATATAGACCAGTCCTAAATCTCCTTCCTCTTCTCTAATCTCATTTGGAAATTTCCTTCTTCTCAAATCTACAGAATAAATAACCTGGATAATAAAAAGAGATTATAGCAAATTCTCAGTGTTGATAGGTTCTTGGAATCTGCTAATTAAAGAAAAAAAACATATCATAATGAGGACAAGTCCTCAAATAAAGGTTTAGTTCAATGTCAACTATGATTTTCTTTCTCAACATTATAGGGGGAAAAGTCAACACTGAATTTCATGCAGGACCTATTGAACTTGTTTTTCACTGACCTGTCCAGTTGATTTAAAATTAACATGCATGCAGCTCCTTCACTGCTTGATATCGTCACTATTTTATTTTCATATTAACTTTTACTTATTTTAATCAACCCAGATTATTAGCCCTTCAGAAATGGTAATAATTTTACAAGCAACTTTTGTATGAAACGTTTTATCAGCATTGGGCTTCAGACCCTATAACAAATTATCAAAGACATTTGAAGTCAGATAAACTTCTTGGTCCTTCTCCTGTTAGGCCAGTAGAACAACGTTTGATCCCATCTACTCATATGGAGACAAAGTTGGAGAAATTCATGTGCAATATAAACTGATTTAAAAGTCAAACTATTATAACTAATTCATGAAAACAGAATCTCAATCGCATGCAAATAATTATATAATTGAGAAAGGAAACCTTAGCCATCACACTGACAGATCTATTTTCAATGACTGTGAAAATTCTGCTTTTACTCATATCATTAACATTTTATACATAATATGTGAAGTAATATATGTTAAATGTTAATGAAGCTTTGAGGATAAATCTTTTAATCTTTAAAAGAACATCTGGGAGCAACTCAAATTTTTTTATTGCCAGTATATTTTCTTTGTAAATAGCTCTCCAAAACTCAATGATTTTTTTCAGAAGTCATTAGTAAGGAAATTAATTTTAATATAAAGAAACTTAGAATTTTTCTAATTTGTCTTGAAAATTTCAAAAAACTTTAAGGTGATTTTTATTAATATTTTGATTATATTTGCTATAATCCTTTATTTGCTTATTCCCATTTTTCTTTGGTTGGTTTATTTGGTTTTGTGGCCACACCAAGTGGTGCTCAGGGCTTACTCCTGGCTCTGTGCTCAGGGATCACTCCTAGTGGGGATCAGGGGAACTAATGATGCTAAGGATCTGTCGTGTGCAAAAAAATCCTACCTTTTGTACTATCTTTCTTATCCTTATTATTTCTTGACAATTGGCTGACTCAATTAAAACCACAGAATGAAAAATATTTTATACATTTGAAAAAAGATTTAATTATTTCCCCATTTATAATAATGAAGAGAAGGAATACTTGAGCTCATTACTGATGCTGGGAAGCAGCAGTGAACTAACTTCTAACGTTGCAAAAGAGAGACGCAGGGGGCTGGAGTGATAGCAAAGCAGGTAGGGTGTTTGCCTTGCACACAGCCGACCCTGGTTCAAATCCCCGCATCCCATATGGTCCCCTGAGCACTGCCAGGAGTAATTCCTGAGTGCAAAGCCAGGAGTATCCCCTGAGCACCACCGGGTGTGACCCAAAAAAGCAAAAAAAAAAAAAAAAAAAAGGAGAGAGACTACAGGCATGCATAGAAAAATAGATGTAGAGAAATGAATGTTTCCAGAATAAGATGTTCTATTAGCTTTTTTTTTTAAAAAAAAAAAAAGCAAGAAGTTCCTGTGCACTAGGAGGTTGACTACAGAGAAACCAGATCATTACCAGTCTGTTCCACTTCAAATTTATAGCTTGTCAAAGGAAGTCAGTTTAGAAATATAGGAAGAAAATTCAGCCAATTATAACATAATATTTCATCCTTCTTGTCCCAAGAGAGAAACTAATAAACTCAGTTCTATTACTCAACTATTCTCCTTAGCCATAGTGGCGCATGGGAAACTACTGCAATAAATGAGGTGAAGTTTTATCTTAGACAGTTCCCCACCTCTACCTCCTGAATGCATATTTCTCCTGTCTACTGGCAGACTTCTTCAAGTGGACGGAGAAACTCTCTATGGAAAGCCCTAAGTTTCCCAAAGTTAAAAAAAAAAATCCTATCATGACATTTCCTCTGTCATCTCTCTGTTAAATCTAGTAATTCTCACAATGTTATGAATTACTGAAACACTTTACTTTTTAACTCTCTCAATTCTGTATTCATTTTATACAGAAATCATAGGGACCAGAGCAGTAGTACAGAAGGTAGGATACTTGCGTTTGCATGCAGCTGATCCAGATTCAATTACCAGCACTCCATATGGTCCCCTAACCCCACTATGAGTGACCCTTGAGTGCAGAGTCAGGAGTAAACCTTGAGCATCACCAGGTGTGCCAATCACCTTTCCCCCTCACTGCCCCCCGGCAAAAAAACTGGATAGAAAGAAATGAAAAGAGGAACAGAGTGCTAATCTGAAGAGTACTGATGACCTAATGATGGAATATCCAGTTGCTGAAACAGACAGGGAGGGGGAGTGTTTAAAAACAAAGCTCTTCCTTTTCCGCCACTCAGTTTAAATCCATATTAATGTTTGTCTCTAAACCATACCTCTATTATGGTCAGTGTTGGCCACACAAAAGCTACACTTTGGATTGACCATACCCTTGCTACACACATATCCTAGATGCTACTAAACTCAGTTACAACTACTCAAATGAACTGAAAAAAAAAAATTGCAGAGAATCTCTGTTGTTCAAGTTCAACGATCAAGACAAAACTAAAATCTATAAAGGTTAAATACTCTGTCCAAGGACATTATAAATGAAGGCACAAAAATGAAACCAAAACTTCCAATTAGGTTTTCTTTCCACCACATTACACAGTGTGCCTAGAGCAGGGTGAGTGATTTTATCATTCTACTCTAAACTCTCCAGTCCTTGGGTAATCTCAAATCATGCCCATCTGTAGTAACAACTGCATGAAGACTCAGAATTTCCAGCACATTGCATCAAGAAATAATTACTCATTTATTTTAATTGATTCACAATAAGGGTCAGTGAGACAACACAGGGATAAACCAGAGCAGAAAGTTAGTATCACATCTTACCACCACCACTTCTAACACTAGTGCTTCCACCTTCTGATCCTGAGCTACAAGGGTGGGGCGGGGGAGGGGGGAAGGGATGATTAGTACATGCCCCAGGAGTCAAGAATTCCTTGTGACAACTCTAGCCACAGAGAGATCTGGGACCAAGAAGTCAGAGCTGCAGGAAATAGTTAGAGCCATGAAAGGGAGGAAGCACCTACTAGAAAGTCAGCAGCAAAGAAGGGAAGAAAAAGAACTGACTTCTCTTCCCCATTAATCCTCCAATTTTCCTTTACAAGTTCTTCCTATTGGCTGAACCTAGTCTAAAGCCAGTTGGCAAAAGAAAATAAGAACAAAACAGGGGAAGCATAGGAAGTAGATGTGGGTGCACGGTGCTGAATAAATGGTGCAATGGTTAGTTTTATATAATCCAGAGTACATGTTTTTGTCTAATTATAAAAAGCAAATATATTTAATAGAATCTTTAACATTAAATTTATATTGAACAGGGCCAGAGCAATAGCACAGTGGGTAGGGTACTTGCCTTCCACACGGCCAATCAGGGTTTGATTCCCAGAATTCCAAATAGTTCCCTGGAGCCCCATCAAGAGTGATCCTTAGCACAGAGTCAGGAGTAATCCCTGAGCACTGAGGGTGTGGTCCAAAATAAGTAAATAAATAAATAAATAAACTTACAAAGAATAAAGTTAAAAATCCAGCATGGTACTACCACCAAACATGCATTCACTTGATCACTTGAAATACTATTTCAACATGTTTGTAATCAAGTGTGTAAAATGCATTTAGGATTGTGCTATACAGACATGGTTGTTATTTTTTTTTACTTAAATATTTTTCTACTTGATTAAATATTCTCGTATTATGCATTGTAACAACTGTATGGCATTGCAATTTATTTTATCATTCCTCAAATTAGTGAGCATCAGATTGGCATTGTTAACCATATGGAAAAATGTTAAATAAAACGTTCACTTGTTACTTTCTTTTTTAGTATTAGAAGAGTTTGTTCATGAAAAACAAATCTAATAATGTTTCTCTGGAAATAGAAAATTAGAAGACAATTTGGACCTAATTTTAAAATGCAAGTTTTATACACAGAATTTTATCATTTTTATTTTCTTTTTATTTCTGTGCGGTCACTTTCAGTGAAGAAAATCAAGAAAATATAAATGATATCTTCTATCCTAATGCCTTTTGCCCTGATAACAACATAAATTTGCTTGAGAATTCTTTTTTTCCTACACAGAATATCCTCTAGAAACACCCCTATTTAATTTTTTTAATTACCAGTTAGTGACCTGTTCTGTCCTCTACAATAGCATTACCATAATTTGTTCCCCGTAAATGATGGGTGTCTCTCCAGACAAGAGCAAAGGCCAGGGATGTAATTACTGCAATTGGGACCCACATAAATTCTTCTGATTTATATTCCCATTAAAATGGAAATAATATCCATTTAATAGGATAAGATTATGGGGATTTTTGTGGTGGTATGTTTCCTTGTGTTTTTATTTCTTAATCTGCAATTCTTTATAGCTAAGAGACCTCTAGTAACTTTCCCCCTCTCTGTCCACTCTCCACCTCCCACTCCCAAAGGCCTAGCAGAGACAAAGAATGAGAGACAAAGAATAGTCACTTGGCTACTCTTTGGGCCAACACAAAGTTCTTCAAAGTCTCTTCTTGTTCTTGCTATTCTGCGTTTCCGACCTCTAACATGCTTTATTAATGGCACCAACAATGCCTAGAATGTGACTGCAGAATGAGCTCTAGGGACAGTAACTGTCCTACAGAACGTGTTGCCAGGGTCTTTGTAAAATATTTTCACCCTGACTGATCTCTCAGATGAAGAATAAAATTCAAAGGTCATAGAATTAGCAGCCTTGTGAATAATAAAGAAAGGCCCTAATTTTCAAACTGCAGAGCACTCATCCCATTGAGTGAACTAGCAATTATGCATAATTTTAGGGCTAATTCTTAGGCAGCTTTCATTCATTATTTTGACCGGTCAGTTCAGACTCCGCTTCTGTGCTGACTTCCCCCAAGGAGAAAAAGCAGAGATTCCTTTCATGGGCTCCTTGTGTTTGTCTCTACCTTCCTCTGATCACATAGTAATGTGACAATTTATTTACACATGATTAGACCATAAGCTCCTTCCAGCTTTATAAACCTATTCATTTCTTTAAGTTATTTAACTCTGTAGTCCCAGAGCACAAAGGTATAAAACAAAATGTTCAATTAATAAAACTGTCTTCCATATGAAGACACCTGTTTATTACTGAATTCCCTACACAAAATTCAAGCCCACACAAATTTTAAATTGAGATTTGTTTAGCAAATTCTTCTTGTTTGTTTTTTTGTTTTGTTTTCTTTTGTTTTGAAGCCAAACTTTGTGGTTGTCAGGGCTTCACTCCTGACTCTGAGCTCAGGGATCACTCCTGGCATTGCTCTATGGACCATGTGAGGTGCCTAGAATGGAACCTGGGTCAATCATGTACAAGGCAAGCACGCTGCTCATTGTACTTTTTCCTCCAGTCCCTCTCAGAATATTCAGAATAAATTAGAATGCCATATCTTGCGTGGGGGGCAGGGGAGAAGGGTCACACTCAGTGATGTTCAGAGGTTACTCCTGGCTCTGCACTCAGGAATTAATTCTGGCTTGGGGCACCATATCAAATGCCCAGGACTGTACCTGTGTCAGCTGCATGAAAAGCAAATACCTTAAGTATACTATCTCTGCATCTCCAGAGCCACATCTTGAGAGTGCCACATCTTGATTACATGACACATATCCACCCTGAAAGAGACATGACATCATTCTCTATGCACTCTCCCAGCTCAGTAGTTTCAGATAGCTTCTCCACAGTGGATCCCAAAGTCTTAATGAATAATCTCTGCTTTAGATTAACCTTGATATAACTAAGTATTTACTGAATTTTTTAAAAATAATGGACATAGTACTTTCAGCACCAATGGGGGGGGGGGGGAAATGTATTCTGTAATAGAAACCATTTTCAGTGTTGAGCTATTTCAGATATTAGGAATAAGTAAGAGCTAAGGCCATTCCTCATTGATCTATCCTTAGAGTGGTAAATTTTTGTTGTTATGTAAAAACTACCACCACACAGAGTGACTCAACACAATGAACATTCATTATCTTATATAGTTTTAAGGGTTAATAATGCAGAGGCAGCTTACTGGGTGGATCTGGCTCAGGATCTCTCATAAAGTTTCAGTCAAGTTGACTATCCCCACCCCCGCCCCAGATGAACAGCAATCTTACTAAGACCTTCAGTATCCACTTCCAAGGCAGCTCACTCACACACTTAGCAAGCTGGGGCTAGTTTTTGGAATGAGATTTCTGTCCATCTCCTTGGTGTTACTTGAGTATCCTCACAAGATGGAAGCTGGCTTCACCTGGGAGGGGTGGGGGAAGTAATCCAGTAATCCAAGAGAAATCAAGGCTAAGGCCTACCATGCATTTTTATCTTTGTTTCAAATGTTATAAGGCATCAATTCCACCATATGAAATATGTTAAAAGAGAATTACTGAATCTAATCCACACTCAAAGGAAAGGAACTGGGCTCTGCCTATTGTTAGGAATAGCAAAGAATGTGGTAGCATATTTTTAAACCACCATCGTTATCAGATATACAGTACAATATGTTTAAACATATATAAGATTGGGTACTCAGGTGATGCATTTGTGTAGGTTTTCCTTTAACAGTTAAAATCATCCTGACAATTGGAAAATCACAGTAGGTGGCATAAATAGAAACAAGTGTATACTTTCAATGTCAATTATTGGTTCCCCTCCATTTATTTCAGATCCAGGAAAAAAACGATTCCTGACATTTATATCTGCAATCTGGCTATGGCTGACCTGGTCCACATCATTGGAATGCCTTTTCTTATTCATCAGTGGGCTCGGGGAGGAGAGTGGGTGTTTGGAGGACCTCTGTGCACCATCATCACATCCCTGGATACCTGCAACCAATTTGCTTGTAGTGCCATCATGACGGTAATGAGTGTAGACAGGTAAATGAAAAAACTCTGACAACACTTGACATAATTCACAAGTACCTGAGTTTCCCCAAGATCATCCCAATTTAAGCAATCTCTGTGCCAGTTTGTAAAAAGCAAAGCTCACCTTTTTTTTTGTTTCATTATAGGATACATTTCTTGATATTTTTCCAACTGTTATAATCTATTCTTGGGGGTCACACCAGATGATGTTCATGGGTTACTCCTAGCTCTGCACTTAGAAATCACTCCTAGTGGGGCTTGGGATACCATATGTGGTGCCAGAAATGGAACCTGGGGTGGCCACATGCAGGTAAAAGCCCTTCCCACTGTAGTATTGCTCCAGTCCCTACAGAGTCTATTCTTAGAGGAAAACTAATCACACTAAAGCCTCCTTTTTTCTAAAAATTCTTTTGGATCTTGATTTTATTTACAATGCACTGCAAGGGGGAAAATAATGAAGGCTGGAGAGAGAGAAGTACAGGGGTATAAGGTGCTTAGCTGACTCCAGTTCAGTATCCTACCTCAAGGTATGACCACTGAGCACAGCCAGATGAATGAAAACAATCAACAAAAACCAATCAAGTTATGAAATTTTAGAAAACACAATCTATGTTAATAATAATAACAATCATCATCATCATCATCATCATCATCATCATCATCAATCCCCTATTATTCTGAGATCCAGAAAGGTTAGGGGATTTTAGAAGGCACACAGAGAGTCATTGGCAAACTAAGTGTATTTTCACTCTGTCCTGGACTGTTTCTGCTTCTGTTCACTGTTTCACATACTCTTGTTATAATCTAGGAGTTTTGAGGTATCAATGAAGTAGATATGGGCTCCTATACAGTACAACTTTAATGAAATATGACAGTAAGACCATCTTTATAGTTAATGCAAGTATTTTATGATTGATTAACAACAGTGGTCTTAATGTGCCATAGCTATATTTACCTGCCACGTAAGTTAATGTAATTCAAGATGGTGACAGTAATGGTATTTTTGGAACCAGTGGTAGGAGCACAGTTTAGACTCACACTGCCCAGCTCTAGATACTGCAAATAGCTAGATTCTGTCTCCCCATTTGGCCTCTTTAGAAATATGTAATATAGGGTGCACCCTGCATTGACTTTAAAGACAACAGTAATGAAAAACATGTCCATAATCAATATGCAGAGAACAATCAAGCTGCAACCCAACACACTTGATCCCACTTACTCTAATCTATTATTTCTTTCTCCTTTGCTCAAATATAGTACATACTTTATTTGGTGTAGGAGTGTACTGTGATTGCGTATGCTTTTCCCTATCCACAAGTGTGAATTCTACAAAACAAGGTATTTCATGACTAGTATAACCCACATATCTGTATAACAGTGATTGGCACATGAGAACTAAAAAAAAAACACTGATGAATCAGTAAATAAATGTCTTGGAAGCTGTGTTAAAATTTCCTGTTAACTTCTTCCTGAGTTCTGCCACTTTAATCCTTTCAAGGGGCCTTCAGAATGTGGAATTAATGAGAAGTTCTTCAGGTGGATAAACAAAGGAATAGCAAAGTTTATATAAATCAGTCACTGGATCATATTATTCAAGCATGAATGATGATTATTTAATGTATTTTTAATCCTGATGTTTTTCTAAAATGAGATTCTCAAAGTTCAGAGTATGTTTCTCAATTTATAATTATTTTCCCATATTTAAATCCATGCACTGTGTAGGTATAGTTAGTTAAGTTGGTGTTAGCCAATGTTGACAGTGTCTTGAGAAAACCCGAGTGAACTCACCAAAGCTCCAACACCAGGGAGAGGACCCTGAACCTCCCATTTCTACTTTTTAAAAAAGTAACCTAAATCACAGCCTTACCAACTAATCTCATTCTTGAAGATTATACAAAACTTAAGGGGCCAAAGAGATAGTACAGGGCTTATGGTGCTTGCCTTACATGTGGCCAATCACAGTTCAATGCCCAGTACCATATATGGTCCTGAGTATCACCAGTAGTAATCCCTGAGCACAGAGCATAGAGTAATCCCTAAGCACTGCCAGGTGTGACCCCATACCCAGAAATAAAATAAAACTCTATACTTTGTACCTTGAAGGAAGGAACGTATTGACTTTTTTAAAAAGAGGGTAAATTGTGCTTCTTCTGTAAATCTCTAACTGCAAATAAACTAAATATACATGCATAATTTGTCTTGCAACAGATGAACTCAAGATTCACCTGGCTGTGTCTGTGTGTCTTAACATATGTATCTTGCACACCTGAATATCACTTTCCTTGTTTTTGTTACTCTGATTGAAAAAGAATGCTAAGCTTATGCTTAATAATTAAATCACTCAGGTTCTTTTCCTTGATCGTGGATCAAGTATCCAGTGACAAATTAAGAGTCTGTAAAACTGAAACTTTCTCTTCTGCATTTTCTATAATCATAGCTTTATTAAATTAATTAAAATTCAACAAAAAATCTGAAATTTCATAAAACATAAATAGGCTTTCCTTTCAATCCTATAACCAAATGTCCATTCTCTCAGTATTACTTATCGTTTATACATTAAAAGCATTTCAGTTGCCAATTTAAATATTCATAACTCAAATGTTTCCAAAATTCCCTAATTGTTCTCTTTAGTTAATATTACTAGATGAGTGTATACATTTTAATTGTTGGTAACTGCCTAAAAAGCAATGTGAAAATTTTGTGTGCATACAAATCCAAAGAACTTTTTCCTTCAAATTAAAGCTACCCAGAATACCATAAGTGATTACTTTTATAAACAGATTCTCTATTGTCAATAATTAGAAATTAAAATTCCATATTCATTTTATGTTGTTGCTGTTCATCCATTCAATAAATATAACCTAAGCACAGAATATATGCCAAGAATTATGCTGGATGCAGGTGACACAACAGAATCAAATTACTAGTCTGGATTTCTGTCCTTGTGAAACTTCCAGTCTAGAGGTATAAACAGTAATTGACAAGTGTATATTGCCACATAATTACCCACTGTATAAAATCCAAGGGCAGCCAGGGAGAGGCCCCATTGGCTCTTCCCCTAGCCGCCTGCGTTCGAGTGGGCCTGTCCCCCAGCTGGGGCAGCCCCGGCCATGGGACAGACGGTGGAGGAAACGAGGGCCAAGTCAGTTGATCAGATGCCATTTATTCCATTCTCCCCACATGCCTGCCCCAGTCTCTCTGAGCCCCGCATTCTAGTCTCACACTGCCCCTCACTCCTGTCTCCTCCTGTCTCTCCCGCTCATCTCTCTGCACTCCCTCCTGCAGCCTGGGCTCTCTCTCTCTCCACGTGCCTGCTCCTGTATTCTTCTATGTTCTTCTCTCTCTATTCCCCTTGCTAGTCTCTCCACACTGCATCTTGTACCCTGACAGCCCTCTCATCTTTCCTCTCTCTTGTCTTTCCACCACCCCCAACCCCCCCACCCTAACCCCCCATTCTCTACACTGCACCCAGTCTGGTAGCAAAATCAACATAAGAAAGCCCTTCCTGAGGGCCCACCAGGTTCAAGGGAGGCAGGCAGAAACATCACAATCACATCACCTAGGGGTATTCCAAAGCTCTCCAGGCTGCCCAAGGGCAAAAGATGTTTTTCTCCTTTCCTCAGTCCAATAACTCTATCAACATCTTAACACTAGTTATTTTTGTATGGACACAGTAAAAGATAAATTAAGGCTTGTAGGGCAGCTCTCCTGGGAACATCTTGCCAGAGATTCAGACTACAGTGCTCAGGCCAGATTAACCATTCCTAACCCTAGCAGGGTCCGAATCTAGCTGTTACTTTTTGGATCATGACAGCATTTGTCCATGACCAAGCTCTTAACTTATAGTTAAGCATTATGGCACTTTGACCAGGCCCATTTCGATGCCAGGGTAGCACATAGCTTACCGCTTGACCTAGTTCCATCCAGTCCCTCATTGGGACCCTGCTTTTGGGGGTGCTAGGAGTAAGGGCAGCTGAGGCTTAGGTCAAAAGAACAGATGCCCAGGAGGAAAATAACACTGAGAGTCAATAAACTCCCACCTTACAAAAGCATAGCATTTACTGTCTTCTTGTGTCCATACAAAAAAAGTTTATTCATTGCTCTGAATAAACTATGCAAAGGACTACAGAGAAGAGAAAAACAATATTTACAAGTCAACAGAGCACAAAGTAAGAACTTTACAAATAAACACAGAGGAATGGGAGTACTGGGATGGGAGCAACCCAATAAGCTTAAACTACTTGAGACTATGCAGGGAGGACAAAACAATGTTATCTCACAATCCACACACTCCCTTGGAAGGAAAAGTAGATCTCTCCTACCACCTACACTTAAAGGCATCTGCATACAGCATGGATGATCAAGGGAGGTTTCTCTGATGAGGAGACAGATAAGGACTCAAAGAAAGAACAGAAACAACAGAAATAATCCTCCCAACCAGGTAGAACAGCATGACTAGTCCTGAAAGTGGGAAAAGCTTGAAGGAGAATCAGAAAAAGATTGGCACAATCTACCAGGTGGTAGGGAGAACAAGATAGAAAAAGACTTTGTGAAAATTCATGGCAAGAATTTTCACATTAATCTAAATCTATGGAGAGCTCTCACTGTGGATATTTCAGAGAAGATTCCCTAATCAACACCATGTCTTTATCACCCTTTAATCCCTGAAAGAGTGATAGCTGGGTTGCTCTATGACCTCTACCTCATCCCCTTTCCCAGCAGGGAAGGAAGGGAACATTGGCCCTTTAGCACAGGTAACAAAGGTGCATTGTGCAGGAGGCTAGTGACTGAATAGCCCATCCATAGTCCCTCTCCTGCATGCTAAGGTATCTCTCAACTGAGCGCTAACCATGTCTCTTGTCAAAACTGAAAGAGCAAGGAGACAGAGACATTTTCAGTGTTGTGAATTTTCATTGTTTTAAACGGATAAAATGAACAACCATCACAACCATTTTTTATATTTAGTTCATTTCTATGAATATCATCTGCCCCCCTCCCCCACCTTACCCTCAACGGCTTTCTCATGAATCTGAGCTATTTATTTTCATCTTTTAACTTTCAGTTGAATCTGAAAAATTCCTCTAAGATATTTTGCCAGAGGCAAAATACATTTTATTTGTCAGGTTTTCAAGTTTAATTAATGACTATCCCTTTTGCTCAGTCTAAAAGGGAAGGGGGCTGGGGGAAGCTGTGGTTTCTGTGAACTGAATCTTCAAGGGCTTGGGGATTCTAATACCAAGTCAGCTGAGCTGAATGTCGGTGCCACAGGTCTGAACCTCATCCATTTGGGGGATTTGCCTACCAACAGAGTACTTTCCTCCTGCCTGCCTGGACACCGGCTAGCCCTACTGAGAAAAGGGCCTTTCACTCCCAGGAGAAATTCATATTCAGAGACATTTTTCAAAGCCTAACACCTTTGTAAAGAAAGAGGTTGCATGGCAGAGTCATTACCAGCATGGTCCTGAAAGGGACAGTTATTTATGTTAGTTTTTTATTCAGACTTGCAGAATCAAGAATTGCTTTTTCTACAGTTAACAGTCAACTCTTTAAAAGAAAAAAAGCATGACTTTCTTCTTTCCCTGATAGAGGCATGCTTCATGAAGGATAATGATACTAATAATTTACTCTTGTCATGAGCCTTTCCTCTTTGGAGCTCATCGCTTTTATTGATGGCTTTACAGGTACTTGGCTCTCGTCCAACCATTTCGACTTACAAGTTGGAGAACGAGGTGCAAAACCATCCGCATCAATTTGGGCCTTTGGGCAGCTTCCTTCATTCTGGCAATGCCTGTCTGGGTCTATTCAAAGGTCATCAAATTTAAAGACGGCGTTGAGAGTTGTGCTTTTGATTTAACATCTCCTGATGACGTACTCTGGTAGGTTGTTAAAGCTTAAGAAAAATGGAGTTGAATTAAGTTATGAAGTGCTTCATCCTCCTTGTCAACACATGACCAGCCGTACAGAGTATCCTTGGGCACACTCATCTGGACAGAACTCCCAGTTTAATGCTCTGCTTTTCACAGTCAAGTTGAAAATTTGATTTTAAGGAGATATCAGTCTTTTGCGGAAAAAAAATTGAGTTTGCTCATGTAACCTCAGAGGGCACAAACCTATTTAAATACTGATATTTTAAGAACTGTGTTATTCAGATGCAGCAGGAACACAGGAGTCAAGGAAGGAGCAATAAGAAATTCTAGTGAATTGGTAGATGGACACTCAAATTATCTGAAAAGTTTCATATATGTCATATGGGATCATCTAATATTCTCAGTTATATTTTTTAGTGATTGTACATGCTGTGCTATCACTCCAGCTCTGTTTACATGTATATAAAAATGTGTCTTTGCAGATATAATAGAGATGACATCATACTGGGTGCAAGTGAGCCCTAAATTCAATGATTAGAATATGTTCTTATAATAAGTAAAGAGAGAATTTTTTATGAGAATTTCTTATTGCTGAAAAATAACAGAAAAAGTTCGTAAATATACTTCGGCTTTAAGTAAACTTTGAAATCATACATCACTGTATCACTGTCATCCTGTTGTCGATTTACTCAAGTGGGCGCCAGTAACGTCCCTATTCATCCCTGCCCTGAGATTTTAGCAGCCTCTCCTTACTCGTCTTTCCCAATGACTGGAAGCTCTTTCAGAAATCATGCATAATAAGATAAAATGTAGATCTGTTATTTTAAGGATTTCCTGGAGGTTCTCAGAGACAGTGATTAGCTTCTGTCCTGATAACCAGGAGCTTGATCAACTATGTCTGAAATAGACATAAATTAATATGGGGCTAATCTCTTTAAAAAGTGAGTACAGGGGCTGGAGCTATAGCACAGCGGACAGGGCATTTGCCTTGCACACAGCCTACCCGGGTTCAGTTCCCAGCATCTGATATGGACCCCTGAGATCCGCCAGGAGTTAATTCCTGAGTGCGTGAGCCAGGAGAAACCCCTGTGCATTGCCGGGTGTGACCCAATAAGTAAAAAAAAAAAAAAAAAAAAAAAGTGAGTACAAACTGATGCTCTTTCTTTGACTTTATGACTTTGATCTGTGTCAAAGAAACAGTTTTGTTTGTTTCAACAGTTTTTGCTGCTATTTTGTGTACTTATTATCAAGGAAATTCTGAAGTTTCTGCCCCTGTCCTTCCTTCTAGAATTAAGTTCTTACTGTGAGCCAAGACTAGAATCTTTGGTAGCAATCTGTCTTTTTAGTCCAGGTGTGTTCTTTCACTGTCCTGATGTCAGTTGAACTGTCTTCATTCATCAGCATAAGTTTTTCAACTAGAAAAAAAGAATGATACCTAGTATCTACAGAAATGAGTCAGGTCACCTGAAAATTGCCCCTACAAGAAGCACTCAGGGAAAGACTGGCTGATTTTATAATAGGTTTCCCTACATGCCATTGAAAGGCCCGTTGGGGACTTTGTTATAAATATGAATTCTGGAGCTGGACTGACTACTGTCTTCAAACTCCAATTCTTTGACTTATTAGCTGAGTGCCTTGAACAAATCACTTACCCTTCTATTCCTTCTGCAATGGTTTAAAATATGTAAAGTACTTAGAAAAGTGTCAGCTATATAATAAATACTACTTGGTATTGTCTGTTATTAATAACACAACACAAAGTATAGTGATACTCATTCCAGAGAAATTTAAGTCAAAATAATAATGAAATTTTATATCACACCAATGATATTAGCTTAGATATTAAAATATCTGTGGAAGCAACCAGTATTGGTGGGGAAGTGAGAAAATGAAAACTTCATCCACTGTTGGTAAGAATGTTGTCTGGTTAAATCTCTATGGAAAACAGTAAAGATGACATCTTGAAAAACTGAGCATCTTGAAGAACTGAGCTTCCAAATGACCCCGCAATTCCACTTCTTAGCCTCTACCTCAAGAGCTCAAAAATAATATTTCAATAAGTTACTTCCATTCCTATGTTCATAGCACCCAAGATTTGGCAACAACTTAAGTGCCCAAGAACTGGTATATATACATAATGCAATATGACTCATCTCTAAGAAAAGATGAAATCATGCAACTTGCTGCTACATGAATGGAAATAGTGGATGTCATGTTGAGTAAAATTATTCAGAAGGAGAGGGACAGACACAGAATGATCTCTCCCATATGTGAAATATAAGAAACATAGTAAGGGGATAACAAATGGCCAATGGTAAAAGACCTGAGAATTGGCACCTACAGTTCTTAATACCAAGAGGGTGGGATAAGGGGTAGAAAAGGACCTTGAGACATTCGTGGAGGGATGCTGACATTCTGGTGGCTTGTCTTGTTGAAATACTGTGTGCCTAAAATTCTATAGCTAACAGTATTGTAAATAATGGTGCCTAAAAATTGAGAAAATATAAATGCATCCATATACATGATATTAAGTATCTACACCTTGTTAATGGAAGCATTTGGCTTTAGTTAAGAAAGATACAACTATTGGTAGACAATAAAGAACAGATTTTTTTTTTTTTTTTGCTTTTTGGGTCACACCCGGCGATGCTCAGGACTGACTCCTGGCTCTGCACTCAGGAATCACTCCTGGCGGTGCTCAGAGGACCATATGGGATGCTGGGAATCAAACCTGGGTCGGCCATATACAAGGCAAATGCCCTACCCGCTGTGCTATTGCTCCAGCCCAAGAACAAAATAATTTTTATGTAAAAGGACTTCCAAAACGCTAAATTTTCCCCCAAGAAGTTTTTAACTAAGGCCCTTAAAAGTGAGAGAATTTTGCCTTATAAACTATAGATGATGATACCTAGCATAATAAATGTAATAGTTATATCTTATCTCTTTCTCCCCTTACAGGTATACACTTTATTTGACAATAACAACATTTTTTTTCCCTTTACCCTTGATCTTGGTGTGTTATATTTTAATTTTATGTTATACTTGGGAGATGTTTCAACAGAATAAAAATGCGAGATGGTAAGTGTTTGCATTATTTTGCCTTATTTTTTAAAAAAACAATTCTGAGATACTAAGGCATCTACAACTGAAACTTAAGCAACAATCATTTGAATGTTCCACTTAGATAAAGATACGTCTACCTAAGCATGTTTTGAAGAAGCTGACTGAGGGTCTCTCCATAAAAAATGTCTAAATCACTGATATAATGGCTTAATTATAATGTTAATAGAACTCAATGTTCTATTTAAAGAATAGTTTTGTATGTTATCAATATATTATTTTTATGTACACCTTTCAGAACTTATGCAGACTTAAACATTACAAATGTTATATAAAACATAAGTTTGCCTTTTAGTTTTTCAATTGAGGTAATTATCCCATTAATACTTGAAAACATAAGACAAGATTAATCAGAACTAAATGAAGCCAAAGACTTACCTTACAATAAGTCTGAGAACTTTCAAAGATATTCATCTCTAACACTGTAGCACTGTTCTCCTGTTGTTCACTGATTTGCTCAATCGGACCCAGTAAAGTCTCCATTGTGAGACTTGTTGTTACTATGTTTGGCATATCTAATATGTCACGGGTAGCTTGCCAGGCTTTGCCATGCGGACGAAATACTCTCAGTAGCTTTTACTTCACAAATAAACTTAAAGTAATTTCTTCTCAAAATTGTATATATATAATTATACAACTGACCATCAGTGATTATATAACATGTTAAATTAAAAAATCATTAAGGGGCCAGAGAGATAGTGCACTTGCCTTACAATTCAGTGACGCAGTTTGAATCCCCAGATGCCACATGTTGTTTCCCAAACACCAGGGTTCACTCCTGAGCAGAGATCCAGAAATAGCCCCTAAGTACCATGGAGCAGTACCCTCACCTCCCCAACTCACTGCAAAAAAACAAACAAAAAAAATCATTATTTAGAAATGGAGAGGGAAGGGGTTAGGGCTCATACTTGGCCCAACACCACATGGCCTTCTGAGCTGTGAATGGTCCTGCAAGCCCCCAAATATGTGCCCACCAGGGTAATTCCTAGGTAATTCCCAGCACCACAGGGCCAGAGCAGAGCTGTATCCTCATGCCCTTGGACTAAACCAACTGTCTGCTTGACCAGGTATCACTGGAAAAGGCCCCCAGGTCTTCCTGAAAAACATGAAAATTTTGTTTTGGAATAAATTATAGTATTCCTTTGGAAAGATAAGACTCCTGCATTTCCTCCCACACCATATGAAACACTAAATTCTTTTTAAAGGCTATAACAATGTAATTTGGCTTTTCCAAATGTGTGCAATCCAAAGGTGTAGGTGATCCAAGATTTTTTTTCTTTTTTTTCTTTCTTTTTTTTTTTTTTGAGGTGGGGTGTTTTGACTATACCCTAGGATACGAACAGGTTACTCCCTCAGGAATTCCTCTTGATGGGCTCCAGGGGACCACATGTGGTGACCAGGATGGCCATATGCAAGGCAAGCACCCTACCCACTGTACTATCTCTCTGGCACCCAGTTTAGGTGATCTAATATCTATGTCTTCCTACTTAGTCTCTTAAAATTCTTTGGAAGTTTTACATAGTGAAGAATGTTCTACTTAGAATAGAAAAGCCACAGTTAGGGGATGGAGGGAGGAGTCAGGAATTATCTTCTAAATATATGAAATGGGGCTAAGCTGGTGAGAACATTGAAATGGAAGGACACTGACATTGAAATTTGAAATCTGAAGACACTGACAGCAGTTGAAGAATGTATGAGCCTTTTATTTCACTTCCCAGTGGTGCTTGTCCTGACACTGCATGCCTAACCCTGATACCTAAACCTGGTGGTGACACACTCATGGGCCATTCCAGCGGTACTGCTCAGGGGCCACTGGACCACACCTGTCAGTGTTCAGGGGTCTATCAGGTCCTGGTGAATTGTAGCCTCCATATGCAAGACATGTGTTCTACCACTTAAGCTCTCCCTGGTCCTGTTTGAACCCCATAAAAACGTAGTTCTTCAAATAAGATAATATTGTTCCTAACCTTCCCTCAGCAATATTAAATGCTTATTATAATACAAAACTCATTCTAAAGCTGAAGTAATAGTACAGAGGGTAGAGTACTTGCCTTGCACACAGCTGACCTGGGTTCAATCCCCAGTATTCCATAACGTCCCCTGAGCACTTCAAGGAGTAACTTCTGAATACAGAGTTAGGAGAAGATCCTGAGTATCACTGGGTGACGCCCACCTGAAAAAGACAAAGCTCATTCTGTCCATTTATTCTCAGAATGCAAAAAGACAGAGGAATGGTGGTGACTAAACCAATGTATTGCAGAGGAATCACCGTCTTAGATGATTTTCCATTGCTGTGTTTTTTCTGGGTTTTGTTTCATATTATTTTCATTGCATATTCATTTTCTTCCACCATGCCTCAGGGAAATGTCTGTTCAATATCTAAATTTTATATAATACAATTTTTAATTTAATTTTTTATTATAAATGATTTTTAATTTGCATAGAAGATGCAAAGGTAACACATAGAATTCTATTATATTCCAGATTCCCTTTACATGTTTTCTGCAGCACTGTAGCACTGTCTTTCCATTGTTCCTCAACTTGCTTGAGGGGGCACCAGTAATGTGTCCATTGTGAGACTTGTTGTTACTGTTTTTGGCATAGCAAATACGTCACAGGTAGCTTGCCAGCTCTGCCGTGCGGGTGGGATACTCTCAGTAGCTTGCTGGGCTCTCCGAGAGGGGCGGAGAAATTGACAGGGTTGGCCACGTGCAAGGCAAACGCGCTATCTACTGTGTTATTGCTCCAGCCCTTCCATGTTTGCTACATTTGTCAAAACATACAAACAAAAAAATAGCATTAGTATCTTTGGATACCATTATCTTTCCCAGTAAATTTTCCTCTCTATTCCAGGATTCAATTGAGGATGACACATCTTTCTTAGTTGTAATGACTCCCAGTTCTTGCAATGGCTTTTCATTCTTTCCCTTTTTTTATGACCTTGTGTCACTTAAGAAGTGCTGCTCAAGAGTCAAGCAAGATGCCCCAGTCTGGGTTTTGCTGATATTATATCGTGATTAGACACATGAGTGGTTACCTGGATTTGGGAAAAGTCAGCTCTTCTCATTTATCAAGGGTACATGATTACATCCTTGTTGATGTTAGCCTGATCACATGGTTATCCCTTTCTCTATTCCATCCTTTAAAGGTGACTCACTAATTATAGTTCACTCCCTCCAAAAGAAGAAGTGGAGGGAAGGGTGGGGGGAGATGCAGGAATTAGCCCTACCCCCTCGGAAGGAGAATATACTTCTATATTATTTAGAACTCTTTTTTATTGGGGAAAGAGATGGGCATATTCAGCAGCCCTCAGGGCCTACTCCCCCAGGAGTAATCTCTGGTGGTGCTTAGGAGACCTATCCTGCTTAACCACTGTGCAATCTCTCCAGCCCCATTATTTGGAATTTTTATGTTTAAAAAAAGTTTATCTTTTCCCCCTTAGTTTTATTTAACATTTATTTATATCATCACATAGTCATGTGTTTTTGCTTTATCATTATATACCCATGTTTGTTTACATTATGCTTTCATTTATAATTCAGAAGTATGTCACTCTTTTTCTCAAAATATTTCAGCCTTTGAAAATCTGGGAAATTGTTAAAGGAATGAAAAAGTATCTTTTCACAATTTTCTGAATAAATAGAAATAAAAATGAGTACTAAATTCCAGAACATAGTCATTATGAACTATCAAAGAAATTGTAAGACATTATGATTTAAAAATTTCTATGGTGTTTATGCTCTATCTGAATATTCCTTTGCAGTTACAATTCCAGTGTTCCCAGACAGAGAGTGATGAAGTTAACAAAGATGGTGTTGGTGTTGGTGGCAGTCTTTATCCTAAGTGCTGCCCCTTATCATGTGATACAACTGGTGAACTTACAGATGGAGCATCCCACACTGGCTTTCTATGTGGGTTATTATCTTTCCATCTGTCTCAGCTATGCAAGCAGCAGCATCAACCCTTTTCTCTACATCCTGCTGAGTGGAAATTTCCGGAAACGTCTACCTCAAGTTCAAAGAAGAGTGACAGAAAAAGAAATCCACTATATGTAATGTTTCAAGAAAACATCCTAAAATCAAGCTTTTAAAAAATGCATGGATTAAGTGAGTCTGAATGGGCTTGTCCATGTTCTCAGTATGATTAGAAAATGCAAGTGAAACAATAAACACTTTCATGTGTACTTGTGACTCTTGGGAGAGTGATGCAGAAGAGCAACCATTCAAATAAAATAGATTAAATACATTAACTTTAGTAAAATGTAAAAGGATAATCTATTTAGGAGTTGATAGTGAATAGCCTAAGGTATCTAAACTCCATGACTGTTCATTATAATTTCAGTATATCATAATAACCATGAACAAACCATGAGCAATCAATTAACAGTTTACCAAGAAAACTGATCTCACTGCAAACAATGCCCTCCAGGTTCCTAGAAAAGAACCACCTTACATTTAGATCTGATATTTGGCTTTTTGTTATCTATGAAAATGTCAATTTTACATAGTTCAGTCTTATGACTTCAATAACCTGTCTTACATTTTTGCATAACAATCATATAAATTGAAGACATAAATGTAACAACCTTTTGGGGTAAGGTCTATCCTGTTTTGATGAAAAGGAAGGTAATGATTTACTGCTTCAGAATCATGATCTGGGTTGGGCACAACCAACTCTCTTTGGTTCAGTACCACTTGTAATCTATTTATCAGACTGGAGAGAGGCAACAATTTGGTTTGTTGTTTTTGAGAGGATTTGTGTTGTATATTTTCTTCTCTGTTGTTATTTCTGCTTTCTCCTACAATCTCCCCCATCACCACCACTATGGAAAAAAAAACAATCTCAGAAATTAATGAGTTGATGGTTTAAGAATATTCTTTTGTTTTCAGCTTTTACCCATGCCTATGAATTATAGCTACCAGTATCTACTTTATAATGATAGGATTCTTAACTGCAGGACATTAAAGCTCACTTAGACACATTCCCTTTAAGTCATAGCATATATTTGTTTA
This sequence comes from Sorex fumeus, assembly GCF_029834395.1. NCBI lineage: Eukaryota > Metazoa > Chordata > Mammalia > Eulipotyphla > Soricidae > Sorex > Sorex fumeus. Next base: position 18,091,875 of record NW_026606111.1, on the reverse strand, counting down.
TGCTACTAAAAAAGCAACTAGTTTTCAGCTCATAGATACTCATTATACTTATCTTTTGGCATGTATAGAACATGTACTTTAGTAGAATTAAGAAAATGTTTTCAAAACCTGTGTTTTCAACAAAGGTTAATACTGTAATTTTGTTTGTGGATAAAATCTGCATACCCACCTCTTTAACTTAAGTACATAAAATCATGTGTTCCACGAACATGTGAAACTAACTTTTGTATTTGAAAAATCATGTTTTCTTTTTTAATAGTACTAATTCAAAGTAAAGCTTTCAAAATAAGCTGAATATAAGAAAGTTCCAAAATTTGCCAAGTTCCAACTATGTCTCCCAACTTTGCTTTTGAAATCCCATATTGCATCCTTCCATATATACATAAGTTTAAAGAGGTAGTTTCTGGATCTAATATTGTAAGGCAGTCTACAATAGCTTTTTAAATTTTTTTTGTAATATTAATTTTCACATTTTAAGTACGCTTGCTCTTTAACAGGCAAACTAGAATTGTGAAGTTTTAAAAATATTTTGTTTTATTTTGTTCCCTGATATATAATACTGTTAGTGGTAGGGTTTTCATGCATAAATATTCTAGCACCACACCCTCCACAAGATGTCTGCTTCCCTTCATCAATATCTTAGAGTACCACCTCCCCCCCACCAAAACCTTCACTCTAACCCCCATGCCCAGTTCTGTAGCCCAGTTTTCATGCTCTGTTGCCTTTGGCCATTTTTTATTCCTTACTATGTTTCAATATATCCCACAAACAAAAGAGATCGTTATGTATTTGAAACTGATTTTTAGTCAGTCTCATATAAAAGTCACAGATATCAGCTCTATTTTTAAACAACTTGACCTTCTTTTTTTGTTTGTCATATGGTTTTTTGGTATTTTTTTTCCTGTTCCATAGCCAGTGATGCTTAGGGGCTACTCCTGGCTCTACATTCAGGAATCATTCCTGGCAGTGCTTGGAGGACCATATGGAATGCTGAGATCAAACCCAGGTTGGCCACATGCAAGGCAAGCACTCTACCCGCTGTACAATCACTCCAGATCCCTGATCTCCATTTTTATATCTCAACTATATTTGATAAACAAAGAAACATTTGATTCTAAATCTTTCATAGAAAATTTTGAAACAAGGTAATATTTAAATGTAGGGCTGGAGCGATAGCACAGCGGGTAGGGCGTTCGCCTTACAAGCGGCCAACATGGCCAACCCGAGTTCGATTCCTCCGCCCCTCTCGGAGAGCCCGGCAAGCTACCGAGAGTATCTCGCCCACATGGCAGAGCCTGGCAAGCTCCCCATGACGAATTCGATATGCCAGACACAGTAACAACAAAGTCTCCAATGGAGACGTTACTGGGCCCGCTCGAGCAAATCGACGATCAACGGGAGGGAAAATAATAATGTTTAGATGAATGGTTGTGTAAACACATGAGAAATACGAATTGAGATAGGTCACTTTTGAGATATTTTACTTCTGAACTTGAGTCCTGGATGAGGCTGGATAATCCTTTATTTTTTTTCCTTTGGGGACACAGCTGGCAATGCTCAGAAGTTACTCCTGGTTCTGCATTCAGGAATTATTCCTGGCAGTGCTCAGGTCGACTGCATACAAGACAAACCCTCTACTCTCTACTATCGCTCTGGCCCCAATTTTAATCTAAAACAGTGTCATAGCTATAATTTCAAGGGAATTCATTATTTTTTTCCTAAGCCAGGGTTTAGTATGTAACCTGATCCAAATACCCAACACAATGGATAACTAACAGATGTAATGATTGATAATTGGCAAGAAAGGTATGCTTACCTCCATTGTCTTTTTTAAATATTGAAAATAATATGATTTAAATGGTTTTAAAACCAGCATTCTAATATTCCAATATAACAGGTCAGTAAACTAATTTATATTTTAAATTTTAAATCAAAGTAAAAAATAAAAATGGTGACTATCAATTCATTTTTGTGCCTTTAAATAGTTCTTTATGTGTAAGAATTTTATACGTAGATTTGCAGAGGTGGTTTGATAGAGATTCCCTACATGTTTTATATATTTGTCAATAGTATATATGCATTTACTTTCACTAGTATGCATGCATTATAGTATATAGTTAACAGATCTAAATAATAGTTGAATATTTCTCATCATGTAAAATCATGATGATATCTCTTCTCTGTGCTCATTCAATTTCAGATTCCTCACTAAAACCATGATCACTGAGTAATACAAAACAATGAATAAAAATTGTTTGTGTACTGATTTACTTTGGGCTTATGGCTTCTACCCTTTAACTTTCCTTAAAGTTTTCTTATCTTTTCCTCAGAGAACCTGGCAAGCTACTGAGAGTATCCTGCCCTCATGACAAAGTCTGGCAAGCTCTGCATGGTGTATTCAATATGCCAAAACCCAGTAACAATGATGGGTCTCATTCCCCTGACCCTGAAAGAGCCTCCAATATGGCACTTGCTAAAATCTCAGGGTTAGGATGAATGGAGATGTTACTGGTGCCTGCTCAAGGAAATCGATGAACAATGGGATGACAGTGATACAGTGATACAGTGATCTTTTCCTAATGTAGTTTCTCCTAAACAAAGAACAGATCTTTTTTAAAAAAAATTTTTATTGAATCACTGTGGGATACAGTTACAAAGCTTTCATGTTTGAGTTTCAGTCATACAATGATTGAACACCCATCTCTCCACCAGTACACATTTACCACCACCAGTGGCCCCAGTATCCCCCCCAATCCTAACCCTCCCCCTGCCTCTATGGCAGACAATTTCCCCTATACTCTCTCTACTTTTGGGCATTATAATTTTCAATACAGATTTCAAAATTAGTAAACTATGTACTAAATATGGCTAATAGTCTGAAGGTACTCTATCACACATTCTCAGGAATCTACTTATATTACATTTAAAGCCATTATATCACTATGAAATCACAAGGATCATAGAATCTTGAACATGAAATACACTATAGAGATTATCAAATTTTGCAGAGGAGAAATATGAAGTCCAGACAGATCAAACCATTTTTAATCACAGTGCTACATGTATCCAGTGACCTGAACCTACTGATCAGCTAAAAACAACCCTGAATTCTTTCCATAAAATAATAGTTCCTTCCCTGTGACACAGTCAGAAATAACTAACAAAAGAATTGCTTTTGTCATTTAATCTCCATAACAAAGAGTTTAATGAGTAAATTATAATTTTATGATTGTTTCCAAAATTGTCAAATTAGAACCAAGATCAGGCTCAACAATCAAGGACATGCCTCACATGTGTGAAGTCATGGATTCAATCCCTATCACTGAAAGAGAACAAATATATAATTAAAGAAATAATTATTATTCAAAATTTGGAGGGATTTATTTTCAGAATAGCAGAGATTAATTTAAAAGCACAGAGTTCTCTGAAACAAGGCTAAAGTAAAGTTTAAAATATTTAGACCAGAGATGTAGCTTATATCTAGAGCATAAGCTTTGCATGTATGAGACCTTGGGTTTGACCACTGGCACACACATATGCACCTATATAGGCACATAAAGTTAGTGCTATCTAACTTAAATTAATAATATTTTCTTTTACTTTATATTACTTTAATATTTTCTATTTTGTTGAATATGTTTAATAAGTACTTTTGATTTCAATTCTTTATACCAAGAGTTTATTCTGCCAAGATCTCCTCCCTAATAAAGCTGGGGAAAACATGATAGCCATAATGCATTTATTACTTCATTTCAGCTGAGACAGCATTAACTTGTTTCATTTGCCCTTTTAGAAACTGGATCCAAATCAACTAAAGTCCATTCAAAAGAATCTTGATTTCTACTCTTGTTATCTCGATGTCTGCTGTTTTTACAGTTACTATTTAATACATGTTTACAAAACACTATGCTTCCAAGGCACTATGCTAGACTCCACTGGAAAATGCTGCCTAAGAAATCACCCAATCTCAAAAACTGAAAACATAAAGTCACCTTTGTTTCCTGTAAATTAATTATACATATGTGAATGAACCAGAGCATAACCTACAATGATTTATCAATTCTAAAAATAAAGATTATAATGTGCACCATTAATTTAACAACTGAGTTTGCAAAACAAAAAAATTTAATTAACTGTACTAATTCAGAAACCCTAATGTGGAAAATGTACACCACAGAATTGAGAAAATAAAACAATATCAACACCTCATGCATGCATCTTCTAAACTGAAATATATTAATCTCAATTACCCAATGAAATGGTTAGTCATCAAGTCATTGTATTATAATGAATAAATTCCTAGATCTTAAAACAGTTTAATTATATAAAAGATCGAAATTTATTTGTAAAAGGACTTTTTCAGGTGGAGATAAAGAAATACAAAAACTTTGAAATTATATTTCTATAACAACAGTGCCACAAGAATTTATATTATCTTAATAACTCGGAGTCATAAGATTTTAATATTGAAAATAAAGTTTTGAAGATTTCAGTGGAGGAGGTATTCCTCCCAAGAAGAACTCAGGGTGGGCCAGTCATTCAATACTAGGATCCCAGGACATGGTGATGCTCTGGCTCTGCAATGAGTTGTACTGGAGGGCATCAGCACCACACTCACTGATGCTCAAGGGACCATGTAGTACAGGCATTCAAACTGTGGTATCTCCTTAATCCCAAATTTTGATTTTCTTAACTACTATTAGTAGTTAACAGTGCATATGTGTCTACTTACTTATTCAGCTTTATTGTTCACTAGTGTTACAGTGGGTGCTCCTTTCAGGGTTTTGAGAACTATATCTAAGATTACCATACTGAACCCCAGATGTTTGGGGGGATTTATCAGTTCTTTAATAATTTAAGCAAGCACACTTCTGCTGCACACAGTAACTGCTGCAGCCAGGTCTCACTCTGTCCTGACTATGATGTCCAGATCTCAGTGTCCCTTATGCAAGGTCCAAGTCTCATGTTGTCTATTCTACAGCACAGAGATCCTACACTGCCCAGTGCGTGACGTCTATCCACAAATACTGCTGCTCAGAGGTCTGCTGGCCAGCTGCTGGGGCACTTGCGTGTCTTTCCTTGTTGGTGCTCACTGCCCCACTGGTTGCTTCTTCCATTTTCACCCACATATGTATATGAGAGCTGCTATACCTTTATGCCATCTTGTCTATATGCATGTGTGGAGCCAAAGAGAAGACTATCTCTCCAGTGCCCTTCTTCGATCTCATACTTATCCCTACCCTTAGTTATATCCACTGCTGTGACTAGCTACACCTCACAGAGGTGATGTTTAAAAATTACCAATTAAAGCTGGAGAGATGATACTGCAGGGAGGGCACTTGTCTTGCACATAGTTAACCGGATTCTATCCCAAGAATCCAAAAATTGTCCTGTTACCCTTTCTGGAGTAATTCTGAGCACTGATCTAGGTATAAAATATGAGCACATCTGGGTGTGTCCCCACCAAAATATAAAAATGATCAATTGGGTTAACTTCATTATCTGGCCCCCTTACTTCTACCATAACACTAGTAACCCTCAGACAATAATAACACCTGGTTTCATAAAAACATTATCCTTTTTGGCTATGGAGATAGTTTAAAGAGTTGGCGCATACATCTTGCATGCATAGGACCTTGGGTACGACCCCCAGATGGCCTCTGAAGTACTGCCAGATATAGTTCCAGTGACCCTACCACAGTGGAGGAGGCCATCCAGAAAGTTATCATCCTTTAGAGTTTTGTATCATTTCTTAATGTCAGGCTTGCTATCGAGATGAACAAGCATAATAAAAATAGAGATTAATTATTGCATAAAGAGCATGGAAAGATTAGGAATGGAAACTATAGGCTATAAATTTAGTCAACCTATGCTTGCTTTCCTAAATGGTTATTTGCTAGTTATAAAACTTTGAGCAAGTTCTTCAATAACCCTAATATTCAGCTACCCATCCATGAATTGACGGTGACATTAATTTGATACTTTTGTTGCAAGTTGTAAACACTTAGTACTTAAAAAATTTAACAGATTGAAATATTTTCTTCAAGTTTTCCCATTGAGAAGCCTATATTTCTAATTCTAGGATGTAGGCTGGTCTTGTGACTTCATAAACAGATTGTGGCAGGAGGGACATTGTGTGAATTCCAACCCTAAGCCTTAGAGGCACTTAAGTATCTACCTTTGCCCTCTTGAAATCCTGCACGGAGACACAAGGTAAGAAAAGAAGTCCAGTTGAAACTCTACAACCACATGAAGAACTGAGGTACCTCAGAGTAAAACACCAACCTCCAAGCATGGGGCAAGATCATCTTACATCCTGCAGCATTACTAACTGCCCAGCATTTGAAACTGAGGAAGTGGTCTAGGTAAAAGCAACACTGAAACTATCCAGCGTATCCAAGTGTTTTGAAAAGTAATAAACTATGGTTGCTTTAAACCATCAACTTGGGTGGGATTTCTTCCACAGAAAGAGGTAATTGAAATAGAATTCATATAAGTGAAAATTAATAAAATGATCCTTGTTGATATGAGGTTGTGAGTCTCTACAGTATTGCAGGTGACTGAAACAAAATGTTATAATGAATTATTAGAGTTTATTATCAAAGTGAGAACTCAAATCCCAGAACAGTCTGACAGATTTTACTCTGAAGCAGTTGCTCCACCAGGAAAAATCTGAAGGATTTTATATACTTTAGGAAATAAAGGGAATGATCAATCAAATAATTTGATTACGTTAAACATAGTGATAAAAGCAGTACAATGTATTAATGGAGTTTTTGAACTTTGTTTACAAGCTTTGAGGACTTAAGCTTTCCTGAGTGTTATTATTCAGAAAAATTGTTGCTATCTATGACTCAAAGAGAAAGGCAAACATCAAGGTTGTTAAACTTATTCTAATTCAGCTGACATTCTTAGTTGGATATTTGTTTGATCTTCCTATAACTGCCATCTTATCAACAATAGAAAATGAGAAGTTCTTGACTTTTCAATAATTATTTCTTCATGATTTTTCATAGAGCTGAATAATTATAATTCCTAATTATTCAGACTCTGGTCCCTGAAAGGCTCTCTTTTTTGTCTGTCAGGCCATGAAGGGGAGTCACAAAAACAAATTTTAATTTTCAGCAGTTATTATGAAATAAAGTCCATGCTTATACATTCAAGTATTTATTGATCACCTAGCATATCCCATATAATATACTAAAATTCCAAATTAGTGAGCAACACATTTTTCTGCCAGAGTTTACAGTCCAGGTAGCATTGAAAATAAATAAGTATATAATAACAAATTGTGATCTGTATAGAGAGGAGAAAATAACAGACATCAAGAGCATCAACAGTTTTTCCATCAGTTCTTAGACACATAGTAGCTGTGAAATAAATTCTATCTGACTTTATTCTAAAAGATATGATTACAGCATTGAATTGAAAATGCATAAAGTATGAGGAAACTGTTTTATCTCTTTCCTATTTAAAAGATAGATATAAATACACTGTCTACAAAGATGGGGAAAACAGATGGATTTGAAAATTCAAGCTCACACTGAATATAATTAACTTGGAAAGGGAGAGAAGCCAATGACGCCTGAGATCATAGGTGCCCAGGAGACAGGCAAAGGGCTAACTTATTTTTAACACCACAGTAGTCTAGCAGTAAGGAAAACTCAAACTTGATTAAAGTCTCTGAAGAGGTCTAAGAGTAAATGAAGAGAGAGGAGGAAATGTGGCTACTGAAGAGTAATTAACATTTTGACCCAGTTACCAGTTTGAGTAGGTGTTAGCTGCTCATTAACACAGTTTGGGGTTTCCTGGTCACTGCAAAAGAAAAAATGTTTCGAAAGTCTGGGTGTTGCTTACTACTTCATTCGGAAGAGATACACCTGAAAAGTCAAACAGACTTAGACAAAGCCTTATCCACAAAGGGGGACTTAGGTGCTTACCCAAATTGAGAGGGCTGGTGATAAATCCATCAGACAGATAACAAAAAAGATTCTTGACCTGGAAATAAAGGCATTTGAAAACTTCTGCTTTTCTCACAGAACACTGCAATCGACTCTTAAATAAAACCTGCTGTACAAAGCCCTTTAAAATTAACTCCTACTAGGTATTCCCCTCAAGTCACCCTAGAATTCAGTCCTTCTTACACACAACATAAATATTCACAAATCCATGCATTTCTATGTGCCTTTCTGCTACTTGGAATTTTCATTCTCCTCCTCACTCCCACCCCCCACTCCCCAATCCCACCCCACCCCCACACATTCCTACTCATTTAACCCATCTGAAAAACCTGTTTTGTTTCAATTTTTTTTTTTTTATGATTTGGTCACTACAAGTTATAGAGTTTTTAGTGATTGGGTCTCAGACATGCTCCAACACCAGTCAGTCCCTTCACCAGTATCCACTTCCCTCCACCAATGTCCCCAGTTTTCTCCCACTCCCCAGTCTGCCTCTATAACTGTAGCACTGTAGCAATGTCCTCCCGTTTGTTCATCCATTTGCTCGAGCTGACCCAGTAACGTCTCCATCATGAGACTTTTTGTTACTGTGTTTGGCATATGGAATATGTCACCACAGGTAGCTTGCCAGGCTTTGCCGTGCGGACGAGATACTCTCGGTAGCTTGCTGGGCTCTCCAAGAGGGGCGGAGGAATAGAACTCCGGTCAGCCAGGTTGGTCGCGTGCAAGGCAAATGCCCTACCCACTGTGCTATAGCTCCAGTCCTACCTATAACAAGCACTTAAAAAAAAAAGAATTTAGGCACTGGTTTACAGTACTGTCATTGATGGGGTTTCATGCATAACATTTTACCACCTTTCAGCACCTCCTCTTCTTCCTTCTACCCGTGACCGATTTAAACAACTGAAATGTTTTATCTCTGTTTTGGTAGCACACACTAAAGTTTAATCTTCATTCTTAATATTTTTTCTATTATGCTTTACAACAAAATGCAATTTGTATTAAATGTATTATATGTATTTTATGCGTTATACATAAAATATATAAAATAATGAAATGTTTAATCTTTACACTTCCACCCCAAAATGCAAACCAATTTAGTCATCTTGGCACTTCCATACCACTTTGTGGTTGAACAAAACCAATAACAGCACTTGTAGATTTATCTACTACATCGTAAACTAGTTATTGTGAAAGTGAAGGGCACCAAGAATTATGGTTAAACACAATTGTAAGCTTTCCTTTAGTCATTTTAAATCTCAGTTATAGGAATTGTAGCCTATCGGACAGATATTAGAAATGCTAAGAGGCAAAGATAGTCACATTTAAAATAGGGCACAGATCAGATAACCTCCCCTTGGACCATACACTCAGACCCAAATAAATGGAAGTCTCCCTTTGACCCCTCCTTACTTGGGAAGCTGCAGAAAAAGCAACATTCTCATGCATGTGTACTGGGTCAGAGAATCAAGAAGCAGCAGTTCTTTCTTACTCAAGTGCATTTGACTCAAGAATCGAGGAAAGCCACAGGGACAAAAACCAGCAAACACCAGCAAGTAGAGACAGACCACGAGCATCAGCGACAATCCAGGAGGACAATGGAGGACTGTAAACTTAGAAAGAGAGAACCAGAAAGACCAGTGCGATCCAAAGACAACATACTGGGAACAAGCGAGGAACCAGAGTGAGGCCTGGGTACCAGACACTGGAGGACCCAAAATTATCTTCTTAAAGCTGTTAAATACCGATAAATAAACATCATGAATTTTGGATGCTAACTTAACCTACGACTCAAGGACCCATTCAGGGATTAGTCAGTTTTGTAGTAACATAGTCTAGAAACTGATTCATCTTGGTATCAGAAGTGTTCATATAAGTATATATAACATAACAGATTTTCAAGAAACACTGAGCTGACTGTTAAATAAAATATCATTTGGATGAAATAAACTTTAATTTTTCAGAGTACGAAGCTTGAAGTCGCCAAGTAGAAGAAGCTAGCAGAGTTCTCTGCCTATGCTTTCCCCCTTATTCCCCCAATGAAAACTGCAGTTTATATGCATTTTGACAGGTAGGTCATTCTCAACAGAGGAAAATTTTACATTTGAAGTAATAGAAAGAGGTAAAGCATTTGGGGTTTGGATTTTTTTTTTACCATAATGTAATCCCCAACACCATAACAAATGAAGGAAAATAATACATTTGAAGTTAAATGAGGCAGTAAATATACCATACAAATTAAAAGAAAACAATTCTGGCCAGAGCAATAGTACAACTGGTAGGGCACCTACCTTATGTGCAGCTGACTCAGACCTAATCCCTGGCACCCTATATGGTCCCAGAACACACTAAGAGTGATCCCTGAGCACAGAGCCAGGAGTAAACCCTGAGCACCAGTAGGTGTGCCCCACCCCAAATAAAATAGATAACAATTCATCTTAAAATTGTTGTTCTGTTGGTTCAGTTTGGTTTGAGGGACACACCTGCATATACGCAGGGATCCCAACTGTGTGCTCAGGGATATCTGGGTCAGTAACATGCAAGGTAAGCACCTTGCCCACTCTACAATCTTAGCACTGTAGCACTGCACTGTCCTCCCATTGTTCATCGATTTGCTCAAGCAGGCACCAGTAACGTCTCCATTGTGAGACTTGTTACTGTTTTTGGCATATCGAAAACGTCACAGGGAGCTTGACATGCTTTGCCATGCTTATACCGAGGCAGAATACTATCGGTAGCTTGTGGGGCTCTCCGAGAGGGGCAGAGGAATCGAACCCAGGTCAGCCGTGTGCAAGGCAAACGCTCTTTCCACTATGCTATCTCTCCGGCCCTCTGCTAACTTAAGATAGGGTTTAGTGCCAGGTGTTAGTATAGCATCCCTACCGGTCAGGGCCTCATGGCAGACTTTACCGTTCTAATTCTCCCAAGCACTTATCTGAGGAGGCTACAGTAGGTTGAATAGGAAGGTGGAAGCTTTTCTTCAAAGGCTATTACTTCCCTCTTCCCCACTTCTTCCACCTATATGATTTAGGAAACCCCAAAGATCTGTACCTTTGGGGAGCCATCCAAATCACCTATATCAAATATTTGAAGGGATATTTTGGTATTTGTGGTTATACATGTGTGTCTGTATGCTTAGCTTAAATACACGTTTATGTTTATATCTATAATCAGAATGATATGTGACTGTTAAGATAAGTATCTAGTTGCTAGCAAACAAGAAAGGTACCCCTTAAATTTTAATGTAAAATATATAGGGGAAATTTACAATTCTGTTTCAAATGCTTTACTGTGAATAGATGATAAAATATTTAATAAATTATGTAAGTACTTGAGTTCAAGTTTTCACCTCTATAAACCATTTTTTCTATACAACAATGCCTAATATGTCTTAATAACATTTTATTAATAACCTTTAATAACCTTTAATGATATAATTACTTGCCATGTCATGGTGAAAAAGTTGGTTTTGTCTTTCCAATTTATCAAAATCCTGCAGGTGTTGACTAGCTACAGGTTAAAAAGAAAGCTATTTCTAGCAAGTATCTTCTCATTAAGAAGAAATGTGTTCTTAATGTTTTTGCACTCAAACATATAAAATTTATAAAAGTGTTCATTGTAGAGAATTCAGAAAACAAAACAGAAAATTTTAAGAAGAAAATAAAAGTTATCCATAAATCAAAAGCCCAGAAAAAATATTGCTAATATTTTATTTTAAAATTAGGTGGTAAACAGATAACAGGGATGCCCTTGGAAATGAATGTTGATTTTGGAAAGTAATAAAATCAAAAAATGATCTGAAAAGAAGTTACCTGGTGGCTTCCAGCCCAAAAAGGATTAAGGATGGAGAAAATAAGGCCAAATAAAACTGGATAACACTTGCCCAAACTGAAAAAGGCTTAGGAAAGAAGATTCAATAGGAACAAAAAGGTCCTGATAGAACAGGAAGAACTACCAAAAGCTCAAAGTCCTTCTCCCAGATTTCCCAAGACAGACTCTTATCTGCACAGAAAACCTCAAGCCAAAAGCAGTTTAGAAAGAAAAACACCCAAGATTAGCTTTACAAAAGCAAAAGCAAGGATGGAGGGGAGTCTTACACTCTATCTTAGAATCACTCATATCCCTCTACTCTGGTGTACAACCTCTTCCATTTATTTTATGGAACATCTTACATTAGAGGTCATCCCTCATCTTTCTCCCAGCTCTCTCCCATCACTCCCCCATCTCTCTCTCTCTCCCTCTCTCTTTCTCTCTCTTCACATTCTCTCTTGAACATGTTTCTTTTTTCCTCCTTCTCTCTCCTCTCATATTTCCTAAATAAAGGTATTTTACTTCACTATGTGTCTTCTCAAGAAATTATTTTCTGCACCATGACAATGTAAGACTAGGTGAACTTGGGTGGAATTCCAGATGACCTTCTTTCTTTTACAAAGATTAAAACTTGTCTTGCAACGACCTGAGAACCATGGCTTCCCCAAAATTGGGATGGTAGGAACAAATTCCCATGCTATTTTGATCATGTGGGTCATATGGACGGCCAGATCAACTAGATCTTAGGTGTCTTTCATAGGACTGACAGTGTCAGAGTTTCACTGCTGTGTAGGGATCATGCAGTTCATCAACAAGACCATGGTGGGTCAAGGGAAGTAGACCTCACACTCTCTAGTCTATCCCTGCAACAATAACATTTAAATTAGGAAAGATAGAATTATAATATTTAGAAAAAACTAAAGCAAAAACATATAATGAAAATTTTAATGTTTCCTATATTCATTTTTTCTAAGTATAATGTTATTTTAACATAACATGGGTCATGACCTATATTTTCAAATAGAAGTGAGGTTACTCTTATAGATAATAACTAGTGCTACACTGTCCTTTTTATACAAAAGAAAAAAGGAATCAGGTGTAGTCAATATAAAAATTCATCTATGCTGCAAGATTTTTTTTAAATTGCCACAAGAAACTGCCAACCTGCAGTATATAATATTATCTATTTCCCTTAACCCCAGTAATAGTTCATATTATCATTTTTCATATCTGCTGATATGATAGTATAAAATTGCTTTTTGATGATTTTGTACATATTTTGGATTATGAAGGGAAGGCACGCATTTATCACACATAAATTGGCATTTGTATTTTATTTAGTCTGAATAAAGAAGATCTTTAAGTAAAAAGATCTTTATCTCAAGACTTTCCATATCTTCCACACTGTAAAAGTAAAGTAAAGGCCCTCCTGTTGATCGTCGATTTGCTCGAGCGGGCCCAGTAACGTCTCCATTGGAGACTTTGTTGTTACTGTGTCTGGCATATCGAATACATCACGGGGAGCTTGCCAGGCTCTGCTGTGCGGGCGAGATACTCTCGGTAGCTTGCCAGGCTCTCCGAGAGGGGCGGAGGAATTGAACTCGGATCGGCCATGTTGGCTGCATGCCCTACCCACTGTGCTATCGCTCCAGCCCTGTAATCACTCAATAAATGCAGTAAAAAGAATGGTACTTTTCATACACTTTTGTCATTTTTACATTGATTTTTTTTTAATGATCTTGTTGGGGCTGGAACGATAACACAGCAGGTATGGCATTTGCCCACAGCCGGCCCGGGTTCAATTCCTTCACCCCAATCAGAGAACCTGGCAAGTTACCAAAAGTATCCTGCCCACATGGCAAAGCCTGGCAAGCTACCCGTGATGTATTCGATATGCCAAAAAAAAAAAAAAAAACCAGTAACAACAAGTCTCACAATGGAGATGTTACTGGTGCTGCTCAAGCAATGGATGAACAACTGGAGGACAGTGCTACACATCAAAACAATATTCTTGTTGATTTATAAAAGCTATTCAGATATCAAATACTAATTTGTACTTGTTTCCACATTTCTTTTTTTTTAAAAATCTTATCTGTGGTGGTCACTGATGAACAATTTTTGATAAACCTTTTTATGTAGTCATTCCCATTCTCCTTTCATTTCATCATTCTTCTCTTGCTTTTATGTTTTATGAACTCCTTTTCTATTCTGAATGATTTTCAGTATAAATATAACTCATTGATATCATTAGGTGAGGAGATATTAATTAATCTGATTAATGCATTTAATGCATAAAAAGATTCATTGCCTTATGAGAGTAATTTGAGGACTACTTTGTATGGTGATGCACATGGGTTACTCCTGGCTTTGCACTCAGGAATTACTCCTGGTAGTGCTCAGGGGACCATATGGGATGCTGGGGATCGAACCCAGGTTGGCCGAGTGCAAGGCAAATGCCCTACCCACTGTGCTCTCGCTGTAGCCCCTACTTGGTTATGTTCTGGGTATCTCTAGGAGGCAACAATGAATCTAGAGAGGCTATATTTTTCCTACTAATGACTATTAATATGTAATGAATCTTCTATGCCTATAAAATTCAGTGTATACTTTTCTGGATAGGATTTCAAAGTATATCTATGATGGCAAAAATGGTTGTCTGAAGAATTTTCATGTCTGATACCATGCAGATTCCCCAATATTTAAACTTTTAAAACTTTTCTTCAAATAAAATTTGATGAAAAGAAAGGATAGACAGAAGATTAATGTTTATCTTTTTTTTTAATTTTTTTTCTTTTTTTATTAGTGAAACACCATGAGGTACAGTTATAGACTTACAAATTTTGTGCTTGGGTTTCAGTTATACAATGATCAAGTACCCATCCCTCCACCAGTGCCCATCATCCACCACCACGGGTCCCAGCATCTCCCCCACCCCCCATCCCCCCCATCCCACCCTGCCTCTGTGGCAGGGTAGTCCCCCTTGTTCTCTCTCTCTTCTTTTGGGTACTGTGTTTTGCAAGAGAGGCTTAATAATAAACTCAGTACAATTTTTTTGGAAGTTGCTACCATACTAAAACCAGAGGGTGAGCCTTACATGGTCACCAATTCATAAGTATATCAGTGAAGATTCATTAAATCTTAAAGCCTAACATGTCAATCTTTTCACATAATTTAGACTCAGAATCTCCCAATGGGAAGAGAGCTATAAGTTTATAAGACTTAAAATGCTGCAACTCATTCTCTCCAAAATGTTTCCAACAAGCAGTTGTCAAGTCTATGATTAAACATTCTGGGGATGAGAAACTCTGCTTTTTAAGACAATTTATGGCAGAATTTCTCTTTCCAGCCCTTATTTCATGAAGATCTAAGTTTTCCATTTATCTTACTAAAACAATGGGGCCCAAGTAATCAGACACACCTGCAGGAAATCTGCTGAAACAACTTTTCAGCCTTCTTAAATGAATAAGCTGAGATATAATAAAAACAGCATGTCCCTGATCTGAACAGATATGTGCTGAAAAGTTTCTGAAACAGTGTGAGATTTTAAATACAGGATGCTCTTTAAACATGAAGGCATAATTTAAGTTATAAAATGTACGTGGTAAAATATGAGTTATATTGATGTTTAGACCTCCTAAAAGAGAAAAAGAAATAGTAGTTGAATTCTGTACAGGTATTCATTAAGGTGTAAGGTCCCATAGTTTGCACAAAGCTGGTCTGTCATCAAAAACAAAGCGAAGTAACTGGGAGATATAAGAGATATTGTCTATTTTAAGACTGTCTCAATGCCAGTATGAGGCTCTGAATGCTCATGGGGTTGCCCCTATACCACATATTGATCAGAGAAAGAAAAAGCAACTGCCTAATATAATTCAATAGAACAATGAAAGTAGAAAATAGATGCAGTGCACTCTGGGCAGGGAGTCCTTGCATGCTGCCAGCCTTTCATGTTGCCAACTTGGTTTGATTCCCTTGCATCCCATATGGTCCTCTGAGCCCCCCTAGGAGTGATCCCTGTGTGTAGTGCCAGGCATAAGCCCTCAGCACTGCTGGGTGTGCCACAAAAACCAAAAGAAAAAAAATAGAGGAAGAACTAAGTGTGTGGTTATTTTCTGTTACAAATGTGTATAGTGTATAAATTTAAAAACATATCAAATGCTTTCCTTAAAAATGTAGAAAAAAAACTATAGAATAGTAGATGAGCAGATAAACAACACACATATATATGTATATATACACACGTATATATGTATACATATGTACATGTGTTTATATGTGTGTATATGTGTATAAATGTATGTATATACATACATACATACATACATACATACATACACATGTACATACACAATGGAACTCTATCCGGCATAAGAAAAGAAGAAATTTTGCATTCACTATAGCTTGGGTAGAACCCAACGGTGTCATACTAATTAAATAAGTCAGAGAAGGTAGGAGGAAAACTAGATGATCTCATTCATCTAGTTTTATATATAGTCTATAAAGAAACAAGGGGAGAAAATGGATAAGATTCAGTGATAACAAAGTCCTGGAATTTGACTGTAGAACTGAGGTTACCTAGTAATGAAAAAGAAAATGATGAGAAATAACATAACGACAATGGTAGAGGGTCTTGATATTAAATTTCTTCAAATATGTAAGCACTAACATTACTGTAACTATACTGACATAATATTTATTTTCATTTTTATCTAGTCATTTTAAAATTTTACTACAGTTTGGGTGAAATGGTTAAGTTAGTACTAAGGTATACAGTATTAGTATGCAAAGTTATTGCCCCCCACCACTACTGAAGCATCTCTATGTCACTGAATCCCTAGTCCAGTCATTATTCCTCCCAACTCTCCCACAGGATTTTTAATCGTATTATTCAAGGTCAGAAGTCTGCCATTGTTCAAGATTGTCTATTCACTTGTTTTGTCTCATTATATTTTACAGTTTAGAGAGATCATTTATTATTTGTTCTCTGTCTGACTTACTTGCTCAGCATGATTCTCTCCAGTTCCATCCACATTGCAACAAATTTCAAGTTTTTAGAGAAAAAAAATAACATGCTCAAACATTCTTTTTAATAGCATATATTGGGAGATAGTGCAGGTACAGTGCTTGCCTTGCAAGTAGCTGACCCAGGTTCGATCCCCAGAACCCCATAGGATCCCCTTAGCCTATCAGGAGTAATACCTGAGCACTAAGCCACGAGTCAACCCTGAGCAGCTCTAGGCACGGCCCCAAAATAATAATAATTTTTAAAACAGAATATATGCCAGATTTGGGAATTATCCTATTAATTTCTACATTCTACATAGTCTCCTGCCTCCGCACCTGGCTGTCCTCACCGGGGCCCCTTGGAGGGGGGGCGAGTTGAGTTTCCCTCCCCGTCCCAAGCAGAGCCCTGGCAACCAAAGACCTCCAGAACCAGCCACAGCCATGCTGAGACCATTCTCCACAAGTCCGGACAAGCCTCATGCATGAAGGAACTAGCAGAGGAACCCAGGCATGCGGGTCCCAGGCTGAGATCTCCAAGCCTGCTCAGATTGGGAAGCCTGGCCTTCTCCACCCAGATCCCCCATCTTCCATTAGGTAGGCATTACGCCCACCAGCTGCGGCCTGTACCAGGTAGTCCTAACAACGGCCAAGACCCAGAGACTATAAAACCCAGCTCCTGGAAGCTTATTATCTTATTATCTCATTTTTACTTTGGAGAACCTGGCAGACTACCCAAAGTATTCTGCCCACACGGCAGTCTGGCAAACTTCCCACGTCGTACACAATATGCCAAATACCAGTAATAATGATAGGTATCATTCTCCTATCCCTGAAAGACCACTGAATATGGCTCTTTTAAAATCTCAGGGCTAGGAAGAAGGAGACCTTCCTTACTGGCGCCTGCTGGAGGCAATCGACAACAACAGGATGATTGTGATTGTGATCGTGATCGTGAATTTCTACATAACTCACAGGAATAAACTGAGGAAAGTTCAGTCAGAAACTCAATTAGTATGCTCATTTACAGTGAAGTCAGAGGCAACTTTTTGTAAAATACCAACTCTAAGTCCCTAGAGAAAAAAATCTTTGCCCTAATTAGACACATATTCTGAGCATTGTGTTTTTTAAGTTATGTTTACAGATGTTTTGACACATAGATTTCTTTAAGTTTATCTGTTTATTTGGGATATGCACTATGTTTTTCAAACTACACATTACACCCAGCAAACCATGTCACTGTCACTGTCACTGTCCTCCTGTTGTTCATTGATTTGTTCAAGTGGGCACCAGTATCGTCTCACAACAAATTGTGAGACATCTTGTTACTGTTTTTGGCATATTTAATATGCCATGGGTAGCTTGCCAGGCTTTGCATGTGGGCAAGATACTCTTGGTAGCTTGCCGGGCTCTCGGAGAGGGGCAGAGGAATCAAACCCGGGTCGGCCACATGCAAGGCAGACGCCCTACCGGCTGTGCTATTGCTCCAGTTCCAGCAAACCATAAATTAATTTAATGGATGATCACATAACTGTTTTATTCTCTTCTCTCCCTTCTTAATTATTAGGAGATAGCATAATTGTATATATGTGCTTTTGTGTTTAATGTACATGTACATGCACATTTAACAGTGAAATATTAAATGTAATTCTCACTCTAAGTCAAACATATTTGAAAACTGGGGAGGGGACCTACCAAGTTTAGAAGGATCGAGGGTATAAAGGCTGAAGCATCCCTGGTAGCACTGAGAAAATAACGTAATACAGCCCAATACTCAGGGCCAACAATATTAATGGGCCCTAGTAGGCTTGGTACCTCCAGGGATACCCCTGATAGTGCTAGGAGGAATGGGCATCAGATGCCAGGCAAAAAACTCACAAATGCGAGACATATGTACCAGCCCTTTGAGTTATTTCCCCAGCCTCTTTAAAGACATTCTTTTGTAGATTAAATTACATAAGTGAGGAGGGGAAGGGGGGGTAAGGAAGAGAGAGAGAGAGAGAAAGAGACAGAGAGGAGAGAAAAAGAGAGAGTTTCTTATTTTAAAAAGTTTTTTCTATCACCATAAGTCAGATGTCACCATATTTTTATTAAAATATTTTCTTCCATATGTTATCAAAGAATTTATTTTGGCTTGGGGCCACACCCAGCAGTGCTGAGGACTTACTCCTCGCTCTTCCTGGGTCAACCGCATGCAAGGACAATTGCCTTACCCACATTACCATCACTCTGTGCTTATCAAAGAATTATTTTCCATGACTTTATTAATCTTAAGTTTCCTATATTTGGAATAATTGGACTTATTAAATAATGCTGTCAACTTCACCTAAAGAGAATATATTTCTAGAGATAGAAACTCCCAGGTTTTATTTCCAAACTAAAGATTTTCAAGAATATATGCTTTCAACAGGCTTGAAATATGGTTGGGAAAATAGAGACAATGGTGGAGGGAAGGTGACAGAACTGGTGAGACTGGTGTTGGAATATTGAATGGCTGTAATAATTCATCATGAACAACTTTGTAAACCATGGTTTTTAAATAAAATGGGGGGGCAAAAAAAAGAAGATGCACTTTCAGAATTGTAAGAATAATATGTTGGTGGTAGCTTATTTCTGTTGACAACAATTTAGATGAGTTGAAAGGAAAGATTCAAGAGCCATAAAATATCACCTATGTACAGACTGGAATCCATAAGGTACATAGAAGACAAGGTTGGCAAAACCCTCCACAACATTGAAGCTAATGGTATCTTCAAAGATGACATGCCACTGGCCAAGCAAGTGAAAACAGAGATAGATAAATGGGACTATCTTAAACTAAGAAGCTTTTATACCTCAAAAGAAACAATGATCAAAATACAAAGACAGTCTACAGAATGGGAAAGGATATTTGCACAATACCCATCTTACAAGGGGTTGATATGAAGTATATAAAAAGCACTGGTTGAACTCCACAAGAAGAAAACATCCAACCCCATAAAAAAATGGGGCTTCATAGAAACTGTTTGGGAGAGTTTCTATTTTTTCAATTTTCTGGAAAAACTTGAGAAGAACTGGCAATAGGTCCTCTTTAAATGTTTGGAAAAATTCACTAGTGAATCTATCTGGACCTGGGCTTTTGTTTTGGAGAAGACTTTTGATTACAGTTTCAATTTCCTTGATGTGAATAGGTCTATTCAGGTACTCTATATTTCTTGATTCAGCTTTGGGAGATGATAGGAATCTAGGAATTTATCCAATTCTAGTTTCTCTTGTTTCGTGGCATACAGACTTTCAAAGTAGTCTCTGATGATCTTTTGAATTTCTTTGGTTTCTGTTGTGATATCCCCATTCTTATTTCTGATTCGATTTATTGGGGTTCTCTCTCTCTCTGTTTCTTTGTGAGTGTTGCTAGTGGTTTATCTATCTTATTTATTTTCTCGAAGAACCAGCTCTTGGTTTCATTGATCTTTCGGATTGTTTCTTTGTTTTCCATGTCGTTGATTTCTGCTCTAAGTTTTATGATCTCTTTCCTTCTGTCCAATTTGGGCTCTTTCTTTTGTTCCTTTTCTAAGATCTTGAGCTGTGAAGTCAAGTTGTTTATGTGCATCCTTTCGTCTGTCCTGAGATATACTTGCAGAACTATAAATTTTCCCCTTAAAACGGCTTTCACTGCATCCCATAAGTTCTGGTAGCTCATGTCTTCATTCTCATTTGTTTCCAAGTATCTTTTGATTTTGTCCTTGATTTCTTCCTGATCCACTCGTTGTTAAGCATTGAGTTGTTTAATTTCCAGGTGTTTGATTTGGTTCTCCGTGTCTGTGTGTGATTCACTTCTATTCTCAGTGCATCATGGTCTGAAAAGATTGTTGATACTATTTCTAACTTCTTGATTCTATTTAGGTATGTTTTGTGGACTAGGACATGGTCTATTTTGGAAAATGTTCTGTGCGCACTGGAGAAGAATGTGTATTCTTTCTTTTTGGGGTGTAAAGCCCTGTATAGGTCTATAAGCCCTTTCTTTTCTATTTCTTCTTTCAAAGCCAATGTTTCCTTGCTGAGTTTTGTTCTTGTTGATCTATCCAGGGGTGATAAGGCAATGTTGAAATCTCCAGCTACTATTGTGTTGCTAGCAATGTCCTCCTTAAAATCTGTTAGCAGTTGTTTTAAATATTTAGCTGTTCCCTCATTAGGTGCGTATGTGCCATGCAAAAAAGTAAGATCAAAATGGATTTATGACCTCAACATCAAACCAGAATCCATAAAATTTATTGAAGACAAAGTTGGCAAAATCCTCCATGATATTGAAGCTAATGGCATCTTCAAAGATGTCACACCACTGGCCAAGCAAGTGAAAACAGAGATAGACAAATGGGACTATCTTAAACTAAGACATTTCTGCACCTCCAGAGAAACAGTGACCAAAATAAAAGACAGTCTACAGAATGGGAAAGGATATTCACCAAATACACATCCGACAAGGGGTTGATATCAAGGATATACAAGGTACTGGTTGAACTCCACAAGAAGAAAGCACCAAACCCCATCAAAAAATGGGGCGAGGAAATGAACAGAAACTTTCACAAAGAAGAAATCCGAATGGCAAAAAGGCACACAAGAAAATGCTCTACGTCACTAATCATCAGGGAAATTCAGATCAAAACAACAATGAGATATCATTTCACACCACAGAGACTGGACCACATCCAAAAGAACAAAAGCAACAGGTAATGGAGCGGATGTGGTGAGAAAGGGACCCTCCTTCACTGCTGGTGGGAATGCCGACTAATTCAGCTCTTTTGGAAAACAGTATGGACAATTATCAAAAAGTTAGAAATTGAGCTCCCATTTGACCCAGCAATACCACTTCTGGGAATATATCCCAAAGAGGCAAAAAAGTTCAGTCGAAATGACATCTGCACTCCTATGTTCATTGCTGAACTATTCACAATAAACAAAATCTGGAAAAAATCGGAGTGTCCGAGAACAGATGACTGGTTAAAGAAACTTTGGTACATCTACACAATGGAGTACTATGTAGCTGTTAGAAAAGATGAAGTCATGAAATTTACATACAAGTGGTACTACATGAAAAGTATCATGCTAAGCGAAATGAATCAGAAATAGAGGCACAGACATAGAAAGATTTCACTCATCTGGGGAATATAAAGTAACAAAAAATAGGAAACTAACACCCAAGAATAGGCAAGATAAGTATCAGGAGGTTCACTCCATGGCTTGGAGGCCAGCCGCACATGCCAGGGGAAAAGGCAGCTCAGATAGAAAAGGGAGAACCAAGTAAAGGGTGTTTGGGAGGATACTCCCAGGATAGGAGATGCATGCTGAAAGTAGACTATAGACAAAACATGATTGCCACTCAATGCCTTTTTGCAAACCACAGCACCCAAAAGGAGAGAGAAAACAAAAGGGAATGCCCTGCCACAGAGGTGGAGTGGGATGCGGGGGGATTGGGGGATGGGAGAGATACTGGGATCATTGGTGGTGGAGAATGGGCACTGGTGGACGGATGGGTATCCAATCATGGTATAACTGAAATCTAAGCCAAAACCTTGTAAGTCCACAACTGTACCTCATGGTGTTTCACTAATAAAAAAAAATTTTTTTTTAAAAAAGGAAAGGTAAATATCGCCTATGTAGCATGCCTTCTCAGTTATCTAATGATATCTAATGATATCTCGGTTATCTAATGATATCTAATGATATCTCAGTTATCTAATGATATCTAATCAGTTATCTAATGATGAATATCTGATAGAGTCAGGATAAAACCAGGAGACACATTGCCATTTCCATTCTCCATGATCAGTGCTTCTCCTGTCTCTTTAGCTTCAAGATAAGGTGTCCAAGTCACAGCTAGAAATTCAAACTCCTACACTGCTGGGGAACAGTTTTCCCCCAACATGCTCAGACATGTTGCACACCAGGTCTGGGCAGACATGGGTGAAGGATGACGGGTGCACAGAGAAACACCCTCCGGGAGCAGCTGATGGCTGTTCACTTTATTGACAAATACATACATATTTTATAGGGGGTCTTGGCTTACAAGAACATCCAATCACATAAAGTTCAGCATTATTGGCTTGTCAGCTCTCCTACTCTGCTTTACCCTGGTCCAATACCAATCAAGGCTATTTGTTTGCTAAGGTTAGGATGACCTGCTAAGCATACGTGACATCTCTGGGTCTTTGGCACATGTGCTAGGAGGTTGAATGAGGCTCAAGGCCGAACACCCAGTGCTGACTGACACCCTGTTCTTTCCAAATTTGCCCAGATACTCCCTCTTGAGAGGCTTCACTTCTGGGCCACTTTGCAAGGTCGGGTCCTCTCTGCTCCAGTGCCTGGCAGATGCTCCACACTACACATTCATGATTGTAGCACTGTAGCACTGTCCTCCCGTTGTTCATCGATTTGCTCGAGCAGGCACCAGTAACGTCTCCATTGTGAGACTTGTTACTGTTTTTGGCATAGCGAATATGCCACGGGGAGCTTACCAGTCTCTGCCATGCGGGCGGGATACTCTCGGTAGCTTGCCGGGCTCTTGAAGAGGGAAGGAGGAATCGAACCTGGGTCAGCCACATGCAAGGCAAACACCCTACCCTCTGTGATTAAATAACCCAACTCTTAAATTCCATAGTAATAAACACTCATTTATACATGAATTTTTAACATAATTAATTATTCCTTAGCTTCATAATTCTCCATCATATTGCTCATTTATATCTAAGGAGATTCAGCTGTTGGTCTGAAAATTAACTAGAGTGTCTTTTGATCTTCTGATAAGAAAAACCACGTAACATATTAAGTCTTTTTTTTTTTCACTAATCCAGTACCTACAAAAAGATCAGCTGGCAGGAAATGCAATAGTGTTTGAAAACTAGTTCTTCTGAATCAGTTTGGAGGGCTAACGTGGAACTCTGGCAAAAGTAGATGATGTAAGTGAATATTGATAGTATTCGATATGCCAATTAAATAGTATTATCTCTGAGATACATGTGGTTCCCTAATCTACTAAAACCAACTCTGGATTTCATGTGGTTCCCTAATCTACTAAAACCAACTTTGAATTTCAGCCAAAACCTTCAACTTAATAAATAAAATATCAATGTTTTAATTGGATAAAATGACAATACTACATTTTTGTAAAGACAGACTTCTGTCCTCCTTGGTTTAAACAACTAGTTAATGAGAGCCAAACTGATAGCACAGTGGGTAAGGTGCTTGCCTTGCATGCAGTCAACTGGTGTTTGGTGGCTGGCACTGAATACAGTCCCCCAAGCCCTGCCCAGTAACCACCCCACTAACTGTGACTCTGAGCCCCAAGTGCCCCAAGCACTGGCCCCCAATCAATGTGATTCCTGAGCACAGAGCCAGGAGTAAACCCTGAGTACAGGTAGGTGTGACACAAAGAAAAGGAAAATTAAAAACTAGCTAATGGCATTGCTGGGAAAGGAATCAGAAATTATGCTAAAAATTTGAGAAATAATTATTGCCTTTCTCTGAACTATCAGATATATTTTTTCTCTGAATTATCAGATATATTTCAAAGCAAATAATTGGGGTATGACAAAGTAACAGAGTTATGGTTATTCTCTGTAAGGTCAGTTATTCTCACTCAATTTCCTGGCAGTCAATTTTCTTGCACCCTCAAATAACCAAATAACTAACATAGTAACCAATTAGTCCTAGTTCTAAGGTAAACAAAGAACTGTCATATTTAAGAACTTTATTACAATCTAGAAATAATTTCAAGTAGTAAAAGGTTTTTCCAAAGATTTATTTCCTCAAATTTTTTCTGTAGTCATGACACAAACCCAAAAATCCCTAATCAACTCATTCTGCCCACAATAGAGGATTCAAATCTTGGGAACACATCATCACACGCAGGAAATTCAGAACGTGCCCTGTTCATAGTCAGCTAATCACACACTCCATCAATTTAGTTTTTGGAATCCATATCACCTTGAGAACAAATTCTGAAGTGTAGTCAAAAATCAATCTGTAAAACACTGGATTTTACTTCTGAATTCGTTTTCAGTAAGAAATTGTGCCATCAGATACTTGTCTATTCTAAAGAAAATTTTCACATAATATTTATCCATATTTTTTGGCAAAGGTAGGTAGTAACGCCATCATAAATCAATAGATACTAAAGCTGACAGTTAAAACTAGCAATAAGTTATAACATTAAATGAACCTAATTTTATATAAATCATTCTAGTAAATGTAGTTTTTTATAACAAACAGCCAGGTCTATGTAGTGTATGTCAACATTTTTGAGAAATATTAAAAAATCTTTGTTACAGGAAAACTCTTTCCTCTGATTAACAGAGATACTTGGAAATACAACCATATAAATATGAGACCATTTAGTACAATATAATGTCTATTCTTATTTACATATATGTTTTCAACTCCGGAATCTAAAGTATATTACATTAAATTTTACTTTATAATCGGATCTCATTTTGGCAATATCATGTCTCACCTGCCATTAATAAAACTTTCAAAGCAATTATTTATTAATATATTTTGTAATTTACATAGAATAAGTAAAGCTTACATATGTAAATTTTTAGAATAGGCATTTCATTATATTCTATTAGATGGTTTCAATATTCTTATTTATATAAGTCAAAATCATATAGCAATCACAAATTGGCTTTTACTGATTTCTGATCATTCTATTTGCCATTTCTTAAAGTTTCGTTGGCATAAGTAAATTTGTCATGTGCCTATGGGGACAAGTTGCAATGAGGAGGGAAACTGGTGGTATTGTTGGAGTGAAGGTTACACTGGTAGTGTTGGAACACTAAATGCCTGAAGCAACTTATAATGAACAAAACATTGTAAATCACAGAGTTCTTAATTAAAATTAATTTTTAAAATTAATAAATATGAATTACAAATAAATGTTGGTTAAATGTAAACTTATTAGCAACCAGGTTTGCAAATAATCACTAATATGATTCATATTTAATAGCAATGACCAGCAGTGTGCTAATCCTTTCAAAGCACTACTTTCCATAGTTTCATTAAGAATGATAATTTATGCTCTAATTTTTGCTAGACAAAGAGAAAAAGAAGACAAATTTTGTAGATTTACATTTTTAAAATATCTTTTTCCATTTTCACTGTCCAGACCATTGACAATGACCTATACAAAGCAGGTGATAGTCATACTCTCCTTCTGCATCTTCCCACTGATCTGCTGTAAAAAGAAATTCTTAATCATAGTACAACTCCTCTCAATTCTCTTGTCTTCTCATTTTCTTAAATCCTGCCTCTTCTTCCAGACTGGGTGAGTGAAGCGCATCCTTACCCCTTAATGATTTCTACCTCTACTGTTTCCCCTTTTGTTTATTCATTTCCCAGATTTTATTTTATATTTTGACACAGTGCCTGTGACACACTTTGTACCTTGGCATAATACTCTGCATAAATGAGACAATTAATACATGACATGCTGATTTTAGCATTATTTGGTAAAATATAAAGAGGAGGAGAGAAAGAACTTTGGACTCGGGCTAATAGTTATAAATCCTTACTCTAGCCTTCTGTGGTCACAAACCTGCTCTACAAAATGGAAGAAATAGCATGTACCCAAAAGTTGCTGAGAGGAAAAAGAGAAACCAATGTGACTGTTAAAATAGTGGACATACATTTAGTACACAATTTTGGTAGTTGTGTTCACGAACAAAAATATTTTTGAAATTGTTAATAATCATAGTCAACATAATCAGGTACTAATAATTACAAATGAGAGCTTGAAGTACTTTAATCCTATTGATTTCCACATATAATATTTATGTATTTATCTATACAAAATGTCAAACTTTCCAGCTTGATCAGTGTATATCACTACTTTATATACTATAACAATGAAGTCTATAACTATGAAATCTATAAAAGGAGGAATTTCTTCCAAATCTGTGCTTACTGTACTATATTTGAGTATTTCTTACATGTAGCATAAACAAACTGTATTATTGTGCCTCAAATTGGCATTTAAGTATACCTAAAAACTGTTCTGTCTTTGATATGCCAAGTTTTAGAAAAAGCATTTTCAATCTTGATCTTAACACCTACATGACATTTCAGTTAGGCACAGAGAAAACCTTCAGTTTTTCATAAGGGAATTTTATTTTTCCTTCAAAGGTTCACACAGAGAACGAGCTATTGCCAATGACCATTATAAATGAAATATAAAACTTTTTTTCTGGAATCATTTTATCTAGAGGAAAAAGCAAGGAGAACATGAAAACTGAAAACATTCAAGATGCAGCTGATCTATAAACAGAAACCCACATTTCCCTGCCCCAAGCATATGTTTCATGTAGAGACAAAATGCATTTTAAGGGCAGTTTGTAGGTCCCAAGTATCTCAAATTGGTCCCGTGATTGTAACATATTGCCAAACCCACTGGCTCACACACAGGATCTTATCATAGCTCTAATCAATCTTTCTAACTGTCTCAAACTGTTCATAGAATCCACAAGCCTGACCTAACTGCTGTCCTTAACTCATATCTCAGTGAGGCCATCATTTAACCTGCATGCTCTCCAGTTTGCAGATCTATATTGGATATAAAGTACTGATTATATACTGTATTTCAGGGTTCCAAAACTTTCCAATCATAAAATTCATCCATGTATGACATTTAGGAATAAGTAAAAAATAGATAGATAGATAGATAGATAGATAGATAGATAGATAGGTAATAGGTAGATATCAAAGATCCTTTCTTTAAGATTATGGTTTAGAAATTCTACAGATATTAAAAAATAAATAAATTCTAAATATATTCCAGGGAGTATTTTTTTAAATTTATTTGGGTGTTGGGGTGAAGGGAGTCACAATGCTCACGGACAAGCATTTGCTCTGTACTCAGGAGTGACCAAGGATCAAACAGAGTCAGCTACACGCTAGTCAAATATTTTACCTACTATAAATCTATGTATCCCAGAGTTTTGCTTTTAAAGAGACCATGGATAATAATAATCATATAATCATATACCTGATCTGCTAGCACCATTTTAATTCATCTTAATTCCAAACTCAATTCCATTCTTGATCTCAAACTCCAGCATTGTGGTCTAAAGCACACATGGTGCATTTTGAAAGTTTAAATTAATTTGCCCTTACTGCAGCCTCATGGGAAGGGGGTCGGTACTGGCTCGTCCTTCACACCCTACCGAGGTCATGAGTTGCCCCCCACAAGAGGCTCTCCAGCACGGCCATGACTCCAGAGGCATGAGGACTTAATCCAGAGCCCAGCAGCTTGCCGCAGAAAAGTGAATGGACTATGCATTAACTACAGCACCATGCCTCCCTGGGAAGGAAAGGATGTCTCTCCCTTCTGCTTCACCCCCCCCCCCCACGCCCCCCTGGCAGCAAGGTGGCCACTGCCTCAGAGCTTATTGGAAAGCCCGGTATGAGCCAGCAGTGACGGGGCAACTGCAGCCTCATGGGAAAATGGGCAGTACGGGCTAATACTTCATGCCCTACTGAGGTCACGAGTTGCCCACCACTTGTGGCTCTCTGGCACAGCCATGGCTCCAGAGGCACAGAAACCAAACTCATAATTATCTGGCTCTTGGCAGAAATCCCTCCAGACTTAATTAGTAAAATATCAGAAATCCAAAATCACGCAACCTCATATGGTTCTCATAGCCAGCTATAGAAAACAAATTAATTCACAATGCCTTTTCAGCAGTTCTGCTTGTTGGGCGGAAACTCTAAACAATAATGGTGCAGTTTTTAAATTTTTATTAGTGAAACACCATGAGGTATAGTTGTAGACTTAAAAATATTTGTGTTTGAATTTTCAATTAAACAATGATCAAGTACCCATCCCTCCACCAGTGCCCATTTTCCACCACCACAGATCCCAGGATCCCTCCTACCCTCCATCCCTCCCATCCCACCCTGCCTCTGTGGCAGGGCATTCCATTTTGTTCTCTCTCTTCTTTTGGGTGTTGTGGTTTGCAAACGAGGCATTGAGTGGCAACCATGTTTGGTCTATAGTCTACTTTCAGCACGCATCTCCCATCCTGGGAGGATCCTCCCAACATCCTTTTTTTTTTTTTTTTTTTTTTTGGTGCTCCCTTTTCTATCTGAGCTGCCTTTTCCCCTAGTGTGTGTGGCTGGACTCCAAGCCATGGAGTAAACCTCCTGGTACTTACATCGCCTATTCTTGGGTGTTAGTCTCCTATTTTGTTACTTTATGTTCCCCAGATGAATGCAATCTTTCTATGTCTGTCCCTCTTTTTCTGACTCATTTTGCTTAGCATGATACTTTCCATGTAGTACCACTTGATGTAAATTTCATAACTTCATCTTTCCTAACAGCTATGTAGTACTCCATTGTGTAGAGGTACCAAAGTTTCTTTAACCAGTCATCTGTTCTCGGGCACTCAGGTTTTTTCCAGATTCTGGCTATAGTAAACAATGCTGCAATGAATAAACAAGTGCAGATGTCACTTCGACTATACTTTTTTGCCTCTCTGGGATATATTCCAAGGAGTGGTATTGCTGGGTCAAAAGGGAACTCAATTTCTAACTTTTTGAGAATTGTCCATACTGTTTTCCAAAAGGGCTGAACCAGTCGGCATTCCCACCAGCAGTGAAGGAGGGTCCTTTTCTCACCACATCCGCGCCAATACCTGTTGCTTTTGTTCTTTTAGATGTGGCCCAGTCTCTGTGCTGTGAGATGATATTTCATTGTTGTTTTGATCTGCATCTCCCTGATGATTAGTGATGTAGAGCATTTTCTCATGTGCCTTTTTGTCATTCGGATTTCTTCTTTGCAAAAGTTTCTGTTCATTTTGTCGCCCAATTTTTTGATGGTGTTGGATGTTTTCTTCTTGTGGAATTCAACCAGTACTTTGTATATCCTTGATATCAACCCCTTGTCAGATGAGTATTGGGCAAATATCCTTTCCCATTCTGTAGGCTTTCTTTGTATTTTGGTCACTGTTTCTTTGGAGGTGCAGAAACTTCTTAGTTTAAGATAGTCCCATTTGTCTATCTCTGTTTCCACTTGCTTGGCCAATGGTGTGACACTTTTGAAGGTACCATTAGCTTCAATGTCATGGAGGGCTTTGCCAACTTTGTCTTCAAGGTACCTTATGGATTCCGGTCTGATGTTATGGTCTTTACTCCATTTTGATCTTATTTTTATACATGGAATTAGGCAGAGATCTGAGCCCACTTTTTTGCATGTAGCCATCCAGTTTTGCCAGCACAATTTGTTAGAGGCATTCCTTGCTCCACTTCACTTTTCTTGCCCCCTCACCAAAGATTAGATGATCATATGCTTGGGCGGAGATGTCAGTATATTCAACCCTGTTCCATTGGTCTGCAGCACTGCCTTTGTTCCAGTACCATGCTGTTTTAATTATTACTACTTTGTAGTAGAGTTTGAAGGTAGGGAGGTTGATTCTTCCCATTTTCTTTTTCCCAAGAATTGCTTTAGCTATTCGTGGGGGCTTATTGTTCCACATGAATTTCAGGAGTGTTTGCTCCATTTCTTTGAAGAATGCCATGGGTATCGTTATAGTGATCTCATTGAATTTGTACAATGCTTTGGTAAGTATTGCCATTTTGACAATGTTAATTCTCCCGATCCATGAGCAGGGGATATCTTTCCATTTCCTTGTGTCCTCTTTTATTTCCTGAAGTAGCGTTTTGTAATTTTCTTTGTACAGGTCCTTTACTTCCTTAGTTAAGCTGATTCCTAGGTACTTGATTTTCTGGGGCACAGTTGTGAATTGGATTGTTTTTTTCATGTCACTTTCTTCTCTCTCACTGTTTGCGTATAGGAAAG
Source organism: Sorex fumeus (assembly GCF_029834395.1). Lineage (NCBI taxonomy): Eukaryota > Metazoa > Chordata > Mammalia > Eulipotyphla > Soricidae > Sorex > Sorex fumeus. The sequence continues at coordinate 18,061,281 of NW_026606111.1, read as the reverse complement.
CCATGAACTTTTGGGTATTGATTTTATAGCCTGCAACTTTACTATACACGTCTATTTTTTCTAGGAATTTCTTGGTAGAGATTATATGGTTCTCTTAAGTATAGTATCATATCATCTGCGAATAGTGAGAGATTGATTTCTTCCTTTCCTACCTGAATGCCCTTAATATCTTTTTTTTCCTAACCACTATTTCAAGTGCTTCCAGTACTATATTGAACAGCAGTGGAGAGAGTGGGCATCTTTGTCTCGTCCCTGATCTTAGAGAGAAGGCTCTCAGTTTTTCCCCATTGAGGATGATACTTGCTGTAGGCTTGTGGTAGATGGCTTTAACTATATTGAGGAAAGTCCCCTCTATACCCATTTTGGCAAGGATTTTCATCATAAATGGGTGCTGGATCTTATCAAATGCTTTCTCTGCATCTATTGATATGATCATGTGCTTTTTATCTTTTCTTTTGTTGATATGATGGATTATGTTGATTGATTTCCGAATGTTAAACCATCCTTGCATCCCTGGGATGAATTCTACTTGGTCATGAAGTATGATCTTTTTGATGAGTCATTGGATTCTATTTGCTAATAGTTTGTTGAGGATCTTTGTGTCTGTGTTCAGGGATATCGGCCTGTAATTCTCTTTCTTTGTGGTATCTCTGTCTACTTTTGGTATCAGGGTAAAATTTGCTTTGTAGAAACTGTTTGGAAGTGTTTTTGATATTTCAATTTCGTGGAAAACCTTAAAGAGGATTGGCAGTAAATCCTCTTTAAAGATTTGGAAGAAATCACTAGTGAATCCATCTGGGGCAGGACTTTTGTGCTTGGGGAGACTTTTTATTACCATTTCAATTTCCTTGATGGTGATAGGTCTGTTCAGGTATTCCAGGTCTTCTTGGTTCAGCCTTGGGAGTCTATAGGAATCTAGGAATTTATCCATTTCCTCAAGGTTTTCATGTTCTGTGGCATAAAGCTTCTCAAAGTACTCCCTGAGGATCCTTTGAATTTCTGTAGTTTCTGTTGTAATGACTCTCTTTTCATTTATGATTCAGTTTATTAGGGTTTTCTCTCTTCCTTTCTTTGTGAGTTTTGCTAGAGGCTTATAGATCTTGTTTATTTTCTGGAAGAACCAGCTCTTGGTTTTACTGATCTTTCGGATTGTTTTTTGGGTTTCCATCTCGTTAATCTCTGCTCTGAATTTTATTATTTCCTTCCTCCTGCTCGGATTGGGCTCATTTGGTTGGTCCTTCTCCAAGCTTTTAAACTGGCTCTTTAATTTTGAGGTAAGGTTACTTATGTGGGTTTGCTCCTCCTTCCTACGGGATGCTTGTAGAGCTATAAAGTATCAGACCACATTGATTTCAGAGTGAAGAAGGTCACAAGAGACAGTGAAGGCCATTTCTTATTGATCAAGGGATCTGTACAACAGGAAGAACTTACAATACTAAATGTATATGCACCTAATGAGGGAACAGCAAAGTACTTAAAACAACTACTCATAGACTTGGAGAAAGACATTAATAGCAACACAATACTAGTGGGAGACTTCAACACCACTTTATCACCTCTTGATAGATCAACCAGACTCAAGCTTAGCAAGGACATACTTCATTTGAGGGAAACAATGGAAGAAAGGGACTTAGTAGATATATACAGGACACTTCATCCTCAAAAAGCTGAATACACATTCTTCTCAAGCATGCATGGAACATTCTCCAAAACAGACCACATTCTGAGCCACAAAACATACCTCCATAAAATTAAGAAGATATTGTATCAACAATCTTCTCAGACCATAATGCACTGAAATTAGAAGTAAATCACATGCAAAAACAGAAAACTAAATCAAACACCTGGAAATTAAACAGTTCACTATTGGACTACGAGTGGCTTAGAAAGAAAATCAAAGAGGAAATCAAAAGATTCCTGGAAACGAATGAAAATGAGGATACGAGTTACCAAAACTTATGGGACACAGCAAAAGCTGTGTTAAGAGGCAAGTTTATAGCTCTACAATGGTGCATCTTTTGTCAAAATAATGAATGTAATCAAAGTAGAGAGAGATTTAAATAGAAATCATCTGCCTCACAGGCATTGGGAGGGGTAGGAGGGGAGTATATTGGGGTTCTTGGTGGTGAAAAATAAGTACTGGTGAAGATCATTGTATGACCGAGACTTAAGCCTGAAAGTTTTGTAATTTTTCCCACAGTGATTCAATAAATAAATATAACAAAAAATTTTTAAATTAATTTTCCCTTCAGGTGGGCACACACTAGTTCTCACAAAGCTTTTAGGGCCCTAACCCCTAATGATGTCACATATAAATCATGTGGAAGATTCAGAATCTGTCAATTCTGCTTTAGATACTACCTATATTCATGTTCTACTTTAGATACTATCTGTATTCAAGTTTTATCTTTCAGATAAAATGTTAATTCATTAATAATAAGTAGGATATCTCTTCTAGTTGCCTCTGTACAGTTCTTGGCCACCCTGCTCTTTAGTATGTGCAACTCTTTTCTATAAAGATGCCTGAGAAAATTCTCAGTGAAAAGAAGGTGAAGAATTTTGCCTTCCAGGCAGAAACTGTCCAACTTATGTCTCTCATCATCAATACTTTTCATCCTAAAAAGGAAATACTCCTTCAGAAACTGATCAGTAATAATTATAATTCCTTAAACAATATTTGCTGAGATGTGACAGATCAAGGTAGACAGTGTTAGTAAAAAGCTGACATTTGACATCATTTCCAATCCCCAGAGATGTGCCTTGAATTGTAGACATAGGCAATGGCATAACCAAAGCTGATCTTTTTTTTTAGCTAAGAACTATTGCCAAGGCTAGTATTAAAACACTTATGGAGGCTCTTCAAGCTGGAGAAGACACCTCCATGATTAGGAAATTTGGTGTTGGCTTTTATTGTGCTTACCTGGTGGCACAGGTGGTAATAAGCATAACAATGATGAGCAGTATGCCTGGGAACTTTCTGCTGAAGACTTCTTCACCATACATGCTGACCACAGTGATCATATTGGTTAGAGTACCAAAGTCCTCCACCTTATAGACAACCAGAGAGAACGCTCAGAGGAATGGAGAGTCAAAGAAATGGTGAAGAAGCATTCACATTTTATAGGTTACCTCAATATTCTTTATTTGGAGAAGGAACCAGAAATATCTTTCTCTTATTCGTGAGGTAAGGAAGGCATGTTGAAGCAGAGCAAGGAAAAGTTGAGATAGAAGGGGAAGATAAAGATGAGGCCTGGCCCCTCAAACAAACAAAAATACTCTAGAAATACTCTGAGCAGAAATACTCTAGTCAACCCCTCACAGGTTAAGCTGTAGAACTTTAGATCACTCCTTTAAAAGCAAAGACTACTCAGTGTTCCTTCAACAAGCTCAGGAAAATGGATATTCACCCTCTATTATGACCAGTAACTTTTTAAAACTTTTTTTGAGAGAGCAAGTGTATGAGGAATAAAAGGAGAATTTTTCATTTCTTCTTCGACTCACCAAAACATGACTTTCTCTCTCTCTCTCTCTCTCTCTCTCTCTCTCTCTCTCTCTCTCTCTCTCTCTCTCTCTCTCTCTCTCTCTCTCTCTCTCTCTCCCTGCTTCACAAAAAAAGATAAGAAATCTCTTTGTTATTCCTGTGTCACAGTGTAGGAGCAGGAAGAAGGTGACTTTCCCTCTCCAGGCAGTAATGTGGAAAGCTCAACATCTCAATAGTACCAAACCTCCATCATAATCAAGCTCTCTATGCCATTGTACCAAAAATAAGCACAAGCAAATGACTGGTGAGCTGAGAAAGCTTCTTAAGTCAGGGAGAAACGTATGATTATTTTCAGTGCATTAGTCTGTCATACATGGATGACTGATACCAGAGTTGCAGCTAAAGGGAAGTTGTGTTTATAATGAACAAAAGACCTCCTAAAGAATTTTTGAGTGCTGAACCAGATGATATTTTATCAGTAGAACCACAGAGGACTATTTGAAAAGAGAATGAAGGAATCACAAGAAGTATAAAATATCTTTCATGTCCCATCACCCCAAAATAAAACAGCATCCATGAGGCATTAACTGGTGGTCTCCTTTTGGGAGACTATACTACTTTCTGCTCCTTCCTCACTTATATCATCAAGATAGTGCAAGGGCTTGATGAGCGTGACAATCTTGGCTGTACTTGGAAATAAGCCATATTCTGAGCAAAACACATACCAGCTTCTCTCCCATTAATGGATTTCTCAGAAAACATAATTATAATTTAAAAAATTGAATGTGTACAAGAGCACAAATTCAAATAAAAGCACAGAGCTAAATGTTAATGCTGGGCATCAAAATGAACAACATGAATAAAATTTGAAGGACATAGTTGGCAATATGCTTTCTTCATTAAAAAAGGAATGCTTGTTCTACAAGGTAGAAGCAGTTTGGGGCTCGCAAAATTCAATAAATTAAAACAGAAGCAGAAAATGAATAGAGGGAAAATGCCAGTAAAGTTCTTTTCAGAAAATTTGCTCTGAAAGCCTGTACAATTTTACCTTTATTGGTGAATACCTTCTCCTCTGACACCCACCCTCTCACACATAGTTCCTCTGCTCTTTTCAACAAAAAATACCCACCCATCATTTCCTAAAAGAAATCAATCATTTATGAAAAGTAAATCACAGCTGTATATTTAAGACTACAGCTTAATTTCTAGATAATTCTCTATATTCTAACTCTACAGCCTTAATACTTCAACTAGCATTGCAACAATAAATTAGCACTACAACACAGTGATTGAATAAAATAAGAAAAAAACTAGACAGTCCTTTATTTTCAGGAGAAAATTATTTAGAATCAGTGTTTTGTGTGCATACAACTATTTAGGCAATAAATAACATTAGTAGGTATTGTGGGCCATTCAAAGATGAATAACACACAGTCTTAGTCTGCCAGGAACACAGAAATAGTAGTTATACATCTTATAATCTGTCACTGTCCTCCCATTGTTCATCAACTTGCTTGAGCAGGCCCAGTAACATTGAGAGACTTATTACTGTGCTTGGCATATCGAATATGTCATGGGTAGCTTGCCATGCTTTACCATGCAGGCAAGATAACTATCGGTAGCTTGCCAGGCTCTCCTAGAGGGGTGGAGGAATCGAACTCTATAATACAGCAAAATAGACATTGAAAAACAAAGGTCACTGCTAACAACCAGAAATCAGTGACACATCACAATAAAAATATCATTCATTCACTGCCTGGTTTGCCTAAGATATATATATATATATATATATATATATATATATATATATATAGCCTAAGATATATATATATGTATATATATATCTTAAGGTACTCTAATGCAATATGAAACATAATAGGAAGGGCAAGATCAATAAATAGGTAAAGAAATCCCACTTGGAGTAGCAAGAAAGCTAAAAACAGCATAAATGAGGAAAAAGAAAGTAATATGGGTGCACCATAAAAAGAGAACTACAAGGGATCAGAAGAATAGTACAATGGGTAGGATGCTTGCCTTGCACATGGCCAACCCAGGTCCAATCCCTGGCACCACACATGGTCCCCTGAGACCCAACTGGAGTGATCTGAGTGCTGAGACAGGAATGAGCCCAAGAACCACTGATTATGGCCCCCAAACCAATATATAGATATATATATTATAAATAAATATATTATATCTACATATTTATAAATATACTAAAGATGATATACAACAAACCCATAGCAAATATCAAACTTGATAAAAATATGAAAGTTTTTTTTTATGATTAGGCACAGAACAAGAATGCCTACTCTCACCACTATTGTTCTATGTAGTATTAGAAGTCCTTCCTAGCAATGAAGTAAGAAAAAGAAAAAATATGAATCAAGCAGTTTAAATGTGGCTCAAGTGGTAGGGAGAATGTCCTCTATGGAAGGTCCTGTTTAAGTCCCAGCACTACCTGCTGCTTGGAACACTGGTGAGGATACCTATTAGCATATCCTGGGGTTGCCCTGGACACTTAGGACACTCAGTTTGCTCCTCAAAACAACTTATAAAGAAAGGGGAATTTTCCATTCCTTTTAAAGTAAGAAAATAAATAAGATTATCACTATTTTCAGACAATGTGATAATATAAGTAATTTGGAGGGGCTTTTAGGTCACTCCCAGAGATGCTCAGAGGTTAATCCTGGCTCTGAGCTCAGGAATTACTCCTGATGGTGCTCGAAGAACCATATGGAACACCAGGGATTGAATCCAGGTCGGCCGCTTGCAAACACATTTCCCACTGTATCATCACTCCAATCCTAATGTGATAATATAAATAGGAGAACCTAAGACTCCACTTTTGCTATAAAAATTATTAGAAGTATTTTCCAATACAGTAAAGTGAGTCTACAAAATATATTTAAATCTACTGTTTCCAGCGGTAGGGCGTTCGCCTTACAAGCGGCCAACATGGCCGACCCGAGTTCGATTCCTCCGCCCCTCTCGGAGAGCCCGGCAAGCTACCGAGAGTATTTGATATGCCAAACACAGTAACAACAAAGTCTCCAATGGAGACGTTACTGGGCCCGCTCGAGCAAATTGACGATCAACGGGAGGGCCTTTACCTTATACTGTTTCCATATGCAAACAGTGAAATAGGAGACAAAAATTTATGAAAAAAACCATTTATAACTGCACCAAAAAGGAAAAGATTAAGCTCCTAGTAACCAGAAAAGATGAAAAATATATATATTTTAAAAAATTAACTATTACCAAAAAACAAGACACAAGAAAAAAGTAAAAATACTTCACACAACCATTCATTCAAATAATTAAGATGAGTTAAAATGGCCATCCTACCCAAAATATTATAGAAATTCAGTAAACTTCCTATCAAAAATATAATGGAACTTTTCAAGAACATAGAACAAACATTGTATAGAATCAAACGATGACAAATAACCAAAGCAATCTAGAGGGGAAAAAAATGAAAGGCATCACAATCTCTAGCTTTAAACTACACTTACGATAAAGCTATACTAATGAAAAATCAAAATTGTGTGACTCTGGAATAAAAGCAGACAGAGAATAAAAGAATAAATTGGAATTCCAGAAATAAACCCTCAGATACTATGTACAGTGAATTTATGAAAGGAGCCAAAAGCATAAATAGAGAAAGTCTTATAAAAATGGCTTAGAAAGCTTGATTACCAATATTAATCACTCCCTCATACCATGCACAAAAGTTAACTCAAAAATAGATGTTAAATGTTAACTTAGATGTTAAAGCCCAACCCTTAAAATACATTAATGAAAACATAAACAAAACATTAAATAATATTCAATTCAGTGAATGCTACATTTGGTAAAGTATATAAAAGCAAAAAAATAAATTGTAATAAAAAATTTTTTAATTATAATAAAAATAAACAAAACTGAAAACATTGTGCATATTAAAAAATGTTTTTAAAGGGCCGGAGTGATAGCACAGCAGGTAGGGCGTTTGTCTTGCATGCAGCAGACCCAGGTTCAATCCCTGGTATCCCATATGGTTCTCCAAGCAGCGCCAGGAGAAATTCCTGAGTGCAGAGCCAGGATTAGCCCCTGAGCATCTCTGGGTGTGACCCGAAAAGCAAAAAATAAAAATAAAAATAAAATGTCTTTAAATACATTCAGTGAAAAAAAAAAGTGCCTGCCATAGAGGCAGACTGGGGGTGGGGAGGTGGAAGGAAGGAAAATGGGGACATTGGTTATGGAAAATGTACACTTGTGAAGGGACAGGTGTTGGGACATTGTATGACCGAATCCAAATTGAACAACTTTGTAACCGTGTACCCTGTGGTCTCAATTAAAAAAAAAAGATATTCAGAATGGGAGAAAATACTTAAACAACTTAACAACTTGTATCTAATATCAGACTAAATTCTGATATCAAACTGTTATATAGGGCACTCACAAAACTCAACAATAGAAAAGCAGCCCCCAACAAAAAATGCAAGAAGAATTGATCAACAACTCAAAAAAAGACACACAAAAGTTCAACAGGCATGAAAAATAAAAATGCTCATAATTTATTATCAGGGAAATGAAAAATCAAAATAACAATAAAATATCACCTCACAACTGTAAAAATGGTCTTCATTACCAGGAGGTTTACTCCATGGCTTGGAGGCCAGTCGCACATGCTAGGGAAAAAGACAGCTCAGATAGAGAAGGGAGCACCAAATAAAGGGTACTGGGAGGATCCTCCCAGGTTGGGAGAAGCATGCTGAAAGTAGACTATAGACTGAACGTGACTGCCACTCAATGCCTCTTTTGCAAACAACAGCACCCAAAAGGAGAGAGAGAACAAAAGGGAATGCCCTGCCACAGAGGCAGGTTGGGTTGGGAGGAGGATGGGGGGTGGGAGGGATACTGGGATCCGAGGTGGTGGAAAATGGGCACTGGTGGAGGGGTGGGTACTTAATCATTGTATAATTGAATAAAAATATATTCACTAATAAAAATTTTTAACAAAAATGGTCTTCATAATAAAAGACCAGAAACGAAAAGTGTTATCAGGAGGGTGGGAAAAATGGAACCCTCAACTGCTGTTGGTATGAATAAACATTGTCTATCTTCTGTGAAAAACGGCATAGGTATTTCTTTTAAAAAATTCAAAATAGAATTACCATGTGAACCAGTAATTCTACTAGTAGGCAACAAAAGAATAAAAATACTAATTTGAATAAAACCTATATATACTTATGTTTATTAAACCACTGTTTACAATATGGAAACAACCCAAGTGCCCAAGATAGATTAGAGGATAAATATAGGTAGATGAAGTACCAACACATACACCAAAAACATAAGTGTTAGTATTATTGCAACCATGTGTAAAAATAAAATAAAATCACTGTCAGTGTCCTCCCATTGTTCATCGATTTCCTTGAGCGGGCCCAGTAACTTCTCCATTGTGAGACTTGTAACTGTGTTTGGCATATTGAATACATCACGGGGAGCTTGCCAGGCTTTGTCGTGCAGGCCAGAAACTCTCAGTAGCTTGTCGGGCTCTCCAAGAGGGGCAGAGGAATTGAACCCGGCTCGTCCAGGCTGGCTCTGCGCAAGACGAATACCCTACCGCTGTTCCATTGCTCCAGCCCCCAAAATAAAATACAAACTAAAAATAAATAAAGTCATGTACATACTTCTCAGAAAAGAGAGAATTGTGGTATATATTCACAACGAAAAACAGGCACTATAAACTAACTCTTGCCTTTTATTACAGTATAGAAGGAACTGAACATAGATCTATTAAGTGAAATAAATCCTTAGCATAGAGACAAATACCAACTGATCTCACTCACTTGAGGTACATAAAGAAGCAAAGCAAGAGAACAAAGAAGCCTCTAAGACTGACAGCAGAATTGAGGTTGCCAAGAAATGGAAATAAAGGTCTGAAAGGGTATAATGAACTGTTGTGAAGTTCTGGCACTTTGCTGTTGCATGGTGTTAAGATAAGGTACCTAAAACATATAAACATTTTTAATCTTGTAAACCAATGTTACCTAAATTAAATAATAAATTAATATAGAATATTGTATTTCACATATAGATTTAATTGCAATACTAACTACATAGAGTGCCTTGCACATGGCCGACCCAGCCAACCTGAGTTCAATTCCTCCACCCCTCTTGGAGAGCCCAGCAAGCTACTGAGAGTATCTTACCCGCACAGCAAAGCCTGGCAAGCTGCCTGTAATGTATCCAATATGTCAACCACAATAACAAAAAGTCTCACAATGTTACTGAGCCCGCTCGAGCAAATGGATGAACAACAGTGCTACAGTGCTAATATATATATATATATATATATATATATATATATATATATATATAGGCTGGAACGATAGCACAGCGGGTAGGGCATTTGCTTTGCACGCAGCTGGCCTGGTCAACCCGAGTTCGATTCCTCTGCCCCCTCTCAGAGAGCCTGGCAAGCTACCAAGAGTATCTCACACGCAAGGCAAAGCCTGGCAAGCTACCTGTGACATATTCGATGTGCCAAAAACAGTAACAAGTCTCACAGAAACATTACTGGGCATGCTCGAGCAAATCGATGAACAAACGGAGGACACTGCTACCGTGCTACTAACTGTATATAAACATATAACCCTTCATTACTCATCAACATCTTTTTAACCAGTGTGAGTTAAAACATGAAAAAGTTGGATTAATTTTGTAAATATCTCAATTTTTTTTCAGTAATTAAACTTATCTCTTCCATTTTCAGTTTTGACAGGTAAGTTCCTAAACTTACTTCATATGAATTTTTGGACTAGAAACTACTTTTTTCTGTCACATTTGTCTAGCATAACTTTGACATTAAGCATGTATGCTTTTAGGGTTGAATGATTCGTTGTGCAAAGCTGTGTGCTTTGCTGGGTACCTATCATAAAGCACCCTGTCACATCCCAGTCCTAGCCAACAGGATCAGACAAACCATGACTCTGGAAGCATATTATTCAGAATATCTTTAAAATATTAAAATATTGAGAGTGCAAATTACTCCTGTTACTTCTTCCAAATACATAAAAATATTAAATTAGGATTAATTCCACCAAAAATGGAATAAACTATCAGCACTTCTTACAAGTGGCTCAAGTACTAATTTGATCATTTTAGTGCTCACAATATTTTAATTTGAGGATAATAAAAGCCAAATAAGGTCTCCTATGGTGACCTTAGAGATGGAAAAACTGAAAAGTTAATTAGGTGGAGTTTTTTAATCAATCACTTTCTGGTTTCATAAAATTTCCTGTAAAGATTCATTGGTAATAATTAAATTTTTGGATTTACATCCATGTGAAACTATAGGTTATAGATCTGAATCAGGCTGTGAAGATTTTGCCATCTGTTCTAATCACACATGGAAGAATAAAATATTCAATTATAAGATTGTTATCTTAATGAACAGTCAATAGGAAATAAAAATAGAATCATGGCTTATAAAACTTTCTTCTATCAGAATGTGTTTTGAAATGTAATACCTATTTCATAACTTTTCACAATTTCCTTATATTTGTTTTTACTTTTATTTGGTACCAGTCTTTGAATAGGCAGCCCTATTGGGCTAAGAATAATTGGGCTAAGAATCCTTTTTAAAATTCTAGTACAATAGTCCCATTTTTACTAAAACATAATTGCATGTATATAACACTGTGTAAGTCTGAAGTATATAATATATTAGCCTACTGTATCACTGTATCACTGTCATCCTGTTGTTCATTGATTTCCTCGAGCAGGCACCAGTAATGTCTCCATTCATCCTAGCCCTGAGATTTTAGAAAGTGCCACATTCGAGGCTCTTTCAGGGTCAGGAGAATGAGACCCATCATTGTTACTGGTTTTTAGCATATGGAATACAACACGGGGAGTTTGCCAGACTCTGTCATGTGGGCAGAATACTTTTGGTAGCCTGGCAGGTTCTCCAGAGTAAGAACTAGATAATAAGATGTCGTGGTGCCATGAATGCAGCTGCACGCTTCCAGGAGCTGGGTTTTATAGTCTCTGGGTCTTGGCTGTTGATGGGATTACACGGTGCTGGGGGGCAGTTGGTGGGTATAACGCCTACATACTGGAAGATGGGGGATCTGGGTGGAGGAGGCCCCAGTCCCAATCTGAGCAGGCTTGGAGATCTACACCCTGGGTCCCGCACACCTGGGTTCCTCTGCTGGTTCCTTCATGTGTGAGGCTCATCCAAACGTGTGGAGAGTGGTCTTTTGCATGGCTGTGGCTGGAACCGGAGGTCTTCAGCTGCCGGGGCTCTGCTCAGGGTGGGGAGGGAAACTCAACCCACCCTCCTCCAAGGGGCCCCAGTGAGAACAGCCAAGCGCAGAGGCAGGAGACTCTGCACTGTTCTCTTCCGGGAGCTGGGTTTTATAGTCTCTGGGTCTTGGCTGTTGATGGGATTTCATGGCGCTGGGGGGCAGTTGGCGGGTGTAACACCTACATACTGGAAGATGGGGGATCTAGGTGGAGGAGGCCAGTCCCAATCTGAGCAGGCTTGGAGATCTACTAAATTTACAAATTGCAGTGATTACCACAACAGCGTTATTTAACGCTTGTATCACTTCTTATAAATACCATTTCTTTTTTGCATTAAGAACAGTTAATGTCTAGTCATTGTCACTTAAAATATAGAATTGTTGACTATAATGAGTATTTTTTGCATTTAATGTTCAAATTTTTTCTATTAATGGCAAGTTTGTACCACTTCCAAGTCCTCTCACTTTTAGCTCCTGAATTCTACCTACTATAGGCTCAGCTATTTAAGATTCCATGTATTAAGTTCATCAGTTGCTTAAAATAATGATTTTCTTTTTGTTTTACTTCCTGCAGCTTCCATTACGCATGATCAATTATGGGCTAAAAATGTTACTTAAAATAATTACTTTGAAGAGAGACAACCTTCATATAACATTCACTGTCACTGTCACTGTCCTCCTGTTCATCGATTTGCTCGAGCGGACCCAGTAACGTCTCCATCGTGAGACTTTGTTGTTACTGTGTTTGGCATATGGAATACGTCACAGGTAGCTTGCCAGGCTTTGCTGTCGGGGCAAGATGTTCTCGGTAGCTTGCCGGGCTCTCCAAGAGGGGTAGAGGAATCAAACTCGGGTCAGCCATGTTGACTGTGTGCAAGGCAAACACCCTACCCGCTGTGCTATCACTCCAGCCCATATAACATTGATTATTATTAGGTATTTCTTATGGTGCCTAATTTATAAATTATGTATGTATAAAGAAAAATGATATAAGTCTGCATATATAACATAAACATTGTATATAATGGATCTCAGAACTATTGCAGTTTCAGGTATTCACTGATGAGTGGGGAATTAGGAAACTGTCACTTGTATAGAATTGAAAAATTTAACCTAATTCACTTATCATAATGCATAAAAGTTCCCACTGTTGGTCAGATCAAAACTGTAACACAGCACCCCAACCCAAATGAAGACCCCTTCTCTATTGCTAATGCCAACTCCATGCAAGGGAAAAGGAATTGCTGGAGGTTGTTTCTGGATAGAAAAGGAAATCCTTTCTCTCACCCAGGAAGTTGATCTAGTTTTCCCTAGAGAATCTGGGGATAAAGAAAATCCTGACACCTCATCTCCCTTTAGAGGAATAGTAGTTTTATATTATCTCTACCGTCCTTGGTCATGAAAATCAAATATAAGTTCTTCCCATTCTGTCATTTCTGATCTTTTTTTAGAAATAGGCCTTTTTTCCCTTTCATGACAAGCACTGAATGTAGCAGATTCTCATCTGGATAGTTAATAATCATTTGTAAAAGAAGTCTACTATTCCCATGTCCTTACTCTTCAAGTTCATGTTGGTATTCAGTCAGACATGACAGGAAAAAAGTAAAATAGAATAAGATTTTCCATTAATTTCTATGGCTTAAAAAATGGGATAAAACCTAATAGTACCTCACAATTAGGGGAAATATTATATTTATTTATTTATTTATTTTTTAATAGTGAGGCACCATGAGGTACAGTTGTAGACTTACACATTTTTGTGCTTGGGTTTCGATTATACAATGATCAAACACCCATCCCTCCACCAGTGCGCATTTCCCACCACCTCGGATCCCAGCATCCCCTCTCCCCCCCCAGCCCCTATCCCACCCTGCCTCTGTGGCAGGGCAAGGGGAAATATTTTAAAAGCTGAGGAACTCCATCATCTACATAAAGGAAAATACACATGAAAGCCACACAATTATCTCAACTAATTTTCATAATAATTCTTCAAACAGAGTCATTCTAGTTTTACAGTTGTACACAGGCTCCAAAATACTGAATAAATTCTTAAGTGCCTCAAAAGCTAAAGTTTTAGCTTCAGTCTGTCAGTCCCCAAGTTCCATAATATTGAGTAGAATTGAATAAGTAGTCTCCCTTGAGGACTTGGGGAACATTTTTGCCCCATGGAAGTCAGTTTACTCTAATACTAGTGGTAGTAGTACAAATTCTCAGTAGTACTCCTCTTAGTTCTTCAGATTAATTAATGCTTTCTCCAAAAACATTTTCACATATTTTTCCATTCTTCTTCTGGTAATTCCTACTGGTCTTTTATGACAAAGTTTGAGTAATTCTTACAGCAGGAAAGGGTCCCAAGTTATGGGGGGGAAAAGTTTTATACAATTCAATAGTTCTCTCTTCACTGTTTTAGTAGTTGCCTATTTTGTATTCTTCACTATACTACAAAGTCCTTGACTGTAACATTATATAATCCTATAGCAGCTATAACTCAGTCAATTTTTAGCTGAAGCCTAGAAATTTCCCTAATTCTGAGTTATACTATTCTCAGAAATAACTTGAATATTTTCCTCTACTTTATAGTTGAGCCACTGTAATAGTTATGAAAGATTCTCTTAAAGACTGATTTGAGAAAGTCATTACTTCAAAACCCATCTTTTAATTTTCTGACAATGCCAAACCTACCCCTCCCAAATATATTCAAATCTGTGCTGAGAGCTTTTTCACACATTACAATCCAGCTATCACTTTCATTTTTCTCTGAGAATTGCCTAGAAAATAGATTAGCCAGACTCTAGGTGTGAAAACATAGAAAATGTGAGAAAGTGAGATTTAATATCAGAGTCAAGCAGTGACATTTTTTCTCCTCTGTTCTAAATGTGAGAGTGCACGTGTGTGTCTGTCTATCTGTGTGTGTGCGTGCATGCATGCATGTGTGTGTATTTGTGTGTGTGTCTGAGTATACTTCCAAATGAGTCTCACTGCACACATAGGAGTCCCAATGTGTTTTTGCTTGAGATATGAGAGAAAATAACCAGTTTTCTTTTAACTGAAAATAAATGGCCCACAATAAAAATTAACTGAAAATAAATGGCGCACAATAAGAATTTCATTTGGATATGCATAGCAAGAAAGTCTGAAGTGAAATATCACAAAATATTAAATAAGTACATGATAAGAATCTTTATAGATTGTTTATGGTTACCTCTATTTTCCAAGTCTTCCACCAAGTTATACTAAAATATACATTTTTACACATTCTTTGAGAATATTCCATAATAAAAACTCCCAGTGGTATTTTCAACACTGACTTACTTAGATTATTTATGAACGTGGTGTCAGTAGAGGAGCTTAAGTTTAGGACTATTCCAACTCTTTAGGATTAATTAGTAAATGCAGCATACAGAATTTTTTCCATATCAAGTATCACATGGAAACCGTTAACATATAATATAGTCAAATGTGAAGATTCTTGATTGCTTAAGTCCAAGTTTTATAGATCTTAAAGTGTCTAGAACAGAGTTTCAAACTTCTTGCAACAAGAATCAAGATACATAGTTTGGATTTGAATAATTTTTAAATAAACAATACTAAAAACTATTAGTATATTTTCAAAGGTATTATTTTATGTAAAACATATTCATCGATTTGCTTGAAAAATATATTCATTTGCAGAGTCTCCTGCCCCCGTGCCTCGTTGTCCTTGCCGGAGCCCCCTGGAGGGGAGCAGGTTGAGTTTCCCTCCCTGCCCCGACCAGGGCTCTGGCAGCCGAAGACCTCCAGAACCAGCCACCACCATGCTGAGACCACTCTCCACACGCATGAACGTACCAGCAGAGGAACAAAGGCATGCGGGTCCCGGAGCTGAGATCTCCAAGCCTGCTTGGATCGGGGCTGAGCATCCTCCACCCAGATCCTTCAAATTCCAGTAGGCAGGGGTCACATCCACCAACTGGCCCCCTGGTGCCATGTGATCCCATCAACAGCCAAGACTCAGAGACTATAAAACCCAGCTCCCAGATGAGAATAGCGCAGAGTCTCCTGGCCCCATGCCTGGTTGTCCTCACGGGAGCCCCTTGGAGGGGAGCAGGTTGAGTTTCCCTCCCTGCCCCAACCAGGGCTCCAGCAGCCGAAGACCTCCAGAACCAGCCACCACCATGCTGAGACCACTCTCCACACGCATGAAGGTACCGGCAGAGGAACAAAGGCATGCGGGTCCCGGGGCTGAGATCTCCAAGCCTGCTTGGATCAGGGCTGAGCATCCGCCACCCAGATCCTCCAAATTCCGGTAGGCAGTGGTCATACCCACCAACTGGCGTCCTGGCTCCATGTAATCCCATCAATGACCAAGACTCAGAGACTATAAAACCCAGCTCCTGGAAGCGCGTAGCCACATTTGTGGCCACATGACATCTTATTATCTCATTCCTACTTTGGACAAACTGGCAGGCTACCAAATGTAACCTGCCCACATGGCAGAGTCTGGCAAACTCCCCGTGGCATACCCAATATGCCAAATACCAGTAACAATGATGGGTCTCATCTCCTAACCCTGAAAGAGCCTTGAATATGGCACTTTTTAAAAAATCTCAGGGCTAGGATGAAGGAGACATTACTGGGGCCTGCTCGAGGCAATTGACGAACAACAGGATGGTCGTGATCGTGATATTCATTTGCATATATGTATATGCAAATCTTGTATTCCATAAATTGAAAGAAAACCTTGCCCCTTATTATAGTTTTCATATAGCTCTCAAAAAATGTTTAGAAAATATTGTCCTGAGGCCAGAGCAATAATGTAGCAGGTAGGTTGTTTGCATTGCACGCAGTTGACCCAGATTTGAACCATATCCTTACCTCATATGATTCCCCAGCATTGCTAAGAGTGATCCCTAAATGCAGGCCAGATTAAGCACTGAGCACTGTTGAGAGTGGCCCAAAATGAAAGGAAGAAAGAGAGGAAGATAGAGAGAGAAAATAGAGAAAAGAGAGAAAGAGAAAGAAAGAAAGAAAGAAAGAAAGAAAGAAAGAAAGAAAGAAAGAAAGAAAGAGAGAAAGAGAGAGAGAAAGAAAGAGAAAGAGAGAGAAAGAGAGAAAGAAAGAAAAAAGGAAGGAAGAAAGAAGAGAGGGAAAGAAAGAAAAAAGAAAGGAAGGAAGGAAGGAAGGAAGAGAAAGAAAGAAAGAAAGAAAGAAAGAAAGAAAGAAAGAAAGAAAGAAAGAAAGAAAGAAAGAAAGAGAGAGAGAGAGAGAGGGAGGGAGGGAGGGAGGGAGGGAGGGAGGGAGGAAGGAAGGAAGGAAGGAAGGAGAGATTGTCCTACAATATCTATTATAAGGCTTACACAAAGCATGTGTGACAGCTGGAATATACACATGCCCTCAACAAAATACAAATCATTAGAGCTCATTTGTTTTCTCTGAAATGATGGGAGAACATAATTCTTTATTTAACAAAGCATTCTCTGTTCCATTTTCTGTATGGTTTCATGCATCAAGTTTGTCTTTCTAATATGCTGTTTTGTTCTCTGGTTCTGCTTAATCCCTTTATTGAAATATATAGATATAAAATACAGGTATTCTATGATCAGCAATTTCAAATTGAAATATCATCAAATTCTCATTCCCTGTTGGCACTCTCTCTACTTTTTTCCCTAATTCAGTAGTCAGCCTAATCATTAGCACTTTGAAACCCTTATCCAGAATATTAGACAGGTCTTGAGAGTTTGAGGAAATTTTTCATTGTTCATTAGCACAAAAGGCTCTCTCTGTTCCTTCATTATGTCAAACACTGCAGCTGCTTCCCCAAGTGGGATGCTGGGTGAAATCCCGGGTGGGAGGGAGAAACTTCCACCAAGTGGGAATGGAGGCTGACAGGGGATGTGGGTGGGGGTGTGGAGCTAGACTTTGCCAGGCTCACCTGGGGACTGGCGAGGGTGGAACAATTGTCAGGCTGTCTCCAGGTGGAGGTGGGATTCTCTGTTACAAGTCTTAACAAAATGATGAACCATGAAAAATTGAAAACAAGAATTAAACTGCCTTCCATAATGAAAAGCATTTTGGAGTTCTAGATCATAACCAGAAAGGGAAAGAAAGTCTCCAAAGGAAAGATGAGTGAGAAAGGGGGAAAGTATGTAAGGGTCTATGGAGGCAAGGAATCAAGGGGAACTGAGTGATCAAAGAGTAGTATGGTTAGTGTTCAATTTCAAAATTAACTTCTTTATGGCTCAGATGTGCTGCTCTGTGATACATCTGCCCTCAATGATTCCAAAGCTACAAACCAAAAGTCAACTCCAGACACAACCTGAGTAGGTGGTGCTGTTGAGTTTAAATAGCTGACTCAGTCAGGACCACAAGGAGAAGGCATCTTGAGACTGTGGTGGAAGGTTACTGGCTCTGCTGGAATGGGCAGGAAGTAGCATTGCAAATACAACAATAATATGGAGACTACTTAAAGTTATTGTTGTATTTGAAATGCTACCTTAACTTAAAAAACTTTTTTTTCAATAACATTAAGCACAAAAGCAACAATTAAAAAAAATAACTTGAGGGGCTGGAGAGATAGCACAGCAGGTAGGGCATTTACCTTGCACACAGCTGACCCGGGTTCGACTCCCAGCATCCCATATGATCCCCTGAGCACCGCCAGGAGTAATTCCTGAGTGCAGAGCCAGGAGTAACCCCTGTGCGTCGCTGGGTGTGACCTAAAAAGCAAAATAAATAAATAAATAAATAAATAAAATGAAAAAAAAAACTGACCCAGGAATGGGTGTAAGTTAAGCTTTTCACCTGTGCCAGAAAAAGAGTAGTTCTTAGTTCTATATAAATATTTATTGGATATAAGATAAATAGGACAGGAAATAGTCGTCTCAAGATTCTGGGGTCTGACTAATTTTGGTGGGGATGTGGTATATAAGGAATCCTCCATTCACGGTTGGTGGGAATGACATTTGGCACAGCCTCTATGGTAAACAGAATGGAGGTTACTCAAAAATGTAAAATTAGAGCTCCCCTATGACCCACCAATCCCACTTCTTGGCATCTACCCCCAAACACAAAACTATTAATTTGAAATATATATGAACAACTTTGCTCATTGCAGAGCTTAATACAATACCCAGGAAGTGGAAACTATCCAAATGTCCTATAACAGATGAATAGCTGTAGAAGTTATGGTATATATACACATGAAATATTCCTCAGCTATAGGAAAAGATGAAATCTTGCAACTCACTATAACTTGGATGGAACTGAAGGATCGGGTTAAGTGAAAACAAGTGAGAAGCAAAAAGACAAATACTAAATCATCTTACTTTTCTGTACAAGATAGAGAACCAAAACAAAGGAATAGGCAGCAAACAATGACAAACCTTTGGCATTGGATGGCAAAAATCAAATTATCAAGATGTGGGGAAAGCAATTGTGCTAGGTGATGGGGATTGAAGATATGAAGATCATATTCAAGTCATGACCCCAAGAAAAATGTTTTTTAAAGGTCAGACTATAGATGTCATAGGGACAATGGTAAAGGTTGTGGGTACTTTGGTGGTGAGGCACAGTAACTTTGTATATTAATACCATAAATTTTATCACTATTGTAAGGATGTAACTTAAGCTAAAATAAAATAATTTAAGTATACTTATTAAATTTAATATAAAAAGGTATGGAGAGATAGTACAGCACGTAAGGTTCTAGCCTTGCATGCAGCCAACTCAGGTTCAATTCCCAGCACCCCAATTGGTCCCCTGAGTACTACTAGTAGCAATTCCTGAGTGCAGAGCCAGAAATAACCCCTGAGAATCACTGGGTGTGCCTAAAAACGCAAACAACATGTTTTTAAATTTTAATTTAAGAACAAGACATAGTACGACCTGATAGCCCACTGCAAGGGCAATGACTCCACTATGACTCCACTAGCAGGGAACCCATTACCGCTTCCTGTCCTCAGTCACTAAGTGGGATAATTTTCTACAACACAAATTCAAAACAGGTTCAAAATATGAACCATAACCTAACGCTATGTCGAGAACTTCCAGTCAACTGTCTCTTTTCCCATCCAGACTACTGACACATTATAAACGACTCAAATCGCCTTACAAACCCCTAAGAATGTGAGGACTGTTTTAGGTAAGTATTCATTGTGAGATACACCTTAGAGGCCAACCTATTCCTTCAATAATCCTTCAATAAAGGTAAAGGTAAAGGCCCTCCCGTTGATCGTCGATTTGCTCGAGCGGGCCCAGTAACGTCTCCATTGGAGACTTTGTTGTTACTGTGTCTGGCATATCGAATACTCTGGGTAGCTTGCCGGGCTATCCTTCAATAAAGGGTGATATTAAAGGTATGACATCTTTCACAATCACCTGTAGATATGTTCCAAGATAATGAAAAATGAATCACAAAGTGATAATTTCATTTTCTTAAAATCATAAATTTTCAGCCTGAACATAAAAGAATAACAAAACCCAAAATTATTTTATAACTTTATTCCACCATCTGCTACCTTCTTCTCCAATCTTCCTACCACTACAACAGTTACCAGTAGCAAAATAAAATTAAATTGATTTCATCTCCTTTTACTTCCAGTTGTATCATGTGAAAAAAAATGGAGGAAAGCTACAAAATGGTTAAAAGCAAAACAGTGAAAATTAGAAAAAGAAATACAGACCTGAATAGCAAAATTAAATCAATCCCGGAATAAATTGAAATTTAAGTGACTCTTATAAGAAAAACAGTGGTAAAAAATTTAGAGGTGATCTATGAAAAACAGTATAGAGATTTCTCATATAATTAAAAATAGAACTCCCATATGTCCTAGCAATTCCACTCATCGACCTTTCCCAAGAATACAAAATCATAAACTTGAAAAAATGATATGCATACCTATGTTTGTTGCGCTGCAATAAACAAGAGCAAAACCTGGAAACAACCCAGCTACCGAACCACAGATGAGTGAACAAAAAGTTGTGATATTCATGCACAATGGAATACATATTCAGCTATGAGGAAAAAAATGAAATCTTACCTTTCACTACAATGTAAATAAATGGAATTAAATGATATCATGTTAAGTGAAGTAAATCAGAGGGAGAAGGATAAAAGCCAAATGATATCACTCATATGTGGTATGTAAAGAAGCAAAGGAAGGAATGAGACAGTATTTGTGAAAAGAAATCCTAGGACTTTGACTACAAAACTAAGGTTACCAAGCAGCTGGGGGGAAAGGGCTAGTGGAAAAATGATGAGAGGGTCTAAAAGTGACATAAGGACAGGAAAGAAGGTCATTAATCATGGTGGAGGTGCAGTAACCTGATGTATAAACCAAATGTACAAATACTAACACTATCATAATCATGTTGCCCAACTACAATATAAAATTTTCTTTTTGTGTGTTTGTTTTGTGTGTTTGTTTAGGGTGCTCAGGGATTACTTCTGACTGGTCTCAAGGGGCAATTTTAGGGTGTGAGGGACTGAGCCTGGGTCATCCATATGCATGGCAAGCATTCTAGTCACTGTACTATCACTCTGCCCCAGCAATATGATTTTTTTCTTTAAGAATGAAAACAAAAAATTAGAAGCAAGCATGCTTGCGTTCATGCCTAAAATGAAAGGCACTGTATATCAAGACAGAGCTAAATCATGTCACAGATTTAAAATGGTTCAGAGTTTCCATTCCCAAAGTGCTCAAAAAAGTAGCTTATACCATGCGATATTGAGGTAAAAAGACAATAAACAAAGCTTGAAGTAATTAATAAGGGTGTTTTTTGAAAATGACCCTTAAAAAATAGATGAGAGGATTCACAGAGAAAATAAGAGCTGATATGGTTTTAAAAAGGGACGTTTCCAGATGTCTCAAGATGCCACCTCACTTCCCCCTCCATGTGCATCACAAATTAATGCATGGTCCTCATGAGACTCTACTGATGCTCCCACAAAGCCCTGTCATTTCTACGTAAACCTAACTTGCCTTAGCGGTTACACATCATTTGAATTTGTTATGGTCTTCCATATCAAAATTGGTACAAATGAGAAAAGAAAGGGCAACTCCAAGGGAAAAGCAAATTTCAACCAAAAAAAAAATGGATTGAAAACTATACCTGAGCTCTTCTGTGAATATGAGAAGCACCGATGGTGAGGATTAACATTAAAAAAGAGATCCAGACAGATAAAGAAGGGAACACAAAATAAAGGTGTTGTGAGGATCCTCCCAGGATGGAAGAAGCATGCTGAAAGTAGACTATAGACTAAACATGATTGTCACCCATTGCCTCTTTTGCAAGCCACAACACCCAAAAGGAGAGAGAGAACAAAAGGGAATGCTCTGCCACAGAGGCAGGGTGGAATAGGGAGAATGGGGCGGGGGGGGGGGGGATACTGGGATCTGTGGTGGTAGGAAATGGGCACTGGTGGAGGGATGGGTACTTGATCATTGTATAAATGAAACCCAAGCACAAAAATGTGTAAGTCTGCAACTGTACCTCATGATGTCTCACTATTAAAAATTTTTTTAATAAAAAAAAAAGAGATCCAGAGGAGATAGTTGAAACTGAACTACTGGGGTTGCAAGTGGCAATAGAGGGAACTAAAGAAGTCACTCTGTCACCCCACAGCTTCAGTTCACACCACAAAACCTGCATTGTTTGGAGGGAGGTGCTATAGGGAAAGAAACAGAATTTACATTAACTCTTACCTCTGAATATCACAAAATAAAGCCACAGTTAGTTAGCCACAGTTAATTTGCTTAAAATTCAGAGACTGATCTGGGTTTGCACTACCATGCCTTTCACCATGGCTTCCCTGCCTCTCTCTTAATTCTTCCCTCTGTGTTATCCTCATCTGGTTCACTATCTTCTCTCTAACTTAGAAACATCCCTGTGGTGCTAGATGTGTCTGTTCAAGAGACAATAGGCTGAAAATTGTTTGTAGATCCATAAATTGAAAACAGTGAGCAAGGAACAGACTAATAAATGATAATACAGTACAACAAATTGTACAGAAATAGAAACCCTATGTTGCAAGAGGTGAACAAACTTTCCCAAAATGGTCAAATACACAATAGTGTTCTTTGCCTTCTTCCATACTCATACTAATTGCATGTGAAGCATACCACAAAATTAAATCTCCAGGGCTGGAGAGATTACACAGTGGGTAGGGCACTTGCCTTGTACAGGGCTGACCCAAGTTCAATCCCCAGTACCCTATATGACTCCTGAGCACCACCAGGAGTGTTTCCTGAGTGCAGATCTGGAAGTAACTCTTCAGCATTATCAGGTGTGGCCCAAAAACAAAATAAACAAACAGAAAGAAACAAAATTAGATACACTGCCCCAAACCTGAGGAAGATAAAAGTTAAAATGCAAAAATACAATTGTGTCATTTTTAAAGTCATATGCTTCTTATGAAAATCTAAAGTGTTTATTTGATGTGTGGCATGTTCGGACTTTACCTCTACCCTTGGGTAGCAGAATGCCTTGTGTACTTTCCTTCACCACATAAAATGGGCATAGACTGCCATCTGCTGGAATGCCTGGATTTTAGGCTTCTTGCCACAAAGAATAAGTATCTGCTTCAAGTCTTAAACAAAGTGTAAGCAGTTTATTTTTTGGTGTTCACACACAACCAAAAAAATCTAGCTCTGTGTTTATGTTTTATTTCAACTATTTCCCCATAAAAGCATCAAGATGATATTTTTAAATCTAAGCTTCAGAAAAATATATTATGGGGCTGGAGTGATAGAATAGTGAGTAGGATGCTTGTCTCGCACACAGCCAATCTGGGATCACTCCCCAGATGATCACTTTATTTGATGTTGCACATTTTTCACAGAATTCTTCCTTGGGATAAGGACCTGGCTCAGAGACTGAAGTATATGCTTGGCATATGTGAGTCCCTGATTTCAGTCCCTGGCACTATATGACCCTCTAAACACCTTTGGAAGTGTCCATGGTACCACACACAGCACTGACAAGCTGGAGCATCACTGCACTGGCCCAAACATTGGGCCAAGGAGCACATACCAACAGGCTGAGTACTGCCAGTTGTCCAGTTGGGTGTGGCCCCTATAAAACCATTTTTTTAAAAAAAGAATCCTTTTTAATAAAAGTGCAAGAACTGATAGAATATAAATTCTCAGTTTTTCAGCTTCTACTGGTCTGTCAGAGGTGATGATTGTCAACAGATGGATTCTTTAAGTTAAAAGTAAATTTTACAGAAGAGGGAGCAGGCAGCCATCACCTACATTTTCTTAGCAAAATCAGCATTAGGGGATATTGGCCTTATGATTTACTTCTTAAGTTTGTAGTTTGTATTTGTTTCTCTGAGTTACATCCTGCCATCAACTCATCCAACTGTTGTCTTTGCCTGTTCTTCCAAAGTGCCTATAAAATTAGTGTTGGAACTGCCCCCTTTGGCCAGGTTGAGAGCACTGCTCTCAAACATAGCATGGTAGTCACATTTGCTTTCATGAACTCAAGTAAATAGAGTCTGTAGAAATGCACCAGGGGTTTCAGTGTCAAAATGTGTCTGTCAAAGATTATCATCACAGCAATGTGGATTGTGATAGCAAAATTGATCCATAATAGAATCAACTGGTTTCACAGCTCAGGTGATTGTCCAAATTATCTAGGACAATCATAGCACATCTGTGCTGGATATACTCCTGTGCTGGATTGTCACATAAACCACATTGTTTGTAAGGCTGCTGAAGGAGAAGATAAAGCATATTTCAAGAAAAGTTAGAAGATGACTTCAAATTCTTAAAATCTGGAGATGCTGCCATCATTGATATGGTTCCTGGCAAGTCCATGTGTGTTGAGTTTCTCTACCTCCATTGGGCATTTGCTGTTTGTGACATAAGGCAGATCATTACTACAGATGTTACTGAAATAGTCAAGATCTTCATATCTTCCCAAACCTTTCAGAAGGGTCAATGAATATTATCCTGAGTACCTACCACCCCTGTCTTACCAGTAATAGAAGTCTTATAACTATTTTTCTCAATTGCCCACTTAAGTTTAAAAGTAAAGGCTCCATTAATGACAACCATGAATCATAAAACTTTCACCAAAAAAGGACTACTTTTTTTTGCAGACTATGTGTGTGTATGTGTTGGGGTGGAAGTGGGGGAGAGTGGGTTTCAGGATAACAATTTATAAAATCAATAATATTTAATGGAAGCAAATTGGCCAAAAAGCTGTTATAAAATGTTGAGACCTATTAAAACCAAGTTCAATGAGAAAAATATGAATAAAATAAAATGCATGTATTCATATGTATTTAAATAAAAACAAATCTGTCATTATAAAGATGAGGAAGGAAAGGAAACTAAGATGCAGATTACATATTTAACAAAATTATTATGGTGGTTATTTCATATCACATGGAAGTCATGCTAAACACCTGAAATTATCTAATGTTGTATGTGAATTATAGCTCAATAAAATGTCAAGGGAGAAAAAGGGGAAGGCGGGTGACAGAGGAAAAGAAACAACAGTGAAGTAACAAGAACACAAAACAATTGGAAATTAACAACTGTAAAAAAATAAATGCCTCTTGGGACTTTCTTGAAGTAAACTGTACTTCAGTATAAAAGTATCTCTATTTGATGCTACATGTTTTTCACAGAATTCTTCCTTGAGGTAAGGGACCTGGCTCAAAGAGACTGAAGTGTATGCCTGGCATATGTGAGTCCCTGAGTTCAGTCCCTGGCACTATATGACCCTCTAAATAACTTTGGGGAGTGTCTGTGGTACCACACAGCACTGACAAGCTGGAGCACCACCGCACTGGCCCAAACATTGGGCCAAGGGGACACACAAACAGGCTGAGTACTGCAAGTTGTCCTACTGGGTGTCTCCCCTATAGAGCAATTTTATTTTTTTATATATAAAGAATCCTTTTTAATGAAAGTGCAAGGACTGATAGAATATAAATTCTCAGTGTTCCAGCTTCTACTTGTCTGACAGAGGTGATGATTGTCAACAGATGGATTCTTTAATTTAAGTTAAAGGGAAATTTGACAGAAGAGGGAGCAGGCTGTCATCACCTACATTTTCTTAGCAAAATCAGCATTAGGGGATATTGGTCTTATGATTTACTTCTTAAGTTTACAGTTTCTAAGCTCTCTTAGGATTGTTGTTGTTTTTTTACTTTACACTTAAATCTGCATTTGCTATTTTATAACACTCATGCTTTCAAGTTCCCATTATAAATTAATACTCCTCTAATTGCCTACCCTATTTCTATCTCCTAATTTTGTTGCCTTTTTGGGGAGGTTCAGAGGCAGAGGAACACCTGGTGGTACTCAGAGCTTAATTACAGGCCAGTGTGCAAGAGGTAACAGTGAACAGAGAGGCCACACAGCAGCCACAGATATTCAGATGAGCACCTAGGCAGAGGGGTCACCTACGTTTTTAGACATGCCGGTAGTGGAACTTGAACTATAACCTAGGATTTGTGCCAATGCCTGGCCCCTTCCCCCACAGGTACACCGCTTATGTGGCCGCCAGTTAATTTCTTCTTTCATAATGCACTGGACCCATTATCTCAGCTCTTATACCAAACTCTTATGAGGACAGCCTGGCTACCCCAACCACATTAGGCCAATGGTTCACTAGCCTATTCCAATCAAAATACCCCCCAAAACTCACCAAAATAATGATGAATGCAAGAATCTGTACAAACCCTGCCTTATGAGCTGGGGGAGAGGCAGCTGAGATAAAGAAGGGATCACTAAGTCAATGATGGTTGGAGGGATCGCTCAGGATGGGAGGTGTGTGCTGAAAGTAGATAAAGAACCAAACATGATGGTCTCTTGTTATCTGTATTGCAAACCATAATGCCCATAAGTAGAGAGAGAGAGTAAGAGGGAAATTGTCTGTCATAGAGGCAGGGGGAGAAGTGGAATGGGGATGGTGGGAGGGGTATTTGGGATACTGGTGATGGAAAATACACACTGGTGGAGGGATGGGTGTTTGATCATTGTATGACTGAAACCCAAACATGAAAGTTTTGTAACTGTAGATCACAGTGATTCAATAACAAAAAAATAAAAATAAAAAACATAAACCAACATGAAAGAACGTTTCCCTGAATCAGCACTAGAGGCTCCATAAAAGTCACACAGGAGCACCAAAGAGGAAGGTGATATCCTTGAAGGGAAAAAAGGAGACCACCAACTACCAAGCTCGCCCAGAGTCCTCCCTTGGAGTTAGGGGGGGGACACTAATATTGAACTGAAGATATCCACCTGCAGACTATGACAGCATCATGGAGAAATAGCACAGAAC
The DNA here is from genome assembly GCF_029834395.1 of Sorex fumeus. Lineage (NCBI taxonomy): Eukaryota > Metazoa > Chordata > Mammalia > Eulipotyphla > Soricidae > Sorex > Sorex fumeus. The sequence continues at coordinate 18,034,224 of NW_026606111.1, read as the reverse complement.
CCCACCATGAGGAGTGGATGAAGAAAATAAGGCTTATTCCTGGCTCTGTATTCAGAAATCACTCCTAGGAGGCTGAGAGGCGAACCTTGTGCAAGGCAAATCCCCTACCAGCTCTGCTATCGCTCTGCTCCTGTCGTTTTCTTTTTGCTAATGAAAATGTCAATAACTTCAAATGAAATGTTGAATATTTCTCTAGGAAGTATTTACTGAATTCAGCTAAGACCATAAAATCAGTATAGTTTTATATCCCTACTTGGTATATGTTGCTGTCAGCTCTTTCGTGCTTCTTTTGCCATTAATTATTATAATATTTATCTTTTATAACTATATTGTTCTATTGCTTAGTCTTTATTCTAAACTTAAATGAATTCAATACATAAAAACAATCCCTTAATACAATGTGTTATTTTTTGGTTGGATTCTGTTGTTAAGTTGTTTAGTTTTATTTTGTTGGTTTGGGGCCACACCCATTGATGCTCAGGGGTTACTACCAGCAGGCTTGACTGACCATATTAAGATGCCAGGGATCAAACCCAGGTTGGACACATGCAAGGTAAATACCCTACCTACTGCACTATCAGCCTTGTTGCTGAGTTTCGTTCTTTTCCCAAGGACTCATGGATTATATAAATCCTACTTTGGAAAATGCTTTATCTACAACTCCTGAACTAATGTGTTCTGATGAGATCCAACTAACAAAGGATCTCAACTCAGAGCTAAAATGATTCGTTATATTACAAAAGTTAGTCTCTTTTACATAAGTATATTTGCATTGTTTGCAAATATACTACTACTAAGTCCAATACTACTAATAATATCTTTAACTCACAGAGCCAACAATTACCTATGCAGATGATAGAAAAGCTCTGAACAAAGCAGATTTGAAATTTTGATATAGTATCATCTATATCAGAACCAAAGAAAAATAATTTTCATCACTGGTGGGTAACATGGGTAACGACCTTTCTTCGGAGTGGTGATCTAACTATCCATTGTCAACTCTTAGTTCCACTGTTCTATCTCAATAGAAAAACTAGAAGAGTATTATAGAGGGTAAAATTATTAACAAATTATAGAGTCTGGAGGTATTTCAAAAAACAAACAAAAAAAGGACCTCTCTCATTCATCCTCTAGTCTTGAATCTCCTTGAACTGTTCAACTCATTAGCTGATCGTCATCCTTATTATGCATTCTGCTTCACTGGCAAGTGGCCAACTCCTGATCTTCTCTGAAAGTCACATCCATTAGAGAACTTTTCACACTGTCCTAAAAACCTATTTGCTCTTCACTTTGTCTTCCTTCGGAGTTCAACAGAAGGTAGCTTCCTTAAAGAAATTTCCTTAACTCTCTTCCTTTCATCCTTTTACGCATATAAAATCTTAGCACTATAAATTCAAAATATTGACTTTGGTTTTTGTTAACACAGCAGCACTGTCCTCCAGTTGTTCATCCATTTGCTTGAGCGGGCACCAGTAACGTCTCCATTGTGAGACTTGTTGTTACTGTTTTTGGGATATGGAATACACCACGGGGAGCTTGCCAGGCTCCTCTGTGTAGACGGGATACTCTCAGTAGTTTTCCCGGGCTCTCTGGGAGGGACAGAGGAATCGAACTTGGGCCAGCCCATGCAAGACAAACACCCTACCTGCTGTGCTATCGATCAGCCCCTATTTACCATAACTGTTTGCATAACATAGACAACTGTTAAGCGATTATGATGAGTAAGTTAATCAAGGATAAGTAATGTTCAAGAGGAATCTTGAAGGTGAACAGATTCTAGAACAGTGAAGAGGGTTTGAGTATTCCTCTACTGTGAGACTTGTTTTTCTTTCTTTGCCAACTTCCTCAATTTAACTGAGCAAAATGCAAAGAAGCAGCTTTGTTCAACCCAAATTTATGAAGCCATCTGGAAAACAAAGTTGAAGTTTTACTGTCACAGGACCCAATGAAGAAAGACATGATGATCAACAGCTGCAAAGTTTGGGCAGAAGGAAGATGAATCTTCACAGAGGATTGCAGCATTTCCCCACAGTGCTAGTAGCGAGTCAGATCATGTCAAATCATTCTACTCGTGCTAAGCGTGCATTTTTGTAAAGTAAAACAGTATCAGCTGCTTCTCAAGATTATTTTTATATCCAATCTCTTTGGGATCATAATTTGGTTTACAGGCTGAATCAGTGCTTAATTGTGTGCAATACATCCTCGGCTTATGGAAAAAGAAGGTTTAAAAAAATTATACAGGGGCTGGAGCAATAGTACTACAGGTAAGGTAAAGGGTAAGCCTTTAGCTGCAGTGGATAGAAAAAAAACTCTATGAAGTATTTTTTATTTCAGGCCACTTCTCCTTTCTCCCCAAATACAGGAAGTAGAGTTCTCTACTGAGCCATGGTAGATCTATTAAATGAGAGAAAAGCCATGAAACCAGGCACTTTTATTTTGTTTGAAAATATGTTGTTAAATATTTAATCAGCATATGACAGAAACAATGGATTGGAGAAACTATTACAAAAAATAAAAATAAAAGTTTATGTGCTAGAGGAAACAATAGATAAGTTTCCAAAAAAAGAGTAGGCATAATGCCCAAAAGCAGAGAGAGAATATGGGGGAAATTGTCTGCCATGGTGGCAGTGGGAGGGTTTGAAAGAGGGGGAGGGTATACTGGGGACATTGGTGGTGGAAAATGTGCACTTGTGGAAGTATGGGTGTTTGATCACTGTATGATTGAAACTCAAACATGAAAGCTTGGTATCTATTTAAAAAAAAAAAGATTTGGGGACTGAAATGTAGGCTGGTATTGAGATTTTAGCAACTGGTTCCGACCCCTTGCTCTTCCTTTCCTCCATGTTAATCTGACAACCATCCTTCCTTTGTTACATGTCTCTGGGTATGCTTCACTCTTCTTTATCAGCTCCAAATCATTTATGTTTCATTTTCCTTCTAGGATAATTTCCTTTGATCTGCACAAAAGAAAATTCACTCTAGTCTGAGGTTATATACCTTTTTGCTTTTTGATAAACTGAAATTATTTTTTGCACTTGAGAAGCATTTACTTGACCATTTTTGCACAGAAAACCAAGAACACTATTTGTTTAAAAGATTTTAGAACCCCTTTTTTCCTACTGTTCAATAATTTCACTATTCTCAGTGATAGAGATGAAGATGAAAAAAATACACAAGGTGGCCTCTTTACATCTATACCATAAAACAAAAGTAAACACAATCAAAATTAGAATCTTAACTCTGCTGATAATCTAAGTGAACTCATTACCTTTGGCCACATTGTTGATTAAAACTTACTGTGTAGCTATGAAACATATTAAGAATGCCAAATAGAAAACTCTTGTCCTTGTATCTGATATTACACTACTTTTCAGATGCTCATTTATGCCCCTAGGCATTTAGAAATATTTTCTTTCTGTTTATAAATATGTCAAGTATTCCCTTCTGTTGCTTTGATCATGTACAGCTGTTAAGTTAGGGCTAGTTTCAGAAAATGGCACTACAGGGTGAAAAGGACTATATTCAGACTTTATCAACCATCTGGAGTGGTGAGCTGCTTTGATGTCCTAATATCTTTCTGAGTTGATGACTACAAAATGGGAAAGTTTCTAGTAATAATTATATTAACATAGATATAGGAGAAATTATCATACTTTCAGAATTTTCTATGCTTATTAAAGAAAGTTAGCTGCAACCATATCTACAGGATTGTCAGCTTATCCAAGTTGTAGTGAAATGTGATGTTTAATATTTTGTTATATGAAGTTAAAAACATTGCAGTTAACTGTATGTTTATAGTGTCCTTCGATGAGGTTCTCAAGAATTGGATGGTATCATTGTTTGAATTCAAAGAACTATGTAATGTGTTTTTCATATATTAGAAATTTTACTTATCCAGCGCATACAGATGGCTAAAAGATATGTGAAAAAGTGGCAAATCAAAATGGCAATGAGACACCACCCTATACCAGTTAGGAGGGACTCAATCAAAAAGGCCAAACACAACCAGTTTTAGTAGGGATGCAGTGAAAAAGGAAACTTCATTTACTTTTACTGGTCAGCCTCTATGGAAAAGAGTATGGAACTATTTTACACACACACACACACACACACACACACATTGAAAATAGAGCTACCATATGATCCAGTAATTCCACTCCTTGGAATCTGTTCTCCAAACACAAAATACTAATACTAACTTTAAAAGATATATGCAAATCTATATTCATAGTAATGCTGTTCACAATAGCCAAGAACTGGAAACTTAACTGTGGAAAATATATAAATTAATATATATGCACAATAGTTTACTACTCAGCTATAACAAAATATTAAATATCACATTTCACAACAACTTGGATGAACCTAGAGGGTGTTATGTTAGGCAAATCAAGGCAAAAAATAGAAGTACAAATACTGGATAATTTCACTCATATGCTATGTTTTTTTAAAAAATAAAGAAATAGATAATGCCCTGTGACAACAGAATTGAGGTTACTAGGGAGATATGAGTTAATGAAGGAGAGTATGAGGATGAACATAGGGACTGTGATGGGAGAACATAGACACATTCATGATAGGTAGAGTACAATAACATTATAAACCTAAAACATAAATACTAAACCCATTAAAATAACCTTTTTTTCAGGGGCTAGAGAGATAGTACATTGGCTAACGCACTTGCCCTGCAAGTAATTGACTCAGATTCAATCTCCAACACTACAAATAGTTACCTGAATGGAGTCATGAGTAAGTGCTAAGAACCATCCCATATGGCCCAAACATACACACACAAATATATATACATATATATACATATATAATGTGTATATATGTATGTATATAACTTCAACTGAAGATCAAAATTAAATCAAGTAAATTAATTAACTTAAATTTTGGAAAATCAAATATCTCACATGACAAATGTTGAGGTTAGACATCTTCATCATTGATTTATATCAAGTAATATTAAAAAATACCCAAGTTGTTTGCAACTTTTGTTCTGTATTCATTATATGTCAACTGTCACCCTTCATGAATACAAGATGGTGGCTACCATTCTGATCATCAAGCCTCAGAGAGAAATATATTGCAGAAAAATATATATCCAATTTTTTATGCTTCTTCATAAGAGTGAGGAAACATTTTATAAAAGCATCCATTCAGTCATGCTTGATCTATTATTGGCCCAAACTGGCCAAGCATGAAAATTAATTTCATGTAACTTCAATGTATTACAATTATTCATACTATTGATTTTTTAATTCATTCACCTGTTTAAAAATATAAAAATGTATTTTTGAAAAAATTATCAGCTTATCAATGCTTTACAATTTTATCTCATTTTGTGGAATTTTTTTAAATTTTTATCAGTGAAACACCATGTGGTACAGTTGGTACATCTACACAATGGAGTACTATGTAGCTGTTAGAAAATATGAAATTTACATGCAAGAGGTACTACATGGAAAGTATCATGCTAAGCCAAATGATTTTGTGGAATTTCAGAAGTCCATGTGTAGGTATTATCACCTCCACAATTTGAAAAGATCTCTTTCATATATTGCATGTAAAGAAACATAGTAAGAGAACAACAACAAGTGGCCTAAAGCATTAAAACTGGAGATTTTATCTATAGAACTGAGCTTACCTAAAAAGCAAGAGTCTGGGAAGGGCCCTTGGGACACTGTGGATGGAAGTAGGCACTCTGGTGGTTTTAGAATGATGTATGCATGGATTTTTTGCTTTGTTTTGTTTTGTCTTGTCTTTTCCTTTTAATCTTTGGACTACACACAGTGGTTCTCAGGGCTACTGTACTCAGGGCTCACTGCAGGCTCACCTCTGGGTGGGGCAAGAGGAGGAACCGAAGGTTAGCCACCTGCAAGGCAAGAGGCTTTTCCCCTGTCCTGTCTCTGGCCCAGAAGGACTTTACCAATCTCCTAGTCTTTCCAGCCTCCTTGGTGCCACAGACCTGTGTTCGTATCTCTGTAGCAGTATTACTCACTATGCTTCATAGTTATTTTTAACCAGTGGTCTCTCCTTCGTGAAAACACTATGATAACTTCCTGACAAGACTGCACAAGGGTCATCTTCAAGAGCTGCACAACCTAGCAGAGCTCCTAACACATACTAGATGCTCAACCCCAATTCATAAAATCTTAGTGGAAAACATTTGCCTATAGTTCAATGGAGAACCTTAGGGATCACAGAGTAGGTGACATTTCATACGGGCATGGGAGAGTCATATCATCTGGTTTTAGAGTCACTGCTTTGATCAGTTGGACAGATAGAAAATTTAATACGGTCTTCATAATCTATATATTTACCTGTAAAATGTTTAATCATTTTAATGTAAGTATCTGATGTTTCTGAACGAACTTTGTTTGCAAGGTCAATATCTGTACTATAACGTCAGCCAGATTCCTAAGGAAACTTAACAATGCCATCCTTGGGGTACAGCAGAATTTTAATACCAATCCAATCATGTCATCCCAAAGGTACCAAGTTCAGCTAGTTTCCAGCTGTTTTGCAGCTAAATGTTTTGCTCTGAATGTTAAAAGGCGAATGATTCTCCCAGAACTCTATTGAGCTCTATGTAAATGATTTACCTGGTGACCATAAATCAGAACTTAAATTTTCTCAGGTCTCTTGGCTGGAGCGATAGGACAGTAGGTAGGGCATTTGCCTTGCTGGGGGCCTACCCGGGTTCGATCCCCAGCATCCTATATGGTCTCCCGAGCACTGCCATGAGTAATTCCTGAGTGCATAGCCAGGAGTAACACCTGTGCACTGCCAGATGTGACCCAAAAAGCCAAAATAAAAAAATTCTTGGGTGTCACTGGGCACCGAATAATTAATGCTGACTCTACGTTGTTTACTCTGCTCTTCTAAAGTCTCTATGAGGTGTTGTACCATATCAGGTGCTCACTACCCCCAAGTACCTAATATAATGTTTTAGAGTTTTTCTTAAACTTTAAAATGCTTGCTTTGTCTGCAAGATCAATATCTGTATTTATTTGGTAAATGCTTGCTTAAAATATTGCTCAATTCAGATAAAATGTGATGTAATTAAAGATACAAAGCACTTTTCTATAAATACAAAAAAAATAATGAGAACATATATTACAACATTTTGGGAAAGTCTGATAGATAAAATACAATGTAATATAAATTGAGGCTTATCTTTATTTAAAGTTATATGAGTTCTTCATATGATATAAAGGAAAAAAATCATAATTTCCAATATTTCCAAAATAGCACTGTAGCATTGTTCTCCCATTGTTCATCGATTTGCTCGAGTGGGCACCAGTAATGTCTGTATTGTGAGACTTGTTGTTACTGTTTTTGGCATATCAAATACGCCACGGGTAGCTTGCCAGGCTCTGTCGTGCGGGCGTCATACTCTCAGTAGCTTGCCAGGGTCTCTGAGAGGGGAGGAGGAACCGATAATAAAATGCAATTGCTTTCTCTATATAGAAGACATAAAATTACAACCTGGGCTTGATCCCTGACACTCAAATGATCCCCAAGTACTGCCAGGAGTGATTTCTGGGCGTAGAGCACAGAGTAAATCCTGAGAATAGCCAAGTATGGCCAAAAAAAACTAAAAAAAAAATTTTTTTAATTGCAAAGCATTTTTGAAATTACTGTGTTTCTTTAGCACAACGAAAGTGTTAAAAGACCCTGTACCACAAAACCAAATCTTCCCTCTACCAAACCCAAATTCAGTACCCCAGGAACTAAATTCTTACTCTTCCCTCATCAATCTTCCTTTCTCACCTTCTCTGCTCCCAGTCACAGCCATCATCACTTGACTGCCCAAACCAGGATCTATGAACACCTATGGGATAGTAGTTAGATGTATGATCACTACTACAGAAGGTGGACATTTTCAAAATGCCAAATCATATGTCAAAAATTCCTTTGAGAAAGAAGTTGAATAATCTGTGAATTAAAATTTTAAATACAGTGGACTAGGTTGAAAATTGATTATAAAACCATCCCAGATTTTAGATATGCTATCTTTGACATGTCTTCTCTGCCAATTAATCACTTGATAAGTCTTTTGATTAATTTTGATAATTTAACTTTAATAACTTAATTTTTGCTAACTAATAGTGCTACATTGGTTAATTCTGAAAACCTGAACACAATCTACACAAATTTACACAATCCAGATTTTTTAAAATTTTATTTATTTATTTACTTTTTAATAGTGAGACATCATAAGGTACAGTTGCAGACTTACACATTTTTGTGCTTGGGTTTCAATTATACAATGATCAAACACCCATCCCTCCACCAGTGCGCATTTCCCACCACCACGGATCCCAGTATCCCTCCCACCCCCCAGCCCCCATCCCACTCTGCCTCTGTGGCAGGGCATTTCCCTCTCTCTCCTTTTGAGTGCTGTGGTTTGCAAAAGAGGCATTGAGTGGCAATCATGTTTGGTCGATGGTCTACTTTCAGCATGCTTCTCCCATCCTGGGAGGATCCTCCCAACACCCTTTATTTGGTGTTCCCTTCTCTTTCTGAGCTCCCTTTTCCCCTAACATGTGTGGTTGGCCTCCAGGTCATTGAGTAAAATTCCTGGTATTAATCTCTGTCATTCTTGGGTGTTAGTTTCCTATTTTGTTACTTTATGTTCCCCAGATGAATGCAATCTTTCTATGTATATCCCTTTCTTTCTGAGTCATTTCGCTTAACATGATACTTTCCATGTAGTACCACTTGTATGTAAATTTCATGACTTCATCTTTTCTAACAGCTACATAGTACTCCGGACGGAGCGATAGCACAGCGGGTAGGGCGGCTGCCTTGCACGCAGCCAACATGGTCGACCCGAGTTCGATTCCTCCGCCCCTCTCGGAGAGTCCGGCAAGCTACCGAGAGTATTCGATATGCCAGACACAGTAACAACAAAGTCTCCAATGGAGACGTTACTGGGCCCGCTTGAGCAAATCGATGATCCACGGGAGGGCCTTTACTTTACTTTACTTTACTTTACTTTACTTTACTTTACTTTACTTTACTTTACATAGTACTCCATTGTGTAAATGTACCAAAGTTTCTTTAACCAGTCATCTGTTCTCGGGCACTCAGGTTTTTTCCAGATTCTGGCTATTGTAAAGAGTGCTGCAATAAACAGACAATTGCAGATGTCACTTCGGCTATACTTTTTTGCCTCTCTGGGATATATTTCCAGGAGTGGTATTGCTGGGTCAAATGGGAACTCAATTTCTAATTTTTTGAGAATCATCCATACTGTTTTACAAAAGGGCTGAACCAGTCGGCATTCCCACCAACAGTGAAGGAGTGTCCCTTTGTCACCACATCCACGCCAGCACTGGTTGCTTTTGTTCTTGTGGATATGGGCCAGTCTCTGTGGTGTGAAGTGATATCTCATTGTGGTTTTGATCTGCATCTCCCTAATGATTAATGATGTGGAACATTTTCTCATGTGTCTTTTAGCCATTTGGATTTCTTCTTTGTCAAAATTTCTATTCATTTCATCTCCCCATTTTTTGATGGGGTTGAATGTTTTCTTTTTGTGGAGTTGAACCAGTACTTTGTATATCCTTTAAATTAACCCCTTATCAGATGTGTAGTTGGCGAATATCCTTTCCCATTCTGTAAACTGTCTTTGTATTTTGGTCACCGTTTCTTTGGAGGTGCAGAAGCTTCTTAGTTTAAGATAGTCCCATTTATCTATCTCTGTTTTCACTTGCTTGGCCAGCGGTGTGACATCTTTGAAGACACCATTAGCTTCTATGTCATGAAGGGTTTTACCAACATTTTCCTCAATGAATCTTATAGATTCCGGTCTGATGTTGAGGTCTTTAATCCACTTAGATCTTACTTTTGTACATGGAGTTAGGCAGAGATCTGAGCCCATTTTTTTGCATGTAGCTGTCCAGTTTTGCCAGTATAATTTTTTAAAGATGCTTTCCCTGCTCCACTTCACTTTTCTTGCCCCCTTATCGAAGATTAGATGCTCGTATGCTTGGGGACGGGGGGACGTCAGTATATTCAACCCTGTTCCATTGGTCTACAGCTCTGCCATTGTTCCAGTACCATGCTGTTTTAATTATTACTGCCTTGTAGTAGAGTTTGAAGTTAGGGAGGTTGATTCCTCCCATTTTCTTTTTCCCAAGAATTGCTTTTGCTATTCGTGGGGGCTTATTGTTCCATATGAATTTCAGGAGTGTTTGCTCCACTTCTTTGAAGAATGTCATGGGTATCCTAATAGGAATTGCATTGAAATTATTCAGTGCTTTGGGAAGTATTGCCATTTTGACAATGTTAATTCTCTTGATCCATGAACAGGGAATATTTTTCCATTTCCTCGTATCCTCTTTTATTTCCTGAAGTAGAGTTTTGTAGCTTTCTTTGTACAGGTCCTTTACTTCCTTAGTTAAGGTGATTCCTAGGTACTTGATTTTCTGGGGCACAATTGTGAATGGGATTGTTTTCTTCATGTCTCTTTCTTCTCTTTCACTATTTGCATATAGGAAAGCCATGGACTTTTGGGTATTGATTTTATAATCTGCCACTTTACTATACAAGTCTATTGTTTCTAGAAGTTTCTTGATAGAGGTTTTAGGGTTTTCTAAGTATAGTATCATATCATCTGCGAATAGTGAGAGCTTGATTTCTTCCTTTCCTACCTGGATGCCCCTAATATCTTTTTCTTGCCTAATCGCTATTGCAAGTACTTCCAGTACTATATTGAACAGCAGTGGAGAGAGTGGACATCCTTGTCTCGTCCCTGATCTTAGACGGAAGGCTCTCAGTTTTTTGCCACTGAGGACGATGCTTGCTGTAGGCTTGTGGTAGATGGCTTTAAGTATATTGAGAAAAGTTCCCTCTATCCCCATTTTGGCTAGGGTTTTCATCATAAATGGGTGCTGGATCTTGTCAAATGCTTTGTCTGCATCTATTGATATGATCATATGATTTTTATCTTTTCTTTTGTTGATATGGTGGATTATGTTGATTGATTTCCGAGTGTTAAACCAGCCTTGCATCCCCGGGATGAATCCTACTTGGTCATGGTGTATGATCTTTTTGATGACTAGTTAAATTCTATTTGCTAGTATTTTGTTGAGAATCTTCGTATCCGTGTTCATCAGGGATATCGGCCTGTAGTTTTCTTTTCTCATGGTATCTTTGTTTCCTTTTGGTATTAGAGAGATATGGGCTTCATAGAAACTGTTTATGAGAGTTTCCGTTTTTTCAATTTCCTGAAAGAGCTTGAGAAGGACTGGCAGCAGGTCCTCTTTAAATGTTTGGAAAAATTCGCTACTGAATCCATCTGGGCCTGGGCTTTTATTTTTGGGAAGACTTTTGATTGCAGTTTCTATTTCGTTGATGTTAATAGGTCTATTCAGATACTCCAGGTCTTCTTGATTCAGCTTTGGGAGATTATAGGAGTCCAGGAATTTATCCATTTCTTCTAGGTTCTCTTGTTTCGTGGCATACAGACTTTCAAAGTAGTTTCTGATGATCTTTTGGATTTCTTTGGTTTCTGTTGTGATATCCCCCTTCTCACTTCTGATTCGGTTTATTAGGGTTCTCTCTCTCTGTTTCTTTGTGAGTGTTGCGAGTGGTTTATACATACCTCAACAGAATAAGGAAGATAGAAATAGTATCAGCCATCTTTTCAGACCATGATGCACTGAGGATAGAAGTGAATCACACACAGACACGGAGAACCAAATCAAACACCTGGAAATTAAACAACTCGATGCTGAACAACGAGTGGGTCAGGATCGAAGTCAAGGACGAAATCAAAAGATACTTGGAAACAAATGAGAATGAAGACACGAGCTATCAGAACCTATGGGATGCAGCGAAAGCTGTATTAAGGGGAAACCAGCTCTTGGTTTCATTGATCTTTCTGATTGTTTCTTTGGTTTCCATGTCATTGATTTCTGCTCTAAGTTTTATGATCTCTTTCCTTCTGCCTGATTTAGGCTCTTTCTGTTGATCCTTTTCTAAGGTCTTGAGCTGTGAGGTCAAGTTGTTTATGTGCACCATTTCTACAGACCTAAGATATGCTTGCAGAGCTATAAATTTTCCCCTTAATACAGCTTTCGCTGCATCCCATAGGTTCTGATAGCTCGTGTCTTCATTCTCATTTGTTTCCAAGTATCTTTTGATTTCGTCCTTGACTTCGATCCTGACCCACTCGTTGTTCAGCATCGAGTTGTTTAATTTCCAGGTGTTTGATTTGGTTCTCCGTGTCTGTGTGTGATTCACTTCTATCCTCAGTGCATCATGGTCTGAAAAGATGGCTGATACTATTTCTATCTTCCTTATTCTGTTGAGGTATGTATTGTGTCCTAGCCCATGGTCTATTTTGGAAAATGTTCCGTGTGCACTGGAGAAGAATGTGTATTCTTTCTTTTGGGGGTGTAAAGCCCTGTATAGGTCTATAAGCCCTCTCTCTTCTATTTCTTCTTTCAAAGCCAATGATTCCTTGCTGGGTTTTGTTCTTGTTGATCTGTCCAGAGGTGATAGGGCAATGTTGAAGTCTCCAAGTACTATTGTGTTGCTTGCAATGTCCTCCTTAAAACCTGTTAGCAGTTGTTTTAAATATTTAGCTGTTCCCTCATTAGGTGCATATACATTTAAGAGTGTGATTTCTTCCTGTTGTACGTATCCCTTGATGAATAGAAAATGGCCTTCACTGTCCCTTCTAGTCTTTTTCAAGGTGAAATTAATGTTGTCGGATACTAGTATGGCCACCCCAGCTTTTTTACAGGAGCTGTTTGCTTGCAGGATTGTTTTCCATCCTTTGACTTTGAGTCTGTGTTTGCTCTGAGTATTGAGATGAGTTTCTTGTAGGCAGCAGAATGTTGGGTTCTGTCTCTGTATCCATTTTGCCACTCTGTGTCTCTTCAATGGTGAATTGAGACCGTTGACATTGAGAGAGAGTATGGTTATGGGGTTTTGTGTCATGTTTCTGTGCGGGTGTGTTGTGGTTGTAGGGTTTGTCTTGTCTTATAGTAGCCCCTTTAGTCCTTGTTTTAGGTTTGGTTTTGAGTCTATGAAGTTCCTGAGCTGCTGTTTATCTAGAAAATAGTGTAGCGTTCCATCTATTTTGAGTGAGAGCTTAATCCGGATAGAGTATTCTTGGTGAAGCATTCATTTCAGTGAGTTTTTTTACTATATCTCGCCACTGTCTTCTGGCTTGTAGGGTTTCCTCTGATAGATCTGCTGTGAATCTCAGGGGTGCTCCTTTGTATGTGATTTCCTTTTTTGCCCTTGCTGCTTGCAGTATTGTGTCTCTAACGGCAGCATCGATCATTCTAACTTGGAGTGTTTCTGTTGGGGTCTCTTTTAGCTGGCACCCTTCGGGCTTCTTGAATCTGAATGGCTGTATTGTGGAGCTCTGGGAATTTTTCGGCGATAATTTGTTTAAGCATGGTTTTTTTCATTGGGATTATTTCCCTGAGCTTCTGGTAGTCCAATGATTCTAATGTTGTTTCTTCTGGAATCATCTCGTAGGACTCTGATTCAGTCTTAAGCTATTTTGAAGTCTCTTGCCATTGTTTGTTGTTGTCTGTTGGCTTGGTGCAGCTGATCTTCCAAGTCACTGATTCTTTCCTCAGCTGTGGTCATTCTACTTTTGAGGGCAGTGAGTGAGGATTTGACTTCATCTATGGAATCTGTGATGCGTGCCATTTCTGTGCGAAGCTTTCCAATTTCGGCTCTCATTTCTTGCTGTATTTTGTCAATTGTGCGATCGATTGTTTCTTTCATGTCCTCTTTCAGTTTAGCGGATATCTGTGTGACTGTTTCATCGAGTTGATTGAACATTTTGATGACTTCATATCTGAATTCCTTGTCAGAGAGGTCCCTAAGGTGGCTACCACCTACTGAGGCTTCTAGACTTATTTCCTCGTGGTCTCCCTGTGGCGGGGATTTGCGTTGTTTCTTCATGTTGTGTATGTGTAGGGATAATATTTCTTGATTTGAGTAAACTACCTGCGGCCGCGTAAGCATTGTCCTGCCGAAAATCAGGCCACGCCCACTTTTTAAAGCCACACCCACCTCTAAAGTGGCCACACCCCCACAGATACCTGGTGTCTGTCCAGGAAGTAAAGACTGGGTAGGAGAGAAGAGACCGGCTCAGCTTGGGCCGCGGAAAGGGACAGGCAGACAGGCTCAGATCAACTTTTCCTCCCAGCGTCCGGGGGACGCCGCCGGACACTTGCACGGTGGAATCCCAGCCCCGGGTCCGAGGGACGGCGCGAAAACTAACCTGGGGAGTGGGGGAAAAGATACTGGCTCAGCTTGGGCGGCGGAAAGGGCCACAATCCAGATTTTTAAAAATTTACACAATCCAGATTTTTTCTTTAAATTTAAATTGTTGCTTTAGTTTAATAGTTTATAAAGACAATAGAGACGCTCTAAAACTGTATATATTGCAGGAGAAACAAACACAATAATGTAATGAAGAGATAATTCTATCACAATTGTACATACAACAAACCATACAGCAGCAATTTGTAAGTGTTAACTCTTAGCCAGATTACTACAGAAAATATTAGTGCTCAGTTTTGTCCATTTTTTCCCTTTCTTTGCCATTCTAAATCTTTGTCTTCCTCAGATTTTATTCTTTGTGTTAAGGTAGTTGACAACCTTCTCTCATTTTTAGTGCAATTAGCACTTTTTTAAAATTGAATCACTGTGAGATAAAGTTACAAAGCTTTCATGATTGAGTTTCAGTTATAGAATGATGGAACACCCATCCCTCCACCAGTGTACATTTCCCACCACCAAAATCCCCAGTGTCCCTCCCGCTACCTCTATCCCACCCCACCCCTTGCCTTTATGGCAGGCACTTTCCTATTTACTCTCTCTCTCTACTTTTAGGCATTATGGTTTTCAGTACAGATACTGAGAGGTTATCATGTTTGGTCCTTTGTCTACTTTCAGCACACATCTCCCATACCAAGCAATCCCTCCAATCATCATTGACTTAGAGGTCCCTTCTCTTTCCCAACTGGCTTCTCCCCCAGAACATTTATGCAGTTATTATTCATAACTAGCAGTTTCTAAAAATAAGGATTCTTATAAGAACCTACATCTTATAAGAATTTACATATCATAATTTTATTTCTACCTGCATTTATTCTAATTTGATACTTTAAATTCAGATTGATTTTGCAGTTTTATGTTTGCGATCATAGGAATCTATATTGTAGGAAATCTTTACCTTCTGGTACTCGATTATGGTGCCTCTAAGTGGGCTGTCCTGGACTCAGCCTCCCTGTGTTGTAGGTTCTCTAGTTGTGATTGTGTTTCAGTGATGTTCCACAAAACTTCACTTATCACTTAATCACTTAATCCCCGTTATTCATCGATTTATTCGAGCAGGCCAGTAACGTCTCCATTCATCCCGGTTGCGTGCTAGCGTAGCCCAATGGTATCTGTTCGTTCTAGGAACATGCAGAGCCTCAAACCAATCATTTAGGGTCTTGACGAAGAAGTCTGACCATCTTGTAGGTGGTTGACATGATGAACTCAGACAGTCTGTCACCCTGTTCGTTCCATTCCAGGCCATGGGTCCCGATGTGGAGTTCATCGACTGATCTTCTTGGTCCTATCTTGGCATTAAAATCACCGACAATAATTTGTCAAAATTTGTCAAAAAAAATTTGTCAAAAAATCAGAGTGTTTTATTTACTTCATTTGATTGAAGTATTATTACATTATAACATATAAATTTCAGATATAAGTCACTGAGACTCAACAAATATATTTATACATATATATATATACATATACACTACATTAAGTTCATCATTAAAAGTTCAGCTTCGAGAGAAGGGAGGGAGGAGAGCGAGGACCCCCAGCGAGCCCAAGCCCCAGCGCGCGTCCAGATCAGGAGCAGCGCGCCCGGCAGCACACCGGCCCCTCCCATCCAGGTGGGTTGGAGGACCCGAGCGGAGCCCCGCCCCTGAACCCGGACGCGCGGCCCGCGGAGCGAGCCCAGCCGGAGAACAGCGCGGATCCCAGGATCCTGGGAGGGAGTGGCCTGGGATTGTCTAGGGGCGTGGCCACTAAGAAGGGGGCGTGGCCTAAAAGTGGGCGTGGCCTACTTCCAGTCGGGCGGCCGCTTACGCGGCCGCAGGTATATCACCCACTTCAATCAACTTGGACCTGCATCCTTTCATCCTTTTCATCAACTTGTTACCTAATACCAAACAAAATTTCTCACCTCTTCTACTACAATTCAACAAAATCCCACTCGCCTACTCCATTTCCAACAAAAGTTCAGTTCGAAAACAGCTATACAAGTTCAGTAGTAAATACTAACGCCTCCAAAAGTTTCACTCAATGTCAGTTATAAAACAAAGAATAACGCCTGATTGAGAAGAAGGTCAGACTCAGAAAGGTAAAGAGGCGCATCTAGCAGCAACAAAGCTGGACGGCTCCTGGCAGCCTCTCCTCACTCAACTAGAACAGTAGCAGCGAGTGTGACGGACCAAACCACACTGGTCACAATGGTAAAGCAACGCAAAAGCCCACCAAACTTTCTTATTCACGAGGCTAGCCCAGACGACACCAACAGTACTATAGCGATAGACAACCTCTCTGACAAGGAATTCAGAATGGAGCTACTCAGGATGCTTAGGGAACTAAAAGAAACAATGGAAACCAATGCCAATAAAAGACAAGAGGATTTGAAGGCAGAAATGAGGAAAATGCAATCGGAAATGTCGGACCTGAAAAACCTGGTAGCCGAATTGAAAACCTCAGTGGAAGGCCTCAGCAGCAGAGTAACAGCGGCTGAGAACAGAATCAGTGAGCTCGAAGATCAAGTTCAGAGTCTTGTCAGAAAAGAGCAGAAAATGGAAAAGAGACTCACAGTTCGAGAACAGATGGCAAGAGAAGATCGTGATGAAGCCAAGAGGGGTAACATAAGAATTATTGGAGTCCCAGAGGGACGGGAAGAAAACCTTGATGAAGAAGAAACTGTCAAAGAAATCATTGCTACAGCGTTTCCAGAGCTGAAGAAAACTTGCGACCACATCCAGGAGGCCCGAAGGGTACCGGCTAGAAGAAATCCGAATAAAAATACCCCAAGACACATCCTGATCAAAATGACCAAAACTTTAGACAGAGACAAAATTCTGAAAGCAGCAAGATCGAAGAAAGAAATCTCTTACAAAGGAGCATCCTTAAAATTCACTGCTGATTTTTCTGATGAAACCCTCAGGGCCCGAAAACAGTGGTGGGACATAGTGAAAAAAACTCAATGAAATAAATGCTTCTCCAAAAATACTTTACCCAGCGAGATTCTCATTCATAATAGAAGGAACAACACACAGTTTCACAGACAAACAACAGCTCAGGAACTTCATAGACTCAAAACCATGGTTACAAGTACAACTAAATGGGCTACTTTAAGGCAAGACAGACCTCTCAAATACACCAAATTTCAACAGAACAATGGGACAAAATCCCATAACAATAATCTCTCTCAATGTCAATGGGCTAAACGCACCAATTAAAAGACATAGAGTGGCAGGATGGATTAGAAAATTGAACCCAACATTCTGCTGCCTGCAAGAAACACATCTCAATAGTCAAAGCAAACACAGACTCAGAGTCAAAGGCTGGAAAACAATCCTACAGGCAAACAGCTCCCAGAAAAAAGCTGGGGTAGCTATCCTAATATCAGACCACATCGATTTCAGAGTGAAGAAGGTCATAAGAGACAGTGAAGGCCATTTCCTATTGACCAAAGGATCTGTACAACAGGAAGAACTTACAATAATAAATGTATATGCACCTAATGAGAGACCAGCAAAGTACTTAAAACAATTACTCATAGATTTGGAAGAAGACATCGATAGCAACACAATACTAGTGGGAGACCTCAACACCGCTTTGTCACCTCTTGATAGATCAACCAGACTCAAGCTTAGCAAGGACATACTTCATCTGAGGGAAACAATGGAAGAAAGGGGCTTAGTAGATATATACAGGACACTTCATCCACAAAAAGCTCAATACACATTCTTCTCAAGCGTACATGGAACATTCTCCAAGATAGACCACATGCTGAGCCACAAAACATGCCTCCATAAAATTAAGAAGATAGAGATTATATCAACAATCTTCTCAGACCATAATGCGCTGAAATTAGAAGTAAATCACACACAAAAACAGAAAACTAAATTAAACACTTGGAAATTAAACAGTGCGCTATTAAACAACGAGTGGCTTAGACAGGAAATTAAAGAGGAAATCAAAAGATTCCTAGAAACGAATGAAAATGAGGACACGAGTTACCAAAACCTATGGGACACAGCAAAAGCAGTCTTAAGAGGAAAGTTTATAGCTCTACAAGCATTCCTCAGGAAGGAGGAGCGAGCCCACATAAATAAACTAACCTCACAGCTTAAGAACTTGGAGAAGGACCAACAAAAGGAGCACAACCCTAACAGGAGGAAGGAAATAATAAAACTCAGAGCAGAGATTAACGAGATGGAAACCCAGAAAACAATCCGAAAGATCAATGAAACCAAGAGCTGGTTCTTTGAGAAAATTAACAAAATCGATAAGCCCCTAGCAAAACTCACAAAGAAAGGGAGAGAGAAAACCCTAATAAACCGAATTAGAAATGAAAAGGGGGTCATTACAACAGAAACTACAGAAATTCAAAGGATCCTCAGGGAGTACTTTGAAAAGCTTTATGCCACAGAACATCAAAACCTCGAGGAAATGGATAAATTCCTAGACTCCTACAGACTCCCAAGGCTGAACCAAGAAGACCTGGAATACCTGAACAGACCTATCACCATCAAGGAAATTGAAATGGTAATAAAAAGTCTCCCCAAGCACAAAAGCCCTGGCCCAGATGGATTCACCAGTGAATTCTACCAAATCTTTAAAGAAGACTTACTCCCAATCCTCTTTAAGCTTTTCCATGAAATTGAAATATCAAACACATTTCCGAACAGTTTCTATGAAGCAAATATCACACTGATACCAAAAGCAGACAGAGATAACACAAAGAAAGAGAACTACAGGCCGATATCCCTGATGAACACAGATGCAAACATCCTCAACAAACTACTAGCAAATAGAATCCAACTACTCATCAAAAAGATCATACACCATGACCAAGTAGGATTCATCCCAGGGATGCAAGGATGGTTCAACATTCGGAAATCAATCAACATAATCCATCATATCAACAAAAGAAAAGATAAAAATCATATGATCATATCAATAGATGCAGAGAAAGCATTTGACAAGATCCAGCACCCCTTTATGATGAAAACCCTAGCCAAAATGGGCATAGAGGGGACTTTCCTCAACATAGTTAAAGCCATCTACCACAAGCCTACAGCAAGCATCATCCTCAATGGGGAAAAACTGAGAGCCTTCCCTCTAAGATCAGGGACGAGACAAGGATGCCCACTCTCTCCACTGCTGTTCAATATAGTACTGGAAGTACTTGCAATAGCAATTAGGCAAGAAAAAGACATTAAGGGCATTCAGGTAGGAAAGGAAGAAATAAAGCTCTCACTATTCGCAGATGATATGATACTATACTTAGAGAACCCAATAACCTCCACCAAAAAACTCCTAGAAACAATAGACTTGTATAGTAAAGTTGCAGGTTATAAAATCAATACCCAAAAGTCCATGGCTTTCCTATATGCAAACAGTGAGAGAGAGGAAAGCTACATGAAAAAATCAATCCCGTTCACAATTGTGCCCCAGAAAATCAAGTACCTAGGAATCAGCCTAACTAAGGAAGTAAAGGACCTGTACAAAGAAAACTACAAAACGCTACTTCAGGAAATAAAAGAGGACATGAGGAAATGGAAAGACATCCCCTGCTCATGGGTCGGAAGACTGAACATTGTCAAAATGGCAATACTACCGAAAGCACTGTACAAATTCAATGCAATCCCTATAAGGATACCCATGACGTTCTTCAAAGAAATGGAGAAAACACTCCTGAAATTTATATGGAACAATAAACCCCCACGAATAGCTAAAGCAATTCTGGGGAAAAAGAAAATGGGAGGAATCAACCTCCCGAACTTCAAACTTTACTACAAAGCGGTAATAATCAAAACAGCATGGTACTGGAACAAAGGCAGAACTGCAGACCAATGGAACAGAGTTGAATACACTGACATCACCCCCCAATCATATGATCATCTAATCTTTGATAAAGGTGCAAGAAATGTGAAGTGGAGTAAGGAAAGCCTCTTTAACAAATTGTGCTGGCATCACTGGACGGCTACATGCAAAAAAATGGGCTCAGAACTCTGCCTAACACCATGTACAAAGGTAAGATCAAAATGGATTAAAGACCTCAACATCAGACCAGAAACCATAAGATACATTGAAGACAAAGTTGGCAAAACCCTCCATGACATTGAGGCTAATGGTATGTTCAAAGATGACACGCCACTGGCTGAGCAAGTGAAAACAGAGATAGATAAATGGGACTATCTCAAACTAAGAAGCTTCTGTACCTCCAAAGAAACAGTGACCAAAATACAAAGACAGCCTACAGAATGGGAAAGAATATTCGCCGAATACACATCTGACAAGGGATTGATATCAAGGATATACAAAATACTGGTTGAACTCCACAAGAAGAAAACATCCAACCCCATCAAAAAATGGGGCAATGAAATGAACAGAAACTTTCTCAAAGAAGAAATCCGAATGGCAAAAAAGCACATGAGAAAATGCTCTACATCATTAATCATCAGGGAGATGCAGATCAAAACCACAATGAGATACCATCTCACACCTCAGAGACTGGCCCACATTCAAAAGAACAAAAGCAACCGTTGCTGGCGCGGATGTGGCGAGAAAGGGACACTCCTTCACTGTTGGTGGGAATGTCCACTGGTTCAGCCCTTCTGGAAAACAGTATGGACGTTCCTCAAAAAATTAGAAATTGAGCTCCCATTTGACCCAGCGATACCACTCCTGGGAATATATCCCAGAAAGGCAAAAACGTGTAGCCGAAGTGACATCTGCACTTGTTTGTTCATTGCAGCACTCTTTACAGTAGCCAGAAACTGGAAGAGACCTGAGTGCCCAAGAACAGATGACTGGTTAAAGAAACTTTGGTACATCTACACAATGGAGTACTATGTGGCTCTTAGAAAAGATGAAGTCATGAACTTTACATACAAGTGGTACAATATGGAAAGTATCATGCTAAGCGAAATGAGTCAGAAAGAGAGGGATAGACATAGAAAGATAGCATTCATCTGGGGGATATAAAATAATAAAATATGAGATTAATACCCAAGAATAGCTGAGAGCAACACCAGGAGAATTACTCCATAACTTAGAGGCCAGCTGGGTATTCTAGGGGAAAGGACAATTCAGATAGAAAGGGGAACACCAAGTGGAGGGTGTTTGGAGGATCCTCCCAGGAGGGGAGATGCAGGTTGAAAGTAGACTGGACTGAACATGTTCGCCACTCAATGCCTCTTTGGCTGATCACAGCGCCCAGGAGGAGAGAGAGAACAGGGGGGAATGCCCTGCCACAGTGGCAGGGGGGGATGGGGGGATGGGAGGATGGGGGGGGGAGGGATATTATCCTGGTGGTGGAAAATGGGCACTGGTGGAGGGATGGGTATTTGATCGTGGTATGACCGGGATCCAAGCACAAAAATTTGTAAATCTACAACTGTACCTCATGTCGTTTGTTTCACTAATAAAAAAAAAAAAAGAAAATAAAAAAAAAAAGTTCAGCTTCATCAGTCAGCCTTCAGCCCACTGTACCCTTTGCTCAGATTTGCCTCTACATTCCCTCTTTCCAGTAAACACTAATTGGTCTTATAGTTGAAAAAAATTTTTTTTAATTTTTAGCTCTGTGTTATGGCAAAGTAAGGTGAGCTTCTTGCTACCACTTCTAGCAAGGAGAAATTCGTGCCAGACTGTGAAACTTCTATGTTACTCTAATAAAACTCATGCATGGCTGGTACTCCCTCAGGTGTCAAAGAGACCTTAAATAGAAGTTGACATGCAGCTGAGGCTTTAGCAAAGGAACATAAAGTTTTATAACTTTCCTAAAAATCTAATTTAGTTCTTCTTCCCAAAAAAAGCTATAAAGCATGTGGTGTCAGGTAGTGACAATAAATGTGATTGTACTGTAGCACTGTAGTACTGTCTTCCCATTGTTCATCAATTTGCTCGAGCGGGCCCAGTAATGTCTCCATTGTGAGACTTGTTACTGTGTTTGGCATATCAAATACATCACGGGTAGCTTGCCAGGCTTTGCCATGCGGGCAAGATACTCTTGGTAGCTTGCTGGGCTTGTACACAAGGAAAAATGAAAAGAAATAAAAATGCATAAGCATTATGCTGGTATTATTCTTACACCCCAAAGCCTATAACGGCAACTGTTTTCTCCAATGGCAGAATCAAGAATATTATTAAGTTCAAATGGCCTTATATTGAGACTACACACAGGATTGTTTACCCAGAAAGTACCACATAAATAAAATAACATTACAGTGACTTCTTATCAATAAGTCAGTAATTTTGCTAAAGATTGCATAACATAAAAATACTAGACAAACTATTGTAGATGACAGTAGAATTAAATCAACTTATGAACATCACCTACTGCTCAATCTAAAAGAAAACCCCCAACAATCAGTCACTTAGAGCATTCATTATATTCACCTCAATCCTTGAATGTAAAAGCTATGTCAAAACACCCCTTTACTGTATAACAAGGCCCACCCTCCTTGTTTATGGTGGAGCATCGTGGAGACCTAATTCTCCACATGTAAGACCTTGTTCTAATGATGACTATCTTATTGGAAGATAAGATCTTCCAATTTTATTTTGTTTTAGTTTAGGAACACACGTAGCCTTGCTTAGGGGTTACACCTGGTTTTGTATTTAGAACCACTCCTGGTGGTGCTCAGGGGACTATTGGGGTGCCAGGGAGCAAACCTGGGTCAGCTGCATGCAAGGCAAATGCCCTACCTCTTGTACTATCACTCCAGTACCAGCTATTTAAATTTTTTAAGTATCAATGGAAAAGGGAATTAAAAATAAAAAGTGAGTACCTAACACCATGTGCTATGCAGAGCTCCAGTAGAAACAAATCTCAAGCACCCTGAAAGAGAACTCCATCTTTAATAAACCCAAAAGCATTGGGGCAAGAGTTGTATGAGTTCTATGTGTGTACATTAACTCTAAGGGCATGTCTGTCTTGGTTTAGAATGCATTTTTCACTTTCAAACTTTGACAAATACAACAAGACCTACAGTGATACTGTGACAAATACACCAAGATCCAGAGTGGGATTTGCCTTCAAACTATAGTACATGTTTTTCATATCAGTTACTCTGGAGTGATTGGGAGATAATCCTGATGAGATGACCAAAATAAAATTGACAAATTATTATTTATAGTTTACTCTGAACACACGTGGGGCAAACAAAAACAGACTGCCAAGGATAGCGCTTTACTTGACCACTTAGAATGTCCTGTGGGAAAAAAATGGATGCGCCTTTCACTTGGGAGGGACTCAGGGGAACAGGTGGTGCCTGGGCATCCAACCCAGGCCTCCTGCGTACAAAGCATGTATGTGCTTAGCTCATCAGGATGCCTCTGAAACTGTTTGTGTTTTTTTGTTTGGTTGGTTTTTGTTTTGTTTTGGAGTCACATCAGGCTGTGCTCAGGGCTTAGTCCTAGCTCTTCCCTCAGGAGAAGCTTGGGGAACTGGTGCTGTGTGTCATACCAGGTCATCTGTGTGCAAGGCAAGTGCCCTACCTGTTGTACGATCACTCTGGCCCTAAACGTACTTTTTTTTAAATAATTTATTTATTGAATCACTGTGGGAAAAGTTACAAAGCTTTCAGGTTTAGGTCTCAGTCATGCAAATATCAAACACCTTTCCCTTTACCAATACTTATTTTTTACCACGAAGAACCCCAATAAAACCCTACCCCCCACCCCTCCCAATGCCTGCGAGGCAGATGAATTCTAGTTAACACTCTATCTGCTTTGATTAGATTCATTGTTTCAATAAAAGATGCACCCCTATTATTTAGAGTTTACCCCGCCCCCAAATCAGACATGCTGAAAAAGCATTGTGAAGTGATTCGTTTTCTACAGCTGGGTTCAAGAATTAAATGTTGGTTTTGGATTTCCGCTATTTTACTAATTAACCCTGGAAGTATTTCTACTGAGAGTCAGATAATTAAGAGATTGGTTTTTGTGCTCTGGAGTCGTGGCCGTGCTGGAGAGCCGCTCGTGGGGGGCAACTGGTGGCCTCAGTAGGGCGTGAAGGACGGACCAGAATGCCCCCCTTCCCATGAGGTTTTAGTCGCCCCCACACCCCCAGTTCATACCTGCTCTCCACAAGGCTCCCATGCGGCTGCCATCTTTCTTTCCAGAGAGGAGAGGGTGAATGGGGCAACACCCTTTCCCCTCCAAGCAGACATGATGGCCCGGATTAACGCCTAGTCCGTTCACTTTTCTGCTCCAAGCTGCTGGGTTCTGCCTTAAGTCCTTGTGCTTCTGGGGCCGTGGCCGTGCCAGAGAGCCGCTCGTGGGGGGCAACTGGTGACCTCGGTAGGGAGTGAGGGACGGACTGGAACGCCCTCCTTCCCATGAGGTTTTAGTCGCCCCCACACCCCCGGCTCATACCTGCTCTCCACAAGGCTCCCATGCGGCCACCATCTTTCTTTCCAGAGGGAGGAGGGCGGAAGGGAGCAACATCCTTTCCCCTCCGGGCAGACATGATGGCCTGGATTAACGCATAGTCCTTTCACTTTTCTGCTCCAAGCTGCTGGGTTCTGCATTAGGTCCTTGTGCTTTTGGGGCCGTGGCCGTGCTGAAGAGCCACTCGTGGGGGGCAACTGGTGGCCTCAGTAGGGTGTGAAGGACGGACCGGAACGCCCCCCCTTCCCATGAGGTTTTAGTCGCCCCCACACCCCCGGCTCATACCTGCTCTCCACAAGACTCCCATGCGGCCGCCATCTTTCTTTCCAGAGAGGAGAGGGCTAATGGGGCAACACCCTTTCCCCTCCGGGCAGATATGATGGCCTGGATTAACGCATAGTCCGTTCACTTTTCTGCTCCAAGCTGCTGGGTTCTGCATTAAATCCTTGTGCTTCTGGGGCTGTGGCTGTGCTCCAAACTTAACTCTGATTTTCAGGAGAAACGTTGGGTGATTTACTTCCCATTAATCACTTTGTATATACAGAGATGTCGCTTGGCCGCGTAAGCGGCCGCACTGTTTGGAGGTAAAGTCCTAGTTCCCGCATACTCGAGCTATGTTTGTAGAGGCTTCTGGTCACCGGGGTTCCATCTGGGGGAGGCGGGATGCGGCACCTACCCCATCTGGGACTTCCCGGTGATCTCGGTTCTTTTTGGAACCTGGTGTCTTCTCTGGGAGCTGCGGAGCCAGCCCTCCATGTGGCCCTTCTTCTCTCTCTGCGGCTGTGTGTCGGACAATGTTCTTTAATCTACAGCATGCCTCAAAAATTGGCTGAGGTTAATCTCAGCATGCCAGCAATGACGGGGGCCGCCATCTTGACGCCCGTGAACGTACTTTTAACGCAGAATTCTATCATGTTAACACAAGATTCCCATGGAATCAATACATAATGTTAAAATACCATTTCCCTCCTTCCATCACTCTATCCCAAGTGTACAGGTGACAAGACAACCACAGTGACCCCTGCAGACTTTTGCATCTCTCTCTGCTGCTGTCACCGTATTTCTTCTGTATTTCTTCTTTTATTTTAGAAAAAAAGGTAAAGGTAAAGGTCCTCCCGTTGATCGTCGATTTGCTCGAGCGGGCCCAGTAACGTCTCCATTGGAGACTTTGTTGTTACTGTGTTTGGCATATCGAATACTCTCGGCAGCTTGCCGGGCTCTCCGAGAGGGGTGGAGGAATCGAACTCGGGTCGGCCATGTTGGCTGCTTGTAAGGCGAATGCCCTACCGCTGTGCTATTGGCATGGTGACGCACAGCAGGTAGGGCGTTCGCCTTACAAGCGGCCAACATGGCCGACCCGAGTTCGATTCCTCCACCCCTCTCAGAGAGCCCGGCAAGCTACCGAGAGTATTCGATATGCCAGACACAGTAACAACAAAGTCCCCAATGGAGATGTTACTGGGCCCGCTCGAGCAAATCGACGATCAACGGGAGGACCCTTACCTTTACCTTTACCTTAAAAAAAAAAAATCTCTCTTCTGGCCCACATCCAAAAGAACAAAAACAACCGGTGCTGACACGGATGTGGCGAGAAAGGGACCCTCCTTCACTGCTGGTGGGAATGCCGACTGGTTCAGCCTTTCTGGAAAACAATATGGACTATTCTCAAAAAACTAGAAATTGAGCTCCCATTTGACCCAGCAATTCCACTCCTGGGAATATACCCCAGAGAGGCAGAAAAGTATTGTCGAAGTGACATCTGCAGTTGTCTGTTCATTGCAGCACTGTTTACAATAGCCAGAATCTGGAAAAAACCTGAGTGCTCGAGAACAGATGACTGGTTAAAGAAACTTTGGTCCATCTACACAATGGAGTACTATGTAGCTGTTAGAAAAGATAAAGTCATGAAATTTACATACAAGTGGTACTACATGGAAAGTATCATGTTAAGCGAAATTACTCAGAAAGAGAGGGTTAGACATAGGAAGATTGCATTCATGGGGAACATAAAGTAACAAAATAGGAGACTAACACCCAAGAGTGGCCGAGATTAGTACCAGGAATTTTGCTCCATGGCTTGGAGGCCAGTCACACATGCTAGGGGAAAAGGGAGCTCAGATAGAGAAGGGAGCACCAAATAAAGGGTGTTGGGAGGATCCTCCCAGGATGGAAGAAGCATGCTGAAAGTAGACTATAGACCAAACATGATTGCCACCCAATGCCTCTTTTGCAAACCACAACACCCAAAAGGAGAGAGAGAACAAAAGGGAATGCCCTGCCACAGAGGCAGGGTGGGATGGAGAGAATGGGGGTGGGAGGGATACTGGGACCCATGGTGGTGGAAAATGGGCACTGGTGGAGGGATGGGTACTTAATCATTGTATAACTGAAACCCAAGCACAACAATTTGTAAGTCTAAAACTGTACCTCATGGTATTTCACGAATTAAAAAAAAAATACTTCTGGGCTTCCTGAAGGGCTCGGCCACAGATGATCCAGCAGTAGCACACCAGACTAGATAGAATGTAATGTAGAAGGTAATCAGTCTCAACTAACAAAACATTAACACAATGGCTTAATTTATAACATTTTAGTAATCCCATTTTTAAGGACTTAATGTCTCCTAGACTCGGCATCAACCCTGTCTAGCCAATAAACTCCATTGGCCTGAGACAGTCAGTTGTGAATAGGACAATCAGTTAATGTTGCTTTAGGTGCTGGTTTACATTTGGGCAAAAGTGATCGGTAGCTGGCATGGATTAATGATGGAATTACCAGCCCACCTCCCCCAGCAATCCCTGCAAGAAGAGTAACGGGACTGAATAGAAATGCCTGGGTCCTGGGTTCTTGCTGACCTGCTTTCTTTCAAACTCGCCTGCGGTCCAGGTCAGCTAGAGGCTCCAGCTTTATATAAGCAAAGTCAGCCTTTTCACAGACCTTGGGCTGTGGGAGCTGTATACATTCCTTATCCCTTTGTCAGAGTATTCCAACCTTTGTCACCTTGATTTTTTCTATGCTGGACAACAGCTGGAAACAGTGGTAGGTAGCCTGATTTTGTCTGCCTGCATAGCTGTTCCCACCTCCAAGTGAATGAACAGTTTGCTGGTTGTAAGAAGAGCAGACTCTATTGTAGATGACTTTTCCCTCCAACATGGCTAGGCTGATTCCTCCCAACCAGGTGGGAAGGCCTAGGATAGTATCTCTCAGGACTATGGATGCTTAAATATTTGGTTTTCTTTTTTTTTTTTTTTGAATGCTTATGTGTGTGGAGAGTTGCCCCAGTCCACCTACTCTAACTCCCTTGCCTTTGCATCTGCTTCTAACCACCCTCACCCAGTCCCCACCATCCCTCCTAACCTCTAACTCTGGTGAGGGAACACACCCATCTCTAACCTTGAGCTTTCCCAAACAGCATGCCTGTCCTGCAGTCACAGGACCTGAAAACCTCACCCACACCCCACCTGTTTACCAAATAAACATGTGTGCACTTTTTTGCCCCCTGCACTGCTAAGCAAAGATTTAAAATAAATAAATAAAACAGACATTCCTTTCAAAGACTTGTAAGTAATTCACCAGGAATTTTAAATTCAAGTCTTTAAAGTCTTGGAGGATAATTTTAAAAAATGAATCATGCAAGCAGATCTAGATAGTAGGGAATAATTAAACAAAGGGTGAGGAGGAAATTCAGACATTAAAACGCAGAGGAACCTACCTCTCTCTCCCAGACTGAAAGCCAAACGAAAAAGTGAGGCCCAGAGCCTGAGTTTGAGGAAGATGGCAGTGGGTAAGGTGGGTAAGAGCAACAGGTGGCACCAGCAGAAGCTGGAACTCCAAAGAAACAACCAATGTTTTTTCTTCTCTGCCTTCTCTCTCATCTTCCTCCCATTGGCTGTCACTAGAAGTCAACAGGTAAGTAGCACTATAGCACTGTGTTACCGCCAACTGTCCCATTGTTCATCAATTTACTCAAGCAGGCACCAGTAACATCTCCTTTGTGAGACTTGTAGTTACTGGTTTTGGCATATCCAATATGGCACGGGGAGCTTGCCAGTCTCTGTTTTGTGGATGGGATACTCTCGGTGGCTTGCTGGGCTCTCCAAGAGGGACAGAGGAATCGAACCCAAGTCGGCCACGTGCAAGGCAAGCTCCCTACCCGCTGTGCTATCACTTCAGTCCAACAACAAGTAAGTAAGTCTGAAAATGGAATGTGGAAGGGACAGACCTCGTGACACAAACTGTCACAGCCAAGGAAATGCAGGGAGTGGATCTAAGAGCCCACAGACAAGTCTTCTTGCAATAGGACTCTGAGTTTTCCTGGTCAAAATTAAGAGCCTTACTCCTGTTGTGTGGCCAGTCTCTCTAGCTGTCTTGGATACCCAGCCTTGTACTACCACTGTTTGCTGCAGTATAATTTATTGACATCACAAATCCTTTCCTTATTTCACCTGCTTCACCCTAAAGAATCATGTGGTTCCAATCGCTGACTCCATGTTCTTCTCTTCTAGAAGACCCTCCTTCCCCACAGAGTTTGCCTATTAATTTTTCTATCAAGGTTAAATTGCTGGAGATAGTCACCATTCCATGTTAATGCTCAACATCCTTTCACCAAGCATTAATTAGAGCTTGATATCTTGTAAAATTTATAAGAAACCAAACTAAAAATTAATGCTTCCTCACCCTCACCAGGCACAGTGGGGGGGTGGGTAATATGGAAGAAAAGTATATCCATTTGCATATAATTAATTCACCTCTGAAATTAGACTAGAATTTGGACTGTGCTAAATCTACTATATACTTATTAAAACAGACTCATTCACATCTTTAAAATTATTTCAAACTAGTTAGCATAATTTCCAACAGAACTCTGACATTTGGTCTTGCAGTGATTGGCACTGAAAGAAGCTTCAAACAAGATATGAAACTATACTAACTTTAATAAATAAAACACAGAACCAAGGAGAATATGAACATCATTTTTATCTTTAAAAACCCATTAGATGAAAAATCAAAAACCATCAGCAAGTATTTTTAAATTTTATGTTAGAGTGATAATCAACATCATTTTCTAATTTTAAAAATCCCCTTCGTGGTTTTTTTCTTAAAGAACACAAAAATCAATTCCTTGTTCAATTGCTTCTCTCATATGATGTTAGCTTCCTAACAACAGTTCTCTAAGCACTAATCACCTCTTCAAACTCAAATTCTTTCCAAATTTTATTTTTTTTTCCTTTTTGGGTCACACCCAACAATGCTCAGGGGTTACTCCTGACTTTGCACTCAGAAATTACTCCTGGCAGTGCTCAGGGGACCATATGGGATGCCGGGGATCAAACCCGGGTCGACCGCGTGCAAGGCAAATGCCCTACCAGCTGTGCTATTGCTCCGGCCCTGCTTTCCAAATTTTAATTACTTTTGGATGTATTGAAATAAAACAGCCTTCACAGGTGCACTGGAACTGTGCCTAGTAGAAAATAACTTGGACAGGAATTATTAGACTACATATATCATCAATGTAATTATAAATGGGGAGCTCATTGACAATTGTGCAAAACTGAAATTGAGCAGTTACCTGGGAAAATAAAAAATTAGTATCAAGTGACTTTTTAAATCAATAGATCTTAGCTAATGCTTTTGTAAATCACTCTTGGAAGAAAATTATTCTGTGGTTTTTTTTTAAAATCATAATTTTTGTGTTTGGAGCTCCAATGATATACTGCTTCAAACTAAATGTAAATTTCCATGGGAGTCATTTAGTATGTCAGCATTCAATTAGTTAACATAGTTTTTTTAAATTCTCCATTTGGTGCTAATAAATGCAAATCCATTAAGTATACTTGTTTTTCCTAAGTTACACATCCTTCTAGCACTTATGAAGTTATACTTGGGAATACAAGATTTTTAATGAGGGATTCATATACAAATTAGTGCCCTACCATGGAGAAGACACTCACCTACTCTTTGCATTAAAAAGTACAGGAGAACGCTGTTTCACAGAATTCTGGTGCCTCTAGATGCTAATACATATTTTTAAGCCCAAATATACATATATAAAGAGTAGGGTAAAATAATTTCAATAAGTGCTAGATACAGTAAAATAAATGGCATTAAGATTATTTTAGTCACCATGATTTATAATACTATCTATGAGAGGCTTTCATGTGTATGATGTTCCAACACTTTACCGTCCACCAGTCTTTTCCCTCCACCACTGTCTCAGGATTCCCCTTCAAACCTCCCCCTGAACCCATCTCTTTACCATAGTAAACTCACTTCCATACATCTTTTCTCAGATTTGGTTGTCTTTGACCATTTGTTGCACCCTTACACTTCTTTATAATCAGCATATGAGAGCGGTTATTATGTATCTCTTCCTCTCCTTGTGGCTTACTACACTCATCATATCTTCTAGTTTCATCCATATAGTGACAAAATTCAGGGTTTTATCTTATCTTAAATTCAAATAGTATGGGGGTATGCTGTCACCAGGAGGTCAATCTGTACCTGTGAGGCAAGTGCATCAGCAGCCTGATGGCACCGTCAGATACGCCAAAGTTGCTGCCGTGCCTTTGGCCAGACCCCAAAACCTTGGGGCAAAGTTTACCAAGAAAGTAAATTGCCAAAAGTTAGGTATGTGGAAGACAAACCCACAAACCACCTCCGGCTCAGCTCTATAACTGAAGGCATGGCATCTCTGGTTCCTGATCAAACTGCTTAATGGCCATGATCCCAGAGACTCAGACACAAATCTCGAAACCCAACAGTTTTTGGCAGAAATGTGTCTGGTTCCTGCAGTAGATTATAGGCACTGGGCCACCCCAGGTTTAGTGCCTTGGCCTGTTCCCCCTGGCGGCCTGGTGGCCATCATCCTCCAGAGGCCACTGGACAGTCAGGTTTGGGCATGCAGTGACGAGACACGTGGGGCCTCACGGGATGGGTGTGGAGCCGGCCCTTTCCTCCCCACCCTAATGAGACACCGAGTTCCTGCCCATGAACAGCCTCTCTGGCTCCTGATCAAGCTGCTTGACGGCCATGATCTCAGAGATTCAGAAACAAATCTCAGAACCCAATGACTTTTGCAGAAATGCATCCAGACCAACAGTAGGTCACTGTCACCAGGCCACCCCAGGGAAGAAAGGGTGCTGTCCCTCTGCCTGCTCCCCCTTGGCAGCTCGGTGGGCGCCATCCTCCAGAGGCCATTGGACAGTCAGGTTTGGGCCCTCAGTGACGAGACACGTGGGGCCTCACAGGATGGGGGTGGAGCCGGCCCTTTCCTCCCCACCCCAACGAGACCCCAAGTCATCGCCCATGAACAGCCTCTCTGGCTCCTGATCAAGCTGCTTAATGGCCATGATCACAGAGACTCAAAAACAAATCTCAAAACCCAGTGGCTTTTGGAAGAAATGCATCCAAACCTGCAGTAGGTTACTATCACCGGGCCACCCCAGGGGGGAAAGAGTGCTGTCCCTCCACCTGCTCCCCCTAGGCGGCTCGGTGGCCACCATCCTCCAGAGACTCAGGAACAAATCTTGGAACCCAGCAGGTTTTGGCAGAAATCCCTCCAGATTTAATTGTTAAAATTTTGGAATTTCAAAATTGCGCAGCCACTACTGCAGCCATGCGACATCATATGTTATTCATAACCAGCAACAGAAAACAAATTGTCTACTGTTGCCTTGTCAGCAGATCTGAGTGTTGGGGTAAAATCCCAAATAATAATGGTGGGTCTGGTGTCAAAATATTGAATGTAATCAAAGTAGAGAGAGAGTAATGTGGAAACCATCTGCCCCTAAGGTAAGGGGAAGGTGTGGGATGGGGGTATACTGGGGTTTTTGGGGGTGGAGAATGAGGACTGGTTAAGGTACGGGTGTTTCATTGTATGACCGAGACTTAAATCGGAAAGCTTTGTAACTGCTCTAACAGTGATTCAATAAATAAAATTATAAAAAATGAAAAAAAATTCAAATAGTTTTCCATTGTTTATGTGCACCACAGTTTCTTTACCCAGTCATCTCTTCTTGGACACTTTGATTATTCCCAAATTGGGGCTATTATGAATAGTGCTGCAATAAATATAGGAGTGAAAATGTCTTTCTAAATAGAGGTTTGGGGTCCAAGGGGATATATGCCCATAAGTGGGATAGCTGGATCATATGTAAGCTCAATTCTTAGTTTTTAAAGAAGTGTCTATATTGTTTTCCAAAAAGGTTGAACCAGTTTGACATCCCGACCAGCATTGGATGAGGTCCCTTCTCCCCCATCAACACAACCACTGGTTGTTTTGTTCTTTTTGATGTGAACCAATCTCATGTTGGAAGCCTGTCTCATGAGCTGGGGGAGAAGGCAGCTGGGATAGAGCAAAGAAGCAAAGTGATTTTGTCAACAAACTGTAAATTAAAAGTAAATCATTGTTTTATGCACAACCATTTTAATTATTGATCACTAAGTCAATAATGGTTGGAGGGATCCTTCAGGATGGGAGATGTGTTCTGAAAGTAGATAAAAGACCAAACATTAGGGGGGCTGGAGTGATAGCACAGCAGATAGGGCATCTGCCTTGCACGAGGCCGACCCAGGTTCAGTTCCCAGCATCCCATATGATCCTCAGAGCACAGCAAGGAGTAGTTCCTGAGTGTATGAGCCAGGAGTAACCTCTGTGCATCGCCGGGTGTAACCCAAAAAACAAAACAAACAAACAAAAAAAGACCAAACATGATGGCCTCTCATTATCTGGATTGCAAACCATCTCATAAAAAGAGTGAAAGTAAGAGGGAAATTGTCTGCCATAGAGGCAGGGGGAGGAATGAAATGGGGAGTGGAGGATGGATACTGGGGACATTGGTGGTGGAAAATGGTGGAGGGATGGGTTTCCAATCACTGTATGACTGAAACTCAAACATAAAAGTTTTGTAACTGTAGCTCATGGTGATTCAATTAAAAAAATAAATAGCAAATATTAAAAGATAAAACTGTTAGTGTTTTCTTCTTACCTTGTTTTTTCACTTGTAGATTGACATTCAGTATTATGTGCTAGCCCCCTGGATAAGTATGTTTTATCTTTGTTCAGCATCTATTAGTACTTGTCAGTAATTCAGAAGTTATGTGCATGACTAATCACATGTAAGGAAGGTAGAGGGGTAGAGGCGGGGGCCCCTCTGGTTTCTTTTTTCTCCCCAAGGAAACTCAAGTGCTGAATAAAGTATGAAATTAAAGGCTATTAGGATAAAAGAGATATCAGGAAGTTACATTCAGATACAAAAATTTTTTAAATAAATATTTTACTGAGGTTGAAGAATTGCTGGCAATTAAGAGAATACTGCTAATTATGACTTTTATTATTCATTCAAGTATTTATTGAGCACCTACTTATAGTGCTCAACACTTTTTACTACAAGTTGTCTTAATTTTTCAAGCATGTTGCCTTACTTTCTTCCTTCTGATATATTCTTCCAATCAGTGAGTAGCATATATTATTATTCCTCAGCCATTGTAGATGTATGCATCTATTCCATCATCATGAGAAGTTTAAGCTTTGTACCCTGGTTATTGTGTTCTGTTGTTCTGTTGTGTTCTGAAGGGGTTAATAGGGTAAAAAAAGCAAAGTAATTTTGTCAACATACTGTAAATTAAAAGTAAATAATTGTTTTATGCACAAACATTTTAATTATTTCCTGTTCATTTTTGCTGTGAAACACACTGAAAAATCCCAAAATGAATTATAGTTTATGTGTTCAAACATTTTAAAAATAATGAAACTATGGGACTTTGGTGCCACCAGCAGGTTAACCTGTACCTGCGGGGTGAGTGCATCAGCAGCCTGATGGTGTCTTCAGACTTACTCAGACCCCAACACTGCCACTATGCCATTGGCCAGACCCCAACAACTTGGGTCGAAGTTTAGCAAGAAAATAAACAGCCAAAAGTTAGGTATGTGGGAGCCATGCCCACAAGCCACCTCTGGCTCAGCTATACAAGCTCATTTATTGGTCTTATTTCAGAGACCCAGATATCTCGAGAGGGGTCAAAAACCGCAGTTAGGGTTGGCAGTGCGGCACACCGCGGGTGAACAGGTGCACCCTTTAGGGTATATGCCAATAGTTTATTTCTCTAGAAAAGATGGAAACAGATATTTACAGCATTCAGTCGAAGAGAAGGACAACATGGAGGGCGGGATCCACAGATCCCGAAGAAAGAAAAAAAAAAAACAGGTTCCAAAAAGAGCCGAGATCATCGGGAAGCCCCAGATGGGGTAGGTACGGCATCCCGCCTCCCTCAGATGGAACCCTGGTGACCAGAAGCCTCTACAACCACAGCTCGAGTATGCGGGAACAAGGACTTTTCCTCAAAACCGCGCGGCCGCTCATACGGCCTTGCGACATCTCTCTATATACAAAGTGATCCATGGGAAGTAAACCACCCAACGTTTCTCTCTGAAAATCATAGTTAAGTTTGGAGCACGGCCACAGCCCCAGAAACACAAGGACTTAATGCAGAAACCAGCAGCTTGGAGCAGAAAAGTGAACGGGCTATGCGTTAATCCAGGCCATCATGACTGTCCGGAGGGAAAAGGGTGTTGCCCCATTCGCCCTCTCCTCTCTGGAAAGAAAGATGGCGGCCACATGGGAGCCTTGTGGACAGCAGGTATGAGCCGGGGGTGTGGGGGCGACTAAAACCTCATGGGAAAGGGGGCGTTCCGGTCCGTCCTTCACGCCCTAACGAGGTCACCAGTTGCCCCCCGCAAGCGGCTCTCCAGCATGGCCACGGCCCCAGAAGCACAAGGACTTAATGCAGAACCCAGCAGCTTGGAGCAGAAAAGTGAAAGGACTATGCGTTAATCCAGGCCATCATGTCTGCCCGGAGGGGAAAGGGTGTTGGTCCCTTCCACCCTCCTCCCTCTGGAAAGAAATATGGCGGCTGCATGGGAGCCTTGTGGACAGCAGGTATGGGCCAGGGGAGTGGGGGCGACTAAAACCTCATGGGAAGGGGGCATTCCGGTCCGTCCTTCACGCCCTACCGAGGTCACCAGTTGCCCCCCGCGAGCGGCTCTCCAGCACGGCTACGGCCCCAGAAGCACAAGGACTTAATGCAGAACCCGGCAGCTTGGAGCAGAAAAGTGAACAGACTATGCGTTAATCCAGGCCATCAGGTCTGTCCAGAGGGGAAAGGGTGTTGTCCCAGTCGTCTTCTCCTCTCTGGAAAGAAAGATGGCGGCCGCATGGGAGCCTTGTGGACAGCAGGTATGGGCCGGGGGACTGGGGGCGACTGGGACCTCATGGGAAGGGGGGCGTTTTGGTCCGCCCTTCACGCCCTACCAAGGCCACCAGTTGCCCCCCACTAGCAGCTCTCCAGCACAGCCACGACTCCAGAGCACAGAAACCAGTTTCTTGACTATCTGACTTTCAATAGAGATACTTCCAGGGTCAATAAGTAAAATAGCAGAAATCCAAAACCAACATATAATTCTTGAGCCCAGCTGTAGAAAGCAAATCACTTCACAATGCTTTGTCAGCATGTCTGATTTGGGGGGTGGGGGGTAAACTCTAAATAATAGTGGTGAATCTTTTATTGAAACAATGAATCTAATCAAAGCAGATAGAGTGTTAACTAGAATTCATCTGCCTCACAGGGACTGGGAGGGGTGGGTGATGGGGTTTTATTGGGGTTCTTCATGGTAAAAAATAAGTTTTGGTAAAGGGAAATGTGCTTGATATTTGCATGACTGAGACCTAAACTTGAAAGCTTTGTAACCTTTCCCATGGTGATTCAATAAATAAATAAATAAATTTAAAAAAAAAAAAAAAGAAAGAAAAGATGGAAACAAGGACCATGATCCAGAGACCCACAAAGGAATCTCTGAACTAAGCAGCTCGCTGCAGAGATGCCTCTGGACGTTAAGCCAAGCCAACTTCACTGTGGTGCCTCAGACAGGGGAAGGCGTTGTCCCTCCACCTACCCCCTAAGAACCCCGGCAGCCGTTAACTTCCAGAACCCAAGGAAAAGTGCAAGTATGCTGGTTCAGTGACAGCAAACTCCAGGCCTCAAGGGATAGGGGATGGGCCGGTCCTTCTCATCACCTCCCCACCCAGCCCTGTAGGACCCTAGATGTCATGCCCACAAACTATCTCTGCCTGCTACTTGAGCTCCTTAATGGCCATGATCCAGAGACACACAAAGGAATCTCCAAACTGAGCAGCTCGCTACAGAGATTTCTCCAAACACTAATTATCTAAAATTTTAGAAATCCAGGAGCACACGGCCACTCTTCGGCCATGCACATTTTATGCTATTCATAACAAGCAATACAAAGAGAGTATGGGAGAGATTGTCTACCATAGAGGCAGAGGGAGGGGAGGGGAAGGATACTGGGGGCCTTGCTGGTGGAAGATAAGCTGGTGGAGGGTTGGGTGATCGATCATTGTATGACTGAAACTCAAACAGGAAAGCTTTGTAACTGTATGTCACAGTGATTAAAAAATAATAATAAATAATAAAATAAAATTAACATTCTGAATAAAGATTGCAAATGAAATAAAAATAATGAAACTAGAGAACAATGGGAAAATGCTGATGATAAGGTGGGTAGGAGGAGAAAGGCAACACTCCCCCTTGATATTCCGCCCACAGTCGGTCTATTGCCCTAAAAAAATAAAGTTAACTTCTTAAAAGGCAAATTTAAATTCCTTATGATGTATCGGGGCTGGAGCGATAGCACAGCAGATAGGGTGTTTGCTTTGCATGCAACAGACCCGGGTTCGACTCCTCCGTCCCTCTTAGAGTCCTTGGCAAGCTACCAAGAGTATCCTGCCCACACGGCAGAGCCTGGCAAGCTCCCCAAGCGTATTCAATATGCCAAAAACAGTAACAACAAGTATCACAATGGAGACATTACTGGTACCTGCTCAAGCAAATTGATGAACAACGGGAGGACAGTGCTACAGTGCAAGGATATATCGACTCTTTTCAAGTCTGCTTCTCAGGGTTCTGCCAGTTTATGGACACAGTAATGATCTTTTTTTAATTTCACTGAATCACCATGAGAAAGCTAAAAGCTTTCATGTTTGGGTTACAATCACACAATGATCAAACACCCATCAAACACCCATCCCTCCACCAGTGCACATTCCCTACCAACAATCTCCACAGTATACCTCCCTTCCCCACCCTCCCCCTGCCTCCATGGCAGACAATATTCCCCATACTCTCTACTTTTGGGCATTATGGTTTGCAATACAGACACTGAGAGGTCATCATGTTTGGTCCATTATCTACTTTCAGCACAAATCTCCCATCCCAACTGATTCCTCCAGCCATCATTTTCTTAGTGATCCTTTCTCCATTTCAGCTGCCTTCTCCCCTCCGCTCATGAGGCAGGCTTCCAGCTATGGGGCAACTTCCCGGCCCTTGTACCTACTTTCCTTGGGTGTCAGCCTCATGTTATGTTATTCTATATGCCACAAATGAGTGCAGTCCTTCTATGTCTGTCCTTCTCTTTCTGATTCATTTAGCATGATACTCTCCATGTCTATCCACTTATAAGCAAACTTCATGACTTCATCTCTCCTAACAGCTACATAGTATTCCATTGTGTAGATGTGCCAAGGTTTCTTTAACCAATCGTTCATTCTTGGGCACTCAAGTTGTTTCCAAACTTTGGCTAATTGTGAACAGTACTACAATGAATATATAGGTACAGATATCATTTCTATGGTGCTTTTTTGCATCCTCGGGATATATTCCTAGGAGTGGTATTGTGGGGTCATATGGAAGCTCAATTTCCAGTTTTTGAAGGACTTTCCATATTGTTTTCCAGAAAGGCTGGACTAGTGGGCATTCCCACCAACAGTGAAAGAGTGTCCACTGGTTGCTTTTGTTCTTTTGA
This sequence comes from Sorex fumeus, assembly GCF_029834395.1. Classification (NCBI taxonomy): domain Eukaryota; kingdom Metazoa; phylum Chordata; class Mammalia; order Eulipotyphla; family Soricidae; genus Sorex; species Sorex fumeus. Next base: position 17,995,655 of record NW_026606111.1, on the reverse strand, counting down.
ATGTCTCTGTGATGTGAGATGATATCTTGTTGTTGTTCTGATTTACATTTCCCTGATGGCTAGTGATGTGGAGCATTTTTTCATGTGCCTTTTGGCCATTTGTATTTTTTTTTTTGAGAAAATTTCTGTTCATTTCTTCTCCCCATTTTTTGATGGGGTTGGAGGTTTTTTTCTTGTACAATTCTACTAGTATCTTGTATATCCTGGATATTAATCCCTCATCAGATGGGTAGCACTGTAGCACTGTCCTCCCGCTGTTCATCAATTTGCTCGAGCGGGTCCAGTAATGTCTCCATTTTGAGACTTGTTGTTACTGTGTTTGGCATATTGAATACGTCACGGGTAGCTTGCCAGGCTTTGCCGTGTGGGCGAGATACTCTCGGTAGCTTGCCAGGCTCTCAGAGAGGGGCGAAAGAATTGAACCTGGCTTGACCAGGCTGGTCATGTGCAAGACAAATGCCCTACTGCTGTGCTATTGCTCCAGCCCATCAGGTGTGTATTGGGTAAACATTCTTTCCCATTCTGAAAAAGAAAATGGGAGGAATCAACCTACCTAACTTCAAGCTCTACTACAAAGCAGTAATAATCAAAATAGCATGGTACTGGAACAAAGGCAGAGTTGCAGACCAATGGAATAGACTTGAATATACTGACATCTCCTCCCAAACATATAATCATCTAATCTTCGATAAGGGGGCAAGAAAAGTGAAATGGAGCAGGGAAAGCCTCTTTAGTAAATTGTGCTGGCAAAACTGGACGGCTACATGCAAAAAAGTGGGCTCAGATCTCTGCCTAACGCCACGCACAAAAGTAAGATTGAAATGGATTTATGACCTCAACATTAGACCGGAATCCATAATGTTTATTGAAGACAAAGTTGGCAAAACTCTCCACGATATTGAAGTTAGTGGTATCTTCAAAGATGTCACGCCACTGGCCGAGCAAGTGAAAACAGAGATAGACAAATGGGACTATCTTAAACTAAGAAGCTTCTGCACCTCAAAGGAAACAATGACCAAAATACAAAGACAGCCTACAGAATAGGAAATAATATTCACCAAATACACACCCGACAAGGGGTTGATATCAAGGATATAAAAGGTACTGGTTAAACTACACAAGAAGAAATCACCCAACCCCATCAAAAAATGGGGCGAGGAAATGAACAGAAACTTTCGCAAAGAAGAAATCCGAATGGCAAAAAGGCACATGAGAAAATGCTCTACATCACTAATCATCAGAGAGATGCAGATCAAAACAACAATGAGATATCATTTCACACCACAGAGACTGGCCCACATCCACAAGAACAAAAGCAACAGGTGCTGGCGCGGATGTGGCAAAAAAAGGGACCCTCCTTCACTGCTGGTGGGAATGCAGGCTGGTCCAACCCTTTTGGAAAACAGTATGGACGATTCTCAAAAAATTAGAATTCGATCTCCCATTTGACCCAGCTATAGCACTCCTGGGAATATATCCCAGAGAGGCAAAAAGGTATAGTCGAAGTGACATCTGCAATTGTTTGTTCATTGCAGCACTCTTTACAATAGCCAGAATCTGGAAAAAACCTGATTGCCCGAGAACAGATGACTGGTTAAAGAAACTTTGGTACATTTACACAATGGAGTACTATGTAGCTGTTAGAAAAGATGAAGTTATGAAATTTACATACAAGTGGTACTACGTGGAAAATATCATGTTAAGCGAAATGAGTCAGAAAGAGCAGGATAGACACAGAAAGATTGCATTCATCTGGGGAACATAAAGCAACAAAACGGGAGACTAACACCCAGGAAGGGCTCAGATTAGTACCAGGAATTTTGCTCCATGACTTGAAGGCCAGCCACATGTGCTAGGTGAGAAGGAAGCTCAGATAGAGAAGAGAGCACCAAATAAAGGGTGTTGTGAAGACCCTCCCAGGGTGGGAGAAACATGCTAAAAGTAGTCTATAGACCAAACATGATTGCACTCAATGCCTCTCTGGCAAAACACAGTACCCAAAAGAAGAGAGAGAGAACAGGGGGGAATGCCCTGCCACAGTGGCAGGGTGAGACGGGGGGGCGGGATGAGGGGTGGGAGGGATGCTAGGACCCATGGTGGGGGAGGATGGGCACTGGTGGAGGGATGGGTACTTGATCATTGTATAACTGAAACCCAAGCACAAAAATTTATAAGTCTATAAGTGTACTTCATGGTGTTTCACTAATAAAAAAAATGATAAAAAAAAACATTCTTTCCCATTCTGTGGGCTTTTTCTTTATTTTAGTCACTGTTTCTTTTGAAGTGCAGAAGCTTCTTAGTTTGATGTAGTCCCATTTGTTTATGTTTATTCCACTTGCATGGTCAGTGCTATTTCATCCTTGGAGATGCTTTTAGCTTCAATATCATGGAAGGTTCTGCCTACATTTTCCTCTGTGTACCTTATGGATTCATGTCTGATATTGAGGTCTTTAATCCACTTTGATCTGACTTTTGTGCCTGACATCAGACAGAGGTCAGAGTTCATTTTTTTGCAGGTAGCTATCCAATTTTCCCAGAACCACTTGTTGAAGAGGCTTTCCTTATTCCGCTTCACATTTCTTGCTCCTTTGTCAAAGATTAAGTGGCCATATATTTGGGGTTTGTGACAGAATATTCAACTCTGTTCCACTGATCTGAAGATGTGTTTCTAGCCCAATTACCATGCTGTTTTAATTACTACAGCTTTGCAGTAGGTAAGCAATGACTCTTAAAGGCCTCTTCAAAGTCCTAGGCTAGGCTAGGACCAGGCTCCTGACCTGCAGCCTCAGAGGATGTGACTGACTGGAGGAATCCATGCCATACTAAAGCTGGTCTTCTCTGACTCACATGAATAAAATTTTTTATAGCTCTTCACAAATCCATGCTCAATGATACCAATTTGGAAGCTTGAAACTAACCATGGTACAAATATTTAATAACAAGGAACCTTGCAGATGCTATAAAACAGATTATTCTTTTTGTAGTATGTGTTCCTTTCAGAGAGCCAAAATTTTATATCATCACTAAGTCTCAGTTAAAAGATTGAACTAGAAGAGATTTTAAAAATGACAAGTGGATAGGACTTTTCCTCCAAACCGTGCAGCCGCTTGTGCGGCCGTGCGACATCTCCATTTATACAAAGTGATCAATGGAAGTAAATCATCCAACGTTTCTCCCTGAAAGTCAGGCTTAACTCTTATACAAACCATAACACCCCAATATGAGAGAGAGAACAAAAAGGAATGCCCTTCCATTGAGACAGGGTGGGTTGGAGAGGGTGGGGGGGTGGGAGGGATAGTGGGATCCGCGGTGGTGGGAAATGGTCGCTGGTGGAGGGATGGGTATTGAAAATAAATAAATAAATTATAAAAATTTAAAAAATGACAAGTGGAGTGAGAACAATAGTACAAAGGGTAGGGTATTTGCGTTGTACACTGAAGACTCTGATTGGATCCCCAGCATCCCATATAGTCCCCCTGCACCCTGCCAGGAGTAATTTCTGAATGCAGAGCCAGGAGTAACCTCTGAGCTTCACTGGGTATGACCCAAAAAGATTAAAAAAAAATTTAATGGGCCAGAGAAATAGTACAGCAGGAAGAGTACCTGTCTTGCATGTGGCTGTCCCTGGTTCAATCATCAGCACCCCATATCATCCCCCAAGTTCACCAGGAGTGATTCCTGAGCACAGAGCCAGTAGTAAGCCCTGAGCAATACTGAGTGTGGTCCAATATACAACAAAAAAGACAAGTTCTGGTTACATAAACTATTTTCACGAATGTCAAATGTTAATAATCTACAAATAAATACTAAGGGAAACTAGCGTAACTTATAATGAAATGTTTGATTATTCTATTTAATATGGGAAAGGGGAGAACCAGAAACAATGGTGGACCCCACCATAAGCACAACTGGGGCCAGCCACCACTAGAATCAGGGCTGTCACCACCATGTCCTCCAATAAGAGCTGGAGCAATAGCACGACAGGTAGGGTGTTTGCCTTGCATGCAGCCGACTTGGGTTCGATTCCTCTGTCCCTCTTGGAGAGCTCAGCAAGCTACCGAGAGTATCCCGCCCACATGGCAGAGCCTGGAAAGCTCCCTGTGGCATATTCGATATGCCAAAAACAGTAACAACAAGTCTCACAGTGGAGACATTACTGGTGCCCACTTGAGCAAAACAATGAACAACAGGAGGACAGTGCTAAAGTGCTATTTAATAAATTTTAAATAATGCTTCAAAACACTGGAATAGCTAGTTATCTCTGGTCCCATCATGTTCTGGTATCATACTTCCTAGGCCCTGTAGAGTGTGGTGGCTTGTTTTGGTCCCCAGGACAGTATACTGTGACTTATTCTTACTTCTCTTTCCTACATATATCAAGAGAACCCCAAGCAATCAGATTTCCCAAAACCTTACAGGATAGTTATAAAGACATAGGTATGCACAAGCTATACCAATATTCAGCAGGTTCAACATATAATAAAATAATTTTCAATCAGACCACACAAAGTAAAATTTTTAGTGTTTTAACTTTGTCATTATTTTGCTTACTAAATCTGGTTATTTTATAAATATCAAGTTATTCCAGTTTTTCTCATTAAAAAAATTCCGAGAAAAATTGGACAATATGCTAAAACTATCCAAAGTGACAGACATAAATGACCTTTGTTTGCCCAATTCCCCTAAACTGGAGGGGAAAAATGAAGAACAATTTCAGATAATACCACTTAAGGTTTAAAACTTATTCATCCAACTAGGCTCTCTTGTAGTAGAAAGAAAGTCTTCTCAAACATTGAAAAAACACAGAATGCAGCTCATAAGTTCTTGAAAAGTGGTTTTGCATGCTGAAATCCTCAGGCCTACTACCAACTCTGTAATAATGAGTGTCCATTAGTTCTTCAATGGAAACTTCACAGAAGGAAACACTGCTCTAATAATTCTCAGACTACTTCATCGTTTTTTTAAATTTTTATAAAGATGTTCATGATTCATTACATTCAATATTCCAACACCAATCCCACCACTAGTGTACCTTCCTACCACCATTATTTCCAATTTTCCCAACCACCCCTCAAGTCTGCCCCTATAGCAGGCCTTCAATAATTAATTTTATTACTACTTCATTTTTTTTATCCTGCACTCTCTCTAGTGAGCTATTTGGGTTTTTTCTTGGGTTTCTTTTTTATTTGTTTTTGGAGGTTTTTGTTTGGTTTTTGGTTTTGGTTTGGGGACCACACCCAGCAATGTTCAGGGTTTACTCCTGGCTCTGTGCTCTGGAATCACTCCTGCTGGTCTCTGGGAACCCTATGTGGTGCTATGGATTGAACCTGGGTTGACCATGTGCAAAAGCACCATACCCCACTTTACTATCACTCCAGTAGTCCCTCCAGTGAGCTATCTGAACCATCAATACACTTCCTTGAAAAAAGGTAAGAAACAATTGCAAACCTTAAGTAGGGAATTTTCATCAAAAATATAACAGTGAGCCTTGCCCAGCTCTGATGTGCAGAGTCAGCAGCAGATGGAGCCATTTGCTAATTCAACAGTCTCTGCACCCTGAATGGTCTGTGACAGTTACATTCTCCTGTTTTCGTGACTGACACTGAATGATTTATATCATTAGGAGTAGCTCATTATCATATGCTGCATGGAATCATCCAGAAATTATATTTTTACAGCAGGAAGCTATAAAATAAATTTTAATTTTTAATTAATTTTAAAGACAATATATGATATATTATTCTTGTATTGTCCTGAGGTGCAAATATGGTACTTTAATTCTTTCACTCCATAAATATTAAGGCTAAAATTTGTTACAAGAAACACTACATCTTATTAAGAATTAAAACTTGTTGCGAAAAACACTATATCTTTTTGTCCACTATCAATTAAGTTACCATTGATATGGGTGCTGTCTCATCAGGCTAAAAGTAATAAACAGAGGCCTTACAATCTCCAAATTCAGAATCCTGCCAAGGTTCCCAGGTTTAAGAAATTTCAAAACAAGATAGGGTACAATATGTTTATTTCCGGTCATTCCTCCACCCCTCTTGAAGAGCCCAGCAAGCTACCGGGAGTATCTTGCCTGCACAGCAAAGCCTGGCAAGCTACCTGTGAAGTCTTCGATATGTCAAACACAGTAACAACAAGTCTCACGATGGAGACATCACTGGGCTCGCTCAAGCAAATCGATGAACAATGGGAGGATAGTGCTACAGTGCTACTCATCTGCTAGTTAAAGTTCCCATATGTGGGATGAAAAAAGAAATAAGGGAAAATAATGGTCAAACTCACTGGAACTGAAGATTCTATCTACAGAACTGGACTTACAGTACCAGGTGGAAGGGTGGAGGGAAACGGGCTCTCTGGGGGTGGGGGTGGTGTTGAAATGATTCAAATATGAAAAGTAGGACTAAAACTATTATAAATCATAATAGTTCAACAAAAATTGTTTATAAATTACAAAAAGAAGATATAAAGATTTTGTGTTTTATATGGCTTAAAGGGTGAGGAAAAAGTAAACCAGATTTTCTTGATCAAGATGTTATTAGCAGAAACAGGAAAGGCAATAAGAAGTGGGTCTTAGTGAGTAGAAACAGGTACTTGGTTAGAAAGTGTTGCAATCTGCAAGAAGAAATTATTGTTTTAAAAAATAGTCTTTTCAGCCAGCAAAGAAAACCATCAACAAAATGGTTATTGTAAGTAAGTCCTCAAATAATAAATAATGTAATTTCATTCAACATTATTTCATCATAACTTTGATGAGAAGAAAAGGATCCCAGTTAATATTTAATGAAATGTTATTTAGGACCTGGTTTCATTGTAAGTCATCTCACTTAAAGTCAAGTTTACAAGAGTCAGACTGGAGAGATTGTATAGTGGGTAAGGCACTTGCCTTGCTGCGATCAATGTGGGTTTGATCCCCAACATACCAGATGGTGCCCTGAGCCTTGCCAGGAGTGATTCCTGAACACAGAGCCAGAAGTAAGCCCTGAGTACTGGCACGTATGTCCCCAAAACAAAAAAAAAATCAAAAATATTAAGGAATCAATTTTTAAGTAAAAATATTAAGTATTTGCAATTTATATTTCCAATTAGAGATTAATAACTGAAGTGTATAAGGTATTCAAACACAACTCAATAGCATGCAAACAACCTTATTAAAAAATAGATCTGAATGTTTTCCCAAAGGAAACATACAAATGGCCAAGTACCTGAAAAGGTGTTCAACATGCGAAATGCAAATAAAAAACATGTTGAAAATTTCCTCATACCTATTTGAATGGCTATCATTAAGGAGACAAGAAAAAAAGAAACGTGAGTAAAGATATGAAGAAAGAGAGTCCTGTGCATTATTGCTGGAAATTGGTAGAAAATACTATGGAAAACAGTATAAAACACCCTCAAAAAACTGAAATAGAACCACCACATCATTTAGCAATAACACTTCTGGGTACTTAAGAAAAACAAAAATAAAAACACTAACTTGATAGGGTAGATGTGTGACAATGTTCATTTAAGCGTTATTTATATTAGCCAATATAAACAGCATGAGTTCATCCATGGATGAATGAATAAAGATATATAATATCATGGAATATTATTCAGTCATAAAAAAGAGATATTGTCTTTGGTCACAGTATGGTCCTTGAAGGCATTATGACAGTAATATGTCAGAGAATAACATATTTAAATATAATCTCATTTATGTATGCAAAATCAAAATTTGTTAAGTGCCCTATAATATAGAAACAGATCAGATTCCCAGAGTAGGGTGTGAGAAGTGGGTGGAATGGGTTCAGGAAGTTAAAGGTAGAAACTTGCAGTTTTAAAAGAAATAAGTATTTGGAATATAATGCACAGCACTGTGATAAGGACTAACAATATTGTGCTGCATGTTTCAACATGTTTAGGAGAGAAATTTTAAGGGATTTGTCTGTTATTTTTGTTTGTTTGTTTGTTTGTTTGTTTACAGCCACATACAGACCTGTGCTCAGGTCTTATTCCTGGATCTGTGCTCAGGGATAATTCCTGGAGATGCTCAGGGGGCCATATACGGTGCCAGAGAAAAAAACCCTGGTCAGAAACAGGGCCCCAGACTGGTTGGTAGTCCATTTATTTATCTCTCCTCTCCAACACATAGTTCAATCTCTCCCTTACAGCACAATCGTTGTCATAGTTTTTGGTCATAGTCCCAGTCATTATAGTTCCATCATCGTAGTCCTCATCATCCTCATCTTCCTTGTCCTCTAGTCATTGTCACAGTTCTAGACTTTCTAGTCCCCTCTTTCCCCTTACAGCATAGTCATATAGAAATCATGAGGGGTGTGGGTACACATAGGTAAGTTTAAATATTGCTGTAACAACAAATAGATGTAAAGCCCCTCCTTCAGGGGAAGTTCTAGAAGATTAACTCAAGGACAAAATCTTATCCAAGTGTTTAGCACTCTAGATTACTAGAAACTCTGTTCAAGGGTGGGATTCCATCTAGGGTGTATTGCTTTCTTCATTTCTCAGCTAGTAATCCAGTGAATAATCATAGTAAATTTACTTCTTATAATATTTATAGTCATTTTGTATGAACACCGTAAGAGATATATTAAGCTTAACGGTTGGCTCTTCCTAGGAACATCTTGATATATGTTCGAGACTACAGTTATTAGGCCAGGTTACTCCTTCTTAACCCCAGTAAGGTTCTTATTCAATTACTTCTTTTTGGGTCTTGACAGAGTTTGTTCCAAGACCGTGCTCTTAACTTATTATACTTCTTATGCCACTTAGTTTGTCCCTTTCCAATGGCAGAATAGTTCACAGCTTGTCCTAGGTTCATCCAGTCCCTTTGTTGTGATCCTCCTTTTGGGGGTGTTAGGAAGTAAGGGAAACTGAGGCTTAAGTCAGGTAAATATGATGTATGCCTAGGAGTAAATATTATTTGGAGTCAACTAACCCCCATGTAACAAAACAGCATTGACTGTCTTCCTGTGTCTATACAAAATGGACATTGCATGCCGAATCATCCAGCCTTTTTGGAAAAAAATATGGGCATTCTTTAAAAACTATAAATTGAGCTTCCAGATGACCATGTAACACCACTTCTGGGAATATATCCAAAGAGTGCAAAAAAGCACAGTAAAAATGACATCTGCACCTGTATGTTAATTGCAGCACTGTTCACAATAGCTAGAATCTGGAAACAACCCTAGTCCTTGAGAACAGATGACTGGTTAAAGAAACTCTGAGATAACTACAGAATGGAATACTAGGTAGCTGTTAGGAAAGACGAAGTTATGAAATTTGCTTATAAGTGGATGGTCATGGAGAGTATCATGCTAAGTGAAATGCATCAAAAAGAGAGGAACAGAAGTAGAATGACTGCACTCATTTGTGGAATAAAAAATAACATAATATGAGACTGACACCCAAGGACAGTAGACACAAGGGCCAGGAATATTGTTCAATAGGTAGAAGCCTGTCTCATGAACTGGGGGAGAAGGCAGATGAATAGAGAAGGATCACTAAGTCAATGATGATTGAAAGAATCGTTAGGGATAGAAGATGTGTGCTGAAAGTAGATAAATAAACAAACATGATAGACTCTAAGTATCTGTATTGCAAACCATAATGCCCTAAAGTAGAGAGAGAGTATTAGGAGAAACTGTCAGTCATAGAGGCAGGGGGAGGGTTGGAACGGGGTAGGTATAATGGGGACAGTGGTGGTGACACTGTGCACTAGTGGAGGGATAAGTGTTCGATCACTGTATGACTGAAACTGAAACATGTAATTTTTGTAACTAAACATGTATTTTTGTAACTAAACATGTAAATTTTGTAACTATCATTGATTCAAAAATTTAAAAAATAGACATTGCTGAACCAGGCAAATGACATAAAGGAAAGAGAAAGGCAACATAGGACTATTAGTACCTGATGGAATTGGGTGTGCCTCAAAGGCACTGTTGTGGGAATAACTAAAAAAACCTAAGCTCCCTGAGGGAGGACCAAGGACAACCCAGTGTTATCCAACAATATAATATATGTGTATATTATGTATATGTAATATACATACATACATATAACATATATGTATATATATACATATATCAAGCCATGTGCTACACCTGAAATGAATAAATTATATTAGTTTTCTTTATGGTCTATTTTCTTCAACTAAAAAAAAAGAAAAACTCAATTTTGAATCAGAATTAAAGGACACTATCAGGAAAATAAATTGAAAAAAAATGGTGGAGATCATCTGAGCTGTAATGCATGACCTTGGTCTGTGACAAAAGACAATCTAGGGGACAGAAAGATAGGACAGGAGTTAAGGTGTTTGTTCTGTGCACAGACACTCCTGATTTGATCCCTTGCACTGCACATGGTCCCCAGAGCACCACCAAGCAAACCTGAGCACAGAGCCAGGAATGGGCCTTGAGTACCACTAGGTCTGACAAATTAAAAAAAAAAATTTAAAAAGCACCAACACCCCCCTCACTCCACCCCACCCCCTGCTGCCGAAAGAAAGAAAGAAAGAAAGAAAGAAAGAAAGAAAGAAAAGAAAAGGAAAAAAGCAAGAAAAGACAAGAAGCTCTGGTCACCACATTCAGGGGTACCAACCTAATTTTAGAGGGGAAATAACTAGTTAACCAATAAAGACTCCTCAAAGCCCCATTTTTGTGTGTTTTTCTTACTACATTGAAGGTTCTCCAATAGGTTAATACATCTGATATTTTGACCGCTTTGTAAACAGTTGTATAAGTCTCTTCAAGATGGGCATACCTTGTGGAGATTAGCAAGAAGAGGGGGTGATTCAAAAATAACTTACAAAACAAGATGCAAACACTGCCTTCCCTTAAACCTCTACCTTAAGTTCCTGCCACCCACACCTGCACAGGACTCTCTCCCTCTCCCTGCAACGTCTGTTCAGGTAGGAACTGTTGTTCATACTCCACAAAGCTTCAGTCCCACCTCAGGCGCCAGAAAACAACAAACCCAATTATCCAGCATCCAAAAGAGAGCACACTTCAGACACCTCCAGAGAAGAGAAGGAAATAGATAGGAGTCATTTCAAGCTGCAGGAACCATAACCCACGTTCACCGATATAACTAGTATTGAATGAAAGCCAAACTGGCTTTGTTCTTGGCCCACGTACTCTTTTCAAACATTTTCTTTAGAATCAAGCAGGAAGCAGAGAGAGGCAGGAAAGGACGCAGAAGAGATTGAGGGAGTGCTTAGGAAAAAGAGGGGGAAGACTACTTTTATTTTTCCTGTGGAAAATAAAACATGATAAATTCTCATACAATTCATTGATCTTACGTCTTCAGAGATTTTTTTTCTAGAGTAGTTAGAAGCTTTGTTCATGTCCAACAGTTCTGTACTCAAGAAGAGCTGCACCTCAGCAAAGTGAATTGATTATTTTGAAAGAGCTCATTTAGCATTTTAAAACAACTTTTTAAGTTGAAGAAGTCAATTTGACAGGATGTTCGATTTAAATCACAAGAGAAAGAAAAACAACTTATGTCTTAGTTCAATTTATCACTTTCTATACAAAAATACAGCAAGAGTTTTTTTGTGCAGAATTATAAAGAAGTAAAAATTTAATATGTTATATAAACTATATTGCTATCAATTTTAAATAGAGTAGATATAGAATTCTATAACTTTAAGATATTTTATCAATTACAACAGGAATTACAATAAAAATATCTATAGGATTTGCTCCAAAAAATATGATAACAAAATGGAAAAGGAAAGGTACTTTTATATTTTAGAGGCTTGATAGAAATTTTATTCTAGTTGTACATAAGATAAATAAAAATCTATATATATTGCATTCTATAGGCTTACACTCCATAAACATAACTCATGTTAATCATGTTATCTTTTCAATTTAAAGTTTGTATTTAAGAGTTTTATTGAATCACCATGAGATAGAGCATTACAAAATTGTTCATGATTGCATTTAAGTCATACAATGTTCCAACATCCATCTTTTCACCAGTGTAATTTTCCAGTACCAGTGTCCCCATTCCCCCCCCACTCCAGCCTGCCTTTATGGATGGCAGAACACCTCTCTCTCTCTCTCCCTCTCTCTCATTTTAGGCATTATAGTTTTCAATGTACTGGAGCAATAGCACAGCGGGTAGGGTGCACGCCTTGCATGTGGCCAACCCAGGTTTGATTCCTTCATCCCTCTCAGAGAGCCCGGCAAGCTACCGAGAGTATCTCGCCCACACGGCAAAGCCTGGCAAGCTACCCATGACGTATTGGATATGCCAAAAACAGTAACAACAAGTTTCACAATGGAGACACTACTGGTGCCCGCTCAAATTGATGAACAACGGGAGGACAGTGCTACAGTGCTATGGTTTTCAATGCAGATGCTGAAAGGTTATCATCTGTGTCCATTTACCTGCTTTTAACACTCAGTTCTTGTCCAAAATAATCATTTCCAACAAATATTGTCATAATGGATCCTCCTCTGTCTTAACTATACCACTGACCTTCAACACCATTCACCAACCATTGACCCATTTTCCCTGTCTTGGATATTAGTTTCATACCGATTTTTTTCATATCATACAAATTATAGTAGTATATAATGACTACATAATGTAGTCATTCTGTATCTGTTCCTTTTCTTCTGACTCATTTCACTTAGCATGATACTCTCCAAGCCTATTCATTTATTGGCAAATTTCATGAGCTCATTTTTCCTAACAGTTGTGTAGTATTCCATCACATAGATGTACCATAGTTTCTTTATCCCTGTGTCTGTTCTCAGGTACTCAGGTTATTTCTAGATTCTGGCTATTGTGAATAGTGCTGCAATGAACACAGATGTGCAGATGGTGTTTCTGCTGTGTGCTTTTGGAACTCCAAGGTATATTCCCAGAAGTGGTAATGCTGGATCAAATGGGAGCTCAATTTCTAGTTTTTGGAGAATATCCATATTGTTTTCCAAAAAAGGCTGGACCAGTCAGCATTCCCACCAGCAATAAGTGAGTGTCCCTTTCTCCCCATATCCATACCAGCACTGTCTGTTCTTGTTCATTTAGATGTGGCAGGAAGAGATTCCTTAGTATATGTGCTGCCAAAGCGAGTATGACAGCAAGACATTCTTGAAACTGTTCTTACAGATATATCAGTAAAACAAGGTTCAAATAACATCCATCAGATACTGATTTTTATAGAGGTGACACAGGACCCTCCATTAGTAGAAGGCCTTGGGCATTTTGTCTAGAAATTTTGTATACCAAAACTATAAATATGGGGGACAGAGCAGCAGATAAGCAGCAGCAGATAAGATAAAGCAAATAAGGCATTTGCCTTGCACGCAGTCAACCTGGGTTCAATCCCTTTACGGTTCTCTGTGCACCACCAGGAATAATTCATGAGTGCAGAGCCAGGAGTAACCCCTGAGCATCTCTGGGTATGCCCCCCCAAAAAACCCTAAAAGTGTGAACTCTATTGTTATCATTTTACCTAAACTATAACACAAAAACAAATGAAAGAAAGAAAGAAAGAAAGAAAGAAAGAAAGAAAGAAAGAAAGAAAGAAAGAAAGAGGGTTTGATTCCCAGCATTCCATGGTCTCCCAAGCACTGCCAGGAGTAATTCCTGAGTGCATGAGCCAGGAGTAACCCCTGTGCATTGCTGGGTGTGACAAAAGAAAGAAAGAAAGAAAGAAAGAAAGAAAGAAAGAAAGAAAGAAAGAAAGAAAGAAAGAAAGAAAGAAAGAGAAAGAAATAGAGAGAGAGAGAGAGGAAGGAAGGAAGGAAGGAAGGAAGGAAGGAAGGAAGGAAGGAAGGAAGGAAGAAGAAAGACAGACAGACTGGGGGTCAGAACAACAATACAGTGGGCAGAGCACTTGCTTTGCATGTAGTATACCCAAGTCCCAAGTTCCATCTCTGGCAGTCCATATGGTCCCCTGAGCCACACCAAGTGTGAATAGAGAGCCAGGAATAAGCCCTGAACACCACTTGGTGTGGCAGCCACCCCCTTAAAAAAAGGTGACTTTTATGTTATAGAACTCTAATAATTTATAGGAATTCTCCTATTAAGGTAGAGTTCACATTTATTGATGTATAATACATCAGTAGTACGATGTAGTATTGTTTAGAAACAAAAGTCCATTAATTCTCAGGTGGTATCATTCACACGAATTGTAATAATATATACAATACATAAGTTTACCTATACAGAAACCTCACAAAAATACAGGTTGCCAAAGTAGTGTTGGGAGCAAGTTCTATTTTAAAGAGAAGCTAGTATGCTAACCTAGCATCCCACCACTTGTCAACTACCAAGAGAAACTCTGAAGAAACATAATAGCCACAGAAATAAAAGTATGAAGGAAATGACAAAGCCAGCCTGAAAGTGATCTTTGTATGAACAAGGATGCAGTCAGGAAGTTTTAGCAAGAAGAATTTCAGTAGGTACAAGAGAACTGGAAACTTAAATGGGACAACATGCAGGTAACACAGGGATAGTTACCACAAACTCTAGGGTAAGGGGAACAAAGGGAGATTGAAATGATCGAACTCAGAAGTTTGTGCTGGAAAAATAGTATAGGGTTAAGGTGACCTGAATTCCATTCCCAGCACTAAATATATAGACCTCAAGCACCGCCAAGGGTCATCCCTGAGCACAGAGTCAGGTGTGACCTAAAAATACAAAAAATAAAAATAAAACTCAGAAAATTAAAGATAGGTTCTGTTGGGGCCGGAACAATAGTACAGTGGGGAGGGTGTTTGCCTTGCACGCGGCCGACCCGGGTTCAATTCCCAGCATCCATATGGTCCCCCGAGCACCGCCAGGAGTGATTCCTGAGTGCAAAGCCAGGAATAACCCCTGAGCATCACTGGGTGTGACTCAAAAAGCTAAAAAAAAAAATTAGGTCCTGTTGACTGGCTTAAACCACCAATTGCAGACCTAGAGACCTACCAAGTGAGTCCTAATAAGTAAAATTTTTTGTTAACCATTGGGCTGGAAGTTCTAAGGCCCTGACATGTTATCCCAAATTTATTAAACAAAAACTTAATGTAAATAAAACCATTTTAAAATTTCTCTAACACATAATGTAATAAAATGTTGCAAGTATTTTATTGAGACTAAAATATAGCAAAACAATCTCTTTTTTTGCACAGAAAAGGCCAGAAAAATAATAAAGTTGAGTGTTATGTTAATTTTTAGCTTTTGTTTATATATTGAAATTAACAATGCAATGACAGTTTACCTATTATACTGAGAGTGCACCTTGGGTGCTAGATTTAGTACCATTGAGATCTCTGGGGTTATAATAATAATGCACCATTTCACTTGGAAAGAAACAGTAGTTTGGACCATATCATTTTCCCACCCCGACCAGAGCTCCGGCAGCCGAAGACCTCCAGGACCAGCCACCACCATGCTGAGACCACTCTCCGCACACATGAAGGTACTGGCAGAGGGACAAAGCCACGCGGGTTCCGGGGCCAAGATCTCCAAGCCTACTCGAATTGGAGTCGAGCATCCTCCACCCAGATCCTCCAAATTCCAGTAGGCGGGGGTCACACCCACCACCTGGCCCCCTGGCGCCGTGTAATCCCATCAGCGGCCAAGACTCAGAGACTACAAAATGCAGCTCCCGGAACCGCGCGGCCGCATTCGCGGCTGCGCGACATCTTATCAGAACATCTTTTTATGATATCTCATTATCTCATTCCTACTCTGGACAAACTTGCAGGCTATCGAATATAGCCTGCCCACAGGGCAGAGTCTGGCAAACTCCCCGTGGCGCACCAAATATGCCAAATACCAGTAACAATGATGGGTCTCATTCTCCTAAAAAGCCTTGAATATAATCTCAGGGCTAGGATGAAAGAGACGTTACTGGGGCCTGCTCGAGGCAATCGACGATTAACAGGATGATGAATGATGAATGAATGAATTTTCCCTGACTGCTTCAACTGGTAGGGACTAAGAAGGATCCCAAACATAAACCTTTAGTTAAGTGCAACAGACAATGTTGGTCTGTGACTGACTGTTCTCCAAAGTTTAAGCTATTTTCTAGTTTAGATAGATGTATGCTTTAAAGTTATGACTAAAAACTAATTTCAAAGCCAACTAGCACTGCCTTCTAAGTCAATAGCCAGCATTTATTCCAATCAGAGTGTCCTTGCTACCACTGAGCATCTGAGCACATCCTTAGGTGTGTCAGAAGACAAGAAGCATCAAAAGGCAAATCTTTGCAAGTTAATCAGTAACAACTGGCTTGTTCAAAAGTTATCTCTCAACCCAGAATGTTAATTGTAATAAACATGTTCAACTTCCCTACCTCAGTTCATTCTATTTAAATCAGTTGAGTTCATGAATTTTATTTTAATTATATGTGTACTTTTAACTTTATCAAAAGAACATAAATTAACATGAATTGTTTAAACAAAAACAAATCTAGTCCAATTTTCCTGGCAAATTGTCTTTTCTCTAGCTTTCTCCATTAATTCCTGACTATCTCTTGTTTAAATAACATTAATGCAAAATGCATCTATCATTTGCTGTAGACATCAAATAAATTGAAGTAAAAAGCAGTAAATTAGTATGTCTAAAGTACCCCATCTCCTGCTATATGGAGATGAATAGAAACAGCCTGCAAATCAGAGGAAGGTAATAGATGAAAACTGCCACTGTGAACATGTGGAACTCTTCTCAGAGAGTTAATAGAAATGAAGATTGTGCTGTAGTTTAGCCTCAGTTAAGAGAACCTGCTTTCATGTGTTTAGAGGGCACTAGCTTCTTTTTTCTGATTCACTAGTGGCATTAAAATGTCTAAATGTATTTTTATCTTTTGTCTTCTCAAGAGCTTAAATAAAATGCTTTGTTGGCTTGGACCTCTTATGAAATAGGTATAATCTTCAAGGAATTGCTTAGTAAATGCTTTGAAAATCTCTATATACATTTGAAGAATGGTAAAGCACAGCGAAGTCTGTTAGCGTTCACCACTGTCCAGCTATGTGTGAATGAGATGGGGTCTGTCAACTGTCAATAATTTTTTTTTAGTTTTTGGGCCTCACCCAGCCACACCCAACAATGCTCACGGGTTACTCTTAGCTCTGTACTCAAGAATCAATCCTGGTGGACCCAAGGAATCAACCCAAGGGACCATATGGGACACAGGGGATCGAACTCAGGTGAGCTGTGAGCAGGGCAAGAGTCCTTGTACTATCACTGCAGACTACTGTACTATCTGCTGTACCATCAATGTATTACCTTCTGTACTATCATGCCGGACTACTGACCTCCATTTTTATATCCCAATTATATTTGATCAACAAAGAAATGATTTCTCACCCAGTGTATTCAATTCTAGATCCTTTATAGATAAATGAATAAATATTTGGATGAATGGCTTTGTGCTCAGGGATCACTCCTGGCAGTGTTCAGAGGACCTTATGTCATTCCAGGGATAGAACATTGCAAGGAAGCACTATTCACAATAGCCAGAATCTGGAAACAACCTGAGTGCCTGAGAACAGACAACCGGTTAAACAAACTTTGATACACCCACACAATACTATGGAATACTATGCAGCTGTTAGGAAAGATTAAGTCATGAAATTTGCTTTTTAGTGGATGGTCAAGGAGAGCATCGTTAAGAGAAATGAGTCAGAAAGAGAAGGGCAGACATAGAATGACTGCACTCATTTGTGGAATATAAAATAACATAATGTGAGACTAACACCCAAGGACAGTAGACACAAGGGCCAGGAATATTGCTCCATAGCTGGAAGCCTACCTCATGAGCTGGGGAATAAGGCAGCTTGAATAGAGCAGGGATCACTAAGTCAATGATGATTGGAAGAATTGTTTGGGATGGGAGATGTGTGCTGAAAGTAGTTAAAGGACCAAACGTGATAGCCTCTCAGTATCTGTACTGTAAACTATAATGCCCAAAAGTCAAAAGAGTGTATGGAGGAAACTGTCTGCCATAGAGTCAGGGGGAGGGTTCGGAATGGAAGGAGGAATACTGGGGCCATTGGTGGTGGGAAAAGTGCACTGGTGGAGGGATGGGTGTTTGGTCATTATATGACTAAAACTCAAACAAGAAAACTTTGTAACTGTATTTCAAGGTGGTTCAATAAAAGATCACGATCATCCTGTTGTTCATCGATTGCCTCGAGCAGGCACCAGTAAAGTCTCCTTTGTCCTAGCCCTGAGATTCTAAAAAGTGCCACATTCAAGGTTCTTTCAGGATTAGGAGAATGAGACCCATCATTGTTACTGGTATTTGGCATATTGGGTACGCCATGGGGAGTTTGCCAGACTCTGTGGGTAGATTACATTCGGTAGCCTGCCCAGTTGTCCAAAGCAAGAATGAGATAATAAGATGTTGCGCAGCCGCAAATGTGGCCACGCACTTCCGGGTGCTGGATTTTATAGTCTCTGGATCTTGGCCGTTAATGGGATTACACGGTGCCAGGGGGCAGTGAGTGGGTATGACCCCCGCCTACTGGAAGATGGAGGATCTGGGTGGAGGATGCTCAGCCCCGATCCAAGCAGGCTTGGAGATCTCAGCCCCAGGACCCGCATGCCTTTGGTCCTCTGATGTTACCTTCATGCATGTGGAGAGTGGTCTCAGCATGGTTGTGGCTGGTTCTGGAGGTCTTCGGCTGTGTAAACATACAAAAAGGATGCGCAAAGGGATGGCAGTGGCCTATCTCTCCCGCTGCCCATGTTCAGTAGTCTCAGGCCATTTCCCCTCTCCGGGGAGGTCGATGGCGATGATCAGGCGAAGGAAGGAAACGAGAGCCAGGCTGGTTGGTCTCAGCAGCAATTTATTACATGGAAAAAGTGTATGTCATAGAGGCCCCAGGATCTCTCAAGCACATGCTCACCCAGAGAGCCCCGAAAATCTCCTTATATAGATCGTGGTACCTCTAAAGGGCACAATACAGTGATGTCATTAAAAGGAGTTACAGAAAGAACATTGAGGCAGCAAAACATGCATTGTTTCTTTACATCTGCAGGCCTCCAGAAAGAAGATACAAAGCCAAGACTGAAATCTTTCATAAGCTACAAGCACTTGGATTTGCATCCCCAAGACCAGTCTGCTAGAGCTTGGAATCTACATCCCAAAGACAAGTATCTGAGTTTTGCATCCCAAAGACTAGCCTGGCTAGAAGGGGAATCTATCACTATCACTAACACTATCACTGTCCTCCAGTTGCGTCTCCATTGTGAGACTTTGTTGTTACTGTATTTGGCATATCGACCCAGGCTCTGCTGTGCGGGCAAGATACTCTAGGCAGCTTGCCAGGCTCTCCAAGAGGGGCAGAGGAATCATACTGGAGTCGGCCATGTGGCTGCAAGCAAGGCAAACACCCTACCGCTTTGCTATCGCTCCAGCCCATAACGGGAATCTACATCCCAAAAATCAGGCCTGGCTAGACCTGAGATCTGCATATCTACGACCAGGTAGGTTTCAGTGAGAAAAGGGAAGCTGCCTCTTACAATATACTGAAATTATTTACTGAAGGCAGTTGAAGGGGAGAAATGTTCAGTCTCATCCAAGCTAGTCAGGACACACTGGAAAACTGCTTCTAGGACAGATTCTCATTTAGCAGATCAACCCACCCTAGAACAGAATTCCCTGAGTGTGTTTCTCCTCTCCTTGTCCGACCAACATATAAGTATACATAATATAAATCATTTTGTATGGACACAGTAAGAAATACTTTAAACTTATAGAATTGCTCTCCTAGGGCCATCTTGATCTCAGAATACAGTGCTCAGGCGAAATATCTTTCCTGTTCTTAGCAGCTGGGTCCTAGTCTCGTCGTTACTTTTGGATCATGACAGCATTTGCCTATGATCAAACTCTTAACCTATAGTTAAGAATTGTGGCACCTTGGCCTGGCCCATCTCGATGCCAGGGTAGCACATAACTTACCAGCTTGCCCTGGTTCCATCCAGTCCCTCGTCGGAACCCTGCCCTTGGAGTGCTAGAAAGTGAGGGCAACTGAGGCTTAAGTTGAGAAAACAGATGCCCTGGAGTGAATAATATTCAAAGCCAATTAAATCCTAAGATATAAAGCATAATATTAATTGTCTTCCTGTATCCATACAGAAAGGACTTTGCATTAAACTATTCAAAAGACATAAGGAGAGGAGAAAGGCAATATTAACTTACAGTACAAGTTCAGTGTCCTAGAAGGATGAGACCTTACAAATAAATAGATTCTGATTAGGGAAAAAGCTGATTAACTGGTTGAGGAAGAGAGCATAGAAGTGGTTACAGACAAACAAAAGAATGGGAGTGACTCGGGAGCACTGTGATGGGTGCAACCTGATAGACCTAAACTCCTTGTATTTCAACATCTCCCCCTTTTCTGTTTACAAAATGCCAAAGATTATAATAGTTCTGATGTGTCATGGATTCAGCATTAGCTAGTCTTTTCCAAAAGAGGCAGCATCCTATAACCAGTAGAAAGAACATGGTTAATAAGGCTGTACCAGCACTACCAATAGTGTGGGTAATGCTTTGCCACCATGACCTCAGGTCAAGGCCCTGTAATGCGTACGCAATACCCTGGGCTAAGTTCTCATACTGAACACCTGGGAGTTTATCCTTAAACACTTGAACGATCTCATTCTGAAGGGCAAGAGTATCCAAAGACATACTTCCCTTCAGGTCCTGCAAATGGTATCTGATTTTGTCCCAAGTATGAGCAGATATAAATTTCAGTGTCTTTCTCTGTTTGGACGATATCTCTGACCGTGGATGGTTTTAGTCTTAGGGCCAAACTCAGTATAAGAGTTATATCCTAATCACACACCCACTTGTGACATGTCTCACATAAAAACTCCACTGTGTATGGTCACTTATCTTTAATGGTCTTCTATTACTTTATCTTGTTCTCTCTGTCTCTGCGCTGCATCATTTTAGGACACAATCCTTGCCCTTGTCTCCAGCTTCAGAGTTCATTTAAACAAATCTATTTACTTTTATGTCATATTTTTCTTTTTTGTGATTTATACTCATATGCCAATTATAAAGTAATATAAAGTACTAGAATCTCAATTATGTCATCGATTGCCTCGAGCAGGCCCCAGTAACGTCTCCTTCATCCTAGCCCTGAGATTTTTAAGAAAGTGCTATATTCAAGGCTCTTTAGGAGAATGAGACCCATCATTGTTACTGGTATTTGGCATATTGGGTACGCCACGGGGAGTTTGCCAGACTCTGCCGTGTGGGCAGGTTACATTTGGTAGCCTGCCAGTTTGTCCAAAGTAGGAATGAGATAATAAGATGTTATAAAAAGATGTCCCGGGAGCTGTGTTTTATAGTCTCTGAGTCTTGGCCGTTGATGGGATTACATGGCACCAGGGGGCCAGTTGGTGGGTGTGACACCCACCTACTGGAATTCGGAGGATCTGGGTGGAGGATGCTCAGCCCTGATCTGAGTAGGCTTGGAGATCTCAGCCCCGGGACCCACGTGCCTTTATTCCCCTGTCGGTACCTTCACGCGTGCGGAAAGTGGTCTCAGCATGGTGGTGGCTGGTTCTGGAGGTCTTCAATTATGTATCTTAATAAATAATTTTTAAAACCTGTAATATTGGAACTTTATTATGGTAAACATTTGTTTCCTTTAAGACAAAGTTATAAATAAAAAGTTCTAAATATTTTCTTAAAATTAAAGTTCTTTAAAATTTTGCATTTAATTTGCCTAGCTGTCGAAAGAAACAAGTCAAAAGAACCAACTTAACCTTTAATCTTTTAACTTGGCCATTGCATTTAAATTCATGTAATGTTTAACCCAGAAACTATTCCGTTAGAAGGTAGTTTGTTCTATCTCTTTATTTCAAAGAAAGTGAAACTTAATTCTGGCTGACTTAACAAATGTAATTAGAGTATTTCATACTAAACTACCTAATTCCTGATAATAAACTACCTGATAATTTTTAGTTTCTATACAGAACCATTTGGACAAAAATCTGCTTTTCAGAGTGAGACCTCAAAAATGTAAAAAGTCAAATGCTCACATTTGACTTGGGCATATTTCCCTTATCTCTGAATTTGTGCTAGTCAATCATCACAAGATGTCACTGGCTAATAAATCTAGTCCTCATGACAACATAAGTGACAGTTACAAGACATGTTGTTCTGATTTACCATTATTATCTATATATTTACCTTCAAATATAGATAAGCCTTTTAGATATAATTTAAAGTATAAATGTCTTCATACATTTTAGTTTTTTAATGTGTGTATACATATATATTTTTAATTAAATCACCATAAGATAAACAGTTACAGAGTTGTTCCTGATTGGATTTCAGTCACACAATAGTCCAACACCCATCCCTTCACCAGTGTGCACTTTCCATCACCAGTGCTCTGTTTCTCCCCAGTCATCACCACTCTGCCCCCAGCCTGCCTCTATGCCATGGCAGACATGTGTGTGTGTGTCTCTCTCTCTCCACCTCCCTCTCCCCCCCTCCCCCTCTGCCTCCTTCCCTCATTCCCCTCCCCCTCTCCCTTTCTCTCTCTCTCTCTCTCTCTCTCTCTCTCTTATGGTTTGCTCTCTTCCTTGCCTTTTTCACTTCATTTTCTCAAAACCTTTTCTAAAGCACATATCAAATTCTTTGTAAGACGATGATAAAGTCATCACACACCTTTAGCCTGGCTCTGTCCTCACTAATTATCAATGTGACACTCATTATTAAATCCATAAGCATGCTGTATCTGTGAACTGTTTTGAAAGGACTCTGCTTGACCTGCAGAACACTTAATGCACATAGATGTAAGAGGGTTAGGGCTGAAACAGGGTAGCTATGACTAGAGATATTAACACTTTGTATCAAATTGGTCGTTAAGTATTTTTAAAAGATTCTTTAAAGATGAGATCAGAGGAAGAGATTTAAAGGTCAGTAACTTCAGTGCTGTGCTCCAATGGGGAATTTGTTAAGCAGATATGCCAAAAGTCATTAACGCACAATCCAAAATACTGCATCACCCCCTGTCAGTGTTTGAGGAAAGAAAATTGGTTGATCTTTATCTAACTCTGTTTTCTGTTTATGTTGTATTCATATCTAAAACTTCCATTTCTGTTCATTTTATATTATCTGCATTGTAGAATGAAAGAAATTCATACTCCCTGAGAGTCCATTATTTCCTAATATTTTATAGAATTTTTGTATAGTTCAAGTAATTAATCCTTCACTAAAATTATCAGGTCTTATCTTTTCAGTTATTTGAAGTGATTTCTCTTCAGTACATAATATTCAGCTATGACTCCACCTGAGAAAGGTCAAGCTGTCCTGTCAGCAACATACAGGACAGCTGATTAGAGGGTATGGATTGATCTATTATTCTGCGATTTGCTCTTATAAACAAATATATAAGAATTTATCTTTATAAATATATAAGAATAATCAGAATAAGAATTCTAGTTCTGCTACACTGAAAGGACTATAAAAAAAAAACAGTTCTACCCTTAGGAAGTTTTACTGAGAGGATAAGCAGGACCCCAACATTAAATAAAGTACATTCACACTTCTATTTTACAGGGCTGAATGTTTAATTTCATATTTTTGAACTTGTATGATGTGTCAGGCACTGTGACAAGACCTGAGGAAACAGAAAGGTTAGAAGGACACAATACCTGTCCTCAAGAGGTTGCAGTATCATTAAGTGGACATTGAGTAAAGAAACAATTAAATGAAATACCTGTAAAATAAAAAGTTACATGCAAGATCCAAAGCTAGCAAAGAAAATAAAACCATGTTACCATCTGAGTGATGGGGAACCCTCTCAGAGAAGATTAAGTGGAGCCTTGAAAAATCACTGGGTCACTGTCACTGTCCTCCCATTGTTCATCGATTTTGCTCAAGAGGGCCCAGTAACGTCTCCATCGTGAGACTTCAGTAACGTCTCCATCGTGAGACTTGTTGTTACTGTGTTTGAATATGTCACGGGTAGCTTGCCAGGCTTTGCCGTACGGGCAAGATACCCTCGGTGGCTTGCTGGGCTCTCCAAGAAGGCAGAGGAATGGAACCAAGCTCAGTTTGGCCAGCTGTGCGCAAGGCAAACGCCCTACCACTGTGCTATCGCTCCAGCTCTATATATGTTATCACATGGCCGAGCAGTCTAAGGCGCTGGATTAAGGCTCCAGTCTCTTCAGGGGCCTTGAAAAATAAAAATTTAAAAGTTGCAAAATGTAGGTTGGTATAAAGATAGCAAGTATTGCGCATCCTTCAACAGCTCAGTTGGTAGAGCAGAGGATTGTAGTGGATGCTCCATTTTCTTTCTTCTTTTTTTTTTAAGACTCGCCATATCATTTTCCATAGGAGCTGCAACAATTTACTAAACACATTACATAAATAATGTGTCAGAATTGTTTTTTCTCCACATCCTTGCCAATACCTGTTGTTTCTTTTTTGTTTGTTTGTTTTGCTTGAGAGCTATTTTTTTAAAATTTATTAGTGAATCACCATGCGGTACAGTTACATACTTATAAATTTTCATGCATGTGTTTCAGTCATACAATGATCAAGTACCCATCCCTCTATCAGTGCCCATTCTCCACCACCAATGATCCCCGTATCCCTCCCACCACCCCCCAATTTTTTTTGTATGGATCAACTCACTGGTGTGAAGTGAAGTCTTACTGTGATTTGCATTTCCTTAAGATAAGTGATACTGGCATTTTATTATTTCTTCCTTCTAGTACTTTTGGAATTTATAATTTATAGAAACACATGTATTTAATATGTGTCTTAGACTGTTGATTTGAGCATTTTCCTCTTTCCCAATAAAGGGCTGTACTGCTATGGATTTCCCTCGAACACAACTTTTGCTGTATTCCATAGAGTCTGATTATTTCTTCATTCACATTAGTGGAGCGATAGCACAGTGGGTAGGGCGTTAGCCTTACAAGCAGTCAACATGGCCGACCCGAGTTTGATTCCTCCACCCCTCTCGGAGAGCCCGGCAAGCTACCGAGAGTATTCGATATGCCAGAGACAGTAACAACAAAAGTCTCCAATGGAGACGTTACTGGGCCCGCTCGAGCAAATCGACGATCAACGGGAGGGCCTTTACCTTTACCTTACCTTTACCTCACATTAGTTTCAAAGAATCTTTTTATTTTTTCCTTGATTTTCTCTTTGATATAGCTGCTATTTTGCAGTGTTCAGCCTTCAGATGTTGGAGTTTTTCCCATCTTCTTATGACTGATTTCTACTTTTATGATTATGTG
The DNA here is from genome assembly GCF_029834395.1 of Sorex fumeus. Classification (NCBI taxonomy): domain Eukaryota; kingdom Metazoa; phylum Chordata; class Mammalia; order Eulipotyphla; family Soricidae; genus Sorex; species Sorex fumeus. The sequence continues at coordinate 17,970,416 of NW_026606111.1, read as the reverse complement.
GATACTAAGAGGATGCTTAGTACTATATCAATAATTGCAAATTTAGGTATACTGGAGTTATGGCCTAGTATGTGATCTATTGTGGAAAATGTGCACTATAGAAGAATGTATATTCAGTTTCTTGAAAACCAAGGGCCCTGTTTATGTCCATTTCCAGTTCTTCCAGCTCCTCATTCAGTGCTCCTGTATCTTTATTAATATTCTGTCTAGTTGATCTGTCAAGTGGCAAAAGTGGAGTGCTGAAGTTTCCTACTTCAACACTGTGTTTCCACCAATGTTTTTCTTTAGGTCTGTGACCAGAAGCTTTATAAATTTTGCTGAACCTTCACTTGGTGCATATATATTGATGTTAGTACTTCTTGGTCTACTGTTCCTTCAATCAATAAGTAGTGTCATCCCTGTATAATTATATAATTATACATCCCTGTATAATCCCTGTATAATTACTCTCATTAGATTTAACACTTATTTGGTTCAAACCAAAAAAAAATTGGTTTTATATAAGTATGGCTATTCCAGTCTTTTTTGTTCTACCATTGGTTTGCATAACTGTTTCCTTTCATTTTGTTTATCCTGTAAAATGAAATGTTTTCTCCAAGTAGCAAATAGATGGATTTAGTTTCCTGATCAATCCAGCTACTCTGTCTTTTGATGGGAAGAGTTTAAAATATTTACATTCAGAGAGATGATTTATATAAAGGTCTGAGTTGTCAATATTCTATGAGGGGGATGGTTATCTTTGCAATCAGCCATTTGCTTTTCACAGGCAGTCCTTTCAGCATTGGTTTAGTGAGCAAATGTTGCCAGCGATTGTTTGTCTAAGAATGTTTTTATTCCTCCCTCAAATCTAAATGATAGTTTTACAGGGAAGTGGACTCTAGGTTGAAAATTCCTTCTCATTCAGCATTTCAAACATGTCTATTGACTCCTTTCTTGCTTGTGTGGTTTCATATGGGATATCTGTTGTGATAGTGATTCTTATATGATTTCTCTTGTATTTGAGGTATTTCTTTTCCACTGATACTTTGAGTAGTCTCTCTTTGGTTCTTGCCATTTTTATTACACTGTCTTCTTGTTCTGTTTGAGTCTATTTTGTTAAATACTCTTTAAGCCTGTGTAGAAGCGTCCCCCCAGAGACTCTGATAATTCTAAGTGATTCTCTTTTCTACAAGTTTTTCCCCTTTTTAAATTTTCCTCTCCTGGTATTCCTATAATTCAGAAATTATTCCTCTTGCTGTTATTCATTAGGTATCTTACATTCTCTTCCATTCTTATCATTCTTTTGCCATTTTTTTATTGGTGATGGCCTGTATTTTTTCTTGTTTCACTGATATAGCTCTCTGCATTCAGAATCCTGTGCTAAACATACTACAATATTCAGAATTGTCCCCTCAACAAGGAATCATCTTCCCTTGACTCTTCATAATCATCAAGCTTTGCAGATAAAGCTTTAAAGAAATGACTAAACAGTGCAGATAGGAGATTCTGTGCCAGGCAAGCAAGAGGAATTATTATAAGGCAGTTGAGATAAATGCTATTCTTCAATTGACACTTTTCTGGATCAATTGTGACTCCCTGCAATAAAAGTACACGCTAGAATCTGCCATTGTTACTTTTTGATATAAAAAAAAAGTAGTTTTCGAATTATCTGAGTTTACCTGAGGGTAATACCTTCTCACTGAATGCTAGAATCATTCCATGTGCTAAACTATCACATTTAGGCTATTCCTAAACATTTTTTTCCTTATCACCTTATGTTTAAATACAAAACCAACTCCAACTTCTTGCTCTAGCATATTAACAGCCTATTTTTATGAACTGCTATTCTTCTGAGCATACTATTCAACCCACATTAAATTCTTCTATGCCACAAGGGATATTGTGATGTTTTTCTATTCTACAAACAGAAAAATACATACCAATATTCTTTATCAGTTTTGTACTATAACTGGAAAATTATGTATTTGTCAAATACGTTCACACTAAAACTACTGAGTACCCCAAATCATTGCTTGACCCGAAATGATAATGTGCAATTATACTTCAAATCTATGGTAGGAAACCTGACAGCACCATTTGATGTTTACATGAAAATGGACTTCAAAGACAACACTGTGTTCCTGTTCATTCTACAGGCACAAATTTCCAGCAGAAACTGATTATATCTCTGATTACCTATGCCTATTGTCACGGCAGTTTCATCTAAAGCTTTTTTAGCATTTAATAATTGCCTTTTGTTGACCAGAATAATAGCTCAGAGGTCCTGCAGCACATGTGTAACAACCTTGCATAATACCCGCAAGTAAGTGGCCAGGGTAATTGAAAACAGACTAAATCCACTGGACTTTTGTAATGAAATAAACTGTGAATAGAAGAATAAAATTTCATCAATGGCCGGATGTGTATTGTTACTTTGAAGCTTTTCCCAGCTACCACCATCATCAGATCAGAGTGGAAGCTAACATCCACTACTTTAAATAATTATTGGATTATTTTTTCTCATTATTTATCATTCAGACTGTTCTGAACACCACCCCACTTGATGTTATAATTAGTTCTCGGATAAACCTTTTGCAAAATAAATGGTTCTGCTTTTGTAGTAATAGAGTTATAAAAATGGGGGACATAAGGCAGGGGAAACAATGTGGTCTCCATTTCATGTGCCAGGAAATGAAGCTTTGTGAACATGGAGTATGGACTCAATAAATCACGCTCCATGGATTTGCTTGGACATTATGAAATTAATAATATATGCTTAGAACATTATCACCAAACATGCTATAATTTTAGATTATGAATCACATTAAAAATTTAATCAATATCACAAGTGGTAATTGAGATATACAGATACAAATAAATATACCAACCTCTGAGTGGGGTCAATGAGCAGATTAATTCTTGAAAGAACTGCTTCTGAAGGTGAAAAATGTCTAATAAAACTGTGACCAGCGAACAATATTAATGAATAAAATATCAATGTTAAGAAACTACTTCACCAGTTCATTTTAAAAATGAGAAACTGAAACCCTATAGATACTACACAAATTTTCTTAAGGTCACACAATTATTTAAGGTGATTAGAGGCTGCCCAAAAGCCTCCATCCCTCTCGGAGAGCCCAGCAAGCTACCGAGAGTATCCCACCCACATGGCAGAGCCTGACAAGCTACCCGCGGCATACTCGATATGCCAAAATCAGTAACAATGATGTTCCTCATTCCCCTGACCCTTAAAGAACCCTCAGTATGCCATCGGGCTACACTAGCATGTGACAGGGATGAATGGAGATGTTACTGGTGCCCGCTCAAGCAAATCAATGAACAACGGGGTGATAGTGATAGTGATATATATACACACATATATATATACATATACATATATATACATATACATATATAGTTTTGCATCACCTACAGGAATGTATTAATTTCTAAATTTGGTTTGTAAAGGCTGCTTCCTTTTGGCCTAATTGCAAGTTTTGAATCAGTTAAACCACCCAGTGAAATACTCTGCCTGATCACCTTTGCTTTCTAATATCACTTAGCAGAATGATTTCTTCTCACTTTTCTATTTCAAGACCAAAGGCAAAAACATGTTTCTTATCTCAGATTTACCCACAGAAGATATCACAGTTCTCCAAAGCACCCTCTCCACTGAAAGCAATCAACAAAACACGTACAGAAAAGCACTTTCAGTGTGCAATGCTGACTAAAGCCGATCTGCCATATGTTGTCAGAACCGTCATGTTCTTCCATGTCTAACTTAAACGTCTTTCTTCTACTCATTTTTTATAAAAACCCAACACCAGGAACTTTTTTCCATTCTTTGAATTCCTATTATGTGCAACTGTCTTACAATTAGTTACTGTAATTGTATTAGTACTGTACTGTGCTTAGTGTCTTCTCAGCCATAGGCTTCTGAAATAAGAAACATTTAATTTTATTTTTAAAACATCTAGCTTTATTTTTAATAAAATTTAAAAATGGGGCTGGAGCAATAGCACAGTGGGTAGGGCATTTGCCTTCCATGCGGCCGACCCGGGTTCGATTCCCAACATACCCGAGCACCGCCAAGAGTAGTTCCTGAGTGCATGAGCCAGGAGTAACCCCTGTGAAATGCCGGCTGTGACACCCCCAAAAAATAATAAAATAAAATAAAAAATAAAGTTAAATGTTTCTTATCAAATAACTGTTCTATTAAAAACTGCACCATCAGCTATGTGTGATGCATATATGCATAATCATGTATCTGAATTACTCAAATAATTATCTGGTCTTGGCAATATCAGATAGAATCCTGATTACAAAACAAATTATATTTATCTATAATTATTAAAAAATATTATCTTCCATTACACATATACTCTATAGCCAGTATATTATTTTCTTTACCCTTTTTGATTATGTTACAAGGAGTTTCAAAGCACAAAAGCTGGGTAGAGAAAAGGGTAACATTCTTTATACAACTATAGTTAAATCAACTTCCTTGACAAGTTCCCACTTTATCTCACAACGGGAAAACATAAAATATCCAAGTAAAAGTAACCAAGTTTCTTCCTATTTAAACCAGACCTCAAATTCCTGTCGTTCCCATGTAGTCCCTGACTCCTGCCCCTTCTTCTCTCCTTCTTGGCATTCCACTTGGAGGGTACTTTCCAAGGCATCATTGTATGGAGGCTAGAGGAGGGAGGTCCAATTGTATACCAGCCTCTCTTTTATTTGTCCTCCAATAAGTGTCACAATTAGACTTGGACTACAGCATTTTTTGTTGGCTGAATTGATAACGTCCTTAGTTTTGACTAAGTTGTTATCTCTCAAGCCTTTCCAGCAGTGATCGCTGAGAATAGAGACAGGAGTAATCCCTGAGCAACGCTGGTATGGCCAAAAAAACCTAAATAACAACAAGTAAACTCATATTATTTTTTGTGAATATCTTTGATAACAACAAAAAAACTCATCTCACTTTTTTAATATCTTTGATAATCAAAAATAAGTCACTTTCCTAAAATGGTGTAAGATAATTATTTTAAAACAATCTCCTAAAATCTAGAAACTCTCATTGTAATAACCAATCATTGTAGAGGCTAAGTAACTTCCCTATTTTCACTTTACATGTAGTTCTATAATGCCTTGCATCTAAGTTGATACAGATTTGGGCTTTAAATCTCTCTTCTCAAGAACATTTTGTTTCTTATTCCAAAGCTGTAGAGTGAAAATTCTTATCCGTTGGCATCTAATATCTAGTTACAACTGCATCCCTCAGGTGTTTTTTTTAAGTTTACAAAGACTTTTCACTGAAAAACTCACTCTCTTTTGAATCCAAATAAAATTTGATCAATTTGAAAATTAGGTTTTCAGAACTCTAAAGACCTTTTCTCTCTCAAGGACCTGACTCTCATAAAGAAACAGTAATTTGACTTTCCATCTATTATCACTGCCATCGTTATTTAGAGGTTTAGTTTTTGGAACTCAGAAAGAGCTAGAAACAATTAATTACTCTGGGCTGACTCAACCTCCTCTGGGCCAATGAATGCCACTTTAATGGTGGGTGCAAAGCCATAAATCCATAAGAAAACACGCAGAAATGGAAAACTAGAGCTGTATTCGCCAAATTATATTTCACATTTTTTAAAAAATGCACAGAGTTTAAGTGAGTGTAAAGCTTCTCCTATAGAATTTAGAAATAAAAGGGACCATGATGGCAATAATAGCTGGAAATGATCATGCTGGACAGGAAATGAATGTTAAAAGTAGGTAAAGAGATACACTGGATAACCTTTCGGTATCTGTATTGCAAACCAATGCCCAAATAGAGAGAGGAAGAGATAGGGAGGGAGGGAGGGAGGGAGGGAGGGAGGGAGAGAGGGAGAGAGAGAGAGAGAGAGAGAGAGAGAGAGAGAGAGAGAGAGAGAGAGAGAGAGAGAGAGAAGAAAAGTACCTGCCAGAGAGGGGCAGGGGGGAAGTTATGGGAGGAAAACTAGGAACACTGGGTGCTGGAAAATGTACACTGGTAAGTGTTGGAACACTGTATGAGTGAAACCTAATAATGAACAGCTTTGTAGAGATCTATCTCACAGTGATTCAATAATAAAATCTTTTTTTAAAAAAAGATTTAAAACTTTTACATTTAACCTTTGAAAGTGTTTCCTCTACTTTCTGACTTGTACCTGGTCAAAATAAAAACACGTTTTAATTTTGTTCTTAAATTTCAAAAAAGTTAGAAATGCAAGCAGTCAAGTCAGAATTCTAAGACAAATTAATGACCAAAAGAAATCAAAGTAGATCAGATAAAGTTCCTAGGATAAGCCAAATAAAACAAAATGGGCCATATGCTACTAAAACAAAGTGCCTAGGAAGCTTTATATTTCTCACCACTTAAGAGATGCTTCCTTATTTTCCTGGGCTCTAATAGATTGGTTAACCAGTCAGAAATTCACCAGAGCACCAGAAAGATAGTACAGCAGGTGAGATGCTTGCCTTGCATCCACCTCACATGTGTTCCCCCCGAGCACTGCCAGAAGTAATCCTTGAGCCAGCCACATGTGCTAGGTGAAAAGGAAGCTCAGATAGAGAAGAGAGCACCAAATAAAGGGTGTTGTGAGGACCCTCCCAGGGTGGGAGAGACACGCTAAAAGTAGTCTATAGACCAAATATGATTGCCACTCAATGCCTCTCTTGCAAAACACAGTACCCAAAAGAAGAGAGAGAGAACAAGGGGGAATGCCCTGCCACAGCGGCAGGGTGGGAGGGGGGGGAGGGGGGGAGGGATGCTGGGACCCGTGGTGGTGGAGAATGGGCACCGGTGGAGGGATGGGTACTTGATCATTGTATAACTGAAACCCAAGCACAAATATTTATAAGTCTATAACTGTAGCTCATGGTGTTTCACTAATAAAAAAAAAAAAAGATTTAAAAAAAAGTAAAAAAAATAAAATAAAATAAAAATGAAAAAATAAAAAGAACTAATCTGGCTAATACAAAGGCTTGGGTGTATGAGGATGCTAGGCAATGCAATAGTGTTTCCTCAAATATTAAATCTTAAAACCTGGACTTATTTTTAGACACTTGTTAAATAAAGACTTCACATGTTGTAAAAAAAAATCATGGAAAGTACCATCTGTTGAAAGAAATTATTAGCAATATTCAATGATCTGATTAATTCTGTTTTATGGAAATAAACAGGAAAATGTTATTAAACCTGTAAAAAAAAAAAAAGAAGTAATCCTTGAGTCAGGAGTAATCCCTAAGCATCACCATGCCCTCCCACCCCCACCTCACTCATAAAAAGACAGAAACTCACCAGAAACAAGTATGTCTACCATGAAATTGTCTGATTCCATCAAGTTGATTCCAATAGCTTGAACTGCCTGTCAGTGCTTTCCCTGACTTGAGCTGGGATTCTTAGAATCCCCACCTAGACGTGAAAATACAAATACTTCATAAAACACTTTTGCCCCCAAAACATGGCTGATGTTTTCTTTTACCAGAAGCAACATTAAGCTCCATGATGGGGAAGATATCATACTTCAGTTCAGAACCATGTGCTGGGTACTTAAGAGAAGAAGAGAACAAAGGTCTGGTTTTCTCTCAAAAATAGATACACTATGAAGAAATCACCACTTAAAAGCAGATTAATACAAAGACTCACTGTATCACTGTATCACTGTATCACTGTCATCCCCTTGTTCCTTGATTTACTCGAGCAGGTGCCAGTAACATTTCTATTCCTCCCAGCCCTGAGATTTTAGCAGCTTCTCCTTATTGGTCTTTCCCATCGATTGGAAGCTCTCGAAGGGTCAGGGGAATGAGACCTGTTATAGCTACTGGTTTTGGCATATTGAAGACACCACGGGGAGCTTGCCAGGCTCTGCCCCTGTGGGCAGAATACTCTCGGTAGCTTTCTGGACTCTCTGTTTTTTGGGTTTTTTTTTTAGATTTTGGGGCACAGCCAGAAGGTAACTGAGTTAACTCTTGGCTTTGTGCTCAGAGATCACTTTGGGCAAGGTCTGAGAACCATATGAGGCCTGGCCATTAAACCAGGGTTGGACAAATAAGAGGAAAGCCCCCCACATGATGTACTATCTCTCACAAAGAATGATTCTAAGGTCAAAAATTCATCTTAAATTCAGAGTCTTGGCTGAATCTTTTATCAGGTCCCTGTTCCCATAAATAACTTATTTTTTAAATGTACAACTATAACTTTATCTATGGATCAATGAGAAATACAGTGATTTATCAGTGAAAATGTAGAATAATTGAATAAAGTGAAGATTCTTTACAATGTTTAATTGTTATCCTCTCCTATTCAGGTTTAGAAACAATCTCTCTATGTTATGTGCACCATTTTTGGTAAATTTTATATCTCCCACTGAGAAAAAAGAACTACAAGTATTGTATTACAGTAATATGGCTCTTAAGAACACATTTACATCCAGATGATAAATACCTTGCTCCTAAAGTTTCCTAATACTACAACAGAGTTCACATCATTGTACACGGCACTGTTTCATTTACCATACCACTTGAAAATACAGGTTTGTAACCTTTTAATGACTGTATTAAAAATTTGTTACTATGCTTTATTGACTATAAGTGCAAGTTTTCTCCCAAAACATGCAATAAAAATTATCTTCTGATCACACACAAAAAATTACTCAGGGTTGGGGGGCAGGGTGCAGAGAAATAGTACAGGATAGTACAGTGGATAGAGCACTTGTCTTCCACTGGCACCCTATATGGTCCTGAGCACAGCTGGATGTGGCCCAAAAACCAAAATAATAATAATAAAAGTTACTCTGGGGAATTCTACGGGACATGTGCAAAGCAGCATGTCTTCCAGTCCTATATGTTAAATCTAGGTCACACTCAGTGAATCATGATCACTTTCAAACTGCACACATAACATACCATCTTCCAAAAAGACAGGTGAGGAGCCCTTGTACAAAGAGATAATTTCCTCATAAGATCTGTCCATTATTACTTAAAACAGACTTAGAAGAGTTACATCACCAAAACATAAAATCAATCAGTGACAAAAGAGAAAATCAACAAAAGTGACTATTAGCAATGCAGAGTGATATTCTAAAAAGGAAACAGTTTGGCCATCCCTAGGTGAAACATAGCCTAAAACATAGTATGGGGTCTTCAGAGAAGGTAGAGTCACTGCTCAGGTGCCAGGTTCAGGTAATAGACAAGATGCCTGCCATCACTGACTTCCTTGATCCCAGCTCACGTAACTGAGAAGGCTGCACTGAAATCAGAGCACAGAGGAGGAGCTGACACGTGGGTCCATGCATCTTCAAGGGTGAGCAGAGATAAGCTATCTATAGTCAGGACTCTTGGATGTCTCATGTGTCTATGTTGCAGTCTTTTGTGAAAAAAAAAAAAAGTGCTAACTTTTCCCAAAGTAGGAGGGAGATTCATTTTTTGGTCAGGTCTTTCTCCAGGAACAAAGGCCAACCATGGGGTCTGGGAGTGAGCCAATAGTTAAACACCCAGAGCTCTCAAGATATCTAGTCAATCTCATACTTGGATGATTATCAAAGAAAGAATAAGGGGCTTGAAAATATCACAAGTGGAGAAAGAGGACAAGATCTATATATATCATGGAGTATGGAGCCACCAGCAGGTCAATCTGTACCTGTGAAGCAAGTGCATCTGCAGCCTCATGGCGCCTTCAGACTTCCAGATATCCCAAAATTGCTGCTGTCCCTTTGGCCAGACCCCAAAAACTTGGGACAAAATTTACCAAGAAAGTAAATGGCCAAAAGTTAGGTATGTGGGAGACACACCCACAAACCACCTTTGGCTCAGCTATATAATTGGAGGTATGGCCTCTCTGGTTCCTGATTGAACTGCTTAATTGCCATGATCCTAGAGACTCAGGAACAAATTTCAAAACCCAACAGCTTTTGGCAGAAATGCGTCCAGTCCCTGCAGTAGGTTATAGGAGCTGGGCCACCCCACGTGGGAATAGGTTACTTGCCTTTGTCTGTTCCCCTTGGAGGCCTCATGGCCGCCATCCTCCAGAGGCCACTGGACAGTCAGGTTTGGGCCCACAATGACGAGACACGTGGGGCCTCACGGGATGGGGATGAAGCTGGGCATTTCCTCCCCGTCCCAATGAGACCCCGAGTCATTGCCCACAAATGCCCTCTCTGGCTCCTGATCAAGCCGTTTAATGGCCATGATCCCAGAGACTCAGAAACAAATCTTGAAACCCTGCGGCTTTTGGCAGAAATGTTTCCGGACCCCACAGTAGGTTACTGTCTCCGGGACACGCCAGGGGGAAAAGGGTGCTGTCCCTCTGCCTCCTCCCCCTTGGAGGCTCGGTGGCTGCCAACCTCCAGAGGCCTTTGGGCTGTCAGGTTTGGGCCCTCAATGATGAGACATTCAGGGCCTCATGGGATGGGGGTGGAGCTGGCCCTTTCCTCTCCCTCCCAATGAGACCCTGAGTCGCTGCCCATGAACAGCCTACCTGGCCCCTGATCTAGCTGCTTAACGGCCATGATCCAAGAGACTCAGGAACAAATCTCAGAACCCAGCAGGTTTTGGCAGAAATACCTCTAAATTTAATTGTTAAAATTTCAGAATTTCAAAATCACGCAGCCACTGCTGCAGCTATGCAACATCATATATTATTCATAACCAGCAATAGAAAACAAATTGTCTATGGTTGCCTTTTCAGCAGATCTGAGTGTTGGGGTAAAATCCCAAATAATAATGGTGTGTCTGATTTCAAAACATTGAATGTAATCAAAGTAGAGAGAGTAATGTGGAAATAATCTGCCTCACAGGTAGGGGGAGGGTCTGGGATGGGGCATATTGGGGTTTTGGGTGGTGGAGAATGGGGACTGGTGAAGGTATGGGTGTTTCACTGTATTAGCGAGACTTAAACCCGAAAGCTTTGTAACTACTCTCACTGTGATTCAATAAATAAAGTAATAAAAAATGAAAAAAAAAGTAAGGTGGAGTTCATGCCCAATTCAATCAACTAATCAGTGGCTGAATAGCAGTACTCCTACATTTAAAAAAAAAGACCTATACATATCAGTATGAATAACAGCATTCTAACTTCTGAAGACATTCCAAAGGGCACAGCTCCTGAGACTCAGGACCCAGCATAGGTGCCCCACATGGTCAGATCTAAATAACATTGGTATTCTAAAACTCATCACTCAAGGGCTGGAGCGACAGCATAGTGGGTAGGGCATTTGCCTTGCACGTGGCCAATCTAGGTTCGAATCCCAGCATCCCATATGGTCCCCTGAGCACTGCGAGGAGTAAAGATTCTGGAGTAACCCCTGTGCACTTTTGGGTTTGATCTAAAAAGCAAAAAAAAAAAAAAAAAGAATTAAAAAAGATTTAAGAAAATCACTCAGAGAGAAAGATGAGACCTTTAATTATATATGAAGCTCTTCTCAAAGAACCATGGTTTGTTCTTATCCCACTGAGGGTCAGAAATATCTTATCCTCAAATACCTGGATTCTTTTTTAAAAATCTCCAATAAGAATCCTATACATTAAAATTTTTTTTTTAAAAACCCACTTAGGGTCCACAGTTGGAAGCTTTCCACAAGTGGTAGTGGGAAGGGGGCAGCTAAGAAAGAGAAGGGACCACTATGACAATGATAGTTAGAAGTGATCACTCTGAACAAGAACCAAATGTTGAAAGTAGATAAAGAAATAAACATGATAACTGAGAGAGAGGGAAGGAGGGAGGGAGGGAGGGAGGGAGGGAGGGAGGGAGGGAGGGAGGGAGGGAAAGAAAGAAAGAAAGAAAGAAAGAAAGAAAGAAAGAAAGAAAGAAAGAAAGAAAGAAAGAAAGAAAGAAAGAGGAAAGAGTGCCTGCCATAGAGGCAGATGATGGAGGGGTGCGGAGATGAGAGGGAAACTAGGGACATTGGTGGTAGGAAATGTACACTGGTTAGGAGACATATGATGAAACACTGTATGATTGAAATCCAATCATGAACAACTTTGTAACTGTATCTCATAGTGATTCAATTAAAAAAAAACACACACTTAAGGGTTGAATCTCACTAATATTATATTGAAAATAGAGTTTACCATTACAAAAAACATGGCTTGAAACAATAGCTCTTTTTTATACAGGATATATAGCTTGGGGGAGTTCAACTCACTTCACTGAGTCTGTTTCGTTATCTGTAAAATGGGGCTAACCAATTTCCTTCCAAGAGTAATGGAAATTAAATAAGAATCCACGAAAGCACTACGTATAGCCCCTCAAAGTAAGAATTTAATAACTATCAGACTCTATTTTCTCTTTCATTAAAAAGGTATTTTAATTAATAAAACAATATTAAGCCAAAATTAGTATTCATGTCACATTTAATTTTGTCCCTATCAAGTGCTCCCATTAATTTTCCCCATCTTGGCCCCTCAAAATACTAATTAAGTCACATCAAACGTCCTGTAATTGTCCAAGGAAATTGCGAAGGCTTGTATTTTCACACAAAAAAACCTGAAAAATATATTAATAACCATCAATTGACAATTAGGCTCAATTAATTTGTCAACATAACATTTGGGATACATACTTTCTGTTTAATAACTAAAATCTGCTAAATGCTGATTACCAACCAACTCTGAAGTTCTCCTACTTTTCAAATAAAATGGCAACTAAAGATAAAATGCCTACATGTCACCATGATATTCATTCTTCAAAAAAATTCCAATCAGTACTTAAGAAGGTGTATTTATTGTGTATTTTATTGACATTATTTTTAATGCTTTTTCCATTGAAAATAAGAAAAATGTAAGGTAATATTTAAGTTACAAGAATTAAGAAGAAACTGCTTGGAACAACTATGATTGATCCATGGCATCTCACTGATCCCTGGCACCTATATAATCCCCCAAACTCTACCAGGAGTGATTTCTGAGTGCAGAGACAGGAATAATTCCTGACTACCTCCAGATGTGGCCCAAAAAACAAAATAACAACAACAAAACCCACAAAACAAAGAAAAGCTAAAAAGAAGTAGCAACCCAAGTACAAATCATGGCTAAACAATGAATTTATGAAATTATGAATTTGAATGGCTAAACAATATGTAGTTAATGGACCGGAAAAATAGTACAGAAGTTAAGGTGATTGCCTTCATACAGTCAACCTGGTTCCATTCCTTGTACCACATAGTTTCCCAAGCAATAATTCCCTAGATATAACCCCTGAGAATGAATCTATGAGTAAGCTCTAAGCACAACCAGGTGTGGCCCAAATACAAAAAGTAAAAAAAAAAAATGTAATGCAATCAAAACAGTTTTTTAAAAGAATAAGAGAAGGGCCAGAGTGATAGCACAGATAGTACAGAGAGTACAGTTCTTGCCTTGTATGTGACCAATCCAGGTTTAATCCCTGGCACCCCATATGGTCCACCAAGAGTGATTTCCAAGTGCATATCCAGGAGTCAACCCTGCTCACAGTCATGTGTGGCCCCAAAACAAAAAATAAATAAATAATTTTTAAAATAAAAAAGAACAAGACAAGAGGACATGGCCTAATTTCAGGACATTACAACAATACCATAATCAAAATAGAGACATATAAATGGAATAGAACGGGGTCTAATCTATAAGAATGAGTTTTGCACAAAGATACAAAGAAATTAGAGTCTAATCTAAGTTTTTTCAAAGATACAAATACATAGAATCCAAATATTTTTTTCAATAAATGAAAATAACAAGAGGATGTCTATATTCAAATTAAAGAACCTTTCCATATCTATCCATACCTTGCACCACATGTTATTTACTTAGAATGGATTCTTGACCTAAATAGAAAATCTTAAAAGGTAATATTTCCGTAAGAAAATGTAGTGGAGTGGCACTAAAGAAATAGCATAGGAAGTAAAGAACTTGGTGTGTTTTTCTAATCACCTTGATTTACAATACAGTTAGTGATAATGATAGGTTGTTTCCACATATACAACCTCCACCACAGTGACCACTCCCCTCGACCATTGTCTCAAGGTCCCCTCATTCCCCCTCCACTCGCCAACACCTACCTCACTTCCTGTCTCCCACTCTCTCCCTGCCATAGTATACTCAGTTCTGTAGACCAGTTCTCAGGCTCTGCAGCCTTTGGCCTTTTCTCATTCCCTTACTATGCCTTTTTATATCCAACAAATGAGAGATTGTTCTCTATCTGTCTCTGCTCCTGGTTTGTGTGTGGTTAGTCCAGATCAAGTTCAAAGCCCAGGTTCAACTGCCAGGGTCACATATGATCCCCTGAACACAGCTGGGAGTCCCTCCTGAGCACAGAGCTAAGAATAGCTCCTGAGCACTTCTTCCTGTGGCCTAATTCTCTCCCCCAAAAAGTGTACCAGGGATAAAAAAAACTCTGTAAGTTTAGCACAGTCAAAGATTTCCTAGACAGGGCACCAAACACATGGTACATAGAGGGGATAAAAATTTTATATTTTATAAAAATTTAAAACTTTTATTCTTCAAAAGCTGTTGGAAGAATTTTAAAAAGTCACCAACTCAGAATATCTTTTGGAATTGTGAAGCTAAAAATCTATATACAGAATTTAAAAATTTTCAAAATTCAATAATAGAATATAAATAATCTAATAAAATGGGCAAAAAATTGAAAAATTCTTCATATAAGATACAAGAATAGAAAATAAACTAAAGAAAAATGTTCAACAAACCATCAATTAGGAAAATTCAAATTAGAATCACAAGAAGGTACCACAACATACGTAAGGTGAAAATTAAACTGATGATGCTAAATGTGGGCACGAATGAGGAAACTCTCATATGTTGCTGGTAAGAATACAAAGTCATATTGCTACTTTGGAAACTGACAGTTTTTTAAAAATAAACGTCATCTACCATTAGTCGCAGCAATTTCAAAGATGTATACATGTATTACTTCACTTGTATCACTTGTCATCCCATTGATCATCTACTTCCTGAGTGGGTGCCAGTAACATATCCATTCGTCCCTTGTTGCATGCTAGTGTAGCCCAATGGCATCTGCTCACTCCAGGAACACGAAGAGCCTCAAACCGTTTGTTCAGGGTTTTGACAAAGAAGTCTGACCATAGGTGGGCAGCCATGCGTCCTTTTGACATCTCGTGGAGTCCAGTCAGTAACAGTCAGCTCTAGTCCAGCAGTCGTATAAATTGCATTATGTGCCGGGTCCATCTGATTTTCAATGCCCGATGCCTTGGCAAATGAGACAGCATCCCTGCATCCCTGCTTCTTTTTTTTTTTTTTTTTGTATCCCTGATTCTTGATCACCAACGGAGTTTAGGACTCCGGATTCCTGCTCTCACTTGAGTGAAACGTGATATTCCAAGCATAGCTCTTTCGATTCCATGTATACATGTGCCAAAGTCAATTATTTTCAGATGTCTAATATCAAAATTTACCTCCTAACACAATAAATATGGACAGTTAAGGTAGTGGAACAATATTTCAGTGGGTTGGGCATTTGTGCTGCACACAAGTGACTTGGGTTTGATCTCAGAACCCCATATAGTCCCAAGAACACACAAGGAGTCATCTCTGAGTGCAGAGCTAGGAGTAACTCCTGAGCACTGACAAATATAGACAGTCAATTTTATCCCAATTATACTTCAATAACACTGTAAAACATATGCTTAGTGAAAATCTTTTTGTTGCTGCTTTTTCTGTTTTAGGTTCACTCTAGTTTTGCTTGGGGACTAGTCCTAGATATAAAAGTTCAGGGGTCTTTCCTAATGGTGCTCAGAGAGCATATGATTCTGGAGGTTAAACCAGGGTCTCCTCCATTCAACGCGTGCTCTCAATCCTTTCAGCCATCTTTCCAGCTCTAGCAAACATCTTAAGAATATTCTGCATTCATGTGAACAATTCATCTTAATGTTGTTAGGAGATTTAAACCCATATTTCAAAGTCTTTTTATAATCATACATTTTAATAATTCTTAAAGATTTTGTTATAAATTTTATGAAACTCATTCTAAAATATATCCTAATAAAACTGGCAATGAGTGCCAAGAATGGTAAAAGAAGTGTTATTTCTTCCATCTGGTCTCTGTTCTACAGATACATGTTTGTTCAATGACTCTCCTTTAGGATGAAGGAGTAACAGCTAGCTACTCACAGGGAGTTCTTATCATATAGAGGGGACACAGAAAGGTGTTTCGAACACTTACTTAGTAACCCTGAGTATCACCCGGTGTGACCCAAAGACTTTTGTTAATACCTCATTGGCTAACGTACATTATACAAATTTTAAAGTTAAGATAAAAAGAAGCAAGCCTCTCCCAAAACAGTAGTTAAAAAAAATTGTGGACATCTGCTAATGTTTGCAGTGGTAATGTGATGTAAACTTAGGTTTGAACATTTTCATGAATGAATCAGGTCTGGTTGCAGTTCCTTTTTTCTGGAGAACTATGAACTAGAAACACATGAACGCTCGCTCTCTCTCTCTCTCTCTCTCACTCTCTCACTCTCTCACTCTCGCTCTTGCTCTTTCTCTTGCTCTTGCTCTCTCTTTATATCCAACACACATATTAAAGGGACTATATAACTATATATATATATATATATATTTCCGTTTAAAACTTTACAAATAGGAAGTACATAGTTATCAGTTCATCACTGGACACAGAAGTTCTAAAAACTTAATTGGCAAATGCTGCTAGCTGCCAAGTTCTCTTAGATTAAGAATATTCCTTCGTTAGGCTCTTCTCTGGAGCTGGAGCTATAGCACAGCGGTAGGGCGTTTGCCTTACAAGCGACAAATAGCCGACCCGAGTTCGATTCCTCCGCCCCTCTCAGAGAGCCTGGCAAGCTACCAACAGTATCTCGCCAAGCTACCCGTGACGTACTCGATATGCCAAACACAGTAACAACAAAGTCTCCAATGGAAATGTTACTGGGCCCGCTCGAGCAAATCAATGAACAACAAGAAGACAGTGACAGTAACAAGGCTCTTCTCTGATTCTGATGATCCCTTCATTCATTCTTTTCTATGGCTCTTAACTCTTTTCCATATACTTTTCTATATCCTTCTTTTCTATATTCTCCTTGGCAAGTTCTGAAAATACTGGATAATAAGATCCCCTTATATATCTGTACATTCCGCTTGTAGAATGTTGGAAGTTCATTTCAACAGTTTTAGTCTCTTTTACACCGGTGACTGTATAATTTTGCTAATACCAATATTTCAACTGAACAGTAAGGTATAGAATTTTGTGCCATTTCAAGAATCCTTATGATTCACTACCAGGATCTCACCATTCTACAAAAAAGTAATCACTGATGTCAAGAGAAGGGTTGGGCAGGGTGATACCATTTCACCGAAACTCTTCAGTGCCACCCTCGAGAACATCATGCGACGACTGGAATGGGAAGGAATGGGAGTGAAGATAGATGGTCGGCAACTACACCACCTCCGCTTTGCTGATGACATTGTTTTAATAACACCAAACATCAGCCAAGCGGCACAAATGCTGGCCGACTTCGACCGTGAGTGTGGAAAGGTTGGACTACAGCTGAATCTTACGAAGACAATGTTTATAAGAAATAGCCTCGTTCCTGATGCCCCATTTGCTCTCAACAGAACGACCATCTCTGAATGCAACAGCTATGTGTACCTAGGCCAAGAAGTCAACATGACAAATGACCTGGCACCCGAGCTGCGCAGGAGGAAGAGAGCGGCTTGGAAGGCCTTCAAGAACGTCAAAGAAATAACTAAGAGGACGAAGAACCTCTGGCTCCGGGCACATCTCTTTGATTCCACTGTTCTTCCTGCATTAACATATGCCTCAGAGACCTGGGCCCTACAAAAACAGGATGAGAACGCTATTCGGGTCTCCCAAAGAGGAATTGAAAGAGCTATGCTTGGAATATCACGTTTCACTCAAATGAGAGAAAGAATCCGGAGTTCTGACATCCGTCGACGATCAAGAATCAGGGACGCTGTTTCGTTTGCCAAGGTGTCAAAAATCAGATGGGCTGGTCACGTAATGAGATTTAAAGACAACCGCTGGACTAGAGCTGTTACCGACTGGATTTCATGGGATGTCAAAAGACCGTGTGGCCGCCCACCTACCAGATGGTCAGACTTCTTCATCAAGATCATGAACGATCGGTTTGAGGCTCTTTGTGTTCCTAGAGCGAACAGACGCCATTGGGTTACATTAGCACGCGACAGGGACAAATGGAGACGTTACTGGCGCCCGCTCGAGCAAATCGACTATTAACGGGAAGTCAAGTGATCAAGTGATCAAGAATCCTGTTTAAAAATTCATGACATAAGAATTTTTTCATGGAACTCCCAGGAATGGAAATCATGACCAACAAATTGAATGCTTGTTTGCATCTGTGAACATATATTATATTTCCCTTGTTCAGAATCTCCTTTTTCCAGAAATGCATTGTCTTCGGAGTGCATAATCAACACTTCAATAATATTTTAGTAGGGCATTCGCCTTACAAGTGGCCAACATGGCCGACCCGAGTTCGATTTCTCTGCCCCTCTCGGAGAGCCCGGCAAGCTACCGAGAGTAACAACAAAGTCTCCAATGGAGACGTTACTGGGCCCACTCGAGCAAAGAGTGAAATATTCTGAATTTGAATTCTGTTTAAAATATCAATTCAACTAGTAAGAAATTGCCTCATCTGCTTTATTTAATAAATAGCACAGCGGTAGGGCGTTCACCTTACAAGCGGCCAACATGGCCGACCCGAGTTCGATTCCTCCGCCCCTCTCGGAGAGCCCAGAGCCCGGCAAGCTACCGAGAGTATTTGATATGCCAAACACAGTAACAACAAAGTCTCCAATGGAGACGTTACTGGGCCCGCTCGAGCAAATCGACGATCAACGGGAGGGCCTTTACCTTTACCTTTACCTTAAAAACAAGATAATCAGGGGCCAGAGGGATGATAGTACAGCAGGTAAGGGACTTGCCTTGTACATGGCAAACATGGATCCTATCCCCGCTTCCCATATGGTCCCTAGAGCACTGTCAGGAGTAATTCTTGAGTGCAGAGCCAGGAGTAACCCCTGAGCATGACCCGGTGTGACCCAAAAACAAACAAATAAAATATAATCATAAGAACTATCAAAAACTAGAATGAGGAAGTAGAACTGGGAAGGAAAGAATGAGGAAAAACTAGAACTGGGAAGCTTTGAATTCACAGTGTTCAACAAAGACCAGAGAACCCATTAACTGTAGTGATATAAATAGTAATATAAATACCAGGTGAGAAAATGGGTTAGATCCTTTATAACTGTAAGCATTTTTGCTCTGTGATTCTTAACTGTGTAGAAATAAAAAGAAGTCAACTTTTGTGGCTGTGGATATCTAAGTACGTTTCCTTTTAGGAAATGTTATTTAGCTCAATTTTTCTAGTTCTTTTCTGGAAAGAGAGTAACTTTTTTTTTATAATTCCTTGGTTTTAACTGTACACATTTGGAGAATATAATTATGATGTATTCTTTTTCACAGTGATAGCATGTACTAATACATTGTGAGAGCAGACTTCTGACCTATAGACACTGACCTAAATAAAAGAGAAGACTTCTTCCTCTACTACTTTTGGATATTAACTATTATAGCACCACTGGAGTTTGAATGGGAGACCTGGAATTAATATATCATTTTATTTCACTACTAACATTTTCAGTTAATTCTAAGATGACTTTGTATTATTACCTAACATCAGTTTAGTTTATGAAATGTCTATATGATTATGGACTGAAGTGATAGCACAGCAGTAAGGCATTTGCTGGGTTCGATTTCTCCACCTCTCTTGGAGAACCCGGCAAGCCACTGAGAGTATCTCACCCACATGACAAAGCCTGGCAAGCTACCCATGACGTATTCGATAGGCCAAAAACAGTAACCACAAGTCTCACAATGGAGACGTTACTGGGCCCACTCAAGCAAATTGATGAACAACGAGAGGACAGTGCTACAGTGCTATATGATTCTACAAATGCCTCTCATATTTTAAAAAATTAAGTACTCACCAAAAAAGTAAGTCATAATAGACCTTATTTGTGTCTACACAGTAGGGGTGGGGGGGGGCGGGGGAAGCATGTGAATGGAAAACCTTGCATTCTGACACTGAAGATCTCAGTTACCTCAAAATAGTTACGATGGAATTCTTTTACTTCTGATATTATGGATTTGTTTAGCCTTTAACATTTCATATTGTAGTTTATCCAATTATCTCTCTAGTGTATCTTTGTCTCAAATTTTTTCTAGAATAATCTCAGACACCAAAGTCAAAATTGATAAATCAGTCCAAATTTGCCATTTTTCACACCTGCTCTTCCTTTGGAAAGGTTGAAACTAAAACTGTGAAATCTTAAAATAGAAAAATTTACTTAGTTTGGCTTTCTGTAAATGTTTAGACAGTTTTATTTTTTTAATTTATTAACTCATTGACATTTTTGTTTCAAATATAATTTTTATTAAATGTTTTATTTAATATCTGACTTTTTTATTTCAACCTATAATGAAATACCAATAACTTCTTTATGTCACTGTATGTTAGAAACACGACTATGCATTTATGTTTTAATTTCATGAAATGTTCATTGCACTTAGTTTTAGGAAATAAAATTTAATGGTATCTCCTGTTATTTCATAACCATTTTCTCTGCTAAGAATTCTTACTAGATTTGATACCATCTTAAAGTGATATATTTCTATAATAATAAAGATAAATTACTGTATACTAAAGAAACAAAATCACTTCACTACTTTTATAAGATTATAATATTCATATTGAGAAGTAACATCTCCATGTAAACAACATATTCAGGTATTTATCTTGTTAAAAATTATAAGGCTTTCAAGAAACTCAGTGCCTGTTAATCAAGGCTAGAGCTTACTAAATGAAAAGT
This sequence comes from Sorex fumeus, assembly GCF_029834395.1. Lineage (NCBI taxonomy): Eukaryota > Metazoa > Chordata > Mammalia > Eulipotyphla > Soricidae > Sorex > Sorex fumeus. The sequence goes on along the minus strand of NW_026606111.1, from coordinate 17,949,539 downwards.
GAAATATGGGGCTGAAGAGGCAGCACAGGTTAAGACACCCGCCTTGCAAGCAGTCAACCCTTATTTCAATCCCCAGTACCACATACAGACCCCAAGTGCCACCAGGAGCAAGCCCTGAGGACAGTCAGCTCCCATCCAAAAATTAAAGTGAAAACTTTAGTCACATTCAGATATTAATGGGCAATGATCATCATCTAGCAATTTGATAAACTCATACCCAACTAAAGATCTATATCTTCGTTTATAAAGCTTAAGGCTCAGAATTTTCTATTTCTTTCCTTGCATATGTAAATTTTTAGAGTAAATTTATATTTTAAAAACTTATTATTTAAATTAACACTAGCATAAGATCAAAAATCAAATTACCTTTTAAAATAACATAATTTTGTCTATATTTCTTGACTATCCAGCAGAAATTTTTTTCAATATATTTTTATTATTTTAGGATGAAGATATACATGAAATTGAAAAATAATATTATCACCATAAAAATGTTCTGTCATAAATCTCTAACATTATGGGGCCAGAGAGCTAGTACAATGGGAATGGCGTCTGCCTTGCACATGGCCAACTCAGATTTCATTCCTGGGATCCCATCTGATCCCCAGAGCATCACCAGGAATGGCCTCAAAATAGCACTGTAGCACTGTCCTCCCATTGTTCATCGATTTGCTTGAGGGTGCATCAGTAACGTCTCTATTGGCATTGAAGTTAACTGAGGAGGCTGAACTTGTTTCAATTATTTGCCATTGCATAAAATATTTTGGAGGTATTCCTTATAACATTCCTCCCCTTTGATCATGGCAAATCTCAGCTTCAAAAGTGGACTTAATTTACAGATAGTAATGTATCTTTGACTACCCAATTATGATGTCTGTCAAATCAATATAATTTTCATATTGAAGTAAAATATAACTGTGATTTTGTGTGATTCCTAAAATTGTTTCTAGATACAGTTTTGATACATTTGCATTATTAGAACAAGTTGCCCAGGGTGATCATCTGGAAAAAAATACTTTTCTGGAATACTTTGTTTGAAACCTTCCTAATATCCATCTCAAACAAATATATAACACCTTTTTCTTCATTTATCAATAAAGGGGCAAATGAGATAAACAACCATAAGTTTTCAGGGCCAGTATGGTGGGTAGGGCATTTGTTTGCTTTATACAGTGCAGACCTGGATTCATATGGTTCCCAAGTGAGAGAGAAGTTAACTCCAAGCACCATCAGGTGTGGTTCAAAAAACAACCACAGGTTTTCTATAACTATAATGTTTTGAGGTTTTTTTCACAACACATATGAACTACATAAGATATAGGTAGTTAAAATGCCTGAAAGATAATACAGCAGCTTAGGACTTGCCTTACATGAATATGATCCTCACCATCAGTTATAGTCTCTTGAAACTCACTAAGAATGAACTGTGAACACAGAATTAGGAGTAAGCTCTGAGCACTGCTAGGACGCACCGCTCCCCCGGCCCCTGTCACACACATACATACACTGGTATAAGCAGCTGAATTTGGTCCATACTATTGACATTTTTGACAGGATAATTGCTGTCAGGTCTGTTCTGTGGACTGCTGGTTTTTCGGAAGTATTCTTGACATCTACTCAATTGATGTCAATAGCATCATATCACCATGTGATATCAAAAAATGTCTCCAAATATTAATAGATGTGCCCTGGGAGAAAAAAATCCCATAATTGATACTATTAAATTAAGAAATAATAAATGTCCTTCCAACTTTCAGATTGACAAAATGAAATAAAATATATGTCCTTCCAACTTCCAGATTGACAAAATGAAATAACATATATGTATAGAATTGTTCCATTTTAAATCCACAACATTATATAAGCATAAAAAATTAATGTCACAACTTTTCTGGTGATACATACCTTTAAAAATAATTTTTTATAAGATGGTATGGTAAACCAGTTTAAAATCTGTTGTCATAGGGTTCAGTCCATAAAATTAAAAACATCTAGGTTACTTTGACACACAAATATAAATATAAAATATAACGAGGTTTATATAAATATGTAAATTTTAGCAAAGAATGCCTTTAAAAATACAAATAAGTCTATTTAACTACCCTCAGATTCTAGAGAAGTATATACATTTTACAGTAGTCATGACTAAGTTTTAAGATAATTTCTTACAAAGAAAACTGAATAAAACAAAGATGGAAACCATATACAGGACGCCCATGTACTTTAACTCAACATATAAAGTTTTCATTATTTATTGTATAACATCTGAATTTCTACAGAGAAAGTTATATACATATAATAAAAACTAGACTTAAATCAAGTAAATAACACATTTCCAAGTTTTAAAATCTTTCCTATAACCAATTTTTGTATAAATATCACTATGAAAAATTAATATTAAAATGCTACTATTATACAACTTCAGTAATGTTATTTTGAAATAATAAAATATAATTATTACAAATAATATAGCAACATTTACTTTTTCTTCAAATCAACCTACCTCATTTCTTGTTTAATCACCATAAATGTCCATAGATTACTTTATATGACATTTCTACTGAGCTAAGACCATTAACAAAACTCTGTTTAGATCTACTAATTATTGATGAAACATTACTCCTAAATATCTCTATCGTAAAGGAGTATAAGATTCCCCATGGTTAGAACTCCTTATATACTGGAGAATACTAAAGCACAACTTATTAAGACTATAATATTATGGGTTGTGATTGTCACTAAATAAATATGAAAGCTTATCATAGATATTTTTGTAAATTGAAAAAATTAATATACAATTCTAAGTCACAATAGTTTAACCATAAAGGAGGTTCATGGGTGTACTGCTTTTCTTTTAATTAAATTTAAAAGTCTCTGTAGTTACTGATGTGTGAACATATTTCCACAGAGAGCTATTCAATTGAAAAGCAAAGCATGCAAATACAGTCAAACATAATTATTTGAGGATACTATACATTCATTCATTAGCCAAGTATTCTAATATGAAATCATAAGTAAAGCATGCCATAGATCATTATTACTGGCTTAACTGTCAGGCAAGTCAACCAAAAGGCCAATTATTCTGAGGAAATCCTGGATGGAGAGCTTGTTGTTGTCATGAGATCATTTTGAGATAGTTCTGGTTCCTTTGATATAGAATATTATTTTTCCAAAAAGAACATTTGGATATAATTTTGTGTGTTTGATTCACAAGTAATTTAAAAATTTAACATTTAAAGAGAAATTATTTTTTAAATACAAATAAGACATTAAAAGAAAAACTAAAAAAATTTCAGAGTAAGTTTACAATATCTCCTTTTCTTTCAGTTTCATCGCTATAACTCAAGAAAGTCAGTATTGGAGAAATAGTATAGAGGGTAATACACTTGCCTTACATACAGCCAACCAAAGTTCAATCCCTGGCATCCAATATTGTACCCCAAGCAAGGAGAGATTCTTAAGAGCAGAGGCAGGAGTAAGCCTTGAGGTCAGTCAGGCGTGACCCAAAATGAAATAATAACAAGGGTCAAGATTTTATTCAACTTAATAGTTACATCTATGGTTGACTGCAACATGAAATTGAACTTGTGGGTATATAATATGCTAGGAAAATACATCAAGATTTTTTTAATTTTAGGAAGTGTTTTCAAATTTTAAAATACATCAATAATTACCACATAAAGAAAATCTAAGACAAATTATCAGGAATATAAAGTGGCATGTCTAGAAATATCTTTATAAATATAGTATAATATAAACATATAGTATATAGTGTAGTAGCACTGTAGAGCTGTCATGCCATTGTTCATCAATTTGCTTGAGCAGGCACCAGTAATGTCTCCATTGTGAGACTTGTTGTTACTGTTTTGGACATTTTGAATACACCACAGGTAGATTGCCAAGCTCTGTCATGCAGGCGAGATACTCTCAGTAGCTTGCCGGGATCTCCGAGAGGGACGAAGGAATCGAACCCAAGTCAGCCCATGCAAGGCAAACACCCTACCCACTGTGCTATCACTCCAGCTATATAGTATAAATATAGTGTATCTTCATGTGAAAATTAAAGTTGTAAAGAGGCACAGGTATATTACATTTCTTACCTAGGCTCTGCATTCAGAATCAGGTTGTTTAGAATATTAACTTAGTGAGAATTTGTTTAATACAGCCACTTCTTCTTTGTTGCTACCTTCTGTCCCTTTCACTAGTCCACAGTTGTACTTTTCATCAGACCATCACCATCTGCCTTCCATGGGACTATATCCCACACAGCAATGACTGTTACTTATACTAGTCCCAACACCCCAGATCTTAACATGTATGTGTTGTATAAAATCAAGTAGAGACCTAAAATAGCATGGTACTCGGTGGCGCTCAAAACCAACTCCACTGTAGATACCTGGAGAGTTGTGTAGGCCACACCATTTAAACGAGAGTCTCTGCAGTGGGAGATTCTGGGATCTGCCATTGTGTTAAAAATCTTCTGGGCTGTCAGGGACTGGGCAGGAGAGGATGTAAGTATAGAGTTTCAGTTCAAGCAGATGAAAACTCCTTGAAGATACATTTCAAAACAGTGAATATATTAAATACGACTGGACTTCATGAAAAGGACAGTGATTTATGTGTGTGCGTGCATGTGTGTGTGTGTGTGTGTGTGTGTGTGTTTGTACTACAAACTAATTTTTTTCTTTAAATATTCCTTGGAGAGGGACTGGAGATATAGTACATTAAGTAGGATGCTTTCCTTGCATGTGGCTGACCCAGTTTGATTCCCCGTATCCCATAAGTTCCCCCAAGTACCACCAAGAGTGATTAAAGGGCAGAGTCTGGAGTAACCTCTGAGCCTCACCAGATGTAACTCCAACACTATAAATAAATAAATATTCCTAGGAGATTCCACTGTGCAATCAGGTTTGAAAACAATTGTAGTTTCATGAACATCTTAAGGTTCCCCCACAGTCAGCTCTGTTTATTGATCTTTTTATTGCAGGGAGGGAAAAGGAGAAACTTTATGGACTTTTCCAATCAGCTTCCCCAACTGTGCATCAAAAATTACAAATTCCTAAGAGTTCATTGTCCAATAATTTTCATAAAAATATAAATACTTGATCCAGAATCAAAACGCACATATAGCTGTTTAAAAGTTGAGAAACCCTGCAAACAAAAAGACTGTTTAACTCACTTGCAAACAGCAATGCCTTAACAACCTATTGGTGTTTATAAAAACACTAGAGAATAAGAATCCCTGACAGTAGAATTTTTAAAAAAAAAAACTCAAAGAGAAAGTAAAAAGACAGCAAAAGTTACAGGTCATTACTAAAATAACACATTATCCATTGTATTTCACGCATTCATGGTTTCTGTATTATCCAGTAATTTAGCCACCGTAGATGTAGTTTTTACAGTGGAGCTATCTACTGTTCTTTTCTGTGTTCACAAAGCAAAGTTCTCACATGTTCTAAAACATATAGCACTAGCCTGACCTGAAGCATGGCTTTTGCTTTATTTTGCTTTGTTTGGGGTCACACGTGCTGTGCTTACTCCCGGCGATCTGTAGTGTCAGGGACAGAACCTTGATCAGCTGAACTCATCTGTGATGAGTTCATCTGATACTGTCCATCACTAGACAGTATCAGGTACGCATTCAACTTTTAAACAATACATTCCACATGTTGATCAAAATTTGGTTTGAGGGGAGTGCCCTGCCACAGAGGCAGGGTAGGGTGGGGGAGGTGGGAGGGATACTGGGACACGTGCTGGTGGAAAATGGGCACTGGTGAAGGGATAGGTACTCAATCATTGTATAACTGAAACCCAAGCACAAAAATTTGTAAGTCTATAACTGTACCTCATGGTGTTTCACTAATAAATTTTTTTTCATTTCATTTTCATTTCATCATCCTGTTAATCGTCGATTGCCTCGAGCAGGCCCCAGTAACGTCTCTTTCATCCTAGCCCTGAGATTATATTCACGGCTCTTTAGGAGAATGAGACCCATCATTGTTACTGGTATTTGGCATATTTGGTAGGCCACGGGGAGTTTGCCAGACTCTGCCCTGTGGGCAGGCTACATTCGATAGCCTGCAAGTTTGTCCAAAGTAGGAATGAGATAATAAGATGTCATAAAGAAAAGTTCTGATAAGATGTCGCGCGGCCGCGCGGTTCCGGGATCTGGATTTTATAGTCTCTGAGTCTTGGCCGCTGATGGGATTACACGGCGCCAGGGGGCCAGGTGGTGGGTGTGACCCCCGCCTACTGGAATTTGGAGGATCTGGGTGGAAGATGCTCGACTCCAATTCGAGTAGGCTTGGAGGTCTCGGCCCCGGAACCCGCGTGGCTTTGTCCCTCTGCCAGTACCTTCAGGTGTGCGGAGAGTGGTCTCAGCATGGTGGTGGCTGGTCCTGGAGGTCTCCGGCTGCCGTAGCCCTGGCCGGGGCGGGGAGGAAAGCTCAACCCGCTCCCCTCCAAGGGACTCCGGGAAGGAACACCGAGGCGCGGGGGAAAAAATGGGAAAAAAATCGGTTTGAAGTATGAGTGTGCCATGAGACATAGTTTGAAAACCACAGCCAGAAAAGGCTGGACTGGGCTTAGATATAATTGTAACATCCCCCAACCCCTATGTGTTTATTTACAATACTCCCTATAGGTGGTTCACAGGAAAGAGACTTTATATCCATCCTTGCTATCCTTAACCCAGAAGGATTGTAAAGAGTGATTCAACAAATATTTGCTTGATTCTATACAATATACTTAAAGAGGAAACAGTATTTATAGCCTAAAACCATAAGCAACACAGATAAGAAAAGGAACCTACTCTGAGGCTGTACGTAGATTTTTCCCCTTTAAGTACAGAAAGGATACAGATGCTTTTTAAATTTTATTTGGTCAAGGAATAAATTAGGTGAAAACTACAGGGCAGAATGATATTATTATAAAATCTTTGCACTGCTAAATGTATTTATTCTGTGGTGTATTTGAGTGGCACATAATTGGGTTCCTTTAATTCAAGCTGCACTGCATTGTATTCTTTCATTCACAGTGAATTGCATGTTAGAACAGTCAGCAAAAAAAAAAAAAGACATCATGATAGTCCTGTTTTTTCCTGTTATTTTGAAAAATGCTTGATTGTGCAGCCAACTTTGCAGTGTTGTAATTTAGAAGTGAAATTATAATATTAGAACATAAAAATTCTTATACTTTCATTGATTACAACAGAAAAATCAATCCCAAAACTTCTAAATTATTGGAAAGCTATAATTTCCCCCAATGCTACCATTAATAACTTTCAAAATATGTTAATCATTAAAAATTTTGTTTTAGGTAATTTAAATTAAAAGACTCACTGAGAACAAAACTCAGATATAGTTCCTTATTCCCTTTAGCTATATCTAGATTAATAAGTAGGTTTTACAATTTTACTGAATTAACCAGTCAAGTAAGCAAAACAGGAGGAAGTATATACTGACAAATGAAAGTTCTTGAGCTAATTATCTAATATAACTACTAAATGTAAGTATGTTTTCACTTGCTTGAAACATACCCACTGAGTCTGAGAAAGCTTCAATAAGTCTTAGTGCTATTTATGTTTATAATATTAATAGTTCTTAGAATAACATGAAAATTCTAGGTAGTTGATTAGATGCCAATGATATAATTCACTGTGAAAAGACAAGTAACATTAGAAAACACAATCAGAGTTAATTTCATCACTACAAACGAATTCAAAGTGGGCGCCTGGTAAATAGTTCAAAGGGCTGAGTGCTTGTCTTGCATGCAGTAGGTCCCTAGTTCCAACCCAAGCACTACATGGTGCTCCCCAAGTACTACCAGATATGACACTGGTGATCCCTAGCCCACCAAGCCAGTGCAGCACCAAAATCAATCATCAGACTCACATAACCAGATTGAGTATGACTGGGAGTGGCCCAATGTCCTCTGAGCACTGCCTGGGAAGATGGGAAAGTAAAAGAACTAAAATTAGTTACTCAAGATAATGAATATAACATTCCTTATTTTTGCATATCATCCCTTATTTTTCAAATGCACAACAGGACCAGAGATAAAGCTCAGCAGTGTGTATTCTTGCATGCAGGAGGCCTGGGTTCTATCCCCAGCACCAAATGTCCCCCAAACACTGCCCTTAGAAACCTGCTACCACAGAGACAGAATAACCTGTGAGAACCTGCAAGGATGGCAGACCCCTAAAATAAATTAAATTTAAAATATTCAACAACTGACATCCAATGTACTGAAGATTCAGGTACTCATGTTTTATAATATGTATGCAATACCCATTTGAGGAGTTTAGTTCTATTGCTATCTTGGTATCCAATTTATAATCTGAGGCTATTATTCTCACATGTGAAACAATATATCAGAATCAAGACCCAAGGAACATAGGAATGCAAATGCCTTTTCTCTATTTTGTTTTTGAGCCCTTCACATATATTCCAAGAAGTGGAATTGCTGGGTCAACTGGGAGCTCAATTCCTAGATTTTTAAGAGTACCAATATTATGGACATGGAGAGTATCATGCTAAGTGAAATGAGTCAGAAAGAGAGGGACAGACATAAAAATATTGCATTCATCTGGGGGACATAAAATAACAAAATAGGAGATTAATACCCAAGAATAGCCGAGATAAGTACCAGGGGGATTACTCCATGTACAGAGGGGGGATTACCAGGGGGATTACTCCATGTACAGAGGCCAGCCGGGCATGCTAGGGGAAAAGGCAGCTCAGATAGAGAAGGGAGCACCAAATAAAGGGTGTTTGGAGGATTCTCTTAGGATGGGAGATCCATGTTGAAAGTAGACTATAGACTGAACATGATTGCCACTCAATGCCTCTTTTGCAGACCACAACACCCAAAAGGAGAGAGAGAACAAAAGGGAATGCCCTGCCACAGAGGCAGGGTGGGATGGGGGGGATGGGGGTGGGAGGGATACTGGGATTCAGGATGATGGAAAATGGGCACTGGTGGAGGGATGGGTATTTGATCATTGTGTAATCAAAACCCAAGCACAAAAATTTGTAAGTCTACAACTGAACTTCACGGTGTTTCACTAATAAAAATTTTTTTAAAAAAAGGAGTCAGAAAAAGAGGACAGACATAGAATGACTGCACTCATTTGTGGAATATAAAATAATATAATATGAGACTAACACCCAAGGACAATAGAGACAAATGCCAGGAATACTGCTCCATGGTTGGAAGCCTGCCTTATAAGCTTGGGGAGAAGGCGGCTAGAATAGAGAAGGGACCACTAAGTCAATGATGGTAGGAGGGATCGCTTGGGATGGGAGATGTGTGCTGAAAGCAGATAAAGGACCATAATAGCCTCTCAGTATTTGTATTGCAAACCACAATACCACAAAGTAGAGAGAGATAGAGGGAGGGGGAGGGCTGATATGGGAGTGGGGTGGATACTGGGGACTTTGGTAGTGGAAAATGTTCACTGGTGGAGGGATGGGTGTCAATAATTGTATGACTGAAACTCAAACATGAAAGCTTTGTAATTGTATCTCATGATAATTTCAATTTAAAAAAATTTTAAGTATATTCATTGTTTTTCAGAAAAGCTGGACCAGCTGACATTCCCACCAGCAGCCAACGAGAATCTCTTTCTCCTTGCATCCATGTCCAAATTGGTTGTTCTTGTTCCTTTTGATGTGTGCCAGTTTCTGTATACAAGATGGCATCTCATTGTTACTTTGATTCACATCTCCCTGATGATTAGTGATGCAGAGTATTTTTTCATGTGCCTTAGTCATTTTTATTTCTTCTTTGAGAAAGTTTCTGTTCCATTTTTGATGGGGTTGGATGATTCTTTTCTTGCAAATTTCTATCAGTGCCCCATATAACTTTGATATTAATCCCTCATCAGGTGATCGTTGGGTAAATAATTTCTCCATTCCATGGGCTGTCTTTGTATCCTGGTCATCATTTCCTTTGAGGTATAGAAGTTTCTTAATTTAATGTAGTCCCATCTTTGCTTCTACTCACAGCATTATCTACAATAGCCAAAATCTGGAAACAACCCAAGTGTCCAAGGATAGATGACTGAATAAAGAAACTATGGTACATATACACAATGGAATATTACTCAGCCATAAGAAAAGATAAAGTCATGAAATCTGCTGTTACATGGAGGGACCTGGAGAGTTGAATGCTGAGTGAAGTTAGAGGGAAAGAGACCCACACAGAATGATCACTTGCATATGAGGGATATAAAGAAACATAATGGTGGAATAACACATATCCAAAGACAATGGAAACAAAGAACATAAGAGCTGGCATTCAATAAGAAACATGCCACTTGAGGGGGCTGGGAGATAGAAAAGGGAGAGGGCAATATCTATGATAGAGCAAAGCACTCAACAGAAAGGAGGAGGTGGTGCTGAAAAGTGGTTAAGGGTTATGTATGAAACTCAGCAACAATACTGTAAATCACTTATTTTTAAAATAATAAGTGCTGGAAACTTATTTTTTGAAAAATCTCTCATAGAAGCAGACAGGTGGGTGGGAAGCAAATGAGGAGTGCAGATGGGAGGTTGGGGGCATTGGTGGAGGGACGTGGACACTGGTGAAGGAATAATTGTTGAAATATTATATGCTGGAAACCCAACCATGAGTAATCTTGAAATTCCACAGTGACTACACTTATTTTTTTTTAAAAAATCCAAGCCCAAGGTCCTTCACGCCCAACCGAGGCCATGAGTTGCCCCCACGAGCAGCTCTATGGCACAGCCATGGCACCAGAGGCACACAGAACTAATCCAGAGCCTGGCAGCTTGTGGCAGAAATGTGAATGGACTATGCATTAAATTATGGTGCCATAATTAAATTATGGCACCATGCCCCCCCCCGGGAGGGAAACGGTGCCTGTCTCCTCCACCTTCCCCACCCCCCCTGCAGCACAGTGGCCCCTGTCTCAGAGCTTATTGGAAAGCCAAGTATGAGCCGGTGGTGATGGGGCAACTACAGCATCATGGGAAGAGGGGCAGAATGAGCTCTTCCTTCAAAACAAACTGAGGCCATGAGTTGCCCCCCACGAGTGGCTCTCTGGCACGGCCATGGCACCAGACGCACAGAAACCAATCTCATAATTATCTGGCTCTTGGCAGAAATCCCTCCAAACTTAATTAGTAAAATATCAGAAATCCAAAATCACGCAGCCGCTATCGCGGCCATGCGACATCTTATGGTTTTCATAAACACCAAAAGAAAAAAATTATTTTACAATGCCTTTTCAGCAGTTCTGATTGTTGGGGGCAAATTCCAAACAATAATGGTGCACCTTTTGTCGAAATAATAAATGTAATCAAAGTAGAGAGAGAGTTTAGAAATCATCTGCCTCACAAGCATTGGGAAGGGTGGGAGGGGGTATATTGGGGTTCTTGGTGGTGAAAAATAATTACTGGTGAGGGGAGGGGTGTTTGATCATTGTATGACCGAGACTTAAACCTGAAAGCTTTGTAACTTTTCTCAAGTCCAAGGATGAATTTGATGGTAAAAATAAATAAATAAATAAATAAATAAGTTCCTTGCAAGTCTGAGGCATCAAGCATCAAATTCAATCCCTGGTGTCATCTGAATATACAAAGCCTAGTCCCTGAGGCTCTGTTCCCAGGAAACCCTGTACCTAGATAAAACGTGAGCTCTCTGGCACACCCAGCCAGGCTGAGTGAACACCAAAGCTAAAAGATAAGCAAAGCACCACAACCAGGAGTGTGGCTCCATGGTGAACAAGACAACCAGAATATATGAGCACCATAAACAAAGAGTGAAATCCAAGGCAAATACATCTGCAAGCACCCTATTTGCTGTGTACAGCCCCAGAAAGTACCCCAAAAGTGCAAGCACACAATCAAGCATGTGCATAAACCTGGTCATCACTAGGAATGGAAGTAAGAGGGAATTATACATATCAAACATGGACAACCTGGCAGGCTACCGAATGTAACCTGCCCACACGGCAGAGTCTGGCACACTCCCTGTGGCATACCCAATATGCCAATACCAGTAACAATGATGGGTCTCATTCTCCTAGCCCTGAAAGAGCCTTGAATATGGCACTTTAAAATCTCAGGGCTAGGATGAAGGAGACGTTGCTCGAGGCAATCAATGAACAACAGGATGATCGTGATCGTGATCGTGAAACATGGACAGATCCAGTCTTTTAAGCAATGGGTTTGTTCTTTTAAGGCCAAAGCCGGAGTGCTCAGGGCTCACTTCTGGCTCTATTCTCAAGAATCACTCCTTAGGAACTGGGGATCCATATACGGTACCAGGGATCAAACCTTGGCCAGCCACATTCAAACAAGTGCCCTACCTGTCCTACCCAGACTGTCACTCTGGTCCCAGCAATGGGTTTGTTATTAAGCTATGATGCTATAGTTTAATATATTTAATATATAACTTAATATATTAGCACCACACAGCAAGTAGAAAATTAGAGAAGTCATTTTACTTAGAATATTTTATCCTTTCTCTCCCCCAAATAAAAAGTGGTCGGTAGAAATTTTTAGAGGAAAAGAATAATAAGAGGCCAGGGTTGTGGCTCAGTGGCAGAGCATTTGCCTTGTATGTGTGAGACCCTGGTTTGGTCACTGGCACCACAAAAGAAATTGAGAGAGACACAGAGAGACAGAGACAGAGAACAACAAATTCATAAACTAAAGCACATTTCTTTCCTTGCATTACAAATATTGGACTGATAAGCAGATCTAAAGTAGATATTGAAGTAAATGTAAATACAAGTATCCCTCATCATTACTGAAGTGAGTAACATACTGACAGTGGTGGAGGGTCTTGGGCACAGTGATGTTATAGGTGAAATAATTTTCTACATTGTTCACACTATTGTAAATGTTAACAATACTGTAACCATATTACCTAAAATACAATTCGAAAAAATTAATTGCACTAAAAACAAAATAAAAGCTAAATGTGAACAAGTAAAATGAACTGCATTTTTCTCACAGACTCACAAATAAAAATCTTTACACAGAACCTCAACAAATTTCACATCTGTGCTTCCAAAAGCCATCATCCAACAAGAGAAAAAAAATTCTTTCACAAGGTACTAGACATTTCACTCTGGGAGGGGTCACCCATTACCGATCCCGATACTAAGGAACCCTGGCTTATGCTCCAAAAGACCATGTCATTGTTACACAACTTAATCAGCAGCTACATGGAAGAAAGCAACACTGCAATCTTTCTGATCATTTTAATGAGGACCTCTGGCTATTCAGTCATTGAAATATAATTGACTTGCTCTCCTCTTATTTTCATAATAGACACTCCAACCTAGACCACATTATTTGGCTATAAGAAATGTCAGTAAGATTGGAACTTTTCTGAGTGTCCCCATTTAAACTGAAAACATGCCACCCTATCTTATACATGAACTACAGCCATTTTGTATTGGTCTCATTACACAAGATGCAAATGCTTCAGTGATTCTTCTCACTAAATTATAAGACTAAGAAAATAATTGCACCAAAAATCTCTCTCTACCTATACCTTTTTCTTAAATTCAGTATATTTGTCTAATGTCTTAGAAAAAAGCCAGTAGGGATAATGAGTGTAAATGTTATTGATTTTGGGGGGGCAAGGCTGAAAAGTAGGATTAATGCCCTTCTTCTTAATAATTAATCATTTCTTAATTGAATCATAAATTTATTCTCCTAAAGAGCCTTGAATATAATCTCAGGGCTAGGATGAAAGAGACGTTACTGGGGCCTGCTCGAGGCAATCGACGAATAACAGGATGATGAATGATGAATGAATGAAATGAATTGAATCACAGTGAGATACACAGTTACAATGTTTAATTATCATATCAATGTCAATTGTAAAATAACATGCTGAGAAGTTTGAATCTGCAGAATTGATATTCAAGACTAATTATTGTGATCTGTAAAAATTGTGAATTTCTGAAAGTTTATTCTGTTATATTTTAGTTTTAAAACATATTAAAGCTTGAAAAACCAAAACTGTTTGTGAATAAGGAAATTTAAATATAATTTTTAAATCTAGATTTTATACTATATTTTTGTAATTATAATTTATAAGTCTATAATTTTACTCTATCATGGAAAGATTACTATTTCATAAATTTCACTGAAGGAAAATAAGCATCTTGTCATCAAAATTTTTTTAACTTGTTATCTTCAATTTGATTGATTATCATCTAGAAACATTCTAAATGATAATTATCTGAATATTTCATAAAAGAATAGTTAAGGTCCTTGTGTTGCAAGCAAACAACCTCATTTGGAATCCCAGCACCATATCAGATTCTTCCCCCAGCAGTGCCAGGAGTAAGCTCTCAGTATAACCAAGTGTGCCCCCCCAAAAAAAAACATTAATAAATGTACTCATTCTGGGCAAAAATGCTAGAGGAAAGGAAGTTCATGGGGGTTTTCCTTTCTACATAACTTTGAGGGAAACTTAGCAGTACGAGTTATTTTCATGATTATTTCTTTTCATTCACATCAAAGTGTCTGTACTCACAATCATAGTACATAACTGGGAATAACCCATGAGCATGGATAGGTGTGGACCAAACCCCCTTCCCAGAAGTCAAATTTGTAACTGTTCTTTTCATTGCAAAATACATAAAGGTTAATAATTATTTCTTACAATTTCATCAAAATCTAGTACTCTCTAAAATTTTACCATGAGAGGTTTCTTTCCCTTTCCTTTTTATTTATTTTTTGTTTGTTTGTTTTATGTTGGTTTGTTTGTTTGTTTGTTTCCTTGCTTTTTGGGTCACACTCAGCGATGCTCAGGTGTTACTCCTGGCTCTGCACTCAGGAATTGCGATGCTCAGGTGTTACTCCTGGCTCTGCACTCAGGAATTACTTCTGGCGGTGCTCAGGGACCATATGGAATGGGGGAATAGAACCTGGGTTGGCTGCATGCAAGGCAAACACCCTGCCCATGTGTTATCAATCCAGCTCCGAGAATTTTATACTTTATATAAATTATCTGTTCAGAAAGTGAATTCATTTGAATCAGAGAAGAAAGATGGTCTAGCCCAAAATTCTAAGACTCAGGTTGTGCTACAGTTAGCTGTAATTGAAAGACTCAGCACTAGATGTCAGTATGGGTTGAATAGTCAAATGTTTACAAATTTTGTACAGACTCCAGAAATTATAAGGATTGAAGTCCTAATTATCATTAAAAAAAAATAACTAGGTTTCCTTGTAAATAAAAAGCATAAAACTAAAACATCAGAAAGAGTATACAAAGGACTAACTAAGATTCTGAACAAAAGTTAATGCAAGCAATTCTTCTGTGCTGTTTACTTTGAAGAGACTCAAACTTGAGAGCTCTTATAACACTCCTTAAGAAACTTGTTCTAAATGCACATTTCTGCCCCTGCCTTTGCCATGAGACTCAATCATAGGGTCTATGATGGAACATAATCTCAATTTTCTTTTTTTTTTTTTTGGTAGGAGTACTGCTATTTATTCAGCCACTAATTGATTAGCTGATTGAATTGGGCATGAACTTCACCTTACTTTTTTTTTATTTTTTTCCCTTTTTATATTTATTTATTGAATCACTGTGGGAAAAGTTACTAAGCTTTCAGGTTTAAGTCTCGGTCATACAATGATCAAACACCTTTCCCTTCACCAGTATTCATTATTCACCACCAAGAACCCCAATATACCCCCTCCCACCCCTCACAGGCATTGGCCTGTGAGGCAGATGATTTCTACTTAACTCTTCTCTACATTGATTACATTCATTATTTCGACAAAAGATGCACCATTATTGTTTAGAACTTCCCCCCAAACAATCAGAATTGCTGAAAAGGCATTGTAAAATATTTTGTTTTCTATAGCTGCTTATGACAATCATATAATGTCACGCGGCCACAATTTTGGATTTCTGCAGAGAGCAAGATAATTACAAGATTGGTTTCTGTATGTCTGGTGTTATGGCCGTGCCGGAGAGCCGGAGAGCAAGCTGCTGGGCTCTGGACTAAGTCCTTTTGCCTCTGGAGCCATGGACATGCCAGAGAACCGCTTGTGGGGGGCAACTAGTGACCTCAGTAGGGCATGAAGGACGAACTGGTACCGTCCCCCTTCCCATGAGACTGCAGTTGTCCCTTCACCGCCGGCTCATACCCGGCTTTCCAATATGCTCTGAGGCGGGGACCACCTTGCTGCCAAGGGGGAAAAAGGCGGAAGGGAGCAACACCCTTTCCCTCCTGGGGAGGCATGGCGCCGTAGTTTAACGCCTGGTGCATTCACTTTTCTTCTGCAAGTTGCTGGGTTCTGGACTAAGCCCTTTTGCCTCTAGAGCCATGGCTGTGCCAGAGAACCGCTTGTGGGGGGCAACTCATGACCTCAGTAGGGCGTGAAGGACGAGCCGGTACCACTCTCCTTACCATGAGACTGCATTTGCCCCATCACCGCCAGCTCATACCTGGCTTTCCAATAAGCTTTGAGGTGGCGGCCTCCTTGCTGCCGGGGGGGTGGGGGGGGAGGCAGAAGGGAGCAACACCCTTTCCCTCCTGGGGAGGCATAGCTCTGTAGTTTAACTCATGGTCCATTCACTTTTCTGCCGCAAGCTTCCGGGCTCTGGATTAAGTCCTTTTGCCTCTGAAGACATGAACATGCCAGAGAGCCGCTTGTGGGGGGCAACTCATGACCTCCGTAGGGCATGAAGAACAAGCTGGTACCAACCCCCTTCCCATGAGACTACAGTTGCCCCGTCACCGCTGGCTCATACCTGGCTTTCCAATAAGCTCTGAGCTGGCGGCCACCTTGTATGCAGTCCAGATGCATTTCTGCCAAAAGCCACTGGGTTTCAAGATTTGTTTCTGAGTCTCTGGTATCATGGCTATTAATCAGCTTGATCAGGAGCCAGAGAGGCCGTTTGTAGGCGGCGACTCGGGGTCTTGATGGGATGGGGAGAAAGAGTCGGCTCCATCCCCATGTGGTGAGGCCCCGTGTGTCTCGTAACTGCAGGCCCAAACCTGACTGTCCAGTGGCCTCTGGAGGATGGTGATCACCAGGCCACCAGGGGGAACAGACGAAGACATGAAACCTATTCCCACCTGGAGTGGCCCAGCGCCAGTAGCCTACTGCAGGAACAGGAAGCATTTCTGCCAAAAGCCTTTGGGTTCCGAGATTCATTTCTGAGACTCTGGGATCATGGCCATTAAGCAGTTCAATCAGGAACCAGAGAGGCTGTGCCTCCAATTATATAGCTGAGCCAGAGGTGGTTTGTGGGTGTGTCTCCCACATACCTAACTTTTGGCCGTTTACTTTCTTGGTAAACTTTGCCCCAAGTTTTTGGGGTCTGGCCAAAGGCACAGCAGCAATTTGGGGGTATCTGAAAGTCTGACGTTGCCATTAGGCTGCTGATGCACTCACCTCACAGGTACAGATTGACCTGCTGGCGGCACCATACCCCCCAATCTCAATTTTCAAGGCATATTCAAGGCAATTATAATGCAGATGGTTGACAAAAATCACTGCTCTGAAACTTAAATCCCAAAATGACACATTTAGTTCATGAGTTCCAGTGTACTCACTCATAAGACTATGATCTCCTGCTACAGTCCCCTCCTATGTCTAACAAAATCTAAAAGCCAAGTATTTCCTTTCAGTCCTCCCATTAAGGGCACTAAATCATATACCCAAATACTCTGAACAACTTCATGGAGGATTCTGAGATTTAAAAAGGAGAGACTCTTACCCCTCTAAAAAAGTGGAAAACAGTGTTAAGACAATGTGCTCAGCAGGGAAGGGCAGGACAGTGTGAGCTGTCTAACTTCAATTTTTAGAAGTCACTGTGTTCCTATTTATTTTAATGCATTCTTCTATGGCTTTAGCTTCTTTTCCCCTGCTGCTATGACTCTGCAAATTTATCCTTTCACTTTTTAAAGAATACAAGCTATTTTTTAAAAATCTTTTAAAAATATAAGCCAGGGAGTACTTTCAATACTTTTAAGAATATTTAAAATACTTTTTAAAAATACAAGCCATGGGGGCTGGAGTGATAGATAGCACAGCGGGTAGGGCATTTGCCTTGCACGCAGCCAACCTGGGTTCAATTCCCAGCTTCCCATATGGTCCCCTGAGCACCACCAGCAATAATTCCTGAGTGCAAAGCCAGGAGTAACCCCTGTGCATCGCCGGGTGTGACCCAAAAAGCAAATAAATAAATAAATAAATAAAATAAAATAAATAAAAAATACAAGCCAGAGAGATAGTTCAAAGAGGTGGAAAACAACACCTTGTATGCACAAGCCTTATAATTAAATGCTGGCACACCATGTCCCGCTAAGTAACATCAAGTATGTTTTAGGGTCCCCTAACACCACTGGAGAGGCCCCTAACTCAAAATAAATACTCTCACACATAACTCCCATCCTTTAAGTGCAAGAGGTTCTGAGAACTCCCCCCACCAACCTATTATACCCCTGTCATGCTCTTTTTGGATCTTGATTTTGTTTTTTCAGTTTTTATCTCACCTGTGACTTAAACCAGCCTGACCTTACCCGTGGCATGATAAAGTACTAGAAAAATAGGTCTGAGGAGAATCTTGAGGATTACCTCGAAAGACCTGTATTAGTGGACAAGTACAGTCATCTATCCAGATAAAAACACAGTTTATAAAAAAATATCATTAAACCCCTATCTTTCTGCTTTAATGGCAAGTTTCTTTTTTAATATATAAATATAAGATATATAAATATTGGTGAGGGATGTAGCTAAGTGGTAGGGTGCATATCTTCCATATGTGATATCCTAAACTCAATCCCTAGCACACAGCAATAAACTAAATATGTATAAATGTTAAATGGCAGAGACTTGGAAACAATTATAGTATAACTGCTACATTTTCCAGAGTCATCTGTCTACTAACTCTCACTCTAAAAACTTAAATGAAATAATATTTCCCACCTTGTTATTATGGCAACTTAATCTTTAGTCATTGTCTTCATAAACTTTATCTCCACTTCAGTGTAAGACTAAGTCAATTTTATAACTACAATTGCAATCTATAATCTATTATAGATCTTAATGTTGTTGGTAATCAAATGTGTGCAAATTAGAAAAGCAAGAATAATACATCTTTTGCCTACTAAGTGTTTCAAATGTGTGGCAATTTCTGATGCTGCTTAAACTGTACACATTAGATTTTCATGCATCTGAGGTTGACATTCATGACTGTAATTTAGCAGAAGTATCTATAGTCTTGAAACTGTAGATCTGCTTTGTCACAATTATTATTGGGAATATTTTGGAATTTATCCTAAGGTCATCTGGGATAAATTCTCTTCTGGAAACTAATCCTAAGTTATGCTCAAAGATAAAATTAACTCTGCATTAATGTCTATGATTGCAAAAAAAAAGTAACATGCTTTAAAAAAGTCCAAAAGCATAAGATTCATTAAATGTCTTATACAATGGAATACTATGCCATCACTTAAGAGATGTAACTGCTTAGTATCCTAGAAAAGTAGAGGTAGGAGAAAGGCAGGTTACAACACAGAATATCTACTATGATCCCACTTTATGGAGGGTGTGTGCAAGCAACTCCAATGCATCTATCAAAAGAGGCAGAATATTAATATTCTTCATATTAATTGTCTGTGCAGGATAAACTGAAGGCATAGGAAGGGCTGCTTGGGTCACACCCCACAGTGCTCAGGGCTTCCTTCTGTCCGCACTCAAATATCACTCCTAAAGGAGCTTGAAGGGGCCATATGGGGTTGTTGGGGATCAAAACTGGGTTGAACGTGTGCAGGAAAAACACCTTACCTGCTGTACTATTTCTCTTGTCAATATAAAGGGTAAACTTAAAGAAATTATTTATTTCATTCTATTTTATTTCAATACACACATATTTTATAAGGAGAAATATCAAAAGCGACTCTACTGTAAACACTGTCTATTCCTACAGGCATGGCAAAATATTTTCCTCCTCCCTTCAGTAGTTTTTTTTCTATGGCACATTCACATCCTGCTTTATACATACCTCAATATCATTTTACTTCTTTACTAAATAGAGGAGCCTTAGAATTCTGAGACTGCATTTTAATTCAATATATACCTCCACAACCATAAGATACTGTATGAAAAAAAGACACTTTCTTTTTAGAATGAATTATTGCCAACTGACAATAAATTTTATACTCAAGTAAAAGTTCATTTACAGTGTATAATATCCTGGGTGTTTGACATACAAATATGCTTCACAGAGTGAAATCTTTCTAGAAAGAAGAATATCAGGCATATCTGAACCAGAAGGCTCAAGCTGCATGAGGACAGAAGAAAGAGAAAGGGTTGGTGACAGGATATTTACCAACAGGGAGTCAACGGGTCTTCCAGCCAAACTGCTAATCTGCTGCAACTCCTATTTCCAGACAAGAGAACCACAGATATGGCCTCGAGTGTTTCCAGAATCATTCCACTGGGAGGCCTGTGATTCAGCTCCTGTGCATATACAGTGAATGTCCACACGCTCTTGTTTCATAGTAAAGTACTATCAATCCTGGGAAATAAAGCTCAACAGCAAATATATTTTTTGTCCAAGGACTTTAACTCCCCAAAACTCTCTTTTACAATAGCTTCCTTCTCTTCTATGTTTCTTGTACAAAGAAAACATTTGTTGATCTTGTTCATTATTTCCTGGCACATCTTTATCTATTTTAGGCATCCTTACAAAAATAAGACTCGAGTTCTAAGGGCAGGCATTTGGACCTTTCTGGCAGGGACTCCTGTCCTGGGCAGGCACACTTGATGATCACACAGTACATGTCCCTTCTCTCATGACCATCTGCTAGCCTGGCTCTCTGCCCACTCAGAAGCTCCCGGAATTGTTTCACTAGGACACAGGTGCCAGGCTAGCATGAGTTTAAATGAGCAGCACACAAAATACAGCAAAATGACGGGAAAAATCCCTTCTTTCAGGAAGATCCATCCCCCATGGCAGTCTTCAAGAAATGTCACTACATAGCTTTTGAAACTTGATTACATCCAGTGATGAGAATAAATTAAAGGAAGTAACTGTAAGAACCAGACCCTGAGAGATGAGTGATCACAGAGCAGAGAAATCGGTCATGTTTGCTACTGCTGGGAGGAGTACAGGGTGGACAAAAATCCTAGAACTTCAGAAGAAAAAAAGGTGCAGACATGCACAGCCCAGATATATTTAAAACCTGGAAAGTAAATATAAATGGTGTGTGTTCTTCTGTGCCTAAACCTATAGCAAAGAGAAGAACAACTGAGGTTGTTAGAGAAAAGACATACATGCAATTACAATATTGCTACTTGATGAGATCTTCTGTTGGCCTTCAAATCTCTATGTTCTTAACATAAAAGATTGAAAGAAATCATGCAAGCTTTCATTATATGCTGTAAAGTACTATACAGATGTTATTTTATTACAACAGTAATAATAGGATGTTCCATTCATTTTATGTCGGTCTTTCATAGATGATTTTCAGAGATGAGGCTAAAGGGACATTATAGGTGAACTGGAATGAAGAAGAAGCTAAGGTGATAGCAACAGCATAGAAATCGTCTTTACTCTAAGATCTGTGGAACATTATTTACACCAAACACCTTAAAGGAGGGATTTTTTATTATTTACTATCACTCCTATAAAAGTGGTAGTTTATGGAAGAAACCTGAATGCCCAAGAACAGATGACTGGTTAAAGAAACTTTGGTACATCTACACAATGGAGTACTATGTAGCTGTTAGAAAAGATGAAGTCATGAAATTTACATACAAGTGGTACAACATGGAAAGTATCATGCTAAGCGAAATGAGTCAGAAAGAGAGGGATAGACATAGAAAGATTGCATTCATCTGGGGAATATAAAGTAACAAAATAGAAGACTAACACCCAAGAGTGGCTGAGATTAGTACCAGGAATTTTGCTCCATGACTTGGAGGCCAGCCACACAGGCTAGGGGAAAAGGCAGCTCAGATAGAGAAGAGAGCACCAAATAAAGGGTGTTGGGAGGATCCTCCCAGGAGGGGAGATGCATGTCGAAAGTAGACTATGGACTGAACATGTTTGCCACTCAATGCCTCTTTTGCAGACCACAACACCCAAAAGGAGAGAGAGAACACAGGGGATTGCCCTGCCACAGAGGCAGGGGGGGGTGGGGGGATGGGGATGGGGGGGATATTATCCATGGTGGTGGAAAATGGGCACTGGTGGAGGGATGGGTATCTTATCAGTGTATAATCGAAACCCAAGCACAAAAAAATTGTAAATCTACAACTGTACCTCATGGTGTTTCACTAATAAAAAAAAAAGAAAAAAAGTGGTAGTTCAATCTGGCACTAATGACACATGTCCTTTTCTTTCAGATCAGTAGAACCCAGAAGAAAATTCCAGATGTGTCACTAACTCAACAGAACTCCAATGAGAAACTTGCTTTATTTGGTAAGGCATGGGGGTCTAGATATCTTTAAAGTCCCAATAAGTTCTAGGAAGTTTGGAGTATTGAATTCTCCTTGCTCATCCAATACATTAATTTTCAGATGTTTATTTATACTAAATGTCAATTTACATGTGTCTTTACAGTGGAGAAATGGCAACTCAGATTATACAGGGTAAAAGAATGAGGAGTAAAATGGGGACTAGAGAAACAGTACAGTAGGTAGAGTGCTTGCCTTGCACTCGGCAGACCCAGGTTCGATCCTAAGCCCTGCTAGAAATGATCCCTGAACACAGAGCCAGAGCTAGGAATCAGCCCTGTGCACCACCACCCAGTGTGACCCAACCTCCAACCACACACACACACACACACACACACACACACACACACACACACTGCCTGGCTCAATAAAAAAAGAAATGAGAAAAAAATTACACCTGTATGATCCACTGAGGTGGGCGGGGGGTGGATAAAATGAAGACGGGTTTCCAGGGTTTAGGAATCAGGTCCCATTTAAGGAGTATCCTAGAAAAAGAAAGCAAAGACATGGTCCAATACTGATACTCAATTCCTTCAAACCATTGCCCTCGTTCCTTGGTTGTCTTCTTCCCCATCTCTGTCCCCTTAGCAATATATGCATAAGGGAAAGATATAATACCCTGAACTCTGTCGTTGCTGTTAGGATCATAGAACTCTGCCTATGAGTTATCATTAAAATGACTCAGGCAGTTTTTTTAAGTGAAAAATCAAGGTACGGAATTGAGTTAGAATATGCAACCATATGTGTAAAAAGAAAACAACATATATTAATTCAGTAAAGGAATACATATTCAGAATATGTTCATGCTTTGATGTGCATGGAAAAAATCCCTCAAGAAGATGCTCAGTAAAAAATGAGGCAGTGGAGAAACGCAGCCGTGAGCGTCTGCCGTCCCCTCTTCACTCCTCACGCAGCGCTCATCTCATCTCAAACCCAGTTTTCCGTAGAGGTGTGGCCTCTTCAGAAGTGGGCGTGGCTTCAGAGTGGGCATGGCCTATTTTCCGGCCGGCGGCCTCTTACGCGGCCGCAGGTTGTTTACCCATTCTAAGGAACCTAGTTCCCAAGGAATTTAGTCCCCAACCTACTCAGCAATATGAAGAAACAAAGAAAATCCCCACCACAAGTGGAGGACAACAAAAACAATCCAGAACATTCTGCCGATACAGCTCACCAAAGGGACCTCTCTGACACAGAATTCAGATACGAAGTCATCAAGATGTTCAATCAACTCAATGAAACGGTCAGACAGCCAGTAACACCACAGAAAAAAATCGACAAATTACGCGAAGAAATGAGAGCAGAAATGTCACGATTAAAGGACTCCGTAGATGAAATGAGAAACTCAGTTTCTTCTCTTAAAAATAGAATGACCGCAGCTGAAGAGAGAATCAGTGAGCTGGAAGATCAGCTGCGCCAAGCCAACACGGAACAACAAACAGTGGCAAGGGACCTCAAAATAGCTTTTCAGAGAATCAGAGTCCTAGCAGATGATTCCAAGAGGAACAACATTAGAATCATGGGACTACCTGAAGCTCAGGGAAACAATCCCAACGATAAAAACACCGTCAAACAAATCATTGCTGAAAAATTCCCAGAGCTCCGCAATGCAGCCATTCAGGTTCAAGAAGCCCGAAGGGTGCCAGCTAAAAGAGACCCCAACAAAAACACTCCAAGGCATATCATAGTTAGAATGATTGATGCTGCCGATAGAGACACAATACTGCAAGCAGCAAGGGCAAAGAAGGAAATCACATACAAAGGAGCACCCCGTAGATTCACAGCAGACCTATCAGAGGAAGCCCTGCAAGCCCGAAGGCAGTGGCAAGATATAGTCAAAAAACTCACTGAAATGAATGCTTCACCAAGAATACTCTATCCAGCTAAACTCTCCCTCAAAATCGAAGGAACAGTACACTATTTTCTAGATAAACAGCAGCTCAGGAACTTCATAGACTCAAAACCAAACCTAAAGCAAGGCCTAAAGGGGCTACTATAAGACAAGACAAACCCTACAACCACAAAACACCCTACAGAAAATGACACAAAACCCCATACCCATACTCTCTCTCAATGTCAATGGTCTAAATTCACCATTTAAGAGACACAGAGTGGCAAAATGGATACAGAGACAGAACCCAACATTCTGCTGCCTACAAGAAACTCATCTCAACAGCCAGAACAAACACAGACTCAAAGTCAAAGGATGGAAAACAATCCTGCAAGCAAACAGCTCCTACAAAAAAGCCGGGGTGGCCATACAAGTATCCGACAACATTAATTTCACATTGAAAAAGATTAGAAGGGACAGTGAAGGCCATTTTCTACTCATCAAGGGATACATACAGCAGGAAGAAATCACACTCTTAAATGTATACGCACCTAATGAGGGAACAGCTAAATATCTAAAACAACTGCTAACAGATTTTAAGGAGGACATCGCTACCAACACAATAGTACTTGGAAACTTCAACATCGCCTTATCAACTCTGGATAGATCAACAAGAACAAAACCCAGCAAGGAATTATTGGCTTTGAAAGAAGAAATAGAAGAGAAAGGGCTTATAGACCTATACAGGGCTTTACACCCCCAAAAGAAAGAATACACATTCTTCTCCAATGCGCACGGAACATTTTCCAAAATAGACCATGTCCTAGGACAGAAAACATACCTCAACAGAATCAGGAAGATAGAAATAGTATCAGCCATCTTTTCAGACCATGATGCACTGAGGATAGAAGTGAATCACACACTGACATGGAGAACAAAATCAAACACCTGGAAATTAAACAACTCGATGCTGAACAATGAGTGGGTCAAGAACGAAGTCAAGGATGAAATCAAAAGATACCTGGAAACAAATGAGAATGAAGACACAAACTACCAGAACTTATGGGATGCAGCGAAAGCTGTATTAAGGGGAAAATTTATAGCTCTGCAAGCATATCTTAGGACTGTAGAAATGATGCACATAAACAACTTGACCTCACAGCTCAAGACCTTAGAAAAGGATCAACAGAAAGAGCCTAAATCAGGCAGAAGGAAAGAGATCATAAAACGTAGAGCAGAAATCAACGACATGGAAAACAAAGAAACAATCCGAAAGATCAATAAAACCAAGAGCTGGTTCTTTGAGAAAATAAATAAGATAGATAAACCACTAGCAACACTCACAAAGAAACAGAGAGAGAGAGCCTTAATAAATCGAATCAGAAATAAGAATGGGGATATCACAACAGAAACTAAAGAAATTCAAGAGATCATCAGAGACTACATTGAAAGTCTGTATGCCACGAAACAAGAGAACCTAGAAGAAATGGATAAATTCCTGGATTCCTATCATCTCCCAAAGCTGAAGCAAGAAGATATAGAATACCTGAATAGACCTATTCACATCAAGGAAATTGAAACTGTAATCAAAAGTCTTCCCAAAAACAAAAGCCCAGGTCCAGATGGATTTACTAGCGAATTTTTCCAAACATTTAAAGAGGACCTATTGCCAGTTCTTCTCAAGCTTTTCCAGGAAATTGAAAAAACGGAAACTCTCCCAAACAGTTTCTATGAAGCCCATATCTCTCTAATACCAAAAGGAAACAAAGACACCACAAGAAAAGAAAACTACAGGCCAATATCCCTGATGAACACGGATGCGAAGATTCTCAACAAAATACTAGCCAATAGAATTCAACAACTCATCAAAAAGATCATACATCATGACCAAGTAGGATTCATCCCAGGGATGCAAGGATGGTTCAACATTCGGAAATCAATCAACATAATCCATCATATCAACAAAAGAAAAGATAAAAATCATATGATCATATCAATAGATGCAGAGAAAGCATTTGACAAGATCCAGCACCCATTCATGATGAAAACCCTTGCCAAAATGGGGATAGAGGGGACTTTCCTCAATATAGTTAAAGCCATCTACCACAAACCTACAGCAAACATCGTCCTCAATGGGGAAAAACTGAGAGCCTTCCCCCTAAGGTCAGGGACGAGACAAGGATGCCTACTCTCTCCACTGCTGTTCAATATAGTACTGGAAGTACTTGCAATAGCGATTAGGCAAGAAAAAGATATTAAGGGCATCCAGATAGGGAAAGAAGAAATTAAGCTCTCACTATTCGCAGATGACATGATACTATACTTAGAGAACCCTAAAACCTCTACCAAGAAACTCCTAGAAACAATAGGCTTGTATAGTAAAGTGGCAGGCTATAAAATCAATACCCAAAAATCCATGGCTTTCCTATATGCAAATAGTGAAAGAGAAGAAAGTGACATGAAGAAAACAATTCCATTCACAATTGTGCCCCAGATAATCAAGTACCTAGGAATCGCCTTAACTAAGGAAGTAAAGGATCTGTACAAAGAAAACTACAAAACGCTACTTCGGGAAATAAAAGAGGACACGAGGAAATGGAAAAATATTCCCTGTTCATGGATGGGGAGAATCAACATTGTCAAAATGGCAATACTTCCCAAGGCACTGTACAAATTCAATGCAATCCCTATAAGGATACCCACGACATTCTTCAAAGAAATGGAGCAAACACTCCTGAAATTTATATGGAACAATAAGCCCCCGCGAATAGCTAAAGCAATTCTTGGGAAAAAGAAAATGGGAGGAATCAACCTACCTAACTTCAAGCTCTACTACAAAGCAGTAATAATCAAAACAGCATGGTACTGGAACAAAGGCAGAGTTGCAGACCAATGGAACAGAGTTGAATATACTGACATCTCCTCCCAAACATATAATCATCTAATCTTCGATAAGGGGGCAAGAAAAGTGAAATGGAGCAGGGAAAGCCTCTTTAATAAATTGTGCTGGCAAAACTGGACGGCTACATGCAAAAAAGTGGGCTCAGATCTCTGCCTAACGCCATGCACAAAAGTAAGATCGAAATGGATTTATGACCTCAACATCAGACCGGAATCCATAATGTTTATTGAAGACAAAGTTGGCAAAACTCTCCACGATATTGAAGTTAGTGGTATCTTCAAAGATGTCACGCCACTGGCCGAGCAAGTGAAAACAGAGATAGACAAATGGGACTATCTTAAACTAAGAAGCTTCTGCACCTCAAAAGAAACAGTGACCAAAATACAAAGACAGCCTACAGAATGGGAAAGAATATTCACCAAATACACATCCGACAAGGGGTTGATATCAAGGATATACAACGTACTGGTTAAACTACACAAGAAGAAATCACCCAACCCCATCAAAAAATGGGGCGAGGAAATGAACAGAAACTTTCGCAAAGAAGAAATCCGAATGGCAAAAAGGCACATGAGAAAATGCTCTACATCACTAATCATCAGAGAGATGCAGATCAAAACAACAATGAGATATCATTTCACACCACAGAGACTGGCCCACATCCACAAGAACAAAAGCAACAGGTGCTGGCGCGGATGTGGCGAGAAAGGGACCCTCCTTCACTGCTGGTGGGAATGCAGGCTGGTCAAACCCTTTTGGAAAACAGTATGGACGATTCTCAAAAAATTAGAATTTGATCTCCCATTTGACCCAGCTATAGCACCCCTGGGAATATATCCCAGAGAGGCAAAAAGGTATAGTCGAAGTGACATCTGCAATTGTTTGTTCATTGCAGCACTCTTTACAATAGCCAGAATCCGGAAAAAACCTGAGTGCCCGAGAACAGATGACTGGTTAAAGAAACTTTGGTACATTTACACAATGGAGTACTATGTAGCTGTTAGAAAAGATGAAGTTATGAAATTTACATACAAGTCGTACTACATGGAAAGTATCATGTTAAGCGAAATGAGTCAGAAAGAGCGGGATAGACACAGAAAGATTGCATTCATCTGGGGAACATAAAGCAACAAAACGGGAGACTAA
The DNA here is from genome assembly GCF_029834395.1 of Sorex fumeus. Taxonomy (NCBI): domain Eukaryota; kingdom Metazoa; phylum Chordata; class Mammalia; order Eulipotyphla; family Soricidae; genus Sorex; species Sorex fumeus. The sequence goes on along the minus strand of NW_026606111.1, from coordinate 17,921,188 downwards.
CACCCAGGAATGGCTCAGATTAGTACCAGGAATTTTGCTCCATGACTTGAAGGCCAGCCACATGTGCTAGGTGAAAAGGAAGCTCAGATAGAGAAGAGAGCACCAAATAAAGGGTGTTGTGAAGACCCTCCCAGGGTGGGAGAGACATGCTAAAAATAGTCTATAGACCAAACATGATTGCCACTCAATGCCTCTCTGGCAAAACACAGTACCCAAAAGAAGAGAGAGAGAACAATGGGGAATGCCCTGCCACAGCGGCAGGGTGGGGAGGGGGTGGGAGGGATGCTAGGACCCGTGGTGGGGGAGGATGGGCACTGGTGGAGGGATGGGTACTTGATCATTGTATAACTGAAACCCAAGCACAAAAATTTATAAGTCTATAAATGTACTTCATGGTGTTTCACTAATAAAAAAATGATTAAATAAAAAAATAAAATAAAATAAAAGATATAAAAAAATAAAATAAAATAAAATAAAAGAAATATTTCACCCAACTGAAGAGCCCAATGATCCTCAAAGGATACTTATGTTGTATCCCAAGAGAAAACCTCACAACCCCCTAGATCATTATCAGCAGGAAAGTTGTCAGACACATTACAGTGTGCCTACATATTTTGCTTATTTATTCTTTTGTTTTAGAAACAAAACCAGTGGTGCTCAGGGGCCATTCTCAGTTCCATACTTGGGAGTTGCTTCTAGTAGTACTCAAGAAATCACGTGGTATTGGGAACTGAATCTGGACCTCCCACATGCAAAACATGTGCTCAACCCTTTGAGCTATCTCTTCAACCAGCCCCTGTAATGTTATTTTAAATGAATACTCAGTTTAGTAATTCTAAATATATTGGAATTATGCCCGCTCGAGCAAATCGACGATCAACGGGAGGGCCTACATTCCCTAAAAAAAAAAAAATGAGGCAGGTGTTGCCACTTCACTGTGGTCTAGGGAAGAGGGAATTACAGGAAGACTTTGCTTTTACTGTTTATCTTTTTTTTAAGCCTTTGTGCCATGTACATAGTTTTCACTGAGAGAGTTGTCTAAAGTTGCTCTGGAATAATTGTGATCAGTGAGCTTGCAGAGAGCATGACATGTGGCTCTCTGATCTGAGAAAAAAAAAAAAACACCAGACTTGTCCATGTAAAGTTGCTATTGGTGGTGGAAGTGGTTTTCATTGTGTAAACATTGGT